>NW_024386898.1:0-702500 GCF_900408965.1 Simochromis diagramma | reverse complement strand
ATCTGCATATTTCAAATGCAACTACGTGACTCTGAACAAACTTTAAATCTTGCTTTCCTGCTGATGTCCACATTCAAATGAAAACAGAATCTGTAATATAGATTAGATTCAAACTTAACCACACACACTGTAGCCCACAGTGAGGATATAGATATATATATATATATTCCATACAAGAATGATATAGTTGGACCAGAGGCATTAAAATATTGTCCCTGAAAGTCAGTCCCAGTCTGACTTCATCATTACTGCGTCAGGGCTTGGACAGCCCCACATGGAGACCTCTGACTCGTTCTACTGCCTTTCTGATTGCCGTGGGAGATTAGCTGACCTCAGGACCTGAAAGGAGCTGGTATTACTTACCTTGACCATGCTCTATGTGTTTGAGGGTTTTCAATCAGAGCTGGCACCAAGCTTCTTTTCCCCAGCAACAACACTTGGAGGTCAGTGTTCTCTATAAAATATGCTTGTGACAAATAGCTTTTAGAGGTAGATGGGTCTGCATAAAGGAGACAGGGAGGTAAAGAATGGCACAGAGCAATCTTAGGACACTTTCAAGTTTTGTAATTTTTTTATGTTTCAGACTCATTTTAAATGGATTTAATTCAGGTTTGTTTTTATCCACAACCCACAACAGTCTACAACAATAAAGAGTTTTGTATTCAAGCCATTTACTTGAATACAAAGTACCTTTGACAGGAATGAGACTCTTAAATGTTCTTGGAAATGATCCTACAAGCTTGACAAACATTATGCTCACCAGAATCACTCCAATAGGTTGATCTGAAGCACCGGGTCATGGCCATTTTTATGTCTCAGAGATGTTGTCTGAGAGATGTTCTCTTAGGTTTTGTCTCTCACAGGGCTTCTCCAACTTTTTTTTTTAGCTCAAATACCAGTTATAAAATGTTCTTCACACGTGGCTGCTGTACTGCTCGAGACTGAAAGAAGCATCAAGTTTTGATTTTGCTGGTGTGACTGTTAAATGGTGAGATGGTTTTTAAAAAAATTAAACATTGAAATGAAAGGGTGTAATGGGTGTAATGGGTGTAATGGGTGTAATGCGTACAGGTCTATTTCGGTGGTCGATTTCTCCCCTATAATTTAGTATCATCTGAGGATATTTAATAGTTTCAGCAAAAGAAACAAAAGTTTCATATCAATTTTAAGCTTTGTTTTGAACCCACCTTTCATTTCATCGCTTTTAAGCTCAAAGAAGCATTTCCACACCAGTGGTCTCAGAACACAAAAAACAACACCTCATATTAAATGTCCTGTATATGCATAAAAACTTATATTACAGTGTTGGAATATAAAACAAGCGGCACAGTGGTCGGCGCTGTTGCCTCACAGCAAGAAGACCTTGGGTTTAAATCTAACATCAGGCTCAGGCCTCTCTGTGTGGAATAATCATGTTTGCTCCATACCAGAGTACTCCGACTTCATCGTGGAGTACCCACAGAGTACTCTGGGTACAGTCCAAATACATGCAGTTAGTGGTGTTAGGTTCATTCTCTCTGTGTCGTCCCTGCAAAACACTGGTGATCTTTCCAGAGTGTAACCCACCTCTCACCCTATGGCAGTTGGGAGAGGCTCCAGCCCTTCTGAAAAAATGGATGGCTGGGAGGTCTTTAAAATCTATTTAAAACAGAAACTTGGATTGTCCCCTTATGTCCTTTTAATCTAATTTTTACCTTAATGAGACATTTGTAAATTTTGACTGCTAAAACACATGAATCTCATCTTATCCCTTTTTAGGCCTAGATGACATTCAAGTGTATTTTGACTTTCTTCTCTCCAGTATTCCAAATAGGTTTAATATGGGCCAGCAGTCTCAGTAACGATGAACAGAGAGGACTCTTTTCTCAGCTGAGCTCTTTGGGTTTGGAAAGTTCTGGGACTAGATTTATGCTGATTTGACTATTTCAGAGCTCTGTTGTGAATGTTAATTATCAGTGGGTATGTGCCTACTTTATTATGTATCCATTTGTTAGCAGTTTTCTTTCTTTCAACCAAATGAAGCAGAGGGTGGGGTGATGATCAAATATTTTGAGAAATGTTCCTTATTATTACACCGTGTACTTACACCAGCTTCCTATTTGCTTTTTGTCCCCAACCGCACATGATATATTTGGAACAAGTAAAGTTGTTCTCACTGAGCACAGTTTTCGAAACTATGATAAGATAAGATAAGAGCATTACACAAAGGGTCATTTAACACTGTAATAAGTTGCTTTGTATTTTTTGTTTAATTTAACATGTGTGAGAAAATGGATTAAAGAGCCAACATTGCAAGGCTGCACCTAATACAAGGATGTTAATGTTAATATTTAATGTTAAACATAGTCAGTGTACCAGGATGTAATTTGGATGAGCTGATGATCATTGCTGTAAGCAGCAATCCGCCTCTTAAGTCTAACATCATTAGCCATTACTGGGTCCAAACTCAATCAAACACTGAGAGTTAAAAACACTCCAAATGCTTTCACTTCCAATAAAATAATCAGTGAATAAATAATCCAAGCATCCACGAAAAAAGAAAATTTCCGAAGTGTAACAGAGTTTGCGGTTAGCAGGAAGTTAGCTGGCTATTTTCCATCTAAACGTGATATACTATGAAATTGTATGGCAGGGAAAAGAAGCTGACAAGGGACCAAACTCAGAAGAACACCTGTGATGATCCATCCACAACATGAGGTTAGTCATTAATATACTGGTTTGGAGTATTCCTGATGGATTACTCCTAATCCTTAGCTTCATGTACCCATTCAAATTTTTGTTAGCATCAGCCTGTGAACCAGCGGTCTGTAGTTACGTTGCTTACGTTGTTTAAATTGAGCTTAAAGATGGCATGCACATGAGTATTGCTAATAAAAAGTTAGAGAGGCCTACAATGATCACAAATTATTTTTAGGAGCTTCTTTATATTAAATATAACAAGATGCACAGCAAGACGTTAAAAAGACAGCAGCCTTAATGAAAGAAGCAGGAGCTTGGACAGAGAAACAGGGTTGGTATGTCATTACTTAACAAGCAGATACCGAAAGCCAAGCATGTCCCCAAAAGGCATTTTTTTTATAGGTACTCTTCTAGATTTTAATACACCCGTTTTAAGAAAAATATATATTAAATCCAATTGAAGTGAATTCTGAAATCTTGCAAATTGTGGAACACTTCAAAAGGTTTGCCAAATGCACTGTATAGATTAGAAGACACCTATTGGGTGGAAAGTCCCCAAGCAGGCAGGCAGAATGATTCTCCAAGCAGCTCATGTGCAAAGTGCTAAAACAGAGGATACACTGTCATAACTGCAGAGTAACACACTAAGCAGTGCTTAGGAGAGAAAAGCAAAACACAGGATGATAATAAAATTGTACTTTTTCCTCAATTGCTACAAGCATCAATAATTAATTTCATATTTGGGGAAAAACAACTGTAAGTTTTTATTCCTAGCTATTCTAAACAGGCCTATAATTTTAAAAACATCAACAAGCATTTTAATATCCTGAATCGCTTTGATCCTGCATGCATTACAATCTCACTCTTGAGAATTTCTGGTATAATCCTTTTTGATTAGCATCTCTTAGCTTGTCCTACCTTTTTGTTCACCTCAAACTTAAACACACACACACACACAAGAGAGAGAGAGAGAGGAAGAGAGAAGGAGCGATCAAGTCCAAAGATGTTTTAAACATGAGGGGGTTTTGTTGCCTGTGTTTTGCTCTCAGCCATAATTAAATTCTTAATTAGCGAGCCCTCTGGAAGAAATACATCAAGATAGAATTCAATTTAGAGCCCTTACTCATTTGGCCAACAGTAAAAGAAGAGAGGGGGGAAGAGACAGCGCAGAGGTAAGGAGGCAAAGCTAGCAGCAATAAACGAGCACGCTGTTTTAACTTTGACTTGCTCCGTGGTAATGCTGCTCCAGCAAATATAACTGTTTCTGCTGCATCTATAAGGAAAACTCAGTGAGACACTCTTTGCTACATTTTGTCCATCAACTGTGACGTACTGAGGGGATGTCATTATTAGTTTCTTTTGTTTCTCCAGCCCTATTATTGTAAGAACTGAGAATATGACAGTCATTTCTATGTCTACTGGATGGACTACTTACCGTGTACCAGTATGCCCTGCTGCTGCATAGACACTCCTTAGACACGGTTGAGTTTTTTTGGAAAAGTAACTTGAAGCTAAAAGAAAAAGTATTGTATGTGCAAAAAGTAACGTAACCCTGTTGTGCACATCTTATGATCCTGATCATCCTTCTCCTTATCCCTCAGAGTTAACCACGCCACAGTGAACCAGGAAACCTCTACCCACAGGCTGGCCTGACAACTTCAACTCATCGAAGTGGGAAATAGAGAATCCATTTTTTAATATGCCTGCTAAGGTCTTTAGTCATGCCTGGCCTCTCCCTGCGTCTGTCTGGCCTATCCAAGAACGGCTGCGACATAGCTCTGAGGTTCCGAGGAGGAGTGTGGATTTGCTGCAGCCCTTTGATGTGTCAGCAGTGCGTTGGCGGCACACCTCTGTGAAATATTGAAATGTGATGCAATGACGATAGGTAAGGGTGAAGAACTGCCAGGGGCTAACTGAATGTGCTCTTCCCTGCATGGCATTCCTTGGGTCTAGGTCCTCAATTCCTTCCTTGAAATTGGCAGATGTGTTGTGTGGTTGTGTGTGTGTCAGTGTGCGTGAGTTTGTGTGGAAATGCGTGACTGCATTACAAATAAGCGTGTTTCAACACAAGCGCCTGTCGAAGTGTTCGGTAAGCTGGGGTGCAATGAGGAAAACAAAAAGCCCAAGTGTTCTCCGGTATTGGTTTTGTCTAAAAATAAAGTGATATACAAAAATAGACTGATTTGGGAGAAGAACGCTCAGCTCAGCTACACAAACTTGTGGTGTGCTACAGTGTCAGCTCCCAGAGGGTCCCAGTGTACACGGAGGCAAGATAATAAATTTACTCATAGTCCGACCTTCGCTTGCGCTGCAGAACCCTACGGATTTGGAGTCTGACCGCAAGCGCTCTGCATCCTGGGAGAACGGAGGCCTCACTGCCGGTAGCTGTGAAGCTCAGGTAGTGGAGCTGGGAATGAGGAAGATGATTGTGCAGTCAGATCGGCTCTGCGGAGGCGAGGGTTTAGAGGCTTTAACATGTACGCAGCACATGTAATCCCCAAGCTTCAGGATAGGACTGCGTGCCAGTAGGATTCTCAATATAACTGCCATTCTGATGGAGGACTGAAAAAAGATATTTTATTGTAACAACATTCACTTAGCACATGCTGCAGCATAACAGATTCTTCATACGTGCCACAAAGTCCAACAGACTCAGGGTTCTGTGTTTATGTTTTAGCTACATAATTAAATAACTCTGGAGGCTCAGTTTGGCTGCTTGCATCTCAGCCTACAAGTGAGTTTGCCTTGATTCATCAAATAAAATCAGCAGGTTTAATGAGTGTGTGGAGATCCTGGTATAACCTTAGTGTGCAGCTCTGCATGCTAAACCCCTTCATCTAATCAATGAAATAGAGATACTACTTAGAGCATGAGGGATAATGCTTCATTTCCCCTAAAAAGAACTGGAAATTCTCTGAACTAGAAGATGAGGGCACAGCGGTTATCAAAGTTTTCTGCCTGTGTGTTCTCCCCCTCCTCTTTCCCCTATCGTACCTTTCTCTTCCCTTGGTTCACACCTCCCAGAGGGAGGGTGAGGAAACAACACATCAGCACTGCTGCACTGTGCAGGAGAACAAAAGCAGGAATACAGCACTCTTCCAGAAGCACAAGTATAGCTAGAGTTAGTCACTAATTTATGCATTAACTGGGACTAAAAAGGCAAATCTTTTAATACCTTTGTCAACTTAAGAAATTCCACCAGTGGATGAATTTATGACACAGATGCCTATATCACAGATAAAAGTAATTAATTATTGCTATATGTTAAATTCCATACATATACGCTCATGCACAATAGCATTGGTCTGGGAACATATTTTTCTCACTGTATTAGCAAAAACTAGCAAATACAGCTTCACAGAAAACAGATAATGAAAGTCTTCTTATTGTAAATCTTTTAGATGTGCAGACGTCTGGGGACTTTTTCATTTGCTTGACACCCTTCTGCTTTTAAAGCATCAGAACTTCCCTAACTTGGTATGTCTTGCTGGACAGGTCAGTACCTTTCATTACAATTTGCCACCTGATGACATTTACAGAGCTTTTTAATTCCTCGGACAATGTCTCTACCTCGGGCCCTTCACACATGGGTGGCTGCCACTCAATACAATCCCTGAAACCTTCTGACAAAGCAGCGAAGTTGCTGCTTCAGTTCTGCTAATGTGCTGCCCACATTATACCTTCTCTGTGAACACAGCTCTTCAAACCTTGCAGTAACACTTAGAAATTCTGGGCTCCTCAGACCTACTGACTCAGGACCTGCAGAGCGTGGCTATAAAAACATATCAAAGGACTTCAAGTTGGCAGTTTCCAGTGACTGTAATGTCATTTAGAAATGTAAGTAAACAGGAAGTGGAGAATTCAAGATAAGATCAGGAAGACCAAGAAAATTTCCAATAAAACTGCGTGTTAGTTCAACACAGACAAAGGTTTAGCTGGCCAAGAATTGGGATACTCTTAATACAAAGATGGGGTCTACAAAAAATTGAATCAGTAAAGCTAATGCCTAAAATATACTAAATGGACAACAGTACTGTTCCAGCTACACAGTACACTTTACAGGAGCTGCTGGGCCATGAAAACCCATGCCATGAAATGTGGAAGAATGCTATTTTTGTGCATTTGTTGACGCCAGAGGAGGTTTGGGATTTTAGAACTTACTGAGTCAGCAGAGCGTTGGTGACTTTCACGCACTCTGCGCCTCAGCGACCCCAATCTGTAACTTTACAGTACTTGGTCTGCCACTTGATGGTTGAGTTGCCACAGTTCCTGAAAGCTTCCACTTTACAATAAAAGAAATTGCAGTTCATCATGGAATATTTAGACTGTTGCAACAGTGGCATCCTATCCGGTCTTTAAGTCTGACATCATTAGCCGTTTCCAGGTCCAAACTCTGCTTCAGGTCCCAAAATCAAATGAACACTGCGGCATCACTGAGAGTTACAAACTGTCTGAATTCTTTCATCTTTAATAAAAATGATAGGTGTGGCTGCTCTACCAGGTGTAACAATTAAGTATAAAATCCAGGCATCCATGAAAACAGGATTTATGAAATTTAACGGAGTTAGAAGTTAGCTCGCTAGTTTCCACCATGTTCTGACTGTGAGATTTCTGAAAAAATTAAAACGCACAGCTCTGCTATCACTTCCAACATAAATGAAGACAAAAAAACTAAACAGTAATGACGTTTGTAGGGTTACTAAAGTTGGGCTAGCTGGTATATAATGATGTGTTACGTGGTGGCTAGCTACTCAGCTATGGTTAGCATAATATACAAACATAATAAACACATTAGCACAGTGAAGCAGGAGGATGAATGCTAACTTTTTTCCATTCGATAAAAGTAAATGTGAGGGTTCCTGATGGTTAGTGACAAATGCAAGCGCATGGCAGGATGCTGTAAACGGACCAACCTTAAGTCAGGAGAACAACCTAGATAATCCATCCACAATACGAGGTTAGTCATTAATATACTGCTGCATGGGCTGGGCTGTAGTTACATGTAAGGTTTTACAAACTGAGCTTTAAAATGAATAGTGGTAATAAAAACCGAGAGAGACCGACTGTGATCACCAGTGTTGGTCAAGTTACTTGAAAAAAGTAATCAGTAACTAATTACCGATTACTTCCCCAAAAAAGTAATCCCGTTACTTTACTGATTACTTATTTTCAAAAGTAATTAATTACTTAGTTACTTTTTAAAAACACGATTTACAACCTGAATAGGTGATAAAGCGATAGATCTTTCAGCCTAATTCTACTTTTTCTGCATAATCCATCATACAAAATGTAATCAGATGGAAAGGTCTCTTTTTAAAACTTGTTTTATTAGTTTTAATCTTTTAACTTTATGCATCAAGCAAAAATTTAATTATATGCAACATTCTCTGACTGGAAGAAATTTGTTTAACATTTAAACCTCATTTTCTGCACATTCCAGCACATAAAATAAAACATTTTTTTGTGTTTACACTCGGTCTTTCAAATAGATGCAAGTAAAACACAGCAGAAAATAAATAACATCAAAGACTAGCGGTCCTGTTGCTCTATTTTCACCTGTAAAGCAGGAGTGGGTTAGGCGGAGGTTTATGCTGGTGCAGGTGTGCCGCATCGGTCAGTGGAAGAATCCGCGAGTTTCTCTGTGAATTTCTCATTACGTCGTAGCGCACTCGGTGCTTGCTTGGAAGTTTAGGGGGGGGTGGGGTTTCGCTGTAAAAAGATGTTTTCTTCCCACGCACAACGGACGCTAATGTTTTTGTCACTTTTTATGGAATCAAACTCAAAGTAAGGTCAGTACTTCCACGCTTTAAACGCTGCATGCTCATACTCTCTCCCGTACTCGATATATTATCCATTGTTGATCTGCACACAGCTGTTGTCACAAATGTCGCACTCACTTACGTCACTTTCATGAGACATTCTCGCAAAAAATCACGGTTTTAGTAAAGCAGTAACGCAGCGTTCCTACAGGAAAGTAACTGTAATCTAATTACTGTTTTTGCAATAGTAATCCCTTACTTTACTCGTTACCTGGAAAAAGTAATCAGATTACAGTAACGCGCCCATCTCTGGTGATCACTGACTATTTTTAGGGACTTGTTCAGATTAAATAGAACAAGCTACAAAGCACTAAAACACGTTAAAAACACAACAGCCTTAATAAAGGAAGAGTAGTTTGGACCCAGAACCAGGGTTCATACGTCATCATTTAAAGACTGGATTGCAGAACCACAACTCAGTGAGCTCTTTAGAAAAACCTTGAATTCAAAGATTACGGGGTGTGGCCTGATACTTTCCTACATATAGTGTATATTAAATCACAGAATTCACAGTCGTTTTGGAAGCAAGTTTGATAGATCAATGAATTTCAACTTGAGCTCTTTTGTTAGTCGAGCACAATCATCAGCATTTAGTGAGTAACTTACCTACTTTTAGGGATTCACAAGTGAACAGAGGCTGGCAGGGCAATGATCTGAAACGCACCTCATAATCCAAACGAACTGCTAAAATTAAGATGACAGTTTTTGAACAGCATTTACTGTCACATAACTTCAACACCATTCAAATAAATCTTTGGATAGACCTTAAACATGCTGTGCATGCAAGACATCCTAAAAATATCTCAACGATTAGAGTGAGCTGCAGGGAAGAGTGGGTAAAATTTTCTACACTGACTCTTCAAAAAAAAAATAGTCCTTTTTTCCGTGTTTTATGTGTGATAATAGGTCTGCAGAGCTCATATTGTCAGTGTGGTCAGTAAATAACTGATCCATTACCTTGATGCCATCTATTATGAAGAGATGGCCACAATCTAGTTATTAAGTTGCTGTGCCTTATTACCCAATGTTCACAACTAATGACATAATGCCCCGCATTACCGACTGGTGTCATGCAATATCTCCCGCCATTCAATACCGTGTTTCTCAAATTACTAACAGGATCTACTTTAAGATATACTATGAGAATGTGAGCAAAAATTGATCTATTTCCTAATTTACAGAATTAGATCAATGTATAAAGAAATCAATTTCATGACAATGTGAACACTAAAATGATCTGATTGGGTTATGCCAGCTATTATCACCATCTATAATACAGTCCTGCCATTTTGAAAAAAAAATTCTTTAAACACATTTATATGCATGAACAAATGATGTTATATTATTAGGTTAAAGTGGATTGTGTGCTCATTCAGCCTAAATAATGTGGTACAAGTGGCTATCTGAGCGAGAATAAATTAGATTTTATTCCCTCAAGTGACTGCGTGTCATACTACTACAGAAGCAAGTCTTGGTTCAGGGCATCCTCCCTTTTTTTTCTCTAGTCAGTAAGTGATACTCATTTCAACAGAAGGAGACGCTCTTGTTTTCTAGAAATCCCATGTTTCATTTGAAATACCTGTCAGCCGGGAGACTGCCTTTAGACAAGCTTATTCATTCCATCACATGTTTTCTCTGAGCACTTGCCCCGTGTGCTGCCATGCTGCGGGGAGTCCATAATATCACCCTCTATTAGGAACTTGACTTTAACGTAGGGAGCAGCCCCATAATGGCAAGCAAAGCAGATTGATGCTGGTTTGAGGGGGTTAATTATATCTAGGTCACTGTTTTTTTATGAGTTCTAAGTATGAGTAAAACACTGACACAACTGAGGAAAAAAAGCTACATAGGAAGAATGCAAACACAAAGGAGAATTTGCATGTTTGTGTGCCTGTGCAGACAAGAGATACACACATGTGCACATATACACACTGCATAGTAAATCCAAAAATACTACATTTAGAAGCCTCAAGAGCAACTAAGCCACTGGATGGATGCATGCCTGGAAACTGGGTCATCTAAAGCCTTAAATGCAGACTTTTTTCAGATTCCAAGTAATTCTTTTAATCTTCAACATCTTGCATTTGCATTTGCGCTACATGCTGTAGAATATGGAGAGCAATGTGACAAGCAAAGACTGTATAAGATTACAGTCTGAGCAGAACTGGTAACCATGGCCCACAACAGCTTCTTGAGAAATGGTACTTGTGAATGGAGCAGTGTACAATCCCAGTGCATGGCGAAGGTAAGTATACATCCTCCTTCAATTACTGCAAAACAAGGCAAAAACATTAAAGGGAAAAACTGTTTTTATACGTTCTTTATGCTATTAAGATATTTCTAAACACCCCTAAATGGCTCAAACAGCTCTTTTCACTTGCATGCACAAGGCAAACCTGAGGTGACATTAATAGCATGACATCTCATGCTGTGGCCTAACATTTCACCCCCTCCTTGGTCAGCTAATTGGGTCATTCTCACTTGGGTTTGTTAATGTAACCCTTGATGCTCTCATATGCTGTGTATTTCATATTTCCTCATTTCTGCTTGATCTGATATATCCTCTTTGGTATTCATAAGGAGCACTACGTTGCCATGAACTCTAAAACAGATTGCTAAATACATTTACATTTATACATTTGCATATCACAGCTCAGTGACCAAAAAGGCATCTAAAGACGGCCTCTGTGTTTAGGTGCTCCGCTGCTTTTCATTTTCACACTTGAGGCTTTGAGTTTGAAGATGTTAGTGTTTGCAGATTCCAATATAGTTTGATCTAATAATCATTTCATAACAGGAAGCACATCCACTGATAGCTTAAATGGGTCCAGCATCTGCCAGTAGCCACAGCTGAGACTATGGCTACATGAGGGCTGTTAATACTACCTCTCAAAAGTTCATGCAGGGATCATGTAATTGTGGGTTAAAATAAGCGGTTTAAAGTTATCTAATATTCTGCAAATCATAGCCCGTTATCTTTATAAAGCTACTATAGTGGACAAAAGCCTTGAATAGTTTGTTGGTTCAGGCCAAAAGACTTGTCCACCACTCCAAAGGAATGAAATAGATTTTATATGACATGGTATTTCATACGAGAGATTGCCAAACAAAATGAAAAACTGAAGATTTTATGCAATACAATGTACTAGTGCCTTCGTACAACAGTGCAAACTTGCTCTAATCAGAATAGGAAGTCAAGTGTGAGGTCCAATCACGCAACTGAGCAAGGAGCTATGGACATCAGTCGCTAGTATGAAAAACATACTTCTCACAGGTCTTGAACAGACAGCTTCATTAAATGATAGCACCAAGACACCCATCTCAACTTCAACAGTAACGAGGTGAACACAAGGATGTTGGCCTTTTGAGCAGAGTTGCAAAGAAAGCACCACTTCAGCCACTCTTCAGTGATATTTTTTTTTCTTCCATCTTTTAACCTTTTTGTTTTATTGGTCAGTCTCAGACACTTTTCAACTGCAGCTAGAAGCCAAGCATCACAATCTTTTAATACAAAACAAGTTCAACATAGCCAGGCTTTCTATGCCTGTTACATCCTGGGTTAATGTGCACTTACATGAAAGGGACATTTGATGCATCATTTAAATCTTCTTCTGCAAAAGTGTACCCAATGTGCCGGCTAATTGAGATGGACAGGTTATGGAGCGATATGGACAACGTAGTAGAGCAAGATCCAACACTGCAAACAACAGAGCAATGCTGCAGAAAATTTTAACTCTTCTGTTGTTAAAAAAAAAAAAAAAAAGATCAGATGGAGATTTGTTAGATGTCCACTCCAAACAAACCAAACTCTTCTTGCCTGGCAACTAAAAGAAGCTTGAAAACATTGCATGGGAGACTTTGTTTAGCCTGCTGTTGGATCAGTGGAGTTTGTTAAAAGTACAGATAAAAACTAAAAAACTTTCAGAGCAAGTGAAAATGTTATGTTAGGGCTTTTCTTAGACAATATACAACAATACTGCAAGAGGGATTTTGAAGCACTCTGTTAATAAGCACTCACCATTTACTTTCTTAGGTACACCTGTCAGCTGCTAATTAACACAAATATCTGATCTCAGGAAGGTACACAAGTCACTACGTTTAGTAAGCGTGTAGACCTGGTGAAGACAACCTGCTTCAAATCAAGCATCAGGACGGCAAAGATAAGGAGATTTAAGTGACTTTGAACGTGGCATGATTGCTGGTCTGAGCATTTCAGAAACTGCCTACAGGGATTTTCCCACTTAGCCAACTGTGGGGTTTACAGAGAATGTTTAGAAAAAGAGAAAATATTCAATGCGCTTTAGTTATCTGGATTAAAAAGTCTTGTTGATACTAGAGATCACAGGAGAATGAACAGAATGCTTTGAGCTGATAGGAAGGAAACTCAAAGTAACTTAAATTACTATTACTAGAAGGGCATCTATGCACACAGAGCATGTCTAACCTTGATGCAGCTGGGCTATGGCAGCAGAAGACCATAAAGGATGCCATTCCTGTCAGCTAAGTAAAATGGTAAATGGCCTATATTTGTATAGCGCTTTACTAGTCCCTAAGGACCCCAAAGCGCTTTACACAACCAGTCATCCACCCATTCACACACTGGTGATGGCAAGCTACATTGTGGCCACAGCCACCCTGGGGTGCACTGACAGAGGCGAGGCTGCCAGACACCGGCGCCACCAGGCCCTCTGACCACCACCAGTAGGCAACGGGTGAAGTGTCTTGCCCAAGGACACAACGACCGAGACTGTCCAAGCCGGGGCTCGAACCAGCAACCTTCCAAGTACAAGGCGAACTCCCAACTCTTGGGCCATGATCGCCCCGCGATCAGGAAAGTACAGGAAACTGAGGCTAGAATTCACAATTTACATGGGCTCACCAATAATGGACAATAGAAGATTGTAAAAACTTGTCAGGTCTCATCAGTTTGAATTGCCGCGATGACATTCAGAATGCAGAGTCAGAATCAAAGGTTTGCTTAAAAGGTTTGGGGTGGTGGCGGCATAATGCTGTGGGGAATATTTTCCTGGCACACTTTCACCCCTCAGTGCCGACTGAGCATAGTTTAAATGTCTCTTTCCTTACTATTGCAGCTGATCATATCCATTCCCTTATAACCACAGTGTACCCATCTTCTGATGGCCGCTATACTTTTTGGTATACTACGCCTGCTATCACAGTGTACCAAAAAGCATTGGCATGAAAGCCGGAGAAGGTAAAATGTTTGTGCATATGAATTATTTTATCCTCTCCACTCACACTTCTAAAAAGTGAGAAACTAATGATAACCATGATCCAGACATTAGAGAGCTACAGCTGTAAACTCAGTCTTTTCTCTAAGAAATATCTCAGCGTATAACTTCAAAGTGGCGGTGGCCATTTTCCAAATAATCATCCAGAACTTCAACTAGAACACCATTATGCGGCTACTGTTCAAAAATTCCTATCTGCAATTTTAGCGTGCACCCCCGGAGTGCATTATTAGCTTGCAGCTCTGATTTATTCTTACAGACAATGTATATCAATCTAAACGATGTCTTTCATATCTTGGTCTGTTTGGGATGATGCATGTAAGCGCTGTTTAATTGAGCTGTTCAGCTCCTCCCCAGCATCCCTTAGTGACATTTACTGGCAGTTCCGATGAAAAAGAGAATTTGCATTTCAAACACTGGTTAAACTATTCCCAAGGGAAATGCAATTTTTTATTCATATAACATTGATCTTTTCACTGTTGTTTATTATTTTTGCACCATGATTATTTGATTATTTCAAAATGAATGTGTCAGGATTGTTTACTGCACAAGGTAAGTGACACGAGGCGCTAGAAAGATCTGAGTGTTGCTCTTTTGAAGTTCAGTAGACAGCGTGGAACACACGCAGGGAAAATGTCCCTACTTTAATTCTATGTTAGAGGTAGAACTAAAAAAAATACATTACATAGTAGATTACTTTTCTACATTACTACATTTCACAACATATTAAAGCCTGATGTTTTAACAGCCTGATCTTATTTGGATATCACTAGAAAGAAGTGCATGTTAGATACAGCTTTACTGGACATTGACCAGTTTTCAAGTCCATATGATGTTGGACTGCAACTATGTGCAAACAGTGCAGCTAACTGTGCATTGTACTTGATGCTAGTAAGTGGGTGTCATGTTTGCTGCCACCTGCACACTCTATCTAGGCAGATCTCTGGATTGCATTTCCAGAAGTACGAATATGCCTGAAGGGCACTGCTATAGAGCAAGTTTGGAAAATATCCCAACCTAAATTCTCCTCAAATTGCTGAAATTATGTCCAGTGGGATAAAAATGACAGCTAAAGAAGTCATTCTTTTCTCTTATAGTAAAAATGCCCCATCACATGTGGCAACATCCGCCTCTCTCCTCTCATCACCACCTCCAGCCCTCATAAATAATTAAAGATTTAATCTGTGATATTTTCAAAGGTCAGATGCACAACAAAGAGAGAGAAATGCCAGTCCTTCCTCTGCAGGAGCACGCTTGGTAATTACTCCATACTGGGTTTATGTTTTCACCTTGAAAGCTCTATCAAGTGGGCCAACAGATACGATGCATGCGGAGAGGGGAGGGAGGCATGCTAGGATGAAAAGGTGGCGAGGCCAACATTACCAAACAATACTGAATCTGCCATTGTCAAAAAAAATACACCTCATGAATGTTTTATTCTTTTGTTTGGAGCTGGGCGGGACCGCCATGACCATCGGGGGGAGCCGCCACGGCCATGAGAAGTGGGCAGCTGTACTCGGTGACAACCAGAGAGGACAGCCCCACTTAACCTGGCCCCTGGTTCAGAGAAAGAGGCCACGGACACTTTCATGCATAAATGTCTGCTTCATGCATTTAATGGATGTGGTCCTGATGGATTTTTTTCTCCTGATGCATTATCAATGAGAGCTGCTCTCCGCATCACGGCTCCAGCACCGCCAGACGGGGCTCTATCATCTATTTCCTTCTTCAGTGCTTCTCTCAACCAATGGAAATTTAAAAATACACCTTCAGGTGAAGTTTGAATCTTTAAGTAGCAGGCTGTCTTTGAGGTAGCATGGGCACTTGTATTTCTTTTATGTTGCCAGGTAAAAACATGAGCTTATTACAATATTGGCATATTATCATTGTTATTATTATTACATGGAAAATACATCCATGAAAAATACAAAAGTAGAAATATAAAAAATCTGATTAAAGAACATACGTTTCCATCTGACCTTTTCAAATCCCATTCTCTTTTTATTGTTTCCCTTTCTTTAATAATTCTGCTAAAGCTGTCAGGCTGAATGACCACTCACTGAATATGTAGGAGTTCTAAAGTGGGGTTTTTATTGAAATTATATTCAAACGCTCTTCCACTCTGTTAGCGTAGCTGACTCATCTGCTTGTTCTCTCCCTCAGATTTCAGCTCAGAGTGGAAGGGTTATTTCGCATCGTGCCACCCTGGTAGTAAAATGTAGGAATATATGAAGCAAGTTTGCCTTCACTTGGAGGTAGCCTTAGTCTTGCTCTTTCCCTCTCTCTGGGTGACACACTTCACTAGTGCTCCCTTTGTGCTGTCTTGTCCGTAAAGCTGAAAAAGAAAGATGCTGTCAGACAGATGTGAAAAGTTGATTGTGTTTATCTTGCAAACAGAGAGTACAGGACTTTGATTTGATGTTTTTTTTGTTCCCCTACAGTCAAACACGACATCAACAAAGAATTGTAGGTTTTGTTGGGTTTTTTTTATTTGTTTGCTTTTAAATTCACTCACTGTCATATGCGTTACTGTCCACCGCCCGTACCAGTGTCTCTCCTCCACGAATTTCATTCACTCTCGAACCTAATTATCTTTCTCATCTTTTTTCAGCATTATCATCCCTTCACGCAAATTGCTTCTTGGTATTCTTATTTTTCTTGGAGTAAATCTTTTCAGTGCTTGAGAGTATGTAGAGATATGCAGGAAATAAACCTGGAAACCCAGAAACAGGAAAAGATGGCCATGAGCTATACTGTAAAGGAGAAATCTGCACAAAAGTATTTTCACTACATCCTGTTTTTTCAATTGAATGAATTCCATTTTATTTATGTATATACACACACACACATACATACATATATATATAAATACATATATAATATATATAATATATATATATATTGTACATTTTATATATACATTTTAATTAATCACGATTAAATATCATTCATTTTTAATCTATGTTAATCGCATTTCATTTTGCATGAGCAAACAAAATCAAGAAAAAAGGGAAAATATACGCACTTAACTTGTTTATTGAACATCTTGAACATTCATGTTAACAAAAAAATTCTGTAAACATTTATCCACTCTCTCTCTGTCACTCTTTGGGAGGCACTTCAAGTCCTTGAGACGAGGAACCAAAGCTATGTAAAGCGCGTGTTCTCAACGATATTAACAGGTCTGCAATGTGTCCGAGGTAGACTTACTGAGTCCCCGATGCTCCGTAAGTGATTTTTCACAAGCTGGGTGACGCATTAGCCAAAGTGCTAGCAGCATACGTATGCTTCACTTCAACGTAATATTTTAAGCCGGAAGTGCTACAGTGAAAAGAAAATTCCTCCTTGCACAAAGTGCATAAAACTTTATGTCGGTCGACTGTTCCGTCTTGTTATTTTTTTAATACTCAAATTTCCCATCGAGAGGGCCAACGTGCTTTTATCATCATTTAGTTGATTGGCTCAGCTGCCCGTCACTACCAGACCAATTGCCCATTTGCGTCTGCGCGAAGGTAACTCTACTTGGACAAACTGCCCAAAATGCGTTGACAGAAACATTTCAGGGATTTTAAGTCATTCTGCACTCCAGATGCGTTAATAGCGTAATTTCTTTTTTTTATGGCGTTAATCGTGATGACGGCTTAATCTGCGTTAAAGCGTTAATTTTGACAATTAATTGACAATTAATCTCGTTAAAATGACGTTAACGCCATAACACGGCAAATCTCCGTTAGTGAGTTAGCGCGGATCCTCCCCGTGCGTGGGGCTTCACGGCGTCAACACGTTAGCACGGTTAGCTCATTAACGCGTTTCCTACTGTTTTTAAGTAGAATTTTCAGGTATCTGTACTTTATTTGAGTCTTTATTTATCTGTAACGCCCTACATTTTTACACAAATATGTCTGCTTTCTACTCAAAATGCTCAATATTTTAGGTTTAAGACAGGACTTAGTATTTCCCATCACTACATGTCTTGAAAACATAAAACGTTTGCTAGCCAAAGGTACAGCTGCTGTATGTTCAAGGGAAAGACAACAATGAGAAATAACTTCAGTCAAAGATGGAGAAAGATGTAAGAAAGAGAGGAGAGGAGAAGAAGAAGAGAGGTTATATTATAGGGACTGCTCAGTGACATTTGATAAATTGGAAATTTTAACCCTACATGTAATGTTGTAACTGTTTTCTCACAATGTGAAACGTCCAGCAAAACAAATTAAAGTATACTAACTAACTCTGTGTTATTCAAGTGCTGCATGATCATACTGTGAAGGCTAAACTCTTTACTTTACAGTATTGTAAATTGCAGCTGCGGTGATCTTGGTCAGTGTAAGTTTAAGTCAAAACTAAATTTAAGGTGGTGTTGATGAGACTGGCTCACAGAATCCCACATTTATACAAGCTTTATAGTGCATAGGGGTTGGAAATCAGGCCTCAAAAAGCAGGACCAGCAACTGATCACGTTCTGTAGGCAGTATCTACTGGAGCTCGCAGCAGAAATGTGTTTTGTTGATCTATCTCTAATTGATTCTTTTCCCCCACTGCATCATTACAGCTGATCTTGGGGTTCCCACATCTGTTGGATCCCACTTTAACCCCATACTACACTCATTTTCCTGTTTTGGATATGGAGGCAAAGTCACCCATCTTCAATATAAGCAACAGCAACCAGAGTTAGTTTTTTATTAATGCTCTTTGTTTTTCTCTGCTTGTGTTCCACATAGCAGATGTTCAAGCTGAGCATCTTCATTACAGTTTGAATTTAAGTTGAAATAAAGTTTATATTCACTTCTGTTAATATTATTTTATTATGATGTTAACATCACAAGAGGTTCAGTAGCTCCAGTAGTTACTTTTTACTCATATACGTTGAGTACATTTCAGAGCCTGTACTGTTTCACTTTTGCTTGTGTAAAGAAGATAAATAAGTACTTAAGCTTTTATCGGGGCACTTTCTAACACAGGGATCTGTACCTAAATGATTGCATGTACCTTTGCCACCTCTGCCTAATGCACATCAAGGCTTTTTCACACCACTTGAGATTGTTAGATGGCTATCTATTTATCAATCTAGCCTTTCTAAGTAATCTCTAAGGATGTTAATTAATATGGAATGCAGTCCCTGTAATCAAATGTTTGTCAAACTGTGTGCGTCTACGAGCAAAAAAGGGAGAATGGGAATATGTGTGTGAGTATGTGTATTGGTGCATGTCTTTCTCATCCCAGACACAGCTGATTCATATGAGTCTAAGGGGTGTTTATTTGTCAGAAGTTGTGTCTGGCACCCTGCGTTTGTAGCACCCACTGTTTTTAACCTCCGCTCTGCCTTTGAGTTAGAATGTTTCTGTCAAGCAGCAAACCCAGCTTGGCAGGCCCAAAACAGCCTGCCTTTCCATTAAACATTCATGAACCGCAGTGCAGTGGCACCAATGCAGAAAGGTCACTCGAGAATGATCGGTTTAGTCGTATACAGCACCCTGCAACAGCATACCTAAATGCATTCCTCACAGACCTGCACCTGGTACCCTGTTTGTTTCGTAACAGAAACAGAAGATGGTATTGCTGCACGTCTTCTTTACTGAATATTGCATTGAAGAAAATAATTTGAAACCATCCCTCACTCACTCAAATCCCACCTGTGACACTAATTGTACAGTTAAAGGGGCAGTTCACCCTAAACATAGCGGAACTTTCTCCTAAAGAATGAAGACTGTACAGGGAGTGCAGAATTATTAGGCAAATGAGTATTTTGTCCACATCATCCTCTTCATGCATGTTGTCTTACTCCAAGCTGTATAGGCCCGAAAGCCTACTACCAATTAAGCATATTAGGTGATGTGCATCTCTGTAATGAGAAGGGGTGTGGTCTAATGACATCAACACCCTATATCAGGTGTGCATAATTATTAGGCAACGTCCTTTCCTTTGGCAAAATGGGTCAAAGGAAGGACTTGACAGGCTCAGAAAAGTCAAAAATAGTGAGATATCTTGCAGAGGGATGCAGCAGTCTCAAAATTGCAACGCTTCTGAAGCGTGATCATCGAACAATCAAGCGTTTCATTCAAAATAGTCAACAGGGTCGCAAGAAGCGTGTGGAAAAACCAAGGCGCAAAATAACTGCCCATGAACTGAGAAAAGTCAAGCGTGCAGCTGCCAAGATGCCACTTGCCACCAGTTTGGCCATATTTCAGAGCTGCAACATCACTGGAGTGCCCAAAAGCACAAGGTGTGCAATACTCAGAGACATGGCCAAGGTAAGAAAGGCTGAAAGACGACCACCACTGAACAAGACACACAAGCTGAAACGTCAAGACTGGGCCAAGAAATATCTCAAGACTGATTTTTCTAAGGTTTTATGGACTGATGAAATGAGAGTGAGTCTTGATGGGCCAGATGGATGGGCCCGTGGCTGGATTGGTAAAGGGCAGAGAGCTCCAGTCCGACTCAGACGCCAGCAAGGTGGAGGCTGGAGTACTGGTTTGGGCTGGTATCATCAAAGATGAGCTTGTGGGGCCTTTTCGGGTTGAGGATGGAGTCAAGCTCAACTCCCAGTCCTACTGCCAGTTTCTGGAAGACACCTTCTTCAAGCAGTGGTACAGGAAGAAGTCTGCATCCTTCAAGAAAAACATGATTTTCATGCAGGACAATGCTCCATCACACGCGTCCAAGTACTCCACAGCGTGGCTGGCAAGAAAGGGTATAAAAGAAGAAAAACTAATGACATGGCCACCTTGTTCACCTGATCTGAACCCCATTGAGAACCTGTGGTCCATCATCAAATGTGAGATTTACAAGGAGGGAAAACAGTACACCTCTCTGAACAGTGTCTGGGAGGCTGTGGTTGCTGCTGCACGCAATGTTGATGGTGAACAGATCAAAACACTGACAGAATCCATGGATGGCAGGCTTTTGAGTGTCCTTGCAAAGAAAGGTGGCTATATTGGTCGCTGATTTGTTTTTGTTTTGTTTTTGAATGTCAGAAATGTATATTTGTGAATGTGGAGATGTTATATTGGTTTCACTGGTAAAAATAAATAATTGAAATGGGTATATATTTGTTTTTTGTTTAGTTGCCTAATAATTATGCACAGTAATAGTCACCTGCACACACAGATATCCCCCTAAAATAGCTAAAACTAAAAACAAACTAAAAACTACTTCCAAAAACATTCAGCTTTGATATTAATGAGTTTTTTGGGTTCATTGAGAACATGGTTGTTGTTCAATAATAAAATTATTCCTCAAAAATACAACTTGCCTAATAATTCTGCACTCCCTGTAGTCTACAACTCAGGTAGTTTCAGAGTAACTAGCTGAAGTTTTGGGGATGATAGCAGTAGTTCAAAAATGTGCATTTGTAAATATCAGTGTCAGCATGCCTTGTCAGGATAAAATGACAACAGTTATCCTCTCAGTAAAATACCCGACATTCAAAATGAGTAGAAAGTTACTGCTAAAGTTTCCTTGTTGAACAGCTGGCAGATGTGAATTCTCTCGGGCTTTGAGCACCAAGGAAGGCACATTAGTATAAAGTACAGTACTTCTATTAATGGGCTCTTTTGAAGTGCATAATTATGTTCAGCAAATGATGTCCAACAATGGCTTCAGGCATTTAATGAAGCAAGAGCGAGGTCTTTTATATTGTATAGCGCGCTTCCTCCAAGTATAACTTTTTGCTGTCAAGCTCCTTTTCTCACACAAATGTACTTGCAACACCGAGCAACTTATTGGTCACATTGTTATGTAAGCACACAAATATGCATGAGCACCAGTTGCAAATGTTATCATCACCCTTTTGGTTGTTGTGTTTAAGGACAGTTCTCTTAAGTACAAACTGCAATGGTACTATAAAGATGCTGTGTAAATGGTCATAAAATGCGCACATTGTCATTTTATCTTTAGCAGTCGTGGGTTGTTTAAAGCACACAGACGTAACTGAGGCCATTAGAGAGTAATCACTGGGGATCTGATTCAATGTACTGGGAAGGGCTGCTGGAAGGGGCAGCAAAACAAATCACATTACACCTCAATTAACACCAGGGAGGCCTCTGGAGTCCAGTTTCATTCGTGGCAATAAAACTCTCTGTCTCTCACTAGCACACTTTCTGCATGCAAATGAAACACACACTGCACATCTGATGCAATAAGCGCAAGCACGAAAAAGAAAAGAAGAGAGACACATTTACTGTATGTGTGTATAATTGCAATTTCAGCAGAGCTAGTTACAGTAGTGAACTGCCGCCCCTCCCTCTGACCCTTCCCGTCTCACTTGGTTAATTATGAAATGCTGCATCTGGCTCAGAGGGCGTTGAGCGGATAAGACCACCCTGTGGAGTGGCTGGTGTCACCATCAAGAGACAAGGACAGTTCCACAGTGCAGCTCAGGGCCAATTACCCACCTGCTGCATGACTGCAGTTCAGGGGTGTCATTTCATCCTAATACCACTGCTATAATTGCTGTTGTTTTCCCAGTTAGAGGGTTATGGAAATGAGATCTTAAGTGGCACTCAAATTAGACCATGCTTTATAACTGGTCAGCTTTGTTTGAACTGTTAGATTCAAGAGCAGGAATTGCTCCTTGCCAACTATGATATTAGTATTAAATGTTCATTTAAATGGATTAGGGAATCTCGGTAACATATTAATCTAATTACACGCTCAATTAAGCTTAATTGTACCTGTTGAAACATTCTTATAGCCTATAGTGTTGCAGCTTTTTAATACATCATTTTATTTGTGGAAAATAATTAATTAAAAAACATTTAAAATGTAACTTGAACGTGTTCTCATTAAACAAACCCTTTCCATGCTACTGCAATTGCTGAAGCAGCATCATTGTTATTCAGCTGTATTCTGGCAAGATTGAGAAACTGGAGCACATGGTAAACAAAACAGTAGCACGAGGACTTATCGCTGTCACTATCTGTTTTTCACACTGGCGTTCTGGAATAACGTGTCTCCTGTTAATTTCACAGTCAATTCCAGAGGCTGAATGGCACTCTTCTTCTCTTGCCATTATTTCCCTCAGGGCACCACATGAGGGCTTCTAAAAGCAGGGGACAAATCAAGGTCAATGAAAAATTATAGACACTGAAAGGCTAAGACCTGTACTCTATTATGGCCTCTATGACAATCATTGCTGATATTAAGTTGGATGGGTTTGTTAAAAAAAGGGGAGGAAAAAAAGATATCGGTACAAGGCTTGGTCTCACAGGGATGCACTCTAAAATTGCCTTTCAAATTAAGTGTACAAACGTTCAGTAACTAAAGTAGAGAGCTTTCTATTCAGCGAACAGTGTAGTACAGATCTCAGCTGTATTAAATGTCCAGATAAGATGTTTTGAGTGGTAATGCAATCCTCCCCTTAGCTGCCCCTCACTCTGTAGTGACTAACCATTCAGTTCTATGCTTCAGCTGACTTTAGCCTCCAAACATATTAGTGAAGATGATGATGAGTGACAGGGACTTTTACATCTCGCCCTAATTAACCAGACACTCTTGTCCCCCCTTAACATTTACTATCGGAGAAGGGTTGACACATGCCCGTCAGTCAATCACCTCTCCTTCTGCCCCTCTTCCGAATGCACACAACCCTCCCCCATCGCTTTCACACTCGCAGGCCTGTTGCCACCAGTGTCACAGCCAGCTGGCATCAGTCTCGACGTCTCTTTTTCCCTTCTTCCAAACGCAAACTGAGAAACGGCACAGCAAAATAAAGAATATGAAAATCTCCATATGCCAGAATCAAATATGTACTTTTCAGTGCTAGTAAATCTATTTACCAGTCGGTCCAATATCGCTGGAGGAAAGCAGCTCTGAAGAGGCACTTGTTTTTTATTTTGTCTGGCTCTTTCTAAAATGAAATTGCAAAGGTAGCCTGAAAATAGCTAGTATCTTTATATCAGCATACGATAATGATATTCATGTGAAGCCTGAGCTACAACGAATGCAGTCTGGTGGCACATAGGTGGAGCACAGCGGTGCAATTTCTCCAACTCAACTCAGAGCGTTACTGACTACTATTAATACTGCAGCTTTTAGTATCAAATAAAGAGGCACGATTTTAAAAAAGCATCACCTACTGATGTAAGTTTGTTCACAGAATCTGTGACCACTGTAAAACAAGACAGAGTAGTACTGTGACATCTTTTCCCTTGGTGTAGTTGACCGAGTAGTAGATTTACTTTATGCACTAACAGTAACAGGAGCTTAGCTAGAGGACGTGCTAGACGCTTGAGAAAAAACTGTGCTAAATGCATCCATTTGTTTGCATTGATCTTTATTTCAAGGTGTGAAGGTGAACCATTAACGTCTTTCTTTGCTTTAGGAGTTTCCTGTATTGACTTTGGGATTCTTCCAAAGTGTGACCAGCCACTCAAATGTCCACAAACGACAAGAAGCACTGAACAACATAGAGACTGAGAATTTCATGTGTTTTTTAAGTCAACTGGCTCTTTCCTCAAGCTTCCCAGAACGCCAACCGCTGACACGTTCCTCTTCTTTCCCACAATCTAAATATTTGCGTTGGTAATTGCATTTGTGCCCAGTTTTAGGTAAATGAGGGACACGAACGTCAAGCTTTCAGGGTTGCGTCACACAACCCAGGAAAGTGCAAAGCCCCACATAGCTTATAAGGCTTACTAACAGTAATTTCCAGCTGTAGTTGGAATAATAACAAACAGTGAATATAAAATGCAGTACTTTAGTTTTCCATTGAGGCAAAGTGTTGAAAATGAGTGGAACTGCAGTGTGTCATAATGTGGATTGATGCTCTCATAATAATCATGCTCCACTGTAAAAAAAAAAACAAAAAAAACCCTTCAGCTATCTGTCTTTCCTGCTCTTTTTATTTCTCTTTCACTTCGACTGCATGGCAACTCCAACCACAACTGGTCTCACTTATCTTGTAGCCTGACGCACTGATGTGCACAGCCGTGAGTGATTGCATATAATGAAATATTGCCGTTTAATATATCTGCATAGTGTGTACAGTGTCACTTTAGTGTCTTGTTTTAATCAACTTTTGTTACACACACACAATAGCGGTGTGGTTGGAACAGAGCGCTGGTTTAGTTTCACAGAGAAAGTCTGAATATTTGTCCTTTTATCTTTTCTTTGCAAAAGCGCACACTGATTTGATTTGAAAGTTGTTTAATTTACTTTTGAACAACAACATAAAAACAAATCAATATTTCAAACTGGAGAGACAGGCAATCAGCCCATCTCAGTCTGCAACAAAGCTCCATGAAATGTTTTACATCTTAGTCTAATTCATGCTCCTGTAAACAGACATTTTTTTAACATAAAGGAAGCAGGAAGCTTAGAAAACAACAATTGTGCTCTCAGTCAGAAAGCCATCTATATAAATACGTGCTAGTTCAAATACGTGAAAATGCAAATCGATCGTGGAGACAGTTTTCACGCTAAACTCTCTATAGGCTAGTTTGGAGTGGAAACAATGGTTACATCGCACGAGTTGTACATTCGATCAGGAGAAAAGCAGCAGAAACAAAAGTCCTGCTGGATTTCAGAACAGAATACTGTCGTCAAAGGCAATCTCTAAGGCAAAAACACAGTTTATGACTGCAAATCGTTGGATGGACTAAATGAAATAATTCAGAACTAGAGTTCACTTCTTATCAGGCTACATTTCGAGGTTTCTCTCAATATGACACACAGTAAAAACAAAGTTAACAATCTAGTTACCAAGCATACATTTGCAGCTGCAAAGGTGGCACTTCCAGCTGACATCGGACACAATGTGAGCAACAGTTTATACCACTCTATATAATTTATGCAAGCTTTTGGTGAATTAATAGAGCATATGGTGATATTACGTCTACAATATAAAATTTCCTTTAAACCGTGACTGAATATAGATCTACCTAACAACATAAAATCGTTGTTTGCAACAAGTTAACAGAGGACTTAATTGGAGGCACTCGTGGAGCCACAAATTTCAGACTTTGTTCATTTATTTAAGGTTAATTCAGTGTGTGGAAGCTCCATCGGTACGTAGTTTGAATTGTTCATAACAGCCAAACGTTAAAAAGGTCTACTCTCCTCTGTTCATTTCTATTGTTTTGAAATTGCTTCATTAATTTTTATTTCTAATACAGCATGTGCTGAGTGTTGTGCTGCTGATTCAATCAGCTTTTTTTCTTGCAAAAGAATAACTGATTAAACTGTTATATAGTTGCTCTGTTTGGACACTAAAACCACAAACAGAAGTATAATGACTAACATCTGAGGCTGAGCTACCACTTCCCTCCACATATCCTCATTTACTCCTTTTTCTTGACAGCCCAGCTCCTATAAACTCCTTCCTTTTTACAGCGGGAAAATGGCTATCTGTGCCACTGTGTGTCTCATCACAGGAGACAACATTTTTTCGACGTTATCCTGAACGCAGCAAACTCCCATCTATCCTCCCGGACACGTTTTGCCGAGTTTGACAATGACTTCAGAACGGCCTAGTGTGTGAGGAGAAATCATCTGTTATTCGGCCCACGACGGTCCATACATCAGCTGCCCTGGAGTGGAGCTCGCTTCCAGGAGGCCCTCCCTTTTTTGTGCCTATCCAGCTACCTATCTGGACGGCCAACTGACAACATCAAGGAGATTTAGAGCAGAGTCTCAGTGGGCCTGGTCTGAACAATCCCAGTAGATGGGAAACCGTAATTACAGCTAGAAGGCTCACTGAGAGTCTGGAGCCTTGCAGAGATTCAGTGTCATAAGGCCAATAGATTCCTGGGTACCTGGAACAAATGGTTGCTTCAGCTGTCAGAGCAGAAAAAGAGCTACAGATTTGAGCAAATTTGACTTCAGAGGAGGTGATTTAGTGGTTTAGCTGTCTACTTAGTCCCATAATTCTACCCATATGGGAACATTAAGACTTTACGTTGACATTATTACTTGTGTATGAGTTATTTAAGATTAATAACACTTCAGAAGAGCCAATTTAACTTCACAAAATGCTTAGCTACCTATATTATTCTTAAAGGATATTTTAAATTCTCTCGTGGTGTTAATAATCTGTGTTTAAGATCACTGCAATAAACTCGTGTGGTGTAGACCAAGATGAGACAATAGGGAAACAATAGACACATAAATACATGACATACCCTGAGAAGATAGTTTCTCAAGCCCTTTAGTGACTCATTCGCAATATCTGCAGGATTTAATTAGGGTCAACACAGACAATAAAGTGCCACCCTGACCTACAGAGGCCCAGAAATTTACAGCAGGGTCCACACAGCCTCTGGTGGTGTCTGCAGCATTATCTATTTCTAAATCTTCCTGCTTCATATTCTCCACCATCTCCCTGTTTCACTCGACAACTCTGTCATTCTCCCTCTCTGTCATTCCGCCGCTCTCTTTTACTCTAACCTTTCAAGCCACAATCTCACTTTCTCCCACTCTCTCTATAAATATCTGTCTCTGAGACAGTCTTTTTCCCCACTTCTCCCGCTTGCTTCTGAAGAGAACAGGGGAATCTTCCATCCCCTGTGGATCTGAACACCCACTCAAGGTTAGGAGTACTACAGATGCAGGAGCTAACAGATCGGGCTTTTAACCATCACATAGAACTTAAGACATTTGTACAGGCCATTGCATTAATAGCCCTCAATGCCAAGTACTAACTCACTTATCTACCAAAAAAACAAAAAGCCAAAAAGACTATAGCTGGATTAAATTCTTTAATTTTTCATTCTGTTCCCGCTTTCTCCAAAATAACACAGCAGAAACACAATTAAACTTGTACATCCCATTTTGCTGAGTGAAAGCACAGTTTGTATTCTTACCCCTGCAAAGCAAAAGCAACAACATCTTCCTTTTATGCATCAAGGTTTTGTCATTTTCTCATTTCTCTTGGTGGTTTAAAAGGATTGATTTCTTTTGATCTGATGATCTGTACCTCCTAGCAAACTCAAAGAAAAACACAAAAACACTTAAGACTTATAAGGAGTCACCCTGAGAAAAGAGTGATTGCATTGTTTTCTCTAATGAATCATTCAAACTATGTAATATTCTTAATTATATCTGAAGCCATCCATCAATACAAACTGTCACTGGGCCAGAGGCGGTACACCCTGGACAGGTCACCAGTCTGTCACAGGGATAATTTATGTGATAATTATGTAATATTTAAAACAGAGAGCATTATTTGTTTATGTCTGGTCCATATCTATAAACTACTCCAGGTTAATTTATTCGAAGGTTCTATGTGTGAGTTTCTACTTAACTGTTGGCATCATCTAACAACACACACTTGAAAAAGCAGCTCATTTGCACTTTTTTGATTTATATTGGGATTGTTACTAAGAGTGGTAGGATATGGCAAAGCCCCAACTGGAAAAACCAACCAAGACTGATCACACCTCTCCTACCATTCCAACATCCACATCTAAGGAATTGGAGCTTATTCTGTTTGTTAGTCACACACGATGTGAATGTCTACAGTAGTGCTTAAATTTAAAATGTAGCATAGCACATAGATACAATTTCAATATTCAACAAATAATGATTTTTCTTTCTTAATTCTCTCTGATGTGGGTAATGGGGTCAGCCAGGCCTGACGAAGAAATTACATGATTTAATGGCACCCCAGGGGAAGTTTAAATATAGCTCTGCATTCCAACTAGCCTCCGACGGCACAGCAGGACATCAGTTCATCCATAAACAAGTGTCCAAAGCCTGGATGGGCTTGGCTTTAAGTATTACTGTGAGCAAATATTGCATGATAGGGATGACGTGCTCATCTGCTATTGTAAACACATTTGCTCATTCATTTCATTATAGGGAAAACATGGGTGTGGGTGAAGGAAAGGGAAGGCTCTGTGTGTGGCTGTACATGTTATGGTGCTGTTACTGCACTGCCACAAGGTGGCAGGACAACACACATCTGCTCCACATGAAAAATCTTTATTAGTGTGTTCATCCTTGCTCCGCTCTCACAAGAGTCACACAGAAATAAATGAGAAAAAATGTAATTAGTTAAGCTAGTAACCCAGTGAATGAAGGTTTATTGAAAAACATGCAAGCAGAATAAATATGGATTAGCATTCATCATGTTTTTTTGTTTTTTTAAGAAAAACCCGTCTTATTTTACATTCATATGAAATCAGTGTGTTCAAAAACCCACCAGGCAGCTTATTCCCTGTATAGTGCCTCACCAATCATCTGTATTCATGTTAGGAAAACTCATGTGCTGAGCCTCAAAAATGGTTTAACCACCAAATCTTAATTAACAAAACACCAGTAATGCAATAATGTGGAATTGAGAGAAGAGACGTCAAGGTGATGAATACAAGAAGACATGCTGTAAAAGACCTAAAACATCAATAGGGTATTTAACAGGACAGGTTTCAAGTGACGAATTTAAGTCCAATCCTCAGTCACACCGCATAGCACGAAAAATGCTCAGTGAAGTGTAACATTCAGTTCTCCCTGTGGAAATTAGTCTAATTCTGTGATCCTCCTTAAAGACTGATCACCTTTAGTTAAACTCAGAGCGACAGCACGCTCAAGTGCAAGCTGAAATATATCTAAAAGTTCAGTGCTGGAAACTTCAAACTGTAAATTGTGTTTGCCTAAAAGTGCGAACTGATTGAAAAATTAATAAATAATAATATTTGTAAACCCAAAAGGAACAGTACTTTCCAGATTGACGTAGCTAATGAAGCCTGACAGATGTAGGTTACATCTGGTCCCACTGGTAAAAAGCAATCCTCCATTTAAGACTCCAAGCTAAGCTAAGAGGAGGTGAGAGCTGCGGATACCTTTAATTTACTCAGCCTGCTGCATGCTACCCTCCATTCAATCATTCTCTGCGTAACGATTGGATGCAAGGCTGACTGGTCTGGATTCATCACGTCCTTTTCTCTACGCTTCACTCAAACTGCAATACCCACCGTCTCCCAGCACTCTTCTGTCAGCTTTCCTAGTTTACCCTCATGCAAGTGTCAGCCTGTGTTTCCCCCCCTCCCTCCCTGACAGCGGTCTTGAGTTATTAGACAACACCAAACCTCATCAGTTAGTGTCATGAAAAGGCAGCTCTGAGATGATGGTGGATGACACATGTCATCCCAAAGGGCTTTAGTGTTTTCAGCCAAAACATCACACAATGCATTCAAAGAAGATCTGATTCTAGCAGCTTTGCAATTTAAATGAAGACTTTAAGAAATCTAGACACACGTCAAACAGACAGCACAATTTCCGATTGCCCTGGGTTGGGAAAGGAAGAAATGATGTCTGTCAAATGAATGTGAAAGCTATAGTCTCATATCTATAGTTATAAGTGATTGGTGTTTAAATGACATGAAAATGAAAAGTATCAGATGGTGCAAAATGCCCCATATTGCAGTTCAAACACTGCCAGCAGAAGAGCCAGAAAGAAAGAAAGAAAGAAGCTAATGTACAACAGACACTCTTATCCAAAACACTTCCTAGCATAATGTTCAGACACGCACTTGCATTCCAAACCACAAGTTCCTCTTAACACTATCACTGTTCTGGTTCACATGTTCAGCTTGTGAACACCCACTGAGACAAACTCTCCTAAAGAACACGCCAAGGAAAAAAATCCTCATTATATCTCTCATCACATTTACTGCCACAGCACCTCCCATATTCTGATTTACAATGCACAGAAAACTTAAGTCCGCCACAAGACCACTGTGTAGGTGCTGACCTTTCACCAACAAACAATCGCTTTGTGTTTGCCCAAAAGGGAAAATCTCTAAAAATGCAGGCAGACACCAAACTGTCAGCAGCCCGCATGCAGCAGTACGTTTACGAGGCTGTTTTGATTTGGCTTATGTCAGAAACAGTGTGTCTGATTTATGACGCCTTGGTAGATCATCAACTACCAAGGCTAACTGCGGTGACCGATAATTGTCGCGCACTTTTCGGCTCTCTGTGCTCTGCAAACTTAATACTTGCTTTGTGACAGTCCAACAAGTTCAAGCTCGGGTATGAGGAAGAATGGCGCCTCGATGATCCTTGAGTCAGATTGAGACAGTTTATCAGCTAGAGATGAACCTGAACAGGTCTTCTAACCCGTGAATGCGCTGAGAAAAAAACCCATGTTGACTATCATATATTTTATTTTGAGCTGTTTTATGTCAAAATAATACAGTTTGGTACTGAATTGTGCAATGTTGATAGAAAGCCTAAAAGTAATAAGTAATGTGTTTAGCATGATTGTGAATTTTATTACTACTATTACACTGTGATCAGATTAATGTGGGCAATAAAGCTGCTAATGATAAAAAGTTGTTAAGCAATGCTAGTACACCACACACTCAAATGTAAGATAAAGCTAGAGGAAATGACGTCTGCAAACTAGACACAAGATATAAAAATTGCTTTGCTACACTCGAATCATGTGTTATTTCATTGTCTGGTGTAGCTGAATGACTACCACCGTAAACCTCTATTAATATTTACTCTTACACAACTATCTCAGTGTCAAAATGCTATATTGCAGTAAAAGGACTGTTTTTTAAAGCTTGTTAATCTAAAAGTCTGATTAAAATGAGCAAAATATAAGTTAAGCATCAAAAGCAAAGGACAAGTACTTGATATGAATGTCAACGCTGATAGCTATGCTGTATTATCAGTTATATTTCTGGATTTCATTGATGATGATGCTGCATTAAGGTGTCATAAGTAGGTGGAGTTCATTTCAAGTAGGTTATATTGTTGTAAAACAATGTTAGACAACTACTGAACAGGTTACCATATGTAGACTATTCATCTGCTAGGTAACAAATAACTAATAATGTAGTAAATGGAGAGTGCAAATATTAGAGTATATATTAAATTGCACCTATCCATAAGAATTTATCTAACTGAGAATGGCAGTGGGTGCTGGAGCTTGTCCCAGATTACCAGTACACGTTACCAGTCCACCACAATGCTTAGCTAGTATTCTATTATTAGGCTCCATTAAATGTAAGTACTCAAATTACTAGAACTCTAATCACTAACGCAGCCTGAGTAAATGTGTTTTACTTTCCAATTATTTTTTAATAAAAATAATATTTTAAGAATTAAAGCAGTTGTATAGCGTTCATTTTGTAATAAGCGGAAGTTTGGGGGGGGGGGGTGTTCAAAATAAGGGAGAAGTCGTCCTATTTAAACAAAATCGAAACAGTAAGAATCGGAAGCGTGACTTTGTTTTGGAGAAGCCGTCAGTACAAGCTGAAACGTTTCAAAAGAGGCTTAACCGGCGTAAGAGAGAAGGAGGAAGTCACCTTTGGAAGTTGGGCACAGCACACCGGTTATACCTGTCAGTCAGAGCTGAGCCCGTGCTTTCAAGAACATGGCAACAACTGCTGCTGACGGAAACTTAAAACCATACTTGAGAAAGAATGGAGTGAAACGCGAACATATCGGGAAAATCGGCTATCATAACCACAAGGAGGTATGTCTGTCTGCCTGTCAGCGCAATGTATTTATGAAGATAATTTGTTTTATTTCGTGCGCTCTATGCGTGACTGCCGGCTTTATAGCAGTGGCAAGAATTTTAACACAATATATTGTGTGTTAAAAATAACACAGGAAGTTTGCTTTTATTTTGAGCTCTTCTTCGCTAAACAAGACAAATATGACGTCGGCATGTTTTGTAAGTGTTCACCTACTTTAAAAAAAGTATCACACCACTACGAAAGTTAGGCAACACCCACAACTGCAACAGCATAACTGTGTCGTTACAACTGTAATGTGCCATACGAATTTTATAATGTGCCAGTGCTTAGTTTACAATCGATTTAAACTGTAAAATATCGACAGCAGGATGATGAGTGCTGTTTAGTTCCCCTGCATATAAAAATGGACAATGTAAAGAGCAATAATAATGCAATACCCCGCCCTGAAACCTCTTTTGACTCACATAGATTTTCTTTGTCTTCAGGCATGTGAGCCAAGTGAAGTTAGGCTAGTGTTTGTTTTAAAATGCATTTGTCTGTTGTGTAGGATGCTGGTTGGTGAGTCGCTGGTGAGTGAGATGTAGCTGATTTATCTGAGCCAACTACATGAAGGTTCAAGCAATGTCCATATTATTTAATAGTTGCATAATTGAAAACGTGGACAGTCTTAACTGCCTTACAAGTTAAGTTTGTATAACCCTACATACAAACAATCTATGTCGTAGCATATTTTGCTAAATTGACAGTATACAGTCTACAAGCTATGGCTTAGCATCATTTTTGTGGTTGCTAGTTTTTTGTAGCTATTTCCAGTACTACCTACTGTTTAGTCACTGTCTTAAGGGTTCTTCGCACTCCTGAAAATGTTTCTGTTAAAATGTCGTAAAAGAATTTAAAAAATGTCTTTAGCTTGACATAACCTGCCTGAAGATAAATATCTGTGCTGCGCTTGTGCTGTAGTGGGTTAGCTGTCGGCCATATTGCTTCAACAAGGCCTCCGTGCTGGTTTTACAACGTAAAACAAGACTTTCTGGTTGCCTTGTGCCCTTCAAAAACCCCAATGACACACATGCAACCACTATGCTTGTTCTAGTTTGTTATTAAGAATGCTAGTTTATGCATTTAATGCTTCTAGGCTGGACGACTCTAGGCTATGTTCACACTGCAGGTGAAAGCACGTCAAATCCGATTTTTTTTTGACCCTATGTGACCCACATCCGATCATGGTATGACAGTGTGAATGGCACAAATTTTCAAATCCGATCTGGGTCACTTTCGTATGTGGTACTGAATCCGATACATATCCGATGTTTTAGAAAGCGACTGCTGTTTGAACGGTCATGTCGCCTTAAATCCGTCTTTTACATCACTGACACGAGACAGACGCCAATTATAATGTTATTTACATTATTATGTAAATAACAAAATAACTTAAAGCAAAAATTGGGAAACGTAAAGTCCGAAGTCTTTATATTAAGGGCCATCAGTCAAACAATACTCTTTGCTCTCGGTCTAAACAGAGCGCGTGAGTGACGTCTTCTTTTGCGCATGCGGGCCGCTTTGAGCGTTCACACTAGAGCGCGTTTGCTGTCACATTTTGTTTGTAGTGTGAACAAGCAGACAAAAAATTCGGATTTGATCAAAAAATCGGAATTGACCATTGAGACCTGCAGTGTGAACGTAGCCTAATTCGTTATTATGTACAGCAGGATGTCCAAAAAGCAAGATTACTGTCAGGAACTACAAAGAGAGAGCATATTTCACCTATACTTGTTAGGTGCAGCTGTGTGCAGGCAGGAATAGGACCCAAAGTGCAGACTCCGGAGACAGACGTGAACTCAAAACGGCTTTAATTAAGTACTCAAAATATAACATAACTGAAAAAGGCTCAAAACAAACTTAAACCAGAGAAATGACAGAACACACAGCAAAGTAAACGGTAGATCGCGACACGGACACAGAGAAACACAGGGCTTAAATACACAGAGGGAGCAATCAGGGAATGAGTAACAGGAGGGAAACACAGCTGGGGCAAATCAGGCCTAACGAGACAAGAGGAAGCAAAACCAGACACATTAACATCAGACATGGACTTTCAAAGTAAAACAGGAAACACATAACACAGACTGAACAAAGACACAGACTCATATGCAGGCACTACAAAGGGAACAGAGACGTGGGAACAGGGCAGACACAAACACTGAACACGGGGATATAGGAACTTAAGATACACATAGACGCGAACTAGACAAGGGGATGCAGGTGATAGGGAAGACAGAGCAACTAAAGAAGACAGAGACATAAGCCATAAGACAGAACTCAAAGAAACCAAAAACTAGACAGTATAAATAATATAAACTCAAAAGCCCTGGGTCGACGACCCAGGCATCCTAACAGTACCCTCCCCTTAAGGGCTGGCTTCCAGACAGCCCAAACCAAAACATCAAAAAAAACAAAAACAACCCAACCAGGGTGGGCGGCGGGGGAAACAGGATGGAGGGCTCGAAACAAACCAAACAAGGAGCCAGAAACAACAAAACAAAAAAAATGCAAACACTGGAGCCCGGAAAGTAACAGAACAAAACAGAGAAACAAAGTCCAAAACAACAGCACCAAGGCCCAGGCAAAGTCCAAAAGCAAACAAACAAAAGAGCTCACGAAAGGCGCAGAGGCCCAGGCAATAGTCTCAAAAAAGTTCAGGGGGGCCGGCCCGGAGGCTAACGGCACAACAGTCCAAACCCGGGCAGGTCAGGGGGGCGGCCCGGAGGCTGATGGTCCAAGAGCCCAGAAAACAGGTCAGGAGGCCGGCCGGGCGGGAGGCACCGACGGCGACCGAGCAGGTCAGGAGGCCGGCCGGGCGGGAGGCACCGACGGCGACGTAGTTCAGGGGGCCGTCCATGACGGCAATGACGTCCAGTCATCGGCCGGACAGGACGTGCAGGAACAGACAGCATGGAGACCTCAGGAGCAGACGAAGCTGAACACTCGGAGGCCGCACCAGGCGGAGCTGCAGAGGCTGAGGCCGCACCAGGCGGAGCTGCAGAGGCTGAGGCCGCACCAGGCGGAGCTGCAGAGGCTGAGGCCGCACCAGGCGGAGCTGCAGAGGCGGAGGCCGCACCAGGCGGAGCTGCAGAGGCGGAGGCCGGACCAGGCGGAGCTGCAGAGGCGGAGGCCGGACCAGGCGGAGCTGCAGAGGCGGAGGCCGGACCAGGCGGAGCTGCAGAGGCGGAGGCCGGACCAGGCGGAGCTGCAGAGGCGGGGGCCGGACCAGGCGGAGCTGCAGACGCGGGGGCCGGACCAGGCGGAGCTGCAGACTCGGGGGCCGGACCAGGCGGAGCTGCAGACTCGGGGGCCGGACCAGGCGGAGCTGCAGACTCGGGGGCCGGACCAGGCGGAGCTGCAGACTCGGGGGCCGGACCAGGCGGAGCTGCAGACTCGGAAGCCGGACCAGACGGAACTGCAGACTCGGAAGCCGGACCAGACGGAACTGCAGACTCGGAAGCCGGACCAGGCGGTGGAGCCGGTGGTGGCTGAACAGCCTCGCCAGAACCATCAGCAGACACTGGGACGTGCGGGCTGGGTCCTCCCGGACCCCCAGCTGACGAGGCAAGAGGCTGAACGGGCCCCTCGGATCCTCCAGCAGGAAGAGACGGCTGAAGCGGTTCTTCGGACCCTCCAGCGGAGACAGGTGGCTGAACGGGCCCCTCGGACCCTCCAGCGGAGACAGGTGGCTGAACGGGCCCCTCGGACCCTCCAGCGGAGACAGGTGGCTGAACGGGCCCCTCGGACCCTCCAGCGGAGACAGGTGACTGAGCAAATAGGTGAGCTAATGTCTGAGCTATGGAGAGAAGTCTAATATGTATCGACTGTTGTAAAGATGGTAGTAATGGCGGGTGAGGTGGTGGATGAGCACTAAGCTGAGCTATGTCTTCAGAGCCTACGGAAAACTGCTGGACGGGCTCACCCGAGCCCCCAGCGAGGACAGAAACCGGTGCAGTGGCCTGCTGGGCAGTAGCCGCTCCCACCCGCGGAATAGACACGGGCGCAGAGACTAGCGGAGCCTCAGCTGGCCTGGAAACTGGAGCAGGGACAAACTGGGCCCTAGCCCCCCTCACCTGAGGAACTGATACAGGTGCAGGAGATGGCTGGACCACAGTTGCCCTGGGCAAAGGAACACCGGAAGGCAAAGGAGCAGGCTCACTGAAAACTGGCTCATGTGAAGTTTGGAAAGTGTAGTCCTTTTGACTCACCACCGGAGGTTGCTCAAACGTGTCCATATGACGGCGACGTGAGCGCCGTTTCCTTCTGGCAGAGGTAGCTGGCGGCGTGAGCAACTGAGCCTCCGGTGCACAGAATGGTGACGCTGCGGCCGGAGCGTGAGTGCCTGAAGCCACGCGGAGGACTCCCAACTGAAACGGCCGCATCTTGCGTGCTAGCGGAACAGGTGGAGACTTCTGGCAACTCCGGGGACCGCCGAGAGCCAGCCGAGTGCCATGGAAAATGCGCCCGACGTCAGGGGTGAGCCATGGCTTCCAGCGGAGTTCCTCCTCCAGCTGGGCAAAGGCTGCTCGGCGTCGCTCCTGGAGTTCAAAGTCTGCTGGGTCCATGTTCTGGTCGCGATCTTCTGTTAGGTGCAGCTGTGTGCAGGCAGGAATAGGACCCAAAGTGCAGACTCCGGAGACAGACGTGAACTCAAAACGGCTTTAATTAAGTACTCAAAATATAACATAACTGAAAAAGGCTCAAAACAAACTTAAACCAGAGAAATGACAGAACACACAGCAAAGTAAACGGTAGATCACGACACGGACACAGAGAAACACAGGGCTTAAATACACAGAGGGAGCAATCAGGGAATGAGTAACAGGAGGGAAACACAGCTGGGGCAAATCAGGCCTAACGAGACAAGAGGAAGCAAAACCAGACACATTAACATCAGACATGGACTTTCAAAGTAAAACAGGAAACACATAACACAGACTGAACAAAGACACAGACTCATATGCAGGCACTACAAAGGGAACAGAGACGTGGGAACAGGGCAGACACAAACACTGAACACGGGGATATAGGAACTTAAGATACACATAGACGCGAACTAGACAAGGGGATGCAGGTGATAGGGAAGACAGAGCAACTAAAGAAGACAGAGACATAAGCCATAAGACAGAACTCAAAGAAACCAAAAACTAGACAGTATAAATAATATAAACTCAAAAGCCCTGGGTCGACGACCCAGGCATCCTAACAATACTGGCTTCTCTTTGTTGGCTTCCTGTTAAATCCAGAATCCTTCTCATTACGTACATACATCTTGATTAATCACGTGCCATCTTATCTTAATGACCTTATAGTGTCAACCCAACAGAGCACTTAGTTCTCAGACTGCAGGTTTATTTGTGGTTCCTAGAGTATTTATTTAAAAGTAGAATGGGAGGAGCAGCCTTTAGATTTCAGGCCCCTCTTCTGTGGAACCCGAGACAGGAGACAGATGACAGATGACATCTCTACTTTTAAGATTAGGCTTAAAACTTTCCTTTTTGGTAAAGCTTATAGAGCTGGATCAGTTGAACCTGACTTCCCATGTAGTTACACTGCAATAGGTCTAGGATGATGGAGGATTCTCATCATGCACTGATGTGCACAGTGTTTCTTTTTCATTCACCTTTTATACCCATGTATGCATTTATTATTATTATTCTCTGGCTCTCTTCCACAGCGTGTCTTTTTCCTGTCTTCTTCCCCTCACCCTCAACTCCCCTGACCAGTTGGGGATGCGGGACAACTGGTGTTGTGAATTGGCACTATATAACTAAAATTGAATTGAATTAAATACAAACACAAAGTGAAGGAGAAGTAATCCTTCTTCTTCCAGCTGCTCCCTTCAGGGGTCTCATCAGGCCTCAGCCCTCCTCCTTCACTACATCTATAAACCTCCTTTGTGGTCTTCCTCCTTTCCTCCTGCCTGCAGCTCCATATTCAATGTGGAGCTGCCAATTCCATATTATTTGTCCAGTGTTTCTACTGTCTCTAATCTGCACAAGTCCAAACCATCTCAACCTTGCCTCTCATGTCCAAACTGCTCAGCCTGAGCTGCCTCCCCGATATACTCACTTCTAATATTGTCCATTGAAAATCAATGAAAATCCTAACATCTTCAACACTGCCACCTCCAGCTCGGTGTCCTGTCTTTTTGTTAATGCCACCATCTCCAAACCATACATCACAGGAGTTTTCACTACTATCTTGTAAACCTTTCCTTTAACTCATGCTGTTGTCTTCCTGCACAAAGGCAGCACGAGTACTTCAATATGCACATATCTCACTAATATGCAAATATATGTAATGAGGCATAATCAAATTTTCTACTGAATACCTCTGGTATGACGTATGTATGGCATTGCTTTCTTCTTTCACGATTTTGCTGACAAACATGTCCACAGAGTAAAGCAGCATTAAATTGGTAAACAGTACTTAGACCAAAGTTATTAAACCAAAATGTATAAACTGAATATTATCTATTTAAAATGTATTCTTCATAACAAAACATTTACAATATTTATCCTTGTGATTCCAGTTTTAGGCATAGAGTCGACGGTCAGTTGCCAGAACTCTTTTTGTGAAGTAAAAACCTATTACATGTAGTATATAATATTATAACAATAGTTACAGTATTATAACAAATTATAACAAATTCAACATTTCCAGAAAAATGTATTTTTGTCCAGTTATCATTTCTGTGGATGATCTTGTAGGGTTTTTTTTTTTGTAATAATAGGCCTAGTCTACATGTTACTGAAGACTAGGCCACAGTCTCTCTATTTTTCAGGTTAATTGGCACGTTAACTACAAACCCTTTATTTGAACTCAAAGTGTGTGTCTGTGTTCTTGTGTAGAATGTAAGACAGCTTATGTGGGCTTTTTGTTGTACAGAAAAATGGCCAGGGGACCGACGTTGCCTCCAGATGCCACAAGCATGAGGCTTTTGAGCAGGCTCCCATGTATGTTGCCGTGCTAACATACCTGGGCTTTGGCATTGTCACCCTGTTTGGCTACCTCAGAGACTTCCTCAGAGCTGTGGGTTTGGAGAAGTGCAACATTGCCCAGGAAAGAGAGAAACAGAAGGTAGGTTACACCATTCAGCATAGTACAAACAGGCATATTGTTGGGTCTCACACAAAATGCAGACACAAATACCCATGCAGACAGTTGGAGTAGAGTAACATGCATGTGGTGTCAGTACGTTTTGTTTTCCTCTAATTATGTCAATTTTTTCCTTAAGCTCTCCCTCTGTTTTCATCCTCTGTGTTCCTCTACACTATAACGTTGCCATGAGTGAGGCAGGACACCGCAGAGAATATCTGTTGAAGATCTAATTAAATCTCAGAGGATTCAAGCGCCTTCTTTGTTACTGTGCTTCAGATTTTAGATAAGGCCTTGGCATTGCCATAGTAGCCTTTGTGTTGCCACAGATTTGATTTTCCAAATCCAGAAATTAGAGTTAGGATTTTTGTTGTTGTCAGATTTCTTTTTGTCTAGGCCTTATTAAAAAGGTAAAAGCCTTTAAGAAAAATCTGAAGCAGTACCCTGTCATTATTTCTGTGACTATTTCTTTAGTCAGAAACCTAAAAAGAAATAACCAGTGAGTTCTGCCCTGTTTTTGGACAGGAGTCACTTTATGATATGGCATATGGACACACCGTAAAGACTAAGTCTCACGTAATCTTGAAAATACTCAAACATTGGATATTGGATCAATGAAGATTTCTTGGACTAGAATGAAAACATAAAAACACAAAAATGCTAGATCTAGTACCCGTTATTAAATGAATCCTGCTTATGCTTTTCCTCCTTAGGATTTTGTCCCACTTTATCAAGATTTTGAGAACTTTTACACTCGAAACCTGTACATGAGGGTACGAGACAACTGGAACCGCCCCATATGCAGCCTACCAGGACCTGTCTTTGACCTGATGGAAAGGGTATCTGATGACTACAACTGGACATTCAGGTACTGCAATCGATTGATCTATGATAGACATACTGTAAATAGCATAAACAGTATCATGGAGGAGGTGAGTCATTACGATCACTCACAGATAAGGTGAAAAACATTGTGTCCTGTTCAAAGCACATGTCGAGGTCTGAGATACATGGACAGGTGTGAAGAACTGAGTTAGTTTAGTAAGGGCCAAATTGTTATGGCCAGTCGACTGGGTTGGAGCACCTCCAAAACGACAAGGCTTGTGAGCTGACACCCACTGGGTTTTGGGTAATTTGCTGGAAAAAATCTGAAAGGATGTGGTGCATCCTAGCTCCAGATACCACAGGGCATCCGCCAAGGTCTCGTAGAGTCCATAGCTCAGTGGGGTGGACCTTTTTTGGGCAGCACACAAAAGACTAATAGCATGCTGGCTTAAAGTGTTTTGGCTTGTCAGTGTATACCGCTCACCTTAAAAATGCTTAAAACTCGCCAGACAGTCTTTTTGCACAAAATCATCTCTCTTCTGAGAGTAAAGAGTGGACATCCCAGATTTAACTAGCTTGGTAACCTCTATAAGCTGTTTGCAAAGGTGGAAACATGGTTATTTGTCATCAGTAAAGATATGCCACTCCAAAGAATCTGGGTCATAGTTGATATTCCTCTTTGCTACAGAACAGGGTTGGAGAAATATAGTATGGAAAAGAGTATGAAGGGAGCCACAGGGTAGAAATATGACATTATGAGTGTGACGTAAACGTGGATTACATATTTAAACATGTTTAATGTGACTGGAAAAAGTAGAGACGTGGTACTGTGGTGCATAGTTTTGATTGGTTTCGTAGCGGTATAAAGGGGTACGTGAAGTTTGAGAAGAAGTAGGTCAGATGACAAAAAGGAAAAATTCTTTTTAGATAGTTTTAGATTCAGATTACCTCTGATAGGGATGCGCACTCTTGAACTCGTGTGATGTTTACCTGAACTTGCTTTAGTGCCTGAAATGATTACAACAGTTCCCAGTGTACACACACAATCCTACATTTTATAGTGAAGCATAATCTCTTAATTAACACTAAAATGTTCTATGTACAATACATAACTACTACTGCTTGTGGATCCAGTCAGTGCCACTGTTGTCTTCAAAACATGTTTTATAATTCTATTTCCCATTAGCAGACCCCTATCAATAGAAGAAGTGGAGTTTTTGATTAGCAAATAACATATTTAATTGAATATGCTATTTAAAAATTTGATATGTAATGAATTCACTGGGCATGTGTATGAATCAGGGAAAAACAGACAAACTAATTGAGTCCTGATGTTTGTGTAATTGCAGGTTTACCGGGAAGACAATACACAATGTTATCAATATGGGCTCGTACAACTACCTTGGCTTTGCTGAGAACAATGCTGATTTCCTGAAAACTGTGGCAGACAAATTGTGCCAGTATGGGGTTGGGGTTTGCAGCACAAGACAGGAAATAGGTGAGTTTGTGGTTAAGATTCTGTTGTAAAGATAAAAAAAAAAACTATTGCCACTTTGCTTTGTGTCACTTCTCTCTGTGAGCTGGTTTGTGCCTCTATTTAAAAAAGTTATCTGTCAGGCCTTGTTGACGCTGAATGGTCAGAGTATCAAACTGAAAATGAAACTTTTCACCGTCATTTTTTAGGTTTCCTGCATACGGCGTGCACATTTAAATATCTGCCAGTGGCTTCAGTGTTGTATGAATTATTCACCTTTTGATAAATTATATAGCATTTGGGCATACGTTGAGATCATTATATATCGGTCCAAACTGAGAAGCTGGGGGGCTACAGTCTTGTGGAACCTAACATTATAAAGCACTCTTGACATTAAAAACCTATATGTACATGCATGCAAAGGAACTGTTATAACAGCAAGGATCAGAAAGTAAATGGGATCTGTGGCTTCTGATGAAAGTCCTTTGAACTTCATTCTGGATTTGATGGTATTTAAGTGTCTATGTGGATGTAACATTCTAGAATTGCAATGGTGCGGCGAGGAAATCGAATGATTGGCCATCAATTGGGTGTTTCTTCACCAAAGCCCCGCTGATACACTTTACAGAGCTTGAGGAACAGGCGAGGCAGAAAAGTGTTTCTCTCTCTCACAAAGCAAACCTCTCAGCGAGGTTTGCGTTGTGACACTTCAGAGACCAATGTGCTATTTCTGCAGAGAGCAGGCTAGCAGTAGGTTAGCTGACATGCAAGTTCAGATCAAGCGGAGTCACTGAGCGTTGCAGGATACCAGCTATTTGACAAGAGGAGAGAAAATCAGAGGAACTTAAGGACATGTGATTGTTAGTTATGCGTATGTTTGGCAGAGCAAGTATGACTACAAGCTGAAGCCCCCCCCCACACACACACACACACACATGGATGGTGTGGAGTGTGCACATGCACACTTCACACCATCTATTATTCATCTATGTGATTTATTTATATGTTTATTTCCCTTTCAAAATTCAACTGTTTTAGCCTGGGTTTCTAATGCGTGTTTTAGCTGGCTCACCGGGAAGCTTAAGAAATAACAAGCATTCTTCCCATGAGACATTATTGTGCATAAATTATTAAAGATCCCAGCGTCTCTGTTGCACTAGTGATGCACACACAGCAGTTTTTACTGTTGACATGTGGAAAATCTTCAAAGTCAAATTGTCAGCATTGCTTTTGACTGAATTGTCAGCAATTTAGAAAAAATACAAAAAATGTAATTAAAAAAACATTTAGACATGTAATTCTTTTTTTTCTATTTCACTCTTGTCAGTCATTGACATCATTAATTTAATTTCATCTCATCTCGCCTCTCACCTTTTCCAATATTAAATCATCTTAGAAAATGCAGTTAAACACTTAGGTCAACTTCCAGTTCTGAACATCTAAATAAAAATGACTCACAATATGGTTCGAGCCCACACAGGGAGTGTTTTTCTTTTTTTATTATCAATAAGGCATTTTGAACTACACACAAAGTGCACTGAAAGCACACCCTGTGAATAAACACCCATGTCAAACATTCATAGAGTTACCTTAATGGGTAGCTTATTGGCACCGCTTTTCCTGTAATCATTAATAGATAATAATGTCAAACATTCAGATGCATAAAAATATACTGGGTACAGCTATCAAACACAAGGTAGTAAAATTCTGGTATTAGTATACTAGTGCAATAGGGCTGTTGTGCCTTTTTATATATTAAAACATGCTACACTAACTTTATAATGGTTCGCTGACTCAAGGTTTGTGTCAGAAATGATTAACCTTTGTATTCTGTCTCTTTTCTTGTCCTTAAAAATTCCTCGGTCATATAGTTCCCAATAAAAGGAACAGATTTAACTATGAGAACTATCAGATTTGCATGCACAGTCTTCACTGTGGCTGCCCTTCTCATCAACCAGCCTTGATAGCACAAAGGTGACCATGGTAACTCAGAGGAACAGTGACCAATTTTTAAAAGGTGTGTAGGTTTTATTTTAAGCAAAGTGATCAGGCTCCGTCCTGACTGTCTTATCTGTGGAGTATCGGGACCTAGAGTGGCCTTCTGAGGTTAACATATCAATAAGAAGGCATGGCACGCTTAAAAAGCCACAGCTCAGTAAAATGTTCTATTAAGAGAGCAAATGTCAATGCAGCCTGATTTAAAAAAAAAAAAAAAGAAGAAGAAGACGCTGCACATGCCGGCAGGGCCTGTGAGCCTGAGTGGTCGAGGAAATGTATGAATCGATTTTGGCGTAAGACCTTATGGAAAGCAGTGAATGGGAATCGCCATAAAGACAGAACTGCTTCTCTGCGTTATGTTTTTTTTATACACATAACTCAATAACCATTTCTCCAGTCCTTCCTGAACCATCCAGGCTGTTTGAAGCTCGCTCTCTGTGGTTACTGACTGTTATTGATTAGTGTCCCACGTGTGTGCAATTAATGCCCCGTTTTTTAAATGTTAATGCAGTAGTGATATATTGTATTATATAAGCACTCATTAGAAATTTGCTTTACAAAGTAGCTTTAATTCAGTGTGCAATACCTGGTAACTACAATGTAGTATTACAGTAAACACAGATGCACTGAAATGTTGTAATGTTTTTGTGCCGTACAGAATACAACATCGTCCCTGCAGAGATAAAATACAGTGTACGTGCACCTTTTATTGCCCACTTCTCCCCCCATAGCTCACAATTATAACAGCAATTCTTCTGTTTATCAGATAAGCACAAGGGCAGGTACCTGAAAATCCCACTTTATTGTACAAAATTGAAAAAATGCCACATCAGGTGACAGATTGCAATCTGATCAATTTTCCAAATGAATTCTGGTCTCCACCTGTCACATAGGGTTATCACCACCTGAGCTGGCTCAGTCCTAAAATGTACAACAGAACCATTTCAGTCCTCGCTAGACCTCCCTTAATATTACCTGGGATGAAATACGGCAGTTGAACTAAATTACAAATTTACCCCATCTTGGATCTTTATAAATCTCCTCAGATCCCCAGACAGCAAGAGCCGCTGATGCTGATCCAGGCGTTTGCTTCTGGGTCTCTTACTTTTTTATCAGGAGACATTCATCTCTGACAAACCTTGTGATTGGGTGACAAAGACCGGCAAAGCCTAGAGACTAAAGGATTACCAGATGTGCCAACAGGTACAGTGATGTTGTCGGGGTGAGTCATCTTTTTCTGATTTCTATCATATAGGCAACCTGAGCATCCATGAAGAGCTAGAACAACTTGTGGCCAATTTCCTTGGAGTCGAGTCCGCTATGACTTATGGGATGGGTTTCGCCACCAACTCAATGAATATTCCAGCACTTGTGGGCAGGGTATGTGAGATTTTATACACTCAGCATTATACAGAAAATCTTTGCAAGTGTAATTTTCACAATGCAGCAGATATCAGTCTGGATTTTTTCTCTTCTGTGGTATTGTCTCAATTAATGAACAGTCAAATAAACTTAACTGCAAATAGTCTGACCCACAGCTGCTAATTAAAATCATAATTACACAAAACAGTAGCCAGAAGGATGAGGATCTGGGCATGCATAGCTGCTTTCAGTCAGATATACAAGGAAGGGCAGTTTTTGTTAAGAGCACTCCTCAAGGGTGGGATTACCCATCCTCTGGCCTCTCAGTGCACCAGAGTGGCTGATGCAGAGGCCTGTGGGTTACCAGGGGCAACACACAGCATGAATATCTGTGATTGGACTGGACAGGAGGAAGAGGAGGTTGACTGTTTAAGTGATGAGAACAGGGTCGTTTATGCAGCTCAAGAGGTGTAGCAGCCCCTTAGGCTGCAGCCCCCCGCAGTAACCCTGCAGAGGCTGGAGGTCAACCCTCACTGCCAGCTCTATCCTACAGGGACAGGCTGTGCCAGGACAGGCCTTGCTGTGCAGGCAGACCAACATTAGAGTGACAGCTGCTGGTAGACCAGGGACCAGGCTGGCTGGACCCGAGGCCAAACCGAGCAGATCTGTCACTGAGACAGTGTCAACATAGCCTCTACAAGACTCATTCAGACTAATGAAGTCAAATGCTTAGAGCTTGTGCCGTATATATATGCTAATGCACCAGAGAGGTTTTCAGTGGAACAACTGAATTAATTTGCATACTGATTTTTTTTAAGGAACATGGAGTACTGTGCTGTCGGTTATGAAAATTGCAATGCGTCTGTGGGTCAGAACTTCAGACATCAAAGAAGTAAAAAACTGCTAACATGCAGTACATACAACTTATTTTGCACAGAGAACCAGACCTGATTATGACTGAGGCCTGGATTAAGGGGCAGGTGAAGAGGTGTGAACTACCTTTATTTAGCCACACATTCTTCAGTTAGAAAGAAAAGATCAACAGATCAAGTTTTACCTTTTTATCTGTAATGAAAAATTTATGTCATATACCCCATTTAATGTGTTTGCAGAGGCATTTTGAGCATTAGATTAGAAATTTTTGATTCAGCATTGCAGTAGCAAAACAATTGACTATTACCCCGAAAGCACAAAGCATACCTTGTGAAATTTAAATAAAGTCTTTTCTCTTTGCTGTTCTCCAGGGTTGTTTGATACTAAGCGATGAGCTCAATCACACTTCTCTCATCTTGGGAGCCAGACTGTCAGGAGCAACCATCCGAGTGTTCAAACACAACAGTGAGTCCAATCACCTAGTACATAAATAGTCCATGCATCATAGTACAAAACAACACCTTTTTTTATTATTATTATTCTTACGTTTAACCACCACGCCTTCTGTGCCTTTTTGTCATCAAACTGACTCTTGAGAAAGTTTCAGTTACTGTTTGCAGCCACTTCTGCTCACAGTATCGGGTGTTTTCTTCACCTAATTGTATACTGGTGCTGCTGTGAGAAGCAGGTTCCTGTTCTTTTGTGTGGTACAGGATTTACCTTAGGAAAGACCTACATTCTGTGTTTAATGCAATAGGTTTGGTTTGAAATCATGCTTATGTTTTATTCAGCAGCAGCAGCAGCAGCCGTGAAGCAATAGTGAAGTTGGTTGGGGGGGTTGAGGGTTTTTTTTAAACAAAACATCATCTTTACTTAAACTTTTTGTTCTCTGGTATATTGTCAAGAGGAAAAATATCAAGCGTGGACAGTACAACATCCATTGCTCGCATTAGATACATCCCTGTCCTTTCAGCAGACAGCACAAATGAGCCAGTCCTCTGGCAGCAAATTTTTCCTGACAGGTACAAGCAGAGTCAGTTATGGGTCCTCAAAGCAGATCCCAGAGGCCTGTCTAAAGGCAAAGAGCCCTCAGGCACCTGAGCTGCTGACCCCTCCTTGCCACTAATCCTCCTGCGCTAGGCACTCAGAAACTCTTTTATTTCTAATATTTGCATAGAGGGTTATGCCACAACAAAAGATTTATGAACAACTCCAATGCTTGTATTTTTTTGTAGTGATACTTATTGGTGCAAGCACTCTCTAAAATCTCTCAAGGATTATTTTTAGCAGAGATGGAACTCACACTATGGAGCAGATAAACTGGTTTGTCCAGCAGATTTGTTATACATGTGTGTGAGAATTACCACGTTGTTTAGTTATAATGCACAGACAGTAGTCCTGCTCTTTCGAATAATCAAATGTATTTATGTTTTATTTATTAAACCAGTAGCGTGGTGTGTACCCCGAAGGTGAGAGCACAGATAAGATATCGTGGAATCATTTTATGGATCGAAGCTGAAGATAACCATCCTCAGTCATACAGTATCTCATATCACGCTGCGGCTTATCTTATATCAGTGTTTCACTGTGAAATAATCTTTTGCTCACTCTTGACTGTGCAGACAGAAAGCCACAGTGAATTCCTTTTTTTCATTTCTGCTTTCCTCAGCCGAGACATTGTTCTGCTAAGCCTCGGGAAGGAATTTTAGCAGCGGAGCATCTGTTGCCTCTTAAGTGAACCTGTTTTTGTTTTGAAGTAGGAGCATCAATCATCTATGACAGTTTATTAGCCACGACAGCTTTCCTCACTCCTCAGCAGGAAATGGTTGGATTGCAGTCATACTTTGAATAACACACTTTCATAACAACTGGAGCTGTTTAATACTGCCATCTGCTGGTATGCACTAAAGGATCATTAGTATTGCCATAACTGAGTTTTAGTCACCGGGAAATGTTTTTGCCATGTAAATTTTTTGTAACAAAAACAATGCAGATATGCAGATCGCACAGGCTTAGCCACATTTTTAACCTAGTTAGATATCTCAGGTGTTTGTAAGCGTCACAGTGCAAGGGTATTTCCAGTGTGTTGTTTGTGAAAGGTGTCTTTGGCAAATAAAGTAGTGTCTTGTGAAATCCGTGAACTATCTGCCCCAGTGGAAATGATTTCTTCCCACTCTCGGGTTTGCGTTGATGTTCGGTGTTCCGCACAAGCTATAGCACTGGAGTTTTATCCTGTATGCTGTGTCATAACACATATCCAAACTAGGATTGCCGGCATACTTTTTTTTATTGTTAGGGTCTGTCTTCTTTTGCTGTGTCTCTTCCTCTTATTCTCCCTTATGTGATGTTTTGTGTGCACCTATGTCAGACATGCAGAGTCTGGAGAAGATGCTAAAAGAAGCAGTTTGCTCAGGACAGCCTCGGACCCACAGGCCCTGGAAAAAGATTCTCATCGTGGTGGAAGGCATCTACAGGTCAGCCATCATTACACCCCACACACATTATAACATAGCTACTTTCACAGACACATGTCTTGGGTCTCTTGTATCAGTCTTTCTAACTATGAGCTTCCGGGTGGTCTATCGGAGGGTTTTGCACAGCCCGATTTGAGTAGAAATTTAAATTTATAACCTGAGGTGATCCTGTGCTTAGCCGTCCCTGTTATGGTCTCTTTTTCAATCGCTTCCTTTTCTGCGCTCTTGAATAATAGATTGTCTGTGTGTATGCAAGCGTATGGCAGTGCATGGGTGTGTGTGTGCATGTGCATGTGGTCGGGTACCATTTGATTACTGTAGAAAGGAGAAAGGTATTGTCTGCCTCTCCTGCCAGTGAGCTATCCTGAGTCTTAGTGACCCTCTCCATCTGCTCATTAGCTCCAAATCAAGGCCAAATGGAGCCATAGAGATTGACTTGGCTACACCCCCAGCTCCAACTGTTTATCATGGCCATTTTCTGTTCTCCTTTCTTCCCTCTTTTTGCTCTCAGCTGCACTTGCATTTTAGTCCTCCTAAAGTAAAATATGATGCTGTGAAAATTACTTGTTTTATGTCAATTTTTTTTCATCAAAAAAAGAAGAAAGCCTTAAACGTGGCCATCAGCTGGTCTTAATATAATGTAATTAGTCCCACAACAATCCTGGTACTTTGAAAGACAACCTAATTGCACATCCTCAGACTGTCTTTGTCAGACAGTAATGTCTAAGACATGAGAATGAAATGGCGCCTTTCAGCAAAGCACAGAAAGAACTAATGCTCCGTCTATCACCTCCCAGCAACATCAAAAGGCTTGGATAAAGAGTACGCATACTTTAGCTATAGCCCGAGTCTGCCTTTGATGTCCACATCGGTCCTGGTGAAACCCTGTCTTATGTCATTTGGGCTGCAGACGTTCTCAGCCATAGCAACCAGAGCAGGTCTGGGATTGCTCCATTCCCCAGCCGTATAATCACTCATGCTGTCTATTTGTAGCCTTAAAAGGTTTGCATCTGAGGGGAGGAAGAAATGGAAGAAAGGTGGGAGTAAAGTGAAAGAGGCCAGCAGGAAAGATTCTTGGAAGACTGTGGCGTGTCAGATTATATAATATGCATTTGTAGAAGCAGAGATGCTCTGCTGTGGATATGGTTAGTTCAGGGTCAGACTCTTTCCTTTTAAAGTTAATCACTTTAAGAGTTTGGTTTGTAATTTCTTAAAAGTGTGTGTCCATGTTGATCCCTTTTTACACGTATGCTTTGTGTGTGTGTGCGATTCTCTGCCAATAGCATGGAGGGTTCAGTGGTGCTACTGCCTGAAGTCATCGCTCTGAAGAAGAAATATAAAGCGTACCTGTACCTGGATGAAGCCCACAGCATCGGAGCAGTGGGCCAAACAGGGAGGGGTGTGACCGAGCTGTTTAATGTGAACCCGGCTGATGTGGACGTGATGATGGGGACTTTTACAAAGAGCTTCGGGGCGTCTGGAGGCTATATCGCAGGGAAAAAGGTTACTGCAAGTTTACTCTCATTTGATCAGTGCTTCTCAGTATTCGTGTATTTATGTTACATACAAGGGACCAAGTAAGCAGTCATGGTCCTCAGTGCTCCTTCCCAATGCATATAAGCTTTCCAGGACACTCCAGACTTGACACTTTTCTGACCTTTTTAGGGGTACTGGACAGATAAGACTCTATCGTCAACACGGCAGTGATGTTGTTACATTTATCAGCCTCCCCGGCTTTCTCAAAAGAATACGATCCATCATCGCTGTTTTCATTTCCCTCCACATCGCCAGTTCATGGCAATCTTGTGTAAGGGAAGAACTGCCGCAGACCTGTTGCTTTACAGAAGAATTAAAAATGGAAAGAACACTCCTTGGACAAAATAGGGTCGTGACAGAATGTTTTAAGAAAATAAGCTGATTGGATTAATCGCACTGAAACAATCCCAACAGCCTTGGGTGAATTAGCATCACAGAAAATCAAATTAATGAGCCAGCTTTTTAAATCCTGACATGGTTTAAATAACCTGACAAGCATTGTGTAACACAATTAACCCTTCTGGCTCCGGAGCAGGTTTAAACATCACACAAGAGTATTTTCAAATATTTAGATTTTGAAATGTAAATTTTTATGATGCATGTTATATTCTGCGCCACGGCTGTTTATTAAAAATGTATGGAAGTCAATTATACGCACTCCCTCTCGCTTAGCCCTCACATGTCCCACAAATGTTCCCCAGGCTGCGTCTCTGGGCACTTTTTTTTTCCTTTTCTTTTTTTTACTCCATTAAATAGTACACTTTGGTACATAACCACACCAGTTTTGTGGCAGTTGATTAGAAAGCAACAACAGAAACGACCATGTTGTTTGAATTAGGTATTCAGAGAGGGACCCTTCCTTCTTTCCCCTTCAGTTTCCCCCAGCCCTGCTCTGCCATAATAAGAAGGTAAAGCTGGCAGAGGGCCAGCCCCTTCTTGTGGCAGGCATCAGAACTGCGCTCCAGATTTAACAGGATGACTTTTAACAAGCATGATAATGTTTGAAGTATGAACACTCTTCCTGGTGTGACAGCTGGCTGCAGTAAAGTCCTAAAGGAAAAAAGGCAGGAAAAGAGAGAGAACCTTTAGATTTGACGTATTTGTTGTTGTGGTGAAATACCCCAAGTCCTACATTAACTGGATTTGGGTTGACCAACAAAAGACTGTGCAGATGTGCTCTGGAAAACAGTCATGTTATAGCTATTTTATGAGGGTACCAAAAATAAATACCCCAATAAATACACCCAGAGTTATTTCTATGTCACTGCAAACTTATATTTAGGAGTCTTTATTCATTAGGCCATCTCTGAAAATGTGGATGAGATTGAAATTAGGTTATTAAATAAATCTGTTGAAGTTCAAGTGGGCTTGCTGTTCTGGAAGCGCCTCTACTCCAGGGCTTTGTGAACACGTATTCCCACATCGGTGCTGTGGCCACCGTGCGGCTGAGGAAACCCTCTGAGCTGTCAGTCTGTGCCCCAAGCATGAGATGAATTTTGGACGTGTCCTCTTAAACGGTTTATCTTGGTTGCACCGTAATCCTGCAGGACCACAAAGCTGTGAAAATCTCCCGCCTTAAACGAAAACAGATGTCAGGTTGTTTCAGGGTTCTTATCCTACATTCAAGCACTTCCCCTGAAATCCTTTCCCCCTCGTGCGCTTGAGGAAGCCGCAGCCACCGCCCAGCAGGGACAGATGGTGGTGAGTGGAAGCGGTGGCCAGACAGCATCTCCGGCTTACGTGTCATCACCCCGCAACCCCGGCTTGCCACCGAGCAGCAGCCCGTCACAGCTCCCCAACCTCAGGCCGCTTACACACATACGCTCTAGGGACCCGTGACCAAATCGGTTTCCTGAAATCCTCCTCTTCTCTTGTCAGCCACTAGCAGAATTAATCTCCTGCTGACATTTAGGAATAATGAGCACGACAGACCTCATTCTGGCTCATTTTGACTTTGGTTCTTTCTCATATTCATGTGTTGGCTTCCCCCACCCCAGAGTGGAGAGCAGGAAAGGATCCAGGACTATTTTACAGTCAGTGCCAAGACAGTCACAGTGACAGAGAAACGATTTGAAGTATTTTAATTGCTTCTCAGGTGTTGATTATACATGAGCTCTCCCTAGTGGTGTTTGAATATACTGCAGGGTCACACAAGAGGTTCAGAACTGTTGCTTTGTTTTCTGTGAATAGTTGTGCAGTTGTGCTTTTTCAGCGTTTGACTCTGTATCCAATGTTGCAGGAACTGGTGGACTACCTGCGGACACATTCTCACAGTGCAGTATACGCCACGGCCATGTCCCCTCCTGCCACTGAGCAGATAATACGTGCAATGAAGTGCATCATGGGAAAAGATGGAAGCACAGAGGGTAAGTATAGCAGCCGTCACACGTTCTTTGCATGTCTGGTTTAAAAAAATTTCTACACCTTCATATAATTTTTATGGAAACAACAGCAAACGGAATCCAGAGGACACCACCGATGTTAACATTAGCAGTGAGACCTGCAGGGAAATGCAAACAGCTGGTCAGAAAATGTGGAAGCAATTACAGGGGTCTGCAGCGGTAAGGAGCAGGGAGACGTGCAGTCCCTGAGCACACGTGACCCTATCGTGGAGGAAATCATTTTCATGTGTGTGTTGTAGAGAACGCTGCTGCTCTGAAAAGTTGCTGCTCTAATGGCATCAGACACGAGGGCAGGGGAAGCGGTCGTTACCAGACCAGACGCGATACCACCGGGGCAATTCTCTCTGAGTTATTGTAGCTGTACTCCTGGTAATGGAAGGAGTGCTAACGGGAGTAGCATTAGTGCATCTAGTGCCTAGTAAGTAATGACAGATTACACATTAGAGTTATACCAAATTTACAGTATTTACAGCATGCGCCATGAGGCAAAGCTAGGCAGCCGTGACAAACAAAATGAAACGCTTCTGTCATCACTTCAAGGACTAGACCCTGCTGCGTTGCGGTCGAGGTAGATGCTGCAGTTTCTTGCTGAGATGAGTAACTTTTTCATCTGACTCTGAAGCAGACATGCTTTGTATCTGACGTAGTCCAGTGAAATATCTGTTGTGGAAAAAAATTGCCTTGACCTGTCTTATAGATGAGAGGGAAGGCAGTTTTTCTAAACATCAGTCCCAGTGTCCATAGAAAAAAAAAGAAACAACAACTTTAAAATCTCACTGTGACAAGAAACCTAACAGAGCCCTTGAATATCTGTGTCATAAGTCTTTATTCCTCTTCCTCCAAGTCCTCCTCTGTCTTCTTCATCTTTTCTCTTTGATGTTGAATTTCACACAAGTCCGACAGACAGCAACGTCCACACGTTCTCGCCTGCTCGTACGATTCCTGTGTCTGGCAGCAGGTTTTTGACCTTCGTGCCCTCTATCTTAGCAGAGAGAAACAATTTACAAAATGGGGCCTGGGCTTTTTTGGCAGATGTCCGAATGTTATGCCCCCCCCCCTTTCTCTCCCTCTCTCTCCTTCTCCCTCTTCTGAGATAAGGGGATTTAAAGTGCTCTCTTACGTCCCTTTGAAAGAACTGCCAATCTGTTCCCAGGTAATCAGAGGGAAACAGAGCTGTGTTCCAAGGCCGGCCATGCCAAACTGCAGCAGCTACAGAGCAAGCGGGCTCCCCAGTGATTCGCATTGTTCGGGAACACAGAGGGTCAGCAGAACAAGCCGCCTTTGCTGCCTGTGATTTATCTTCTAGTGCAGTGAATTTATAGGAAATGCGTGTGATGCTTAAGCATTATTCGTGTTCACTATATGTCACGGCTACATTCACGTGGCAGCCCACAGTCACTAATTCCACGCAAAATCAATCATATCCAATTTGTGAGACCCCCACTCTGGCAACATGCAAGCGCATATACCATGCTGTCAGGCGGACAAAACTGAACCATCTGCTGCTGCAGCTGAGCTGTAATCATGAACAACTTCATAGAGGAGGCTGGAATGGCCCAGATGGAGGTGCAGGACTCAGAATGAGATGGCACTGCACAGGACTCACAGTACATTAGCTACTACTGACAGTTAATGTCCTTCCCTACAGGGCGCAGTACAAATATAGAGGGGAAATTCAGTGAAAAAAGGTGCTTTACTCATGTACATCTGCTGGTGTCCTTGTTTTAATTGGAGGATTGAGACGGATTCGCCAACTGGCAGAGAACACCAAATACTTCAGATCCAGACTGAAGGAGATGGGCTTCATCATCTACGGCAATAACGACTCACCTGTGGTTCCAGTGCTGCTCTACATGCCAGCCAAAGTGGTGTAAGCACACAGAAACACTCATGAAAACACTTTTACAGAGCCAGATGATCAGGATGTTCCTTGTTCTTAGCTTCAGTATAGCATCACATGCGTCTTCTGATCAGCTGTGTCTCCAGAGTTTCCATCAATCATTTGTGCAGTGTTATGATGTCTTTAACCTCTTAAGAGGCAACATCGGGTACTGATTTGGTATAACCCTAGACTCCCACTCAGGTATGTAATCAAGTGTCCTTGATTATATGACAGTCAACATTAATATCTGCACAAATACAAATTCTGCTCAGTTATTGCCTTAATCAGATGGCATCATCATATAGCCTGTGATTTTAGATCGCTCTGCTATCGTGAGTATCAGTGTTTATTGTAATAAAGTTGAAATTTCACAGGTCCCCAAACCTTGTTTCAAAAAAAATAAATGATTTTTTTTCCAGAGCCATAATATTTATTCCTATAACAACACTGAAGTCCGTTTATTAGCATTGAACATATTTCTGTAGATACTCATCACCATGTTTATATAAAATATACCGGGTCAGATTCATCAAACCACTTTCAGAACTCGTTTGAAGGTTTTAACCTCTTCAAACTGTCCACGGTAAAGTGCGCCAGAGCAGGTTGGCTTTGTTAAAATGAACAGACTTGCTCTGAGGTCGTCAAAACAATTACTGCACCCTTTTTAATTTATGGTACTTTGCAGAAATTATCACAAGCCTCGCAAACCACACGTCCCGATTGCATATTTAAACATTTGGAAAGGCTAGAAGGAACAGCGTTCCTATGGATTTTACATTTGATGAGGCATAGCACCAAAACATTTCCCATCGTAATGTGACTTGCATGCTCATTTCGGTGAACTCAGAACTCGTAAATATGAGTTACACTGCCGTGTTATGTAGGTGCTGTAACAAATATAATGTGACAACATTATAACTGACTGCATTCAGTCGGAAAAGGAGGACTCAAAAAAAGAAGAAGTAGAAGTAGAAAAAAAGCCCTCCTGTTGCTAAAGTCATTTGTGTGTTTCGTGTTTAACCCGTTTCTCTTTTTTTATGCTGATCAGGGCTTTTGCGCGAGAAATGCTGGCGAGAAAAATCGGCGTAGTTGTGGTCGGCTTTCCAGCAACGCCGATCACAGAGGCCCGAGCTCGCTTCTGTGTATCTGCTGCACACACCCGGGATATGCTGAACCAGGTACAAACACACACGAGCGTTTCCCACTTTGATACTTTGGATATATATGAAACATACATGCTCTGAGACTTTCCATTGTCCTCAGGTGCTCGATTGTATGAATGAGGTGGGAGATCTTCTCTGCCTGAAGTTCTCGCGGCGGAAATATTCCCCTCAGCCCGACCTGTGCGATGAGACAGACTTCGAGCTGGACAGCTGATATGATCTTTGACCCTTTGACTTCACAGTGTCTAAACTGAGCAATCATAAGCACACAGTGAATTCATCAGACAGCAGGAGAAGAGCCAAATATTTGGTAGCTGTTTGGGTTTTTTTTTTGTTTTTTATGTGTGTTAAATCATAATGTTGGACTGTGTATTCGTTCTTTTTTAAAAGACAAATGTTTTGAACTCTTGAAATGCCGTTTCTTTATGAATATATGTATATGTGAAATGAATGCACGAGCATCTTTTGGATTGGTGTAAATCTCAAGATTCTTGAGTTATTTATTCGTGGAAGAAAATCATATGTTGTTTTGTTCATTTTCGATGTTAACCTCCTCTGCACTGACATCTGAGGGCATTTTTAAAGATTAAAAGAGGGCTCACTTTTTTGCAGATTTTTTCTAATTACTTATGTCTATATTTAGACGTTGACGGGTTTTTATGGAAGCACTTTTTTGCTTCTCTTAAATTAATATTTGAAGTTTTTTAGAGATGCCAATGGCAGTAATAGTTAGATAGTAATACACAATCCTATTTACTTATACTTTAAGAAACTGACAAATCTCCAAACTGCTGTTTCAGTAAATTTTGAGGATTTTTATACCCATTGTTCCCAAATGCTGTGCACGAATGCCTTCCAAATAATAAATTCACCTTCCAGATGGCATGTTTTCTTTTGTTTTTTTCCAAAGAGTCTTCCCTTTGTAACTTATATCCTGATGCATGAATGTTTACACTACTTGTGGCTGAACAGATCAAGCAAAAGGAAGATTTTGTGTTCCACGGTGAACTGTTTTTATAAAAACGTCCCCAGTGAAACACCACTTTCATCTCCACAGTAAATGATAGCCTTTCTGTAAATAATAGATCATGCAGCAATTACTTCTTTGACATGCAGTTAAATCTCAACAGCCCGCGTGCAGAATAAAAAAGGTGTTATGGCTTGTTTTGTGGCGAGACTGCTCTTATTCACCACGTCTTAACAGCTTAATTGTTGATGTTTTAAAGACCTGCTGTTCCCTTTCACGCACAACACTGCGTTACAGTCGTGAAGGTAAGCATGCCGAGCATGCGGCACCTGAGCCAACAGAAACCTTACCCAGCAATTAGCTCTGAACTCTAAATTCTCGTGGTATGTGGTAATCATTTGATTAACACAGGAAGGATTATAGATAGATGATGAATGTGTGTTCACAGTGTGTCGGATTTGGTCTTGTCTGCACTTGTTTTTCCTCGGGATGTTTCTATGTTTGTGTTTGCCTCGCCATAAACAGCATAGTGATAACATTTTACAAGAGGAGATTAAAAAAAGCAATATGCAGTTCTTGGGAAACACAATGAAGTACAAACATAGATAAAAGTTTCCAAAAAAAAACCAGCTAACTCTTGAAATCTGTTCTCTGTACTTGATCGCTTTGTGCTGTAAGTGAATATCTCACATCTGGCTCCTATAGCCAGCAACAATGGAAAACAGTTTCTTTAATCCGCAAATCTGTGATGTCATACCAATGTGCTGTTTCATAAAGATCTGGAGGAGATGGGGAAAGGTGGCCTCACCCCAGCGGGGTGCTCTAACGTCTAACGGATGCCTATTATTCATTTTTGTTTGCATTCACCTTAACTCTAAACGTGAGCAGTGTTAAAAATTCAGCGTGGGTTTGCAGCAGGAGGGAGACGTGTGGAGATAGAAGCTGAAAAGCTTGAATTCATCCTCTGCCCTAACGCGGTGCGTCACAGACATGGAGTCTTCAAATACTAAGCTCCAGTGTTATTATGCAGAAAGGCAAACTCTAACGTGCCGAGACTTACCAGCAATATTTTTGCATAGCTGCACAGCTGGAGAAAGGTTTGCTCCAAAAATCTGATATTTGACGATGACTTTTGAGCTTACAATTAAGCTGGGAGAGGACAGCCTATCTGTGGCTTTTTTTCCACCTTTTTGTTGCATTATTCATTATGCAACACTAACATGTTAAGAAACTGAATGACAGTGACTGCTGCAGGATACATTTCAATGGACTCATGGCCCTAAAACATGAAAAAAGAAAAGTTCTACTTTACTTGAAGCAGATTGCATAATTTATTTTATTTATTTATTTATTTTTGTAAAATCCCACAGCTATGAGCAACAAAACTGTCATTTTTAGTTAAATGTGTCCTAATCTTTAAAAGACTGTTTAGATAAAAAAGCAATCATGCTGGCAATCGACCTACTTTTAAAGCTACAGCTGTCACTGACATATGGACTTTAAAAAAAAAAATCTACTCCAAAAAATGTCAAGTTCAAACAGGCTCCCGAGGCAAACTGACAAGAGTTCAGTAATACACACTGACTGCCAGGCAAGGTGGGGAGCGCGAGTCTTTCCGAGCTTCTTTCCAGTCACTTGTAACTGCCTTCAGCTTCAGCAAAAGTGGCAAATGGTCTGCGCTGGCATTCAAAACATCTGTGCAGCCAGACTACTGGTGGCAAGGCCCCAGAGACCTGCCTGCCTGCCTGCACCAGCCTCTTTTGAACTGCAGATCCAAATACACTGCACTTATTGGAATGGCATGTAGCTGCTATTCTGAAGAGGGATCCTCTGCTACGCCTTTGATGTCCACCACTGTGTCCAAAGCAGGCAAGCCATTCTTACCGCTCTCTGTTTTCCATTTAGACAGAGATTTTTCTATTCTAAAAAAGAGAGCGAGAGATCTGAAGTGAAACAGGACAGAACTTGCACGCTTTGGACAGCTATGCTTCTCCTGGGCTAAGAAAGACTGAAGCCTGGAGTAGAGCTGGGCTGGAAACTACTGATTTAAGGGAAAATAATGAAAAAGGTCAAGGTTGGGGCAATAATGCAGAAGACAGCTGAAAGCATTTATTGTGTGTTTTAAACCCAACTCAGCCTCATCAGATATTCATGGGGTTCTATACATGATGTCAGGGGTACTCTATTAAATATTTAAGTTGTTGAACTCTTCAAGCACCTGCTCTTTATTTCCTAACGTTGGTCATTAGATTTCTTTGGAATGACCATGATGCGTTCTGGTGCAAACGGGCATCAGGAGACTCTGCAGCTACACCAGTAGAGGTAAACTCAGGGCTTCAGTTCACCAGACCTGTGGATTTTTCTCACTCATCGCTATCCTACACCAAGATCCCAGATTACGCATGCACAGAAATAAAGCGTCTTTCTCTTGCGGGTTGAATTGTGCCACGAAAACCAATGTCAGGATGATTCTTATTTTAGCTGTTACGACGCTTACAAATCATTTATGACCGTTAGGTAATAGGATCTTGTTAGTCGTCGTCAGGTGATAGATGACACGGAAAGCGTGGTCTTTTCCGGGCCAAGTGGATCAAGCAGAGCTGTCACCCACGTTAAAGCAGCGAGCGGCCCTGCTTGGTGCATAATTTGACACAGCGGCCTGTCCTTTGAAGCGGACAATAAATAGTCTCACAACAGCTAATCACATTATGTACCATTTGTCCTGCTTAAGTGAGATGTTACAACACCTTCTCCACAATCTGAGACGTGGCTGCTGCTGCTGTTGCTGCACACACGCCAACATGTGCAGACCTCCTGCAGAGCCGCTTTGGGTGTCTACCTCTGCGCTGCGAGGCGCTTGCGTATACCACTGAGCCTCCCAGGACCACCGTGGATACTTAAAGTCTCCATTGTCCAAACATAGTGGGGGGTTTTCCTGCTTGTCTGATTTGATAAGAAATTATCTCATATTAATTAATCTCACATATCAAACATGCTCCTTTAAGAAAATGTAACTTATAAAATTTACTTCTGTTTTAAATATTTTGATCAGGTGACCAGAGCGCACTTTTGGAAATCGCCTGCAGCGGAAAGCAGAGGGTACCAATATACTTTCTGGGTGTTTCAGTTTTCACCTTTCTCAGGAATGCTGTGGACTTGAAAAGCTCCACCGGATTTCAGTTTTGCGAGGACTGGTTCAGAGGGACGAAAGAGTTAACCGGGGGGAGGGCGCCTGCACGGGGGCGTTTGGTATAAAACCACCTCAAGAGCGCACAACAAGTACAGCGTGTGTCGGTAGTGTGATTCGGTTTCTCTCCACCAGCGGCCTACGACTCGTTAAGACGCACGCGAGCCTGAGTCTTCCGTTTCTGCGGGGCCCGCAGGATGGATGCGCGCTGTTTATGAAGCAGACACAACTCCGTCGAGAAGTTTGAACAGTGAAGAGCTACTTTTTAAACTACCTGCACTTTGCTTTATTCCCTCCAAAGTTAGGGCTCACCGGAGAATGCGCCGGTTAACGCGGAGCGCGCACATGACGAGAAATGCGTAAAGCGGCTGAGGTGGAAGTTGGGGAAACTGAAGCATGAGGCTCAGCGTGTGGGGGAGACACGGGGCTGCAAGTTTCCCGAGCTCGGAGAAAGGAAAGCGTTAATGCTGCACGCTGGATCGGCCCTGCAGGATTCGCTGCACCGCACTGATTGGCACATCAGCGTTGGCTCACCGCGTTTGTCTTCAGATCAAACTTTGTGAACCTTCAGTGAGAGGGACAACCTTCACGCAGGACAATACAAACATCTGCAGAGAAAAAACACTGGATCCAAACTAAAAACTCTTTCTGTCTCTCTCTCAACTATTTTTGCTGCCCCACCTCCGCTCCGTTTCCCTTCATTCTTTGTTATTTTTTTATTTTTATTTTTTTGCAATTGTGATTCCCGAAGTGGCTTCGAAGTGGTGTTGCGGCTCCTCGTCCCCGGCGGATCCGGAGATTGGAGTCTCTGCACCGGGAGGAGGCGGAGTCGGAGCTCCGACCACACCGCGGGCTCCAAAGAGCGGTCGCGTCAAGAGGATGGTGCGACTGGCGGCGGAACTGCTCTTGCTCCTGGGACTTCTTCTCCTTACCTTGCACATCACGGTGCTGCGGAGCAATCCGCTTCCCCAAGGGAATGTAACTGTGAGCCTGGATCAGAGCACAGCGCTTACAGAGGTGAGTGGGGGAAATCTGTGAGTAGCCTCGTTGCTGTTTTTTTGTTTAGTTTAGTTTAGTTTTTCCATAAGGAGACATCTTCAGGGAAATTTGACACTAAATTTGGGAAATCTGAGGGGTGTCCACTCGCAGATGGTTCTGATCAAATGTTCATATGATTATGCAGCCCAGGTAAAACAAACCTTCATTACCTGGGGGGGTTGTCCTGTGAGTGAATGGAGATTGACATACGCACGGGATGTCCCCCGGGGATCTGTGGTGAGCCAGCCGAGGGGTAGAAGATGAGGCAGGGTCAGAGATCAGTGCCCCACACCAGACACACCTCCCTGTTGTCGGGGATTTAAATGCTAGCTGCAGGCACTCCTCTGTCATCACAGGCTCATCACTGTCATCCAGGCCAACACTTGATAAGGCAGAGGGGTCAGAGCTGAAGCCCTAAAGGTGCCCACTTCCTGCCCAGGGTGTGTTTGCAGGACAAGTCATGACATTTACCCGCTTCAGGTCAAACATTAAACTTCACTTTTTAAATCTAGTGTAATCTAGTGTAAGCAAGACTGTAAAGTTTGGGAATCTCAAGACACTATGGTCAAAAGACAGTTTTGCTAAAAGCTTGTGGTCCACTTTAGAAGGCGTCCCAACAAAAGTTCACTGGAGGAGACATTTGTCAACACGACAGCACTTAAGGCAGGTTTAATGGTTTTAACTGCTCATTTTAACATAAAGCATAAAGCGCACAGTCTCCAGCAGAGCCCCAAATCTTGACCTGTGGGTTAAGACGGGTCTGGGATCAACAGGCTTTTTTAGAGAGTGTTAAGCATCCTTCAGCTGCTTTTTGATGTATATTTAGCATGCTACTGAAATACTTTGTTCTTCTCCTGGTGATAAATGGGTATTTATGCCTACTGGAATGGTATCCCTGTGTAAATGCTTTAATGGGGCTTAGGGGAAATGAATGGAAAGAATTTTTACTTCACCAGATCACTGCCATCGTTGTGACACCCGCGTATATGCCAAACAAGCCCGTGTTGTGTGGGATATAAGGCCATGCAAAGCTGAGGAAATATTCTAGGAATTTATTGAATATTTGTCACATGGCCAAATGCTGGATCGGATGAGGAGTAGCAGGGAGTTTCTCCAGCTGAATCGCAGTAAAAATAGATAAATAAACTTCATTCATGCCAACTTATATCCCAGCTTCAGGATCCCGTTTGACATTCGTCCAGATTTACAAGGGAGAACGTGGCCTGTGACGAAGAAGCCAGACGAGCCTTGAGGTTTCTTTTTTGTAAATTTTCTTTGCTCACGAACGCTGCGACTAACTGCAGATACGCTTCACTGACCCTCCACTGAAGACCGTGATGTCATCTTTCAGCCGTGCTTGTCACAGCCCAAGGGGTGTATTGTCATCCCGAGGTGTCATATTTAAAGTGCCATTCACAGAAGAACAATTGGCAGGATGCAGCTCCATGCACCTGAAGTGGAAAGAGAAAACTCTTTTGTCTGAGGCTTATTATCATCGCTGGAGCAGGAAGGCCTCTGTGGCTGCGGGAAATCAGTTAAATTTAAAAATGAAAATGCATGCAGTCAGATTTTATGAAATTGTGCTTTTCTTTTCAAGAGGTCCTCCATGGCTTGTATCTTCACCGTTTCTTCATGTAAGCAAACATTTGGGTACGCCATGTGACTAGGGAAAGGATGATTTTCTCTTCCACCTACAGAAGCGTAGTGTTGAAAAGCATCTGGCACAATGTGGACGGCCTTCATTTCCTGCCAGCTTCCCAGGGGGAAGGACCCCTGAGTTGCTCCCAATTGAAAATAGAGTCATGCCCCTTTAAGCAGCCCTCACAAAGTGAAAAAGGGGGAAGCGGGACAAGAAGAAGAGATACTGTGAGGATGTAAAGGGGGTGGCTTGTGTGTGCAAGTGTTCATTAATGGCTTTTTTTGGGGTGGGGTGGTGGTGGGGGCATCCTGGGAGGCCCCCCAGACGAACCAAAGACTTGTGTGTCACTTTTGATCTTCAAATTAAAGCATTTTACTTTGTCGAGGCGGATCTCAGATGAGTGATCGGGAACACTGCTGATTTTTTTAACATTCAAATGAGTTTTTTCTGTGTACTGTTACTGTATGAGAGCAAAGTTAGACGTAGAAAAAAAGCACATTCTTGGAGTGGCAAGTAGGGAAAAAAAACATAAAATCAATAATTTGGGGGTGTAACATTTCATGACTTGTCCTTCAACACTGCCGAGCTCATAACACGGAAATCTAGAGCGACAAAAAGCAGCTTATATTGGTGACCGATGATGTCAGAATGCTGTTCAATGCTCAATGGCAGTCAGAAAACCATCATCTCTGCTCGTGGCACCAAGGAAAGCGAGAAGCCGGCTGTTCAAAGGCAAAAGGAAAGCATGAAACAACATGAATTATTAAGTCAAGCTGACGGCTGCAACTTTGTGAGGACGGCCAGAAAAAGTAAATGTTTCTTTGGTCTTTGGTGGCAGAGAGAGAAACGATAAGACCAAGTGATTTGTAAATAACAGGGATGTTGAAGTGAAGTATCTACAGGCTGGGAATTCCACGTTTTTAACTTCTGTATGTGATCCTAGCTCAGTTTTTAATCCACTGCAGGTCTACCACATGTACAGAGACACAATTTGCCATCACAGCAAAGCAAAAACTCTCCTTCCATTTTCTGTGACATTTGAGCAACAATCTTTAAGTGATCTAGTCTGGAAACTATCTTTAAGCTGGCTCTTACTGCAAATGGATACAGTGGAAAATTTACTGAATACAATTTGATAGTAAATGCCTGCTTTTATTTTTAGTGCAGCACAATAGTTCACATTTATTTCAGTTTGAAATGGAAAAAAATGGAAAAAAGTTCTGTAATATGGTGCTTCCCCCCCTTGTTTGCAATATAATTAATGTTTAAGCCATAGATTAGGTGGAATTAGTGCTGCTAAACTACCAATATTTGCCTATTAGCTGCCAAACTCTGTGTTTACAATCGAGTTGCAGCTCAGCAAGCTTCAACACTGAGCAGCAGTGACTCCAGCATAATGGAGAACATGTTAAAGATTGACTGTAAAGTATTCATATTTGTGTCAAGACTAAATAATAAGTCTGTAAATACCCATAATATGAAACAACAGAAGATTCTGATATGACTAGATGGCATAATTGAGGAATAATCTCTTTGTAAACACTGCGACTGGGTTTTCATGGTTAAAAAAATAGATTTCTACCTCCATGCTTTCTTTTGCAAGACAAACACGTGGGGGAAAAGTCATTTTTGTGCTTTGATTAATCGTCTTAGAGTCTTTGGATAAGTTTCCATAAACGATGAGTTGCAGGGAAACGGCAAAAAAGTAACTTTTCATAGCATTTGTATAAAAAAAGAGGTGGTCTCCCAGATAAGATCAACCACACCTGTTTAATTTGTTTACAGATGTGTGCTTGCATTTACACAGTGGACTGAAGCTGTGAGTGTTGCATTCAGGGCTGCCCCCCCTCGTCCCCTCCTCCTCCTCCTCCTCCCTCAGCGGGGCTCAATTACAGCCACTGAAATCTGAAGACTGGGAACTTGAAAGGCAGGGTTATCACATGGGCATCTCAAAGTCCAAGTACTTGTGATACATCCAAAGAGAGCCCTGTGATGTTCGCATAAAGGGTCGATAGCCGACGCTGCTGGAATGATGTTTTCCAGTACTGAGCTCTCTGCCGTAATTGGCTGGTTGTGAAGACGTCTGTGGTTTTTAGCTGGAATCTCCTTTTTCAGAATGTCAAATTTTACAATTGTGGACATAAATTGTCATTAAAAACTTGTCGTCATATGTAAGTTATAACCTTTTTTGTGTGTGTGTGGTTCAAAGCAACAATTTAGATGCATCTGCTCTTCTTTCTCAAAGTTATGGCCAGCGGTATAATCGTTGTAATTAAAGCAATCGCTCAAATTAAGAGATGGGATTTGAACGTTTTAAAATTCTTTGAAATCCATTATCACATTATCTCCATCTGGTTTTGAACTAAGGAACGCAGTGCTCAGTGGATGTGGAAGTCTTTCTGTGCAGCCGCCTCGCTTGAATACAAGTTACATTTATAATCCTTCCTCCCTTGCTGTGCCGTTCCATTTACAGCGCCTATATTGCCCCGGAGTGCACCTTGGCTGGACACAAACAGCTCCACTGGGGGCTTTTATACCCACCACAATGTGGCTGAGCTGACACTTTGTCTGTGACTGGCCACCGCAACCGTACAGCGCCGCTGCCATATTCTCAAGCTTCAGCCTGGCCACAAAAACACTAGGCAGGAAGAAACGAGACGTGAAAAAAGAAAACAAGGAGCGTGATTGATGGCTTTTTTTGATCTTATTTTCTGCCACCCCACAACGGGGATGATTGCCGACTGCTTACGGCTGTCCAATTGCTCCTTCTGTGCATACCTGATAGGGGACAAACGCCTCAAGTGTCCTTCTGGGATGAATTTACAACACTCCTGTCAGTGCACCAAATGTTTTTCTGCCTACAAGATGGCAGATGTAATTATTTTTGCAATGTTTGCTTAGGTTTCTCTGTGTGGCCCCAAAGCAGGAAAACCATAGGTCCTACATGGCTCTTTTCTCCCAGCCACCATCAGCACATGCTATATATGTCTACGTTATATTTCTATGGTAAAGCAGAAGTATACTCTGTCAGTTAAAAATGGAAAAATATACAGTCTAGCTGTGACATTGGCTCTGAATGCAAGTTCTTGACAGATTATATTTTGGTTTAAGCAGGCAGACACACAGAATGTTTATCCCAGTGGCTCCTTCTTTCTGGGCTCCCAGTAGTCCACTGTCTGCAGGATTTATGACAGAGGTCATGGTTGAGTGAACCTCTGTCAACACGAGAGATCAATCTTAATGTTGCTGAGTGTGCAAACCCTGGATTTCTTACATATAGGGCTACTTAGTTTTTACAGCCAAACCAAACCAATTCGATTTTTTTAAAAAGTGATGACAAATTAACATTGCCCTCCTTTCTGTCTTCAACAGAACAACATAAATGCAAAAAGCAGCTCCTCAGCCCAGCTGGCCCCTCAAGACCGACGGTCTGGTCCAGAACACCGACTGGCCCATCGGCCTGCAACCCTCCCCTGGGCACAGGGCGGCAGCGTACACAAGGACGGCCCCGGCGCTTTCCTCCTAGATCTGCACAACTTTCCCCGACCTCTCCAAAGCTGACATCAATGGACAGAATCCCAACATTCAGGTAAACGCACGTGTTTCCCCATCTGCCAGCATGCTTTGCCGCTTTTTGCCGCTTAAGACAAGACTACTCAAGCACACAGGACAGGAAGATCAAACAGGAAGAAGGAGGATAGTTTGGCGCACGTCGTTAACCCCCTTCTGTCGCCTTTCCTCCTTCCTTTTGCCCCCCATGTCCCTTTTCACACTTCCTGGCTCGCAGCAAAGCTGAAGAGACACGGTGAAGTCTCACGTCGATCATAATGACAGCTGAAAAGCAGATGCTAACCGGCAATGCTTCACTGCTAACCCGTGTGATGGGAGACAGACAGCAGCTTATGTAAATGTGCGGCAGACCCTTGCCCATAAGTCCCTCAGTGATGCAGATGGTCGAGTAACCGCTGCCATGTTTAAATCATTCTCCTGTCTAATCTAGCAAGGGGGTCTTTCCATTTCTGAGGGCATCGCTGCCAGATCTGAGCACGAACAAAGTGTATTAACATCTCAAGATGTGGGAAGAGAGCAGAGCAACCAATTGAGCAAGGGCGTGAGGCTATGGGAGAAGGGGGGGTCGGGTGGGGGGGTGTCTTTGATCCTGAGATTCATCTGGCTTTCATGGTCTGGAGGAGGCTGAATCGCCCTTTGAACTTTGTGTTTAGGTGGAGAGAGCCCGAGAGGTGGGAGGGTGACTGCGGGGCAGGGGTAGAGTTCCCCCCTCATCTGGGAGGCACATGTGTGAGGACAGAAAACAGGGAGTGGGTAACTCTGTGTGTCGGGGTACCAGGAAGTGCCACCATCGATAGTTCAATTCTTCAATTCTTACTGACTTTGAGTCGACTTCTCTTAATGCAGGTGACCATTGAAGTGGTGGATGGACTAGAGGGCCATGAACCAGAGAAAGGCCTCCGAAAGGAAACCAAGCCCAACTGGGCTTCGCCAAACTGGAGGAACTGGTGGCCTCACACTTCGTCGTCGTCCTCTTCCTCCTCCTCCTCGTCTTCCTCCACTCATCAAACAGAGGAGAATGAGCGCTCTTATGGGAGCAACACAGAGGACAGCAACTTCCTCAGGCCACCGGCAGATTGGGACAGGAGGGGAAGCAAAGCTCAAACGGAATATGGTGAGGATTACAGTGTGTGTGTGTTTACAGGGAAATTTACGCACGCTGCACAATATTTGGCCGCGTCTTATTCGAGCACCAGTCCTCGGCGTTTCAACACATGGCTGTCGTCTGACGTGGAATCTGTAATTTGCAGATTTGCTGATTTAAGCTGTCACCATAATAAGTGCAGTCATCCCAGGCGAGCCTTTGGGAGCCCTTGATTGAAGCCTTTAACACTCTTTTATGAGATGGATTCCTCTGTGTTGTGGAGCTCGATATGTGACACGGTTTAAACGCCTCGCTACATCAAAGTTCGGGAGCAGGAGCCGGGCCAGAGGCGCCGTTAAAGTCGCCACACCGTCCTCGCAAGACTCTCCCAAAGTAACCCCACAGATAAATCTGCCGGTGAAGAATTTACGCTCGCTGTCAGGCAGTATGCGTCCGGCCCGTGTTGTAGCATGCCCAAACCAACGTGGTTGAACAGGAATGCGTGTGCTGTGGAAAATCTCATTTTATTCACTTGCACTACAGTGATTTGGCTGCCAGAGATATAATGTTTTTTGTTTTTTTGTAAAACCAAAGCCCGCGATTAATGTTTCTGGCTTATCGCTGTGGTCAGATCTCATTCGTCGGTCATTTCATACCACACAAATGGACGAGGGAATATTTTATCATCATTACTGTCTCGGCTTTAAACTTTATAAGCATAATTGTGGACAGGCAGTGAGGATCATCCACTCAATCGTCTCATCTGTGGTCTCAGCACAGGTTATTATCCATTTTTTTCCTTGATTTTTGGTTAGTTTTGGCACCCAGCTCTGTAATATGCTTTAAAAGGGGAGAAAGGGCAGCAGTAGAAGAAGCCTATCTGGCCTGTATTCATACAAAAAAAGCTCATAATGAGGGGCAGATGGCAGCGGGGGGCCTATAGGAAGGTTGGAACCAAGCCAGAAATACTTCCACCTCAAAATGCCCACATTAATTCTTCTCATCAATGGAGTATGGCTTTTAAGATGCGCGTGTGCACGTGTGCGGTACAGCCATGGTGGTAGAGGAGTGAGGTGGTCGTAGAGCCTCATGTAACTGTTTCCATGTATGTGCATAACGGTGATGGGCTCAATGATAATTGAACTTAAACAATAATTTCTTCCCATTTCACTTCCCATTTTCAAACTAATATATCACAGACAGAGCAGCTCAGTGGCATCCGGTGCTTCTGTGCCTGGGATGCTCAGGTAGCAAAGAAAACGTTGATTTTTAAATTGTCTCCTGGATGCACAGAAGCTTTTTATGGAATTTCCAAAATGCTTTAACTGGCTCACTGAAATTGCACATTGACACAATAATTTTGCATTAGCACAGAGAGCATGTGCATGTGGATAGATGAGCATATGTTGTATGTGCTTTGAGGAGCACACTATAGAGCGAACCCCCTCACTTGCCCGTATCCAAAACTGTCCAGGCTAGACTGATGTAAGTTCAGCATATGGCCTGCAACAGGGCTGAGGATGTTTCTTTCTTTCTCTCTGATCCAAGACTACATGGATGGAGAGGGGGACTGGAGTAGCTGGTCAGCGTGCAGTGTCACTTGTGGAAACGGAAACCAGAAGAGAACGAGGTCATGCGGTTATGCCTGCACAGCCACCGAGTCCAGAACTTGCGACATGCCTAACTGCCCAGGTAAAATCTTATCAATAGCAGACAAAAACCCACATCACTAAAGACATTATTCATAGTAAGGACACATGGTATGTATGTCCATGTGTTGATTTAGTGGTCTTTCATCTTTTGATCCAGCTTTCACTGTACTTTCATCTCTCTGAAGGTATTGAAGATGCCTTCAGGACGGCAGCTACTGAAGTGAGCCTGTTAGCTGGAACAGATGAGTTCAATGCCACAGAGCTCTTTGGAGTTGGTAAGATTTTTGCCTCCTCATGTGTTACTCCACACTATCCTTCATTCAGATGTTCTTACTCTATCAAAGGCATTTTCTTCCATCTGGCAGCAGTGCTCCTGCACACTCTCAGCATTCCTCATGCTCGCGCTGTGATCCATTACTGTGCAACAGGACAGGAAGAGCACAGCATGCAGCTGCCCACTCCCTCTTTGCTTTCTGTTCTTACTAAACTCAGCGAGCACACCTTGATTTTAAACATCTCACTTCTGGTTTCATCCTCTGCAGTTGGAAAGTGTTAGAAATTGTGTCCTGATTTCTTCCAGACACAGACAGTTGTGAGCGCTGGATGAACTGCAAGAGTGATTTCCTGAAGAAATACATGACCAAGGTGGCAAACGACCTTCCCAGCTGCCCTTGCTCTTACCCGACCGAGGTGGCTTACAGCACGGCGGACGTATACGACGCCCCCACGCGCAGAAATTTCCGCTGGAAAGACGCCAGCGGTCCCAAAGAGAAGCTGGAGATCTACAAGCCCACGGCTCGTTACTGCATCCGCTCCATGCTGACCCTTGAATCCACCACGCTGGCTGCGCAGCACTGCTGCTACGACGACAACATGAAGCTCATCACCCGCGGCAAAGGAGCCGGCACACCCAATCTAATCAGCACCGAGTTCTCTGCCGACCTTCACTACAAGGTGGACATCCTGCCTTGGATCATCTGCAAAGGTGACTGGAGCCGCTACAACCAGGCAAGGCCACCAAACAATGGGCAGACGTGTCCAGAAAACCCTCAGGATGAGGACTACTACAAACAGTTTGAAGAGGCAAGGGAATTCTAGCCCGCAAAAACACTGCCCATATATCCAGCTAAACCTCAGAAATGGCGCTGAAACCCTTTTTAATTCTGTTTTAGGTCAATTAACACGTGAACTTTTAGGCTCTGAGGACAGACATACTGCTCTTATTGAACCACAAAGAATTCTAACAGAGTCAGAACCTGTTTTTTCTCACAAGGAACTTCTCTCAACATCATCACAACCAGGCGTGAAATATCACGTCTTTTTTATCTGATTATTTTTTTATTTGGTTTTTACACTTTTAATAAATGAAAATGAAATTTTGTCAGTAATTATGTTGCCAATTGTAACTCGAGATTTGGTTACTAAAGGGAGGACTGACTTCATATTCTTAAAAGGGAAAACTGTCATTGTAGAACTGTTATTGTTATCGTGCCCGTGTCGATTGTGTGCGTGTGTGGCTCGTTCGGATCGGAGAGACCTGTGGTAATAGAATAACGACACCTCCCTCAGGAATGTGTTACCCAGTTTCCCTTAACTTCGTCATTCACAGTTATCCAGGTTTTTTTGTACGCTTGATTGTTTATTTAGCATGCACACATTTTCATTTTCATTCATTTACCCCCCCGTAATTTAACTGTGTGTCTCTGAGGCAGATCTTCATTGTAAAAAAAAAAAAGCCTGCATTATTTTTGTAAAGTATTTATTAAGTCGTAGCTGAGTTTAAGTCGAGCGTCTGCGGCCAAATTTGAGATTCCTCTCTGGCTCATGCTTCGCCATCAGGGTGCGTATCCATGTCTCAAGTTAGGGTTAAATAGAGCAGAAAGAATGTGTGAACTGTACGCGACAATGTTTCTTTTTTTGTTATTTTGAGATATAAATCTATAAATAAATTTTTTTAAAGCCAGTGAATGTGTAAGATGATAGAAAATTGAAATTTCAAGCCATATCACACAGTCCTAACAGTTCTCCCTTGGCATCAGCGGGAAAAGAAAAAGCATCTTTAGCCGATCACAAGACTTTAATTAGTTCTATCCAGTGTGGCTGTCGGGACAGGCTTTTTGATGGGATTGTGATATTTCTTCAGAGGGCGAGGAGAATGCAAATTCTTTGTCTTTGGCATGTATCCTCACATTCCTGAGTAATTTCTCAGTGTACACACGCACACAGACACACACACTCGGTGCTGCATCTCTGCAGCTGAGACCCCTGACCGTTGCCTTTCCACTGAATGCTGCAGTCATTGTCACACAGAGAAAGCCATTCATGGTGCCCTCATTCCTGCAGTTTTGTGTGCAGCACAGCTGGCTGGGTGTAGGGCTTGTCTTTATAATGCAGCAGGCCCCAGCACGTTCCACACCCCTCAGGCACAACTCGCAAACGCCTAGTTTTTTTTCTTTTCCCACTATTCGTAGAAATTTTCTCCGCACGCCTTTTTCGTCTTGTTTTTCCTCAAACACGATGCTTTATCAGCAGCCCACCTTCAAATACTCACTGCAAATTGCATTCCATTAAAATGTAGATATTCTTCCCCTGTTCTCCTGTCCTCCTCCTGAGCGGTTTAAGGCTAAGATTACAGTAACCTGCATGGATCGTTATCTTTAGCAGCAGGTCTAGTGAACAGGCCACGAAGATCAAAGCGGGGTGTTCGTCTTTATTTTGAACCATTAGTGCCAAGCTCAAATTGATGACATACCTCCAACCCCACCTTAACCCAGTATCTCTTCTCCAGACAGGCTCCACGTGTCTCCAGAGCAGGCGATTACTCGTACACCCGACTCATTTTTCATCTCTCGTTTTGTCTCCCCTCCCCCGTGAACACAAGGCACAATTTTGCCCCGTCTTCTCGAGCCCGCGTAGCAGATTGAGTGTTGTGAGAGTAACTGGCATGAAAATGTATAAACTGTGCTGACCGTAGGGTGTCAGCGAGGCCTCGCTTTTGTGTTACTATTTCCACGAGTCTACTCTGGTATGTTTCAAAGGACGCAAAGCACCATATTAGTGGTATATTGTCAAGGATCCGAAAGGGCTCATTAAGCATCACCAAGATATGATTGTTGGGATTTTGTCTCTATTTTTGTTATGAGAAGGAAATCACGTCCAATATACTTAAACAATTTTAGACCAAGTTTGACAGGGTCGGCTCTGGGAGTTCTCAGCGAACTGCGGGAGTAAAAAACAAAACAAAAAAGAAAGAAAGAAGAAAGCAGTGGAAACTTGGATGTGTTCACGTACTACATCAAGATAAGCTTTAGGTGTTCTGCTGTGGGCTTTTTCCTAGAAATGGTTCACATTAAGACAAGTTCAGGTGGTTTGTTTGCCATGCTTTGGGAGTTAAAGAGCCAGGTTATATGGTGGCAATTGGGCATCTCTTTGTTTTGTGGTGTGGTGCAGATGTGGTGGGGCCATTTTTAGCCTCTCTCTTTCTCTCCCTCACTTTCCTTCACTCGCCGCCTTAGCTCTGCCACTTTATGGGTGGTGTAGCACAATGCAGGAAGTGTCTGGGCCACAATACCGCAGGGCTCTAATTGCACGGCAAACTTAATTAAAAGGTTAGTCTTTCGTCTTCTAATCTGGAATAGCTGACCTGGATCAGGCGTTTGCTTATCTAGCAGCCACCTTCCCTCCACCTCCCAACCCCAACCTTCGCCAGCAATGCTCCGCTTGTAACACAGGACGGGCCGTTGGCACTCTGCCCGTCACAGGCTCTCATCTGTGGCACAGCGACACAGGAGGGAGTGGGTCATGGGGGCATAGGGGCGTAAGTGCCTTCTCGTACAGCTGAACAAACAGGTCGAGCAGATATGGAACTTCTGAGAACGGTGCCTTGCTCAACCCCTGCTGCGACGACATTGCTGAGAGGGCACGATCCTCGGCTATAGCATCTGAGGCAGAACGATGACAGAGCAACTTCATGAACACACGTTTTGTGACACCTGCTCTTGTCTCATTCCCTCTATAGGTCAAAAGTAAATCCACATGCACGTGTCCATCCCACAGACACCTTCTACAAAACATACATGGAGTACGGTCTTCCAGTTACAGAGATGACACTGGAAGTGCCTTAAAGACATACAAGCTCTGTACTGGCAAAGTCTGGTCCACTTGAAGATCTGCTGGTTTGAACAGTGCACTGATCACAACTTTGCAGAGCTGATTTTTTAAGAGATGCACAATTTAAACAAACAAAAAAAATTATATGAGACAATAAATACATTTAAAAAAAAAACAGCAAACGTAGAGTATTTGAAAAAGACAGAGTTCATTTTAAATCAGTCGGATCTTAACAAAGAAATAATAATAATGCAAGTACCACACACACAACATCTTTGAAATCAATATAGGAAACAAGGGAAATAAAAGCTGTGAGGTCTCAGTGAGTATTCTAAGGGCTCGTTTCTAAGGGAGCCACGTGCACTGCCTGGTTTCAACCCCCTCTGTGAATACGTGTTGATGTTAGACACTGGCACAAAGTAGCAAAAGCGGTGTCGACGGGATGGTGTCCCTGAGGTGGTGAAGGAGGGGAGGTCAGCATGAGCACGGAAGCTGCAAGGCCATGACTCACTGTGACAGCACCGCTTGGCATGTGAGGACAGCAAGCCAGACAGGCAAGGCTGCTGCCTTTGATCTTTATTTGCTCCACCGTCTGTTTTGCATTTAAGAGCCTTGCTGAGCGCGAGGCACTGGATACACCTTGAATGGCTCAGGATCACGGTCCACTTTTTAAAGACCCAGGATCCTTTTTCAAAGCTAAGGGGATTCAGGACGAAGAGGGATGATGTTTGAAGGCGAAGGTTTGGAGCTGAATGGGGCAGAGGGTCTCCCGGCAACACAGATTAGCTTTGATGAAAAGGGGGGCGCTCTGTAATAACACATGATCGAGCTGACGGACAATGTTGGGAGGGTGGGTGAGGGGAAAGGTAACACGTGTCCATTTGGATGGACTCTCGAGATGAAACCCAGGGTGAGGCAAGTGTGGAATAAAAACAAACACGCACAGCACCTCCCAAAGCAACCTCGCCATCCAACTCCTGCATATTATTCCACTTCACCAACATCTAATGACTGTAACCTGTTCCATGTGATTGGAAAACTAGCTGGGAAGCATTCCACAAGCAGGCACGGTGCACTGACAGGGAGGCATTTCTGCCTTCAAACAACAAATATATATTTATCTTCTTGAGCAGCTCTATTGCACATTCCTCCTAGACACTACAGTGACCACAATCCAGAGCGAGGGCTAGCACTTTGACGAACCCTGCCCCGGAGCCTGATACAAATCAGATAAATAGCTTCTCTCTCCAATCAGAGGCTCGAAATGTTTATTTATGAGGGATCAAAACAATACAACTTAAGAAGAAAACACATTTTGAGAAACATTTAAAATGGAAAATTTCAATGCCTTCACCAACACATTTCTTTTCTTCTTCTACTTTTTCTTTCCTCCTCCTGCAGATTTTCTGTTCCCATTTCAGTTACTTTCCAGCATGTAATTTATTCTCAGACTATACATTTTTGGGAGTCCACACTTTAGATTATATTTATTCTGTCTGCGAGGGCTTACACAAACTGCTCTCCAAATAGCAGTGAGCGTCTTATTTCGGAAAAAAGGTACGGCTGGGAGAATACGCCTCGTGCCGTGGAGTTTAAAAGGACTCAAAGACAGACGCGGATACGTAGCAACATACATTTTATTTTACCTTCTGAGCACTTTAGAAAGCGGTGCACGTATGATTTACATAGCTTATACCATTTTATATTAGTTGCATTTTTTCAAGTAAACAATAAACAAGCTATACCGTGGTTTTGCTGGGACTGAAAGTCTGAGCAAAGAAAAAAAGAAAAGAAGCAAAACCAGAGAAACCAAATATCCCAACAAAAGTTTCAATTCAGACAATTATTCTTTTCAAGTACAATTCTCGACAGCACCATTTCATGGGCTTGATGCATACATTAGTTTTTAACTGTACTTTGTTTTAGCAAGAAAATACACGTCTCTGTCACTGGGACTGTACAAATATAAACTGCGATTTCTATATGATGACTAACAGTCCTGTTTGGCGCTTGGGTCAAATGTTGCTGCCTGAGCACTATATATAGATATATATGTATATATAAGCATCACTCTGGAAGTGCATAGCTTCCTGCTTCTTGAGCATTTCTGCACATCAGAGAAAAGAAAGTGGCTTATTGTGGATTTTGCACATGCAGTATCTAAGTATTCACATTTAAAAAACAAAAATAAAGCAAAGCAAAGTCTATGGCTGAAACGGTTAGAAAGTTCATCAAAGATGCACATGATGCTACATTAAACAATACGCTGGAGGATTAATAAGAGCATGTGTGTACGAGTATGTGTGGAAGTTGTACGTGGAAAACTAAGTAGGCTTTGTGTCACCGTCCAACCCTTGCAGCTTTAATTCTTCATTCCTGATAACCTCGAGTCGCAGGCATTCCACTCGGTGCAATCTGACATCTTTTTAACATTGAAAAGTATTTGAAAAACACAACAAGGTTTTGCATTTGAAATTCCTAAAAGTTTGAAAATAGTCACATCTGTTCAGTAATATAAAATAATATGAATATCCACCCTGTTTTGCCAAAAAAAACAAAATTATAGCTTATATACAAAAGGAAAGAAGCCACTTTTAGTTGAAAAACAGTAACGAAGAAAAGAACATAAAACGGCGCATCAAGGCAATGGTGCATCAAGTCTAGTCCAGGTGACACTGGAGAGCTCGGGGATAAATTGGCATAGAGTACATGCTGGAGGCAGACAGTGGCAAAGGGAAGTCCTGTAAGTGCACTAAGTAGAAGCCAACACTCCTCCCTCCTTCCTGGACACCTGTTTAAACAGCGAAACCTTATTACTTCTGGCATCACAAAGGCCATGGGGAGGTGAGGGTGGTGTGTGTGTGTGTGTGTGTGTGTGTGTGTGTGTGTGTGTGTGTGTGTGTGTGTATTTGAGGGTGGATGGAAGAGTTTATATTGGAGTATTGCTGAAGAAGCCCAGAAGGAAGGAAAACACGCTTCACTCCACTACACCCGTCAGCCGACACACCCCTCCCTCGATGGCCAAAGACTGTCCAGGAACTGTCCCAGGTGGCAATCTGGATATGTGTGTCTGCAGGCAGCAAAAGAAAACATTCACACAATGAGAAAAAGAAAAAGTCAAGAAAAAGGCAGATCTATATGGAGAAAAAGAAATGCTGATAGGATTTTGATTTCTTAGATTCCTGTACAATCATCAAAGTTCAGTTCAATTGGCACCAAAGAACAACATAAGCTTTTTCAGGGCACTTTACAAACGAAGGTCTTCTAATACCGATTTCAGAGAAAAGCCCAACAATTTCCTCTGAGCCAGTATTTGGTGAGAGTGGCTTAGCACCGAGCTTAACTACTGCATCCCACTCAGTGAACTCCAAATCCAACACCAGCACCCAAACACATTACGCCTGATGCTGCACAGCTCCCGGAGATTAGCGGCACAACCAAACCACACAACCACAATGAAGTTTTTAACTGCTTGGTGGGTAAACAGAAATGTTGAGAAAGTATCTACGTAAGAAGCTACTTTTGGATCATTCAAGGGGTCCCTACAGCAGATAGCTCTGCGTGTTTGATGTGACAGATCTTTACGCTGGATGCCCTTCCTGACACAATCCCAAAAGGAATTCGTGTCTCCTCCTGGGATCAAACCAAGGATCTTTCCCTTTTTAGGCAAATGTGTAAACCGCTACATGAAAGGACACATCTAAGTAGAAGCTAGAAAAAATAAATACAATGCAATCAGAGGGAGCAAAAACACACACTACTACTGTGCCATCATGCGTTTTTACCTTTGAAGTCCAAAGGTGCCAAGTCGGTATTTGCAGAGACACAGAGTAAACGGAGAAAGAGAACAAACTGCTGGTGTTTTCTCTTTTGAGTTTCTTTTCTTTCGTTTGAGCAAACACTGAAAAGGAGTAAGAAGAGGAGGGAAGGGGCAAACACAGCTGTGAAGACGGGAGTGATACTTCCACTGGGGGATCAAAGGTGACCGACACTCCCTGCGCCAATAATGGCTGTCATGCTCCTTCCTCTCTTCCCACAGAGGGTAACGCTGGCTCTAGCCTTAGGGGAATAATACAGCCACTTATTTACCGGGGCACTGAACTGGCCTGACATCTCTCTTTCAGTTCCAGGACTCTACTGGTCTTTTTCTGTGTAGCCAGCAACTATGGCCCAGAGCACCCTGAGGGCAACTGTCACTTCAATGGGACAACAGCCAGACAAGGCCACGCACACATGGTAACACTCTGAGGGGCCCATTCTGCCTCCAGTACACGTTTCTGGACTCATCTTCTTCCCTTCATTTTCTGAGGACAAGGTTAAGGAAAGCCCTAATTTAAATGGTTTTGAGTGAAGGTCTGTAGTGAGTTATAATAAACTAATGTTGACAAGCTAAATGTTTTCCTTCAGATGTTTTTTTCTCCTTGGCATGCAAACAAGTCTTTACCTCACTGACTATACAGCTCAAACTGTGTGCAGTTACCTGCTAGCTTTCTCAATGCATATATCCGTGCATGTGTCTGACAATGATCTTGTGCCCTGCTCCCACTCCGATTCAAATTCGTGCCACATGTTAAGATCTTAATTTTGCTTTTAGCTGACAGAAAGGACAGCGCGACTTAGTCAGCAGGAAGAGTCAAAGGCTCAGTAAACCAAACAAGTGAGTAATGACAGCACTGCAGGGCCAAGAGCACTGCATGTGTTTTACATGAACTGGGACAAAGTAGCGAGGATGCTTCAGGCTCAGAAATCACACAACAGATGTCCCGACACTTTGGTGGCACAAGTCGGACAAATAATGCTGCAGCCTTATGTGCAAACAATAAAAAGCTCACTCATATTTAAAAGGTCTCTCTCTATCTGGAGGAATAATCAAAAACTAAAAAGGTATAAATATTAGTTTTAAAAAAGGGAGGTATGAATGAAAAAAATACACTACAACCTGTGAAGTGTGGAGAAACAACTGCAAACAGAAATACTGTAAATAAACAACCGTTCCACCTCGATGTTTGGTTAAATGCTTAACGGTTTATGGACTGGTACTTCAACTGCTCATTAATGCAAATACCTAATCAGCCAATCACATGGCATGCAGACATGGTCAAGGCGACCTGCTGAAATTCAAATTGAGCAGCAGAATGTTGACGAATGCAGAATGCAACGTGGTTTAAGTGACTTTGAATGTGCCATGTTTGCTGGTGCCAGACGGCCTGGCCTGCATTTCAGAAACTGCTGATGTGCTTGGATTTTCCCACATAGTTATCTCTAGGGTTGTCAGAGAATGGTCTGAAAAAGAGAAAACATCGTGTGAGCAGCAGTTCTTTGGGTAAAAAGGTCTCGTCGATGTCAGAAGCGAATAGTCAAACTGCTTCAAGCTGAGCTAAGGCAACAGTAACTCAAATAACCACAACCAATGTATGCAGAAGAGCATCTTTGACTGCTGAACCTTGAAGCAGATGGGCTATAACAGCACAAGGCCACACTCGATGTCAATGCAATTAGCTAGGAACACGAAACCAGGAGTAGAGATCACATGGGCTCACAAAAATGGAACAATAGAAGACTGAAAAAATGCTCTCTGATGAAAAATGTCCGTCATCTCGTTGAATCTACGCCACGAGGTCCTTTTGCCTTCAGACTTTTCATTGGCAAAAGTAGCCAATGAAGTGGACGGTGAGCGTATACAGGCCTTTTCCAAACTTAGTGACTACCATCAGTTGAAAAAATACTCCTTATCACCTTGATAATAACTTATTTTAGTCTGCAGCAGTAATTTGACTCACAAGAACAAAAACAATACATTCTTTTAGCTATTATGCTCATTAATACAAATGCTAAGACTCAAACCTTGTCGCTGTGCTAGTCAATATCAGTGACCAATTCACTTCACAGCAACCGGTGATAACCAGTTTAATTAAAAACAGGAGCTTGTAACCGTGATTGTAACACCATCTGTTGGCGATCCCCAACATAACTTGTCTTCCAGTTTAGTTTGCAATGATTCCTTGATGCAAAACCCAGGCTTGCAAAAAGCAGCACAAGCTAAATATAAAAGCCAGACAGGTTAAAAGTAAAGCAATGAGGTGTAGAATTATGTGACAGCGGGGCAGGACAGACAGAAAGAAAATGACAGCATGCAAACCTACAGTGAGCCTCTTGTCAGTTCGTTACCCTGTGACTAAAGCGACCACATGACAGGACTACGACTGAGTTAAAATATCACATGAAAAACACATTTCCATTGTATCTGTCAGAGAAAAACAACATTCTTTGGAGATATGAATGTGTTTAGGAGTGAGGAGAAGCCACTCATTAACACCACAGCATAGACCAAAGGGTAAATTTAGCTCTATGACTACGCTGTTGTTTTTCTCTTGTGGTTTCCACATTCTTTGAAAATATAAAAATAAATAACAAAAACAATCATATGCTATTTATTCTCCCTGCAAAATGGATAATAAAAACAGCATGTAACATAAGAAAAGACGTCTGTCGTGTAATACACAAAGCAGACAATAACCATAAGGCCTGAGTTGCACGCCATTTGATTGTGTCTGGCCTTAAAAATCTTTATAGTGGTAATGATGTCCACAAGGAGGAAACCGAGCCATATTCGCTGTGTTGTGGATCCTTTACTTCTCTTTCATCTGTCCAATCATGACAATCATCATATAACAATGGTCCGTTTCAGAAGTACCGCCACTGGCTTGTCCGTGCAGTTTTGTGTGTTTCTGTAAAACACAGCTTGATGTTCTGATGTCTATCCAATGCAAACAAAGGTAAGTGTTTGAATAAAACCAGATGCTCTCACTCTTCTGCACCGCTGCCATTTCACAGTCTAACGTCTAAAAGATTAGGACGCAGACTCGACTTTCCTTAGAAACAACATCTGACTGAGAAGAAAGAAAAACCGGAGCAGAGTTTCCAGCCGTGTCAAACAATCTGGCCTGAGATTTTTTTTTGACTGGCCTGCAGCAATTCAATCTAGATATTGATCGGTCATAAAAAATACATGCATGTAAATCTCACTAAAACACTGTAAAAGAATAGAAATCCAACCTGACCTCTGGCCTAAATACTCCTGCCCAGCTCTTTCATGTTCTTATCGTGGAAAAGCAGCAGTAGATGGACTCTGGGTGGTTTGAAATGCCCAGCGAATAGGAATGGGAGGAATGTCTGCTGAACAGCAGCTGAGCCAGTGTATGGCTGTGACTCTTTATGCTTAGAAAACAGGCAACCAAATGCACAGAAAATTGGCTTAAACTCAGAAATGTTAGGCCAGCCGACTAAAATCAAATCAAAATATGACTCCATACAACTGATTTTCTTTATAACAGATTTACAGCAACACAGTCAGCCAAATCTTCACTAGAGGCACTCATTCCCTGTTACTTGCTCTGCTCCTGGTGCTAAAGAGCAAGATTTAGACTCTAAGACTAAGGCTTTGCATTATACTTGCTTCCCCTAGCCAATTTTATTTGAAAATGCCATTACTATGCAGATAACACCCTACTGTATTTATCTATGAAGTCAAATGCTACAAATACATTAGTTAAAGTGCGGGCAACTCTTAAAGGCATAAAGACCTGAATGATGTTTAATTTTCTGCTTTCAAATTCAGACAAAAGTTATCAGACTTGGCCTTCTAACCTGGTTCTTAATTCTTGATAGCTTGACCTTAGCCTTCCATATTAGTGTGAGGCGCTTTGGAGCATTTTTGATGAGGATATATCCTATAACAGTCCCATTAAACAAATACACTGGACTGCCTTCCTCCATCTGTTCTCTACTGCTAAAATTAGAAACATCCTGTTCGGTCCGAAGGTTTAAAATTCTAAACTGGACTACTGTAATGCATTATTAGGCAAAAGTACTCAGCAGGACGTGAAAAGGAAATCATATTTCTCCCATATTAGCTTCTCTCAATTGGCTCCTTGATAAATCCAAAATACTATTAAAATTAAAAAATTTCTTCTTACAAAGTAAGACCTAAACTGAACTGAATACTCCCTCTCAAGATGACGTATGTCCCCCAAACTCATAGCCTATTCTCTTCTGCTTCCTGCCTGTTAGCCAGAATCATCACAGGTCTGCCGTAAAGACACGCAGGTAGCACTTCCTGTGCCTCCATACTCTAGGGACCACAGGAGACACGACTGGAGCCCGGCAGCATTAAAGTGCTCCTCTTTGGCTCTGTTCTCAGGAGGCATAAAGGACAGGATAGCCACATTGCTCTGGTATGCAGATGGTCAGGCACAGAGACACATCATAACTTCAGTTTCACAACAACAAGCTACTCAGTCTCTGTTAGAGCCGTGTGAGATTTGGTGGAGCAGCTGTCTTCTTGGCTGCACTCTCCAATATCACTGTATCACCAATCGCCCCACAAGAGGAAGTGGATACCCTCCCCCAAGAGACCCAGAAACCACTACTGACAGATGATATTTCTGGATCTCCACCCACTGAACACAAGCATTTTACAAAGAACATTTTTGCATGCATATCTCAATGGAGTGATGCTTGGTGACTTCACCACAGTAGATTTTAAAGCTACTTGAGTGCTTCTTTGGGACCCAGACCCTAGACGTTTCTGCTGTTTAGATTAAAGGGTAGCCTACAAATGCTCTTCCCGAGCACACTGCACTACTTCAAACTCTGTCAACACAGCAGCTTGAGCCAAAGGGGCAAAAAGAAAATGTGTGGAACAGTAAAAGACCACCACATTTGAATCCTGCTTTCATGACGCTAGTTGTCTTGGGAATCAAATTCTTCTCTATTATCTGGTTAATATCAAAACATATTGTGCTTCAGTAGTCACATGATGATTTAATGCCTCCTACCTGTCACTGACATTAAAAAAATAGCAGCAGATGGATTTTGATGTTGTACTTTATTTATGGCTGAATCATTCACAAATGATTATGGAACTGACATTTTGCTGTAGCAGCAGTAAACCCACCCCACATGTTAACTTTATGTGAGTGTGTGGGGCGGAGGGAGAGCAGGTGGAGGAGTGCAAATTGAACATAACAAAGCAAACAAAACAGAGTTACAAACAGGGACTTTATGTTCACTGTCCTCTGCTTACCTCTCTCTATTGGCACTGCCATGACAGGACAGCGTGCAAGCTCACATTCCATCCCAGAGCCCCATGCACAGAGCACATCTGACAAATATGCAGATTGATACTGATATCCCCAGTGGCGCATGACTTTCTGTAAACTTTATGGTACTTTAAGACCAGGTAGTGGCCACAGAGAGAGGGTGATGAGAGAGGCAGACCACGAGAGAGAGAAATAAAGGGAAAGAAGAGAGAGAGAGAGAGGGTGGAAAAGACGGGTGAGTGAGGTGGAGCCAGGGGACACAGGACAAACACTTTGAAATCTGAACCAGACTTCAACAACAGTGCCCTCTCTTCATACAGAGTGACAAAGATACATTAGCCAAACAAATCAGTGCGAGCTGAGACTCCACTTAGAGCCAGGAGACCAGGCCACTGGCCCCTACTGCTTAAGAAACCACAGCATTTATGTAAAACAATATCTTAAAAGGGCTCAGAGATGCCTTTTTTAAATATCATTCTATGACAGCAGACATAAAAGTGACATTTATTACCCAGTATACCATACCAATACACAATGCACCCCACCGCAAAAAAAAGAAAAGAAAAAGTATTTTGTTTTTCATAAGAAATTAAATAAAAAGTGCTCGGCTAAAATACAAAATATGCTTCATTTCATTCACTCAACTCATAAAGCACTGGACCCTCTTGAGGGAGGAGGGTGGACCCATGTGGCTCCTGTTTGGTGAACGTGGGCAAAAGTTCCCGTCACAATGCACAGGACCGAAGCATATTCCATAAACTACCAAAAAATCTTTGAACTGAAAGTTAAAAAAGGAGACAAGCTATTTAAAGCCAGCTTTAAGCCTTTGGCATTGGTCAAAGATGCAACCATTGTAAGCTCACTTTAAAACTGTATTTAATTATAATATGTTTCAGTTTAGTTGGTTGGCTAATTCAAATCTCACCTTTGCTTTGCTATCTTGGGCAGACATGTAGCCAACACACATGCTCTCTGTGGTGTGACTCCACAGGAACTCCACTGTAAATAAAGACAGATACAGGTTACAAACACCAAGTCTTCATACACAAATATCCATACACAGATTTAGCAGCCGGAGCAAAGGTTTGATAGAAACAGGAAACCATACAGAACGAAAGGTTCGATTTCCTAAAGCGAACAGAAATGAGTAATCCTGCCGAAGAAGAACATCAGGCGGGTGAGCCGGTGGACTTAGCACTGAACATGCCCATTACAATGAAAATATATGACTGGCAGTTGTGACATAATTGCATAGAATAGCAGAACTTGAGAGGTGAAATGTAAACTCAATTACTGCACCAAAAGGATGTGGTCGACATGATGTTTATTCATGTAAATCAACAGCAATCTGTGGTAGGTGACACAGCACAAAAGCTGCGCTACGTACACAACATCAAAACGGGGTCAGCACATCATTCAGTGTCAATTGAAAATATTTTATTATCCATGCAGACTTAACGTTTTATGTTGCACTCCATGATTTGGAGTTAAAACAAAAGATTTATGAAAACATAAAGAGCCCAAACTTTGAACTGGACACAATGAGCACTGAGGTCAACTCCATAATAGTAGAAATCCAGAAAGTTGGATCATTCTCCTAAGCTCTGGGCAGAGAAACCAAATCTATCAATACAATCAGTTGGCAGTATTCAGAAGGCCTCCACTTCTCTGAAGATTAGTGGTTGATTCCATAGTGGGAGGTCTCTGCTTAAATCTGAGATGAAGGGTGTGAAACCAAAGCCTGATTGTGCAAGTTAAAACACAGACCACCTGCCAGGAAAGCCACAGTGCCTTCTCTTCTGTCTTAACATCTCACTAATAAATCAAGGAGTCACCCTATGTCTGTGCTTTCTTCACATTTCTCAACAACACTTCATCCTAACCACTTCACTCTTGGTGGGTGCACTGCAAGGAACCCAAAGAATTGCAGTGTCGAGTTTGAAGTCTGGATCAAAGTTGTCTTTTTCTTGTTTTTGTACTTTCATAACTACTGCAGTCATGTGCGGCATTTAGGGAACAGCTGTAAATTAAATTCCAGCTGCCAATCAAAAAAATGTAACGTAAATTTCTGTAATGATGCCGTCGCAGGCACGGAGGAGATGGACTGGACACCAGTGTTACTACCGTCTGCTTGGATTTAAAGTTTTTATATATGGCTCACGAACCATCTGATGCTGGCAGCTGCCACGAAAAGAGACGACTTTTGTCTGTTTATCTATTTTATTACCAACCTGTCAATTTAACCAGCCAAGTCTTGAAATTATTAACATCTTACCCAGTATACCCTGAAAATTTTGAGACGGCTGAGCCTCCACACATCTGCAACATCGCAAGACAATTACTCCCCCCAAAACACGATCTTCACTGGCCAGAATGGGTGAACCTGGACACAGAGGAAAAACAATACATTTAAGATGATTGAAAATGGCATATGTGTTTAAAAAAAGGAAAAGAAAGGTTCTCTTTAATCAATAATAATACTTTTTTCGTTTTCCAACCCTAAAACATAAAACCAAGCATAGCATGACATAATTAGGCAATACACAACCTTTGATGTACGAGCAACACAACTTTCCAATCCAATTCTCTCCCTTTATATCCAAATTATACAAATTGAAATAATTACATCAGTTTTATCAGGATTTAACCCAGAAATAGTGAATAACAGGTAGTGTCATTTTAACTCTACATACTGTATGTACTGTTATAACACAAGGCTTCATTTTAAGATCTAAATAATGCTCAAATATGTTTCAGCTGACTTTAATAACACATAAAGAAAGGGCCGTTCTTGCTCCCTGACTAAATTCCAGGAGAGACAAACTTCAATGAGGTGTTGTATATACAGAAAAACTTGGACGCGGCCATTAGCCTAGCGCAATAAAAGAAGAAAGGGCTCGGTTTGGAAAAAAACAATCTATAAACAGCTATAGCATGACTTGAAATGTCTCAACACAGCAATGAGCAAAGGAAAACAGGACTATTTGGTGCAACTGATATAAATATTGTTGTGTCTGCATACCATTGTTCTTTTGTTGCATTTCACTCAGATTTTGGTTCCATGTCGTAATGTTCCCTTCACTCTATAAAACACTATGTGTGTGTGTGTGTGTGTCTGTGTTTGTGTAGCTTGGACAGCGTTCACACACAAAAACAGATATTTGTTCTACATTTTCAAAAAGACAAAATATTCCATGAAAAACTCCATTATTTAGCCTGCAGCAAGAATTTAACAATAAATAAACAGAAATGAACATTTTTGAAATATCACCCCATTTGATATGTACTTGGCAGGTGTGTCTATGACACTACAATCTTTTATTAGCATTAAACAAAAATATTTTTTTGAAGTGTTTAAAAGTGTTTTATTCTGTAGACCAGCAGACCGGTACCGGTCCAGGGCCTGGGGGTTGGGGACCGCTGCTATAGACTGAATCACCTGACATTGCCGTGTTCTATCTACGGTTTTGTGCAAAGGTTTTGAGTCACCATCATGTTTTAAATATGGCTGTAAAACACAAAACTCACTCTCCCTTTTCTGACACTTCATACACTGAACCAGAAATGTAACATTTCATAAGACCTGTTATCACTGATTTTCAGTCCACTTCTTGCAGATTTTCAGTTTTTCTCCCCGTTTCCCTTCATTAACAATGGCTTCTTGACAACTACCCTTCCACTGAGACGATTCCTGATGAGGCTTTGGTGAACAGTAGATGGATCAGCTGTTAGTCAGATGTATCCCTCAGGTCCTGTGTCAGGTCTGTGTTGGATTTTTTCCTGTTTCTTACTTTCAGATGCTGTTCATTTGCTATAGATACTGTTTTTTTTTTTAGACCTGCCACTTCTTTTGTCTTTCTTTTCACTTTTCTTTTGTAACCCACTTGACGAGTTTCATCAAAATTTTTAACGGCACACTGCACACCACGCTGAGATATGCCAAGGTTTGGGTATATAAAAATTACCTCTTTTGGTACAAAAAAAAAACTTTTTTATGCCTGTTAAACTATGTTAGATTTGGGATTTTGCATCTATTCAACTAAAAAAATGGGAACAAATGATGTGTTTTTGCCCAAAAATACTATTTAAAATTGCTCATCCCTTAATAACTTCCGTGGCTTAACAAACAAACAAAACATTCCTCTGAAAATGGTCACATACAAGAACGAAGAGAGTGAAAAATCAGGATCTTAACCTTAACCAGGCAACATTTAAAAACTGCAAAAAAATGCAAAAAAAAGGGCGAAAGTCCTGTTTGATCCATTTATCCAACAGGAACATGCTGAGTTTGTCAGTCTTTATACTCATTGTCCCACTGCTGCATAAATCACATTTTTGTATTTGACACAAACCTATGACATCTTAACAATGCAACGGGTAAATTGCAATGACTGTACAGAAGCAACATTAATATGATGTTGTGGGAATATTAATAACATAACAACATTCCTGTCTCATTCCTACTGTTAACATGCGTTCTGCAAAGACAGGATTTGCGCAGCTTTGTTTGAACAAATTGAGACGGACTTCTAAAGAAGGCCGGAACAAGGCAGAAACCACCACATGTTTCCATATGTCCTTTTTCCCTCTGCTCTGAACTATCCCAGTGGTCATTCACAGGCACAGCAAACACGGTTAACAAGGCTTTCAAAAACTGACCACTTCTGAGAATAAGTCAAAAAACAAAAAAAAGCTCTTCATATAAACCTATAAACTTTCAACAAAACAAGCATGTCTTCCAAAATTATCTGTGGCTGTCAGCTATGATGTGTGCACCATTTGAAGGCCCTTTTTAAACAGTGAAAAGGAACCATAAATCAAAAGCTGTCTCTGATTCTATAATTTCCAACGTTTCCAGTTGTTCTCTCATTTCTTATGTTATGCAACATCTGTTTGTATAATTCTCTCCACGTGTTTCTCACAAACACGTTCTTGGCTGACAAATCTGTGTGTATGGAAAAGAGCGGTAATCAGGCTACATGTGTGTGACTCACTGATGAACTTGTTTTGCATAGCCTCCAGCAGGGCTTGGTGGGCATCTTCAGACTGCATGGCAGCAGAGCATTCCCGTGCCAGCATGGTGCGAATCAGATGCTCCCCGCAGCCTGGCAAAAGACACAAAATGACACACATAATAAACCCAGTTAACTTTTAGAGACTTGTGGCACATCTAGACTAAACAACTTCCTCTCAAATCCAAAGCACGTGAAAGTCTTAAAAAAGTCTTTTAAAACTTGTAAAAAAAAAAAATCTTTATTTATTATTATATTATTTATCTGGTTATTAGGTATATAATGGAAGCTATTCTAAAAATCAAAGGGTTAAGTTTTGTTTATTGAGTTCAAATAAAAATAAAAATGATAATGCAATCCTTTGCCATATTCTCACAAGTGTAATTAGGCAGTTTTTATTTCAGGTAATACTGAAATCACTTCCAAAGTACAGCTGCCTTGCTCAAGGGTACACTGACGGTAGGGCTGCTCAATTAATCGAATTTTAATCACGGTTACGATCTGGGTTTTCAACGATCATTAAAAATGACTGAGCCGATTATTAGCCCCTCCCTCATGCTTTACTCTCGCGCTGCTGCGTGTGGCAAATCGAGTGCACCTCTCTGCATTTCGAACACCGTCACAACAATTAAGAGGACCCGAGGGAAGCTCGGAAAGCTAAGCAGAAGTTATTTGGAGAGAAGAGTGACTGCCGTTGGTTGAAAAGAGAGGTAAAAAAAAAAAAAAAAACTTCAGTGGTGTGGAAACATTATAGGTTCGCGGAGTCAGACGTGGATCAAGTAGACACAGTGTGTAAACTTTGCTATGGTGTAGTAGCTGCACCACAGAGCAACACTGCAAAGTTCACTAAACATAGATGTTTACATTTTTCATTTATTTCTTATATTGCAAACATTTGCACTGTTATCAGTATTTGCACACTATTTTATATTATTTTTTAAAGTCATTATTCAATACATTGTTATTGTTAACCCTTTAAAACCGGTCAGAGGTTTTGTGTAACTATTTTTAAATCCCGCTAAGCCACTAAGCTAGCGCAATAAATTTTTTTCCATATGAAACCGGAGGAGTTGTACTTACATCTTATGACATCAGCTTGTCCTCGGTCACGGTTTCCTTCCACATATAGCTTTGCAAAAATTGCATAAAAAGCGCTTGCAGGAACAAAAACATAATATTCCAGAAACAGCTTTGCCGATCAGATCAGCTGTTCGTAACACTTCCCACATTGAAAAAGACGTCAACCCGAACTATCGCATTTCCTGCCCGAAACCGGAAGTGACGTCATTTTCGCGGAAAATGTAGTTTTTTACTTGTAGGCCTTAAAAGCCTATACTGGTGTTTTTATAAGTCATGTTTGACTTTTCTGAATAGTTTCTGTGATGCTTAGAACTCGAATTGCACTGCTGGAAATAGTTTATTTTGATGCACCTGCTGTTTTCTTTGCAAATTTGCATCATAGGATTGTTTTTTTTGTTTTTCCTGCAGTATATAAAAATTGCTGTATCTCCAAAATAAAACTATGAAGACACTCAAAATAAATTTCCTGTTGTTGTAAACTATTTTTTGCAACTTTTCTGTATTTAAAGTTTTGAGGGATAAACCTCTTAAATTTCTCCAAGTAGAAATATATGTAAAAAAAAACAAAAACGATTTTCAATTTTTTTCTAGTTTATTGCACTTTTTTTGCAATTAATGTAGTTACTATGGACTTAATACATACATATTATTAAAATATGGGCTATAACAGTTGTATTGATGTATAGCAACTTGAAATGCTCCCACAAATGGCACTACAACATGTAAAAAAAATAATATAAGCTCTGGCCGACTTGGTTCTATGGTAGGTCTTAAAGGGTTAAATAAATATCGTCAAATAATCGAGATCTCAATTTCAGTGAAAATAATCGTGATTATCATTTTTGCCATAATTGAGCAGCCCTAACTGACGGTGATTACAAAGAGAGGGTTTTTGTTTCAGTTTTCCCTGCCTTGATCCCAGCTAGTTTTGGAGCTTTAAAACTGCCAAACACCCAGTATTAATTCCCCCTCTGTAAATCCTGTGCTGTAGCTGGCTCTCGGCACAACTGCAGGGTGTGCCGAGAGCCATACTTGCTTCTATCGTCATGACACATTCACGCATCATTTTTATTTAAACAGGTTTAGAATTTCTATGTTACTGTAATATGCATTTTTAGAAACAAGATTTTCCAAGTTTGTCTAAGGAAAAGAAACTATTTTTGATCAGATCACTGTTTAATATTTATAAAAGCAGTGTAGTGACTGCATGTACAACTAAATAGAAATAATAATAATAATTTTAGAGTACACAGAAATAAAACTGCAGTATAGAGGTTGTTTGCTAGAAGAAAAACCTAACCCCGCTAACCCTGCTAGCTCCAATTGATTGTGGTAGCCACCTGAATCTGTCTGATGTGCTTCCTTCATGGTGCATGCGGTAAATACTCCAAAGAGAGAAACAAAGCATTTTGTTAAGAATTCAGGGAAACCAGGAACCATAAAAGCATGGGCAGCCTGCTCAGTCTCTCACATTACCTTCGACCACTTCCAAGTCAAAACATAGCAGGTGTGCCTTTTTATATCAGAGATAATATGCTACTTATTCCTTAAAGAGCAAACATTAAATCCAACATATTGCTGTTTTTAAGGAAAAGAAAGTTGCTGAATGCAAACTGCATGCTTACAATAAAGCCTTTCTCACATGTAAAGTTTGCACGTACCTGAGAACAAGACAAAAAAATCTTAAATTGTAAACAAAACACATCTGGCAAAGGCTCCTGTGAAAACCCATAAAGACTGAAGAATATGGCCTCATTGTTTCTGTAAACACAAATGAAGGCCCCATAAAAAACAGGTAACTACAACAGAACTGAATGCAGGTCAGTAACTGTGGAGAACAAACGCCCGGAGCAATTTGAAGTCCTTTTTTTAAGGCAAGTAGAAAACTGTATTGGCAAAGTACTGTGCCTTTTGTGCTGTGTTTACCATAAACCCCCACGAGTCTAAAGGGAACTGGATATTATGGCAGCGCAAACACAGTTGAATTAGAACGACAGAAAGAAACCTAAAGCAGCAACTCACCAGGAAAAAAACCCCCAAAAAGACCAACAAATGTGGACACAGTATGTGACAGCCGACAGCGGCACGAGTAAACAGTAAACTTTGTGAGTTGTTGTCTTGCTGGCCGCAGCAAAGTAAAGGCCAGATGAAGCAATAAAACAAAGACACACATGAGCCGCATATTACAAAACTGACTGACAGTGGAAGAGGTGGGAAGGAGAGAGGGCGGGTGCGTGGACGGGCAATGTGTTGGTGTGGTGGAGGGAAGAAAGGGACATTCGGAGTGAGGATCACACTCCTTGTGTCAGAATGGAAATGATTCTTTCTGTTTCTTTTTGATGGAAACATCTTTCATGTTAGGAAATGAAAGACAGGTGTTGTACTGGAACACACATTATGCTCTCTGAACCCATACGGCTCGCTCCTTTTTTTCACTCACTTCAAAGACAAAGCCACAATATAGGAAGACAGGGTGAGAATGCACACAGCGCAAATATCAAACATACAGCCTACACTTGATCTTCTTGGATAATTAATGAACAACAGACCACTACCACAACAGTTGTCATATACTGCTTGTTTAATGTAAGAAATGCTGAACAGAGCTGCTGAAATGTATCCGGCCTATCACCTTTAACCTACAGACGACAAGCAAATGACAGATCCTCACCAAACCAGACTGGATGAAAAAGCATAAAGTCCTTAGCATGTCTTAAAATGAGTTAAATACACTTTCAGATGAACAACAACACATGAAACTTGTCAAATGTCTTTATTCATTTAACAAAAATGACGCCAAAAGCATTTGTGAAAAACTAAGTAAATTGTTACTGCTTCTATAGGAATTAAGGTAGTGTGACACCTCTATAAAAGCAAAAGTTTTGGTAATTTGCTGGTCTGGAGCATTCAGGTGCATGTTAGCTCAATGCCAAGGAGGAAAGACATCAGCCATTATCTTAGAGAAGCAGCTGTTGCTCCCTATCAATCTGGGAAGGGTTATAAGGCCATTTCCAAACGATTTAAAGTCCATCAATTCTACAGTGAGAAAGTTTATTTACAAGTGGAAAACATTTGTGCCGATCTTCCCAGCAAATTTACCCCAAGGTCAAACCAAACTGCAAAAGCCCCAATGAAGCTACATCTCGGACTCTACAGGCCTCGGTTAGTATGTTAAATGTTAAAGTTCATAGCAATAAAATTAGGAAAAAAACTGAATAAGTGTGGCTTTGCAGAAGAAAGTCTCTTCTCTCTAAAAACAATGTGGCAACACAGTTTAGATCTGAACAAAGACTTCTGGAACGATGTTCTTTGGACAGAACGAGACCAAGACGTCTGGACTTAATGCACAGCACCACATTTAGCAATAACCAAACGACGGTTATGATTCTGGCTATTTGCAGTCTTTGAGTCAACCATGAACTCTTCTGTATATCAAAGTATCTGGAGTCAAAGTGAGGCCATCTGTCCAACAGCTAAAACTTAACCCAAATTGGATATTGTGAGAAAACAGTGATTCCAAACACAGCAGCAAATCTACAACAGAATGGCTGAAAAAGAAAAGAATCAAGATGTTGCAATGGACCAGTCAAAGTCTGAACCTCAACCTGAATTAAATACTGTGCAAAGACCTTAAAAAAAAACAGTGGGAATGTCTGAAAAGCGTAAAAAGTGGCCAAAATGATCTCTACAACGATAAGAGACACTGATAAAAACAAACAGAAAAGGATTACTTATAAGTTACTAAGTTATTGCTGCTAAAGGGGGTTCTACAAGATACCAAATCATTTTGTGTGCGTGTGTTTTTCACACACTGCTTCTGCATTTTGGCTTCATTTTTGTTAAATAAAAAATGACCCTGTGTGTGTATGTCATGGTTTGCAATTTATTTGATGTTGTATTTAAATAATTTTAGACCTGATAACCTGACAAGGACCAAATGATTTTTTTAAATTATATGCTGATAGAGAAAACCTCGAAAAAGCATTCATTTTCACATGACTGTTTGCTCCAATAAAAACCACCAGACAGCTAATAATTTAAGTGATTTACTCTGATTTTTGTTATGGTGAAATGTTCTAGATAACTGCAGAACTAACCACCCAAATCTTAAATTCTAGGGCTTTTGGACAGCAGAAAGCATATTAGGCCATCCTGAACTACAATAACGATGTCAAATAAAAGTCCTGTCGAGTGCTGCTCGACCACATAGTTTTTTGTTTGTTTGTTTGTTTTTTTTGGGGGGGGGGGGCATTTGTTTTTAGTTTTATTTAGATTTTTATATTATACATGTACTCTAAGTAAAAGCTCGCAGTACATGAAATGCAGAAGTTGATACTTGATTTAACTGCCAACTATTATACCAGTCAAGTTATGATCCAAATCTGGACAAGTACACTTTACAAATTCACCATTTTAACACTGCAATGCCCTTCCAGCAGCTCTCCTTCAATCATATCTACAACAGGTGTCCCATGTCACAAGTCACTGAAAATCCAAAGAGCTCTGCAATGCACCTGGCGTGCAGCTGACTAACACAGAGTAGAGAAAGATGACTCAATCAGTTGAGGAAGTGACTGATGAGAAATCACTCAGCGGGAACAGTTGAAGGTCATCGGAAAGTATTATCAGGCTTTTTGAAGCCTGACTCGCTCGGACTGATTCATATCATCCTCAACAACAAAAGAGAGGCTAACAGTGAACCCAGAGTGAACGGAGTGGAAACAAACACACACAAATACACACAACTGTAAAAGTAGATTACAGAGAATGTGCTGGTATACCTGAGGTACTCACTGCTGTAGAGTAAGAGTTCATATTACAGGCATTTTCAGCCCAGCAGCCACATCCATAGTGAGCAGCCTGAGAAATTGAAGACAAAAAAGACATCTTAGATGAAAAGGATTATTGCTTTTGCCTTGAAATAAGCAGAATAATTTCTTAAAGAGTAACTTTGGTTACTGGTTGGTTATAGCAGACTTATTTATATTTGCACATCTTTAACTAAAGCAGCATGCCAGGCTTTCTAGCTCTATTGCTCTGAGCTTCAGGTTTTCCTAACACTACAAGTGATAATTAGGTTGAGGCAGTAAATCCCACTGATTCATTCATTCTGTTCAGCCTCAACTGTTACATGGCTGTTTTTTCCCGTAAAGCTGCTTTTAATAGAAAATGACAACTTCCTTTGTTTCCTCGAAGTAAAAGTTCTTCAAAGAAAAGTTTTGAATTAACATTAAGTAGAGCCCAGACCACTAGTTGTTATTTTTGACTATCTCCATTAAAAAGTAAAATTTCAGCTCTGTTAATTACAGCCAGCAATGGGAGAAATAAAAGAAAGGGAACCAAACTCTGGGGGTCTTTACTGGCAACCGCTGCTTCCTGAAAAAGTCCAATCTGCTGCCCTTAACCCTCCATAAGGTGCACTGATCAGTTAGACTTATGGCCACTAGAGGGGATCAAAACTCACGTAACACACAACCCTGGCACACTGCTTTCCTCCTATGATTTTAGTGGATAGTGAGTTAACAAAGAACATACTGCAGACGCGCCACCTCTCTACTGATAACACATTTCTGGTCAAGTCTAAAAAGCCTGAAAAAGCCCAGGGTGATTTTTTGCACTCCAACTCTATCCCTTTTGGCTTTCCTCCAAAAGCATATTAAATTTAAAGAGCATGTCCTTAATGGTTGCTGAGCTTTCAGTTTCATTATACCCAGATTCCCCACCAACTATGGGGTTGGAATCTAATGCAAAAGCTAATATACAACTCTTTTTTAGCTCTGCTTTGGTCCCCACCAAAGTCGCCCAAAAATATCTGCGTTTAACGGTTGGAATTTTTTTAACAGCTTGCAGCAAATTTGAAGCAAAAATGATACTTTTTTTTCAAGCAACACTGTTCTTCAGACAAAAAAAATACATAAGCATGGAAAATTGACTGATTACAAAAAAATTAAACAAAAGCTGCAGAAACACACTGATGTCAAAAAGAGGAAAAAGTGTCTATATGTTCACTGGCAAAACTATAGTACTGCTCTGTTGTTGTTTTTGGACAACTAAGAACAGACCACTGGGAATAACGTGACCTAGGTAGAGAAAAACAAAGAGTGAGTTTTTTTGGCCACAGTGAGAGGAGACATGTTCAGCACAGAGCAAAGACAGACTTTCAAAAAGAAGAACTACATGCCAGCTGTAAAACATCGTGGTGTGAATGTGCTTTGATGCCCTTGGGACTGGACAGCTTGCAGGCATCGGTTTTACTATAAACCAGCATCGTATCAAAGAGTGCTTGAAGATAATGTGAGACCATCTGTTCAAAAGTTGAAGTTAAAGCAAAGCTGGCTCTTCTAACAGAATAATGATCATAAGGGGTCTAACAGATTCACTGAGAAATGGGTCAAAAAAGAAGAAATAGAAGGTTATGCAAACACCATCAAAGTCCAGATTTGAATCCCAATGAATTGGATGATTTTAAACAGGCACTACTTGCAAAAAAAATTAAAAAAAAACAAACAAACAAACAATAAAAACAAAATCTCTTCCAACTAAATGTTGAAAAAAAAATTGGTGGTAAAATTACTTACAACAATATCAATGACCAGTGGACATTTATGGAGAATTGAAGGAGGCACACTAGCTTTGAGACCAAGATTTACCCCTCCACGGAAGAATGTTACATTACAGCTTTTCAGCCTTTTTTTATATTAGTATATCACCTTTATTTGAAGAAAAGAAGTCTGTATTAAAGAAGAGGAAAATGTTTGCCTGTTAAAGTCAAACAGGCATACGTCCATCCATTCTCTCCTGCTTAGCCTTGTCAGGGGCGCAATGGGGGGGATGGAGCCCATCCCAGCTACCATACGGTGAGAGGCAGGTTACACCCTGCACAGGTTGCCAGTCTGTCGCAGGGCTAACACAAGAGACAGACAACCATTCACACTCACATTCACACCTATGGACAATTTAGAAATACCAATTAACCTAACCCCACTAACTACATGTCTTTGGGAGGAAGCCCGAGTGCCTGGAGAGAACCCACGCAAACACGGGGAGAACATGCAAACTAAAAACAAACATTTCCAATGGATTTACTGACTTGCCACACATGAAACTGAAATTATCCCCAAGCCAGAGGCCCATAATTTGGAGCAAAAAAAAAAAAATTCTCCCTCTTTTAGACGGCAATAATTTGGATACGGACAGACATCTTTTGAGCTTCAATTACAGGCAGCAGCATAACATTAGCATTAAACGCAAACAGTATGTAGGTGCACAGTGCACTTATTTTGTTCTCTAAATAGAGCCCTGTATGCACGACATAGAAACGATATCTCACAATGTTGAAGTATTTCACTACAGAAGAAATGATGTCTATAGTAATAACTGCATCAAATATAATTTTAGTTATCATTTAATTGAGTTACATTAAACATTTATTTAAAGACATTATCTGGACAAAGATATTGTAATAAAAAGAAGGAAAGGGCTTCATTACCTGGCCAACCCTGCCGGGATGTTTCATAGCCAAACCTCCACTGGACACTGCTGCAGCTACATTCCCCTCCAGGTCCACAACAACAGCTCCAACTGTGTCGAGGCACCCTGAGCCATTTCCCTATATGACAGTAAAGGAAAAGAGTCACATGAACTGCAAAAAAAGGAGCTAAGAAATTCAAAAGGACATCTTCAAATGACAATTTTAAGTAACTATAACTATAAGAGGTGGCAAAATGAAAAAACAAAAAAACATCACCTTCTGAACTTGAGATGTTAACTTTTGACTAACAATCACACTAGTAGGTGAAGGAACCTCTGTATGCATCTGTTTGCTTGTACCGTCTTCACAACTATTCATTAATTCGCACCTCTTAAGTCCAGTCCTGAAGAAGTAACAGTGTCAATGAGCTGTTCTCCTATTTTTTGTTAAAAACTGTTTTCTATTAGGCTTTTTTAACCACCATTTCAGTAAATATTAGCACCTTGCAATAATGTGTTTTTAGGGCACGGCATAAAATAACCTAGGCTACACTTCCCTGCACATGTTGTGTTATCCACCAACACTCGTAAACTAACGAGCGTTTAGAAAACACATCAACAAATTTTAGCACCGCAGTAAAAGAATTTATAGGAAAAAAAATGAAAATGGAATATCACTACACTGTGCATGCTGGCACAGCTGCCTACTTGTCTATTTTAAAAGGGAACTGACTCCAAAATTAAGACAGCACTGCATGAAAATATGAACCACTCTTTCTTCACATTTCATAAAGATGTGCTGTTGGAATTCCAGTCCTGTTTTCTTCCTTGATTGCAGTTTGCTTTGGAAGTGACTTCCTTGTGAACCACCATGAGTCAGACTGCATGACAAATGAACTTCTACAGGGTAAATGTGCAAACTGGCATTATTACACATGATCACAACCCAGCTTCTACCAGAAACTGAAGATTACACCTTGGACTAAAAAGACAACAGTTAAAAAAAAACAATGGATCAGCTTGTCTCCTCTGCTTTCAGCTCTCCTAAATCACCCCTGGGACCTTAGCTCCAGAGGCCAAAAAGATCCAAGGCCAGCTATTTTCAAAAGCTACAGACACCATCCTGTCATACATGATCAGTGTATTTGAACCCCACAGTAAATGACGACCGTAACACTTGTGAACATCTTTGGAAAAATAACACTTAATCTCGCCATGAGGACGCAGGTACCAACCCTGGAAAGATTTTACTGGCTGGCAAAAAGACAGAGCCATAAAGAAAAGGCCTTGCATGTAAATTAAAACCAGGCTGCAATAACATTCTTTGCTGAGATCCCTCTCTCATAAGTCATTCTTGATACATAATGTTATTTCCTATTAGCTGATTTTACATGTCAGTGGCAGAGGAAACATTAAAGATGAGGTAAAGTATATTAAAATTCTCAACATGGACCGTCCCCATCAGAGTACAAGCTATTTCCAGATCAGCTTTAACTGCACCAAATGGCCACTTATTAATCTTAAGTGTTTGCCATATGTAAGTTTTAAATAAACATATAGCAGACAGATGAAAACTGGGTGACTCAATCTTTTAACTCTAATTAAGCAAACTAGCTATTTGACATAAAAATCAATCACCGAATCAAACCCCATTTGATCACAGCTAAGTCAACAAACAGCTGGTCCTAGATGTTAGTCTTTCATTTAATGGATATATCATTAATAAAGACGATTGATGTAACTGAACTAAATAAACCACAATAGAATTCAAAAACAGATCCAATGAAGCAAATCAGGCTGTGTCTGTTTACACGTTTTACTCCATTTAACACAAATCACATCTGAACCAAGATAAACTTTCCCACCCTCTTCTGTGCTGCTTCCTCTGCTCGTGAGTTTGGAGCAGAGGGAGTTAGCGTTTCAGCTCATCATGAGGCCACCCTTCAGCTGTGCTCCTAGGAGCCCTGAAAGTCAGCACTAACTCTCAACAATCTTTCCTGGAAATGTCCACACAGCTGTCTCGTAATGCAATTGTCTTTGATGCCCCGGGAAGAACATGAGAACTGAGAAAATGTATCTTTGTGTCAGGCATGAACAGCCCTTTTCAAAAACCGCCACAAATTCCCTATCGGACTGAAATCTGAGCTTTGACTCGGACGCCCCGCAACATTCACTTTGTCTTTAAACCACTTCCATGTAGCTTTCGCAGTGTGCTTCAAGTGACTGACTTGGTGAGAAACAGATCTTCTGCAAAGTAGCAGTTCTCTTGCAGACTGAGTCTGAATGTCCTCCAAGATTTCCCTTTTATCCTCTAGCTTTAGAAGCCTTCCAGGGCCTGCTGCCGAGAAGCATCCCCACATCATGATGCTTCACGATGGGGTGGCGTGTTTGCAGATGTGTTTGGTGTTTGGTGTCTGCCAAACACAGCATTGAGTCTGATGCCCGCAAAACTCTTTCTTAGACAACCCCTTCTGTTCTTCCACTTGACTTTTGAGTCTCCCACATGCCTTTGGGTAAACTTTAATTCAGACTGGCTTTGTTTGTGCTGCTGTCCCATTAGAACCTGGGCAACAGGTTCAGAGCAGTCACAGGTGTCTTAGTGGCATCTCACATTTGTCTCCTCCTTGTTAATCAGTTTATGACGACACATGCCATATATCCTCCGCTTCTTAAAGAACTCCTTCTTTAACTCCATTTTCTCAGAGCTGCTTGGAGTGTTTTATTTTCATGGTGTTATTGTAGCCAGGAATGCCAATTAACCTATGCCTGGACTGTCCAGATACAGATGTCTATATTCTACAATCACATGAGACACATTCAGTGTACTCAGGTTACCTCCATTTAACTAATTGTGAGACTGCTAGCACCAGCTGGCTGGATCTCAGTTGAAATAGGTCAGTCACTTTAAAGGGGGTGAAAATATTCAGTTATTTTACATCATGTGTTTTTAATAAATTAAAGAGGTGTTTTTGTAAATTCTCATAAAAAACAAAAAAGCCAAATTATAATGACCATTATTTTTTTTTAATGAACAAAAGGGGGAAAATCTAAATAGGTAAACAGCTTTTATAGGAACTGTATATCTTATTGCATAACCTTTAATAACCTGAGTTTCTGACCACATCAATCACCACCAAAAACACAGACCAAGTGGAGTCGTCATATGTGGAGTCATGCTGATTTCTAATTAAACCATTTAAGACTCAACTTTCTGCCGATATAATAATCACATGCACTTTTTTCTTGTCGTTTCTGCCCTTTCTAGCCTTTGTTAGTCTGAAGGTTTGGGTTTATCACATTAGGTTTCGTTCCAGCGCACAGTCCGAGTACTGCTTGCTCTGTTCAATACTACAAACAGTTCCAAGTATATTGATTAGATGTTGCCTTTATAAGTTTATTTAACAGTTCTAGCTGCTACATTTTTCAAATGTCTTATAAAATTCAGAATTATTCAGAAGGAATTTTGTGGATATGTGGCTGTTATCCCACTTTTGAAAGCTTTTATTTTGTTAAACTGCTACTTTTCTCTTACTTTTCCATCTGTCTTATTTTTTAAAGTCCCTGTTCCTTCCTGCCATCACTTTAAAACTGCTAGTGCTAAAGTCTGTATAACCTTGTTATTATAATGAATGCTACTTGTTCAGAGCATTTTGTTTGACATAAATGGTAAAACAGTCAAATCTGTGGAATGAAGAAAAGACAATTTGATTGCTGAGAGGAAAAACTACCTGAATAAAAGCAAACTATCCATGCTGACTGTTAGAATGGATATAACACAGCTGAGAAAGAATATACTTACTACTGTTAAAATTTTAACTGACAACATATCACTCACGTTTTCACTTGATTGTCGTCTTTTCTTTGTCTGATTATGTCCTGTGTCCATTTTCTCTGCCAGCTCCATCTTTCGCTTGTTCCTCTTGTATGCAGATAAACTGAACTCTGGGTGTGACAAAATAGTTTTTTTTTTTCCTGCATCCACAGAAATTCAACCATGTTTTTCTAGATATTTTTAAATGCAAGTATTTTGGGGTCACTTTATAACTGCGGTTAATTCGCGTCTTGGATAATTTATGTTTGCGAATCAGTGCAAAAGTACTTACTGGTGGCCATTTTATCTGAAGGGCATGGCGGTATTCCATGGCTGACAGCCCAATCATGTGCTCCCCGCCCCACTAAAAAGCTGAGAAAACAACAATTAAATTAGGGGTGGACACCATCACATTAACGCAAAGTTATTCATTAACCGCAATAATCACCAGGGTGGTATTCTGCCAGCTGAAAGTTTCCCTTTCTGTGCTTCACTCAGCAGACGGTTTGCAACCATTACTGGGTTCCTTATACCTGAAAGAAGAAGAATTTTTACAGGGCTTGCAGTTCACAGTAAGTGATGGTATTACTGTGTGAATAAATCAAGACACCAAAACTAGTTTTTTTATTTTTTTTTAAACATCATATATCATTGTGACCCTTGAGGCAAATCAATAAAAAGACTAAACAGATTAGAAGATGAATATATACATTTTTACTTTGTAACATATTTTTGTTTTTGCTAGTAATCGTCACACATGTAGAGCTATGAATTCTGAATCTCTTTCAGCCCATTTAAACTCATTTTTTCAGAATTCCGAGACTTTATAAAAAGCACATGTTGGCTAGCTAAGCCAAATGCTTAACATCATGCAGACCTGGCTAAAAAAAACAAAACAATCTGTTGTATTTTGGACTGCATGGTAAGTGTCAGTTTTCACACCTTATCTGTTGTTTGGAGTTCTTGCAAAAGCAGAAAAAAAGGAAGGGGGGAAAAAAAGCATTTGCTGAAAGCCTTAAAGAAAAACACAGAATACAGTGATTGTATTAACATTAACATATTAAAAACACTTCCTGGTTGCCCTTCATCTAAAAAAAAAAAAAAATGAGGTGATCCCACACTGGAATGATTAATGGTGCCAGCTGTTTTTAAATAGTAGAAAAGTCTGTCAGGAAAATATGACCTAGATTCTTGTCTTACTGTCAATATGTCCAGGTGACTGAAGCGCATGTAGCACAATAATGTATGAGTATTATGCAAGATTCACCACACATGTAGTAACTCACCACTAAGAGCTCCTACGGCGCCAAAATGCAGAGACTTTCCATCCATGATACTTGCATCACACTCAATTTCCCCTGACAAATTAAGGTTGGAGCCCATGCCAGCATTTGTGAAAGGAGAGTCCTAAGGACAATTAAAAGAACAGAGTCCAGAATAAGACAGTGCCTGTCATGAACCGTGTTGTCAGTGTGAATATGATGAAGAAAACATTTTCTTTCTTTTTTTTTTTTAATCTTAACCACAAAAGAAAGCTTCATTCTTTGTTTTTTTATGATCTTCAGTTGGTCATTGTAAGTCTATGTCACTTTGTCAAATCGTTCAGATTTAGCATGTTTACCACAGAGAAGGTTAGGCAACAACACTTACAAACACACGGATACTTTCAAAACAGATCTGCTAAAGGAAAACTGCTACAATGATCAACCAAAAACCAACAATCAAAGAAAGATAATTAGCACCACTTTAAGTGTTATGAACCAAAAACCGCTGTTGTGAAACTTCTTTCTGTGACACAATAGCAATCAGACCCTGGAACACGCACACTGTTATTACTCTGCTGACTGTACATTTTGTGAGATTCTGGGGAAATGAGAATGATAACGATTTTAAGACCCAAACACTGAAAGCAGACGCCTGTGTTTTTTCATACCATCCAATTATGATTTGTTTTTGAGGCCAATTCAGTGATTTCATTCTAGATTTACTTCTTAATTGCCTGCTTTCTAAGGAATTTCTTATGTATTCAGTTTCGCAAACACAAAAGGGTACGTCTATCTCAGCTAGCATGGAGAACTTACAAAAAATATTTTTTTAAATCAGAAAATAACAAGTATGTAATATGAAATATGGACACATCAAGAGGAAAGTGTTTCATTAAGAGTCAGCTCATTTGGCCAAAGGACTGATGAGCTTATGCCGTGGCAAGACGGCCATTATCAATCATTCCATTCACAATTCACAAGAATCGCTACTCCTTTTACAGTATTGGTCAGAACTTGCACACAGTGGGTGTTCATCCAAACTGTACTCGAGGTTAAGTCCAGCAATTTGTAACTGCTGTTTCTGTCTTATGATGCACAGAAACTCTTCAAATAAACCATTCCTTTCCAAATGATCAGTTTGCAAAGGAAACAACTGCTCTTTCAAGATTTCTTTTAAATAAAAGGAAGGTTAGAAAGCAGCCTATAATTTGCTAAGAGAGCTAAAGTAATAACTTCAACTATTGTTGCCTTAAAAGCCTATAGTTCAGTTCATAAATACATTTATTCCAGACAGGCTGTGCTCAATTTTTAGAGGAAGTTTAACAAATAAATAATGCAAAATAAAAATACAGTTTTTAATATTTTGCCAGTTATTCAAAAACAGTCAGTACAGTTTGTGTAGCCACACTTCATTTATATAGAACAGCTGCTCTGAGCCTTAAAAGCACTCACTCTGTAAGACTGTCTTTCACTGAAGCTCCAATCAAAGGCTTTCAAATGGATTTGAGAACAGCCCAAAAGACCATTATTTGAATGCATATAATGTATATTTATTAAGCTATATATACACATTCTGCTTATTTTAGCTTTTTGTTTTACTACTTTAAAAAAAGCTTTTCTCCAAGTATATCTTAACTTCATCTTAATGGAGGATTGCCACAGCCAGCAAAGATTATGGTTATCTTGAATAATGCAAACTTGTATTACTGTTTAAAGAAAGTATTATACAGACACTGTCAGTAAGACTGGGGGTTTATTTTAGTCCCTATTCAACACAAAAAGGTCCAGTTAGCTCATCCTCAGTGGTAGCACTTCATACCATCACACTTTACGCTTTAAAGTGCTGCCCTGCGGATATTAGTGATCCAAACTGGAGCCCATCCGTCTGGTCCATCAAGACTCACTTTCTTGCCATCTGACCATAAAATCTTTTAAAAGAAAATCTGTCGCTGGGTATTTCTTGGCCAGGTCTTACTAGTGTACTTCAAGTTACGAATTTTATTTAGTGGCAGTTGTGTTTCACCCTTCTTTCATTGGCCACATCTCCAAACACTTGAAACTTTATACTTTCTCAACACTCCAGGGAGGGTATATTTCAAGAGTATGGTGGCAGTCAAATAGGTTCCCAGTGGACTTATTTAAAATTTGTCTTCTCCTTCCATTTTCTTGACACTGTTGTTAGTCTCAATAAGCATTTATTTGTGCAGTGGTCACCCCTCAATAGTCTGACTATTTCAAGAACCTGAAAGGCAAACCATTCCAGTGATCTGGGATTTCAAAGTTAACTTGTTTTTAAGATGTATCTGGGACATAAAATACTTGTAGATCTCGTGAAACTGAAAACTGTGTCAATATAAGTTAATTTTCTATAATCTGGATCAGAACCAACCAACCTCAAGTTCAACTAGTGCTGCAGCCACTGCTTCCACGGCAAGTGCCCCAGCTTTGAGCTGGTCAACAGCCTGCAAAAGAAACAAAACAGGTTTATAGTGAAAAACAGTAAATATATAACTAAACTCAGTTCATATGAACAATAATGTCAGTTATTTATATGAGCAAGACATTTTTTAATATCCCTGAAGCACCCAACTTAAACCAATTATCAAATACACTTTGAATATAACCTAAAGAGATACAAAAAAAACTCTCTACATTAACAGGTTTAGGTAAAAAGAGGCATAAAGGATGTAAACATTAGATTAAAAAGACTCACAACTTGTCTAAAAGTCACATTGCTTCAAAACTGGCAAAACTATGTTTTCACAATTCATATTTTACTACTTAAAGAAATTTAGGAATTTCATAATGGAAAAACACTGGCGACCACCAGCACTAACCCTCAGAGTCCCAGTAGACACACCTATGGGATCAATTTCAAAATTCTACATCATCTTGTTCTTAAGTTTTGGAATTCAGAAGTTTTTCAGAAAACTTAACCTCTGACCCCTCACCTTGAGGTCAAGGGTCAGAGAGATTCAAATTCATCTGAAATTTTTAGTAGATAAGTCCGCTCACCTGCCCGGTGAGATAATGACAATACTCCACAGGCCTGAGGGCTAAAAACTGCAGGCACATTATAACACATCACTCTTTCTAATCTAAGTGTGTGTGATAGTATCTCTGTCACATGACAGATCATTTTCGTTTGATGAAGAATGCGTTTGATTAGATAAATGCTGTTTTTCACTTTACCCCCGTAAAATCAATCAAAAGATACACGTCTGTCTGTGTATGAGAGGAAAAGAACACAGACAGAATGCTAAAATCTTTTAACAAGGAAAGAAATTATCATTGGCATACAAGCAAAAGACTCATTTTCAAAGGGAACTGTTTCTGCATCCTGTTGAAACAAGCTTCTTATGCATCTACCGCTTTATTGTATTGCTTTGTTTGTAACAGTGCTGGAAATAACCTGGGGCTCAATATTAAGGATGGAAGCACAATAAATAAAACTCAACATAAGTAAAAGAGGGTGCTTTAGAATGCAAAACAACAAAGGCTTTCCCACTGTAAAATGAAATTAACACAGGCAAATAAAAACTGGAATGATTCTGTATGAGTACTACAGTCAAAACACAGAAAAATATGCGGCGATAGGTGCTCTGAGAGACTCCCCATCTGACCAGAGAGAAACTGAGCAAACAAAAAATCCCAATAAATTAATTTTTAGGATGAAATGCTAAAAGTTTGGTAAACAATCTCAAACAGAAAACAACTAAGTCTATCTCTACATAAAGTAAATCAAGAGTAGAAAACCAGTAGTAAAAAAAATTGACTCTAAGGTGTCAACAAAATATGACTACCAACATATTTATTTACAGTTTAAAGTAAATGTACATGCAAATTAGGTCATTCTTTATAAAAAGCTACCTCAAATTATGGTCCATGTTGAGGTTATCTGTAATCAGCTAGTATTTTGCAGAATAGTGCCAAGTTATTTAGACAGAAGAAATACATTTACTAACATTATAATAAAAATGAACTGATTATGGGTAGCATAGCAAGTTTGCAGTTTGCTATAGCAGGCCTAAAGGTAAACTTACTCGCTGGCAGGCTCTTTTGCATACATGCTTGTACTCCTTGGCCTTAGATTCTGAATGGTATCCTGCACCTAAAAGTAAATCGTTAAAGAAAAAGAACAAAAGAGGCTTTAAAAATACCATAGACGACCCCCTAAAACCAGGAAATACTTTTGAGAAAAGAGAAAATGTGAGCAGGTGTTTTGTGAATATCATACAACAAAAATATACTTGCATTTATATTTGTGCTTGATTCTGCCTGCTAATTATGGTATATATAGTTACCTGCATGCACTAAAACAAAGCCACCAACGCCATTTGGCTTTTGACTCTTGCTTGATTCCTGTTTTTTGGCCCATGAGTTGGTCAGTGGAGAGGAGGGCTGCTTCTCTTCAGCAGAATTCATTAGACTTTCCATAACCCCCGCATAATTTGTCAAGCCTATCATTGCCTATCACACAGTGGTAAGGAAATCATTTTCATCGCATACCTGGAAGAGGAAAGGACATTGTCATTTCTGTCTAATACGACACTGTGGAAAAGAGCCTCTTGTATACCAGCAAAGTAGCTCTAAACTACACAGATTTCCCATTGACTTAAAACTATAATTTCACGTGCACTGTATTCTTTTTAATGTTACTGTTTGCACATTTACAAAAAACAATCAACTTCGGGGATCATCCTGAATTGTCAGGGGCCAGAGGTGGATAAAAAAAACACATTTCATGCACCTATTCTCACCCATGACATCACTCATCTCGTTAACGTAAGTTCACGTTATCAATAACTTTCAAAACAGTCGTTTCACTTAATGCAAAGCATGCCACTTTATGATTTGCGTTGTTTTATAATAAAGAGGCGTTATTCCGTTTGTGTTACGTGCACGGTTGATAAGAAGGACACTGCAGACAAATAAGTTACTTCGAGTCAAGCTAGCAGTCTTGTGTTTTGCTTGTTAGCTCGCTAACACACCAATAAAACAATCCCGACTTACAACGTGCCCTTCTTTCCTGTAAGCGACACGACTGTCTGCTAACCACGACGTTCACCTGGCATATGTCTTACAGGCAAAAACGTAGCATGAATCAAACTGAAACAAACTTTACTGTCAGACAGTTTCACTCTGTGCTATTCACGGCTAGCTAGTTAGCTAAAGGATACACAAGTGCTTCCTGGTTCAGATACACGTTGCTAAGGAAGTACGTTCAGCGCAAACATTGGTACACGTGGATGAGACTCACTTTTAGAGGAATAAAGAGTAAACGCCGGTACTGATGTTGTGAACTTTGTGACAGCTTTAAAATAAAGGTAAATAAAGTCATCGCTGAATGCTTTTTAAAAAAAAATTAATTTGACGTCAGTATTTTTTATCATTTGAAAAGCAAGAGCAATTTCAGTTCATTTAGTCTCTCATCCAATTCAGAAACTTCTGTTAAAACTAATTATTCTAATTCTCGCATGCGTTAACGTCCGCAACCTATGGTTAAGTGCCATTCACTCAACTGATTAGTTTTTGTGTATTATTATATTGTTTTTGTTGTTATTTGCCCATGTTATGTGCTTTTTCAGAATCTACCACTTTAGCAATACATAGATGAAGGAACTCTGTTATATCTTTGAGGTACTTACTTGAAAAATCATCGGATTTCCTTTAGTTGCAGAGCGTCTGGTTAAGGAAGAAGTTCATAACAATGTTGCTGTTGTTCCCCTATGAACTGATGTCCTTATAGTTTCTGCTGATGTATAATACAGGGAGTGCAGAATTATTAGGCAAGTTGTATTTTTGAGGAATAATTTTATTATTGAACAACAACAACAACCATGTTCTCAATGAACCCAAAAAACTCATTAATATCAAAGCTGAATGTTTTTGGAAGTAGTTTTTAGTTTTAGCTATTTTAGGGGGATATCTGTGTGTGCAGGTGACTATTACTGTGCATAATTATTAGGCAACTTAACAAAAAACAAATATATACCCATTTCAATTATTCATTTTTACCAGTGAAACCAATATAACATCTCCACATTCACAAATATACATTTCTGACATTCAAAAACAAAACAAAAACAAATCAGCGACCAATATAGCCACCTTTCTTTGCAAGGACACTCAAAAGCCTGCCATCCATGGATTCTGTCAGTGTTTTGATCTGTTCACCATCAACATTGCGTGCAGCAGCAACCACAGCCTCCCAGACACTGTTCAGAGAGGTGTACTGTTTTCCCTCCTTGTAAATTTCACATTTGATGATGGACCACAGGTTCTCAATGGGGTTCAGATCAGGTGAACAAGGAGGCCATGTCATTAGTTTTTCTTCTTTTATACCCTTTCTTGCCAGCCACGCTGTGGAGTACTTGGACGCGTGTGATGGAGCATTGTCCTGCATGAAAATCATGTTTTTCTTGAAGGATGCAGACTTCTTCCTGTACCACTGCTTGAAGAAGGTGTCTTCCAGAAACTGGCAGTAGGACTGGGAGTTGAGCTTGACTCAATCCTCAACCCGAAAAGGCCCCACAAGCTCATCTTTGATGATACCAGCCCAAACCAGTACTCCACCTCCACCTTGCTGGCGTCTGAGTCGGACTGGAGCTCTCTGCCCTTTACCAATCCAGCCACGGGCCCATCCATCTGGCCCATCAAGACTCACTCTCATTTCATCAGTCCATAAAACCTTAGAAAAATCAGTCTTGAGATATTTCTTGGCCCAGTCTTGACGTTTCAGCTTGTGTGTCTTGTTCAGGTGGTGGTCGTCTTTCAGCCTTTCTTACCTTGGCCATGTCTCTGAGTATTGCACACCTTGTGCTTTTGGGCACTCCAGTGATGTTGCAGCTCTGAAATATGGCCAAACTGGTGGCAAGTGGCATCTTGGCAGCTGCACGCTTGACTTTTCTCAGTTCATGGGCAGTTATTTTGCGCCTTGGTTTTTCCACACGCTTCTTGCGACCCTGTTGACTATTTTGAATGAAATGCCTGATTGTTCGATGATCACGCTTCAGGAGCTTTGCAATTTTGAGACTGCTGCATCCCTCTGCAAGATATCTCACTATTTTTGACTTTTCTGAGCCTGTCAAGTCCTTCTTTTGACCCATTTTGCCAAAGGAAAGGACGTTGCCTAATAATTATGCACACCTGATATAGGGTGTTGATGTCATTAGACCACACCCCTTCTCATTACAGAGATGCACATCACCTAATATGCTTAATTGGTAGTAGGCTTTCGAGCCTTTACAGCTTGGAGTAAGACAACATGCATGAAGAGGATGATGTGGACAAAATACTAATTTGCCCAATAATTCTGCACTCCCTGTAAAGCTTAGTGGCATGAATACTGATGCAGTATTTCCCTTCCATGATAATACTTGAATAAATTATATACAGTAGCTGACCTGCTTTAAGGGTCTGTGCACATATTGTAGCCCTGGACAAATCAGTGTTTTATTTCAGTCAAACTGATTAATTAAATAATAAATTACATCTAAGAAGAAATTGAGGTATTTACAACCTGTTATCACAGTTGTCAGCAATATTACTTCTACATACTTTTTAGTTTGTAAACTGAGAGAATAGGACAAACAGTTTTTTGTGGCTGAGTAATAACAGCTCGGCAGTCTTGTTAATGTGTTCGTGTCACTAGCTCAGCATTTACATGTCCTTGTGGTCATCGTAATAATAATACCTTTAGACCAAGTTGTAAAGACAGTTGCCTACAAACATTAAGGAAATGAGAGTCTTACATGTTCTTCTACAATAGATTTCTCCCTTTATGGGTTAAACTCTGTGTGAAAAAAACTGAGAACATGAACAGAACTAAGCACTTTGTCTTGGATTATAATGTGGTTACACAAAAACTGCAAAATGGAATTCTTTTAAAAATAAAAAGGCACACAATTATATAACTGTGACAGGCCTTGTCTAAATGTGGTTATGGAGCATTGCTGTATGGAATCCTCTCTTTCTTTTCTTTCACTTAGCATCAAATGTCCAAGAACAGAAGGCAGATTGTAAAGCTCCATGGGACAAATTCATAATTTGTGCCATTTTGTAAAACGAAAAATGACTTGACGTGACCCGATTTCACCTCTCTTGCTGTGTTTCCTGGCCTTCAAAAGTACCAGAATTGTTACTGGCATTGTTGAGGTTCTTCAGTCTTCTTATATAACTTGAGTGTTTTGCAAGACACCAGACTGTTGAAAACTTTTAATCAACAACCCTTTTCTGCTCAAGGTTTTTACTGCAACGTTTAGTCCCACAGCATCCAAAGCCAGTTACACATGTTTTTCTCAAGAGCATTACTGGGGAGTTTCCTGGGGAGGTTGAGGAAAGAATGGGATGTCCATCTTGGACATTTTCTGCTGAGCCTGTCAGGCAGCTGATAATTAAACCACTGAGAGAAGCATTCAGTTCTTGCCTCACTGTGAAGAATGACTCAGTGTTGCTGTAGACACAGACAATTACAGCATCCGTGACTACAATTAGCTCTTTAAATTTCCAGGCCAGGAACTCTCCAGTCATTTTCCTCTTCCCTCTTTCTTCTTGGTCGACACAAGAACTGCAATGTAAATAAAATATGCTCCATGCACATGTTGAACGTTTGCAAAGATTGTTGCTGAGACAAAACTAATACTGTCTGAAGAAACTAAAAATCATTAAAAAAAATTCACCATAAATGTAGCAAAACTATTTTTATTTAAATCAAATTAGTTACACTTATTCTGTGCTTTGCCATAAGACCCATTCATTACTAACACAGACTTTTATATTTACGGCGCAGCAGAAGTTCTAGAGTTGGACCAAAATGAAGCACATTCTCTAATCATAATGTGAACTGTAATGTTATTTGCTTTGGATCACGTTAACAGAGATGAAAGAGTGCTGCTGACCAATTAATGGAAAGAGGGCTGGGGCCAGGGTGCACAGTGCCAAAGAGGGGCCATTCAGGCTTTAGAGGGTTGCTTTAGTATTGCATACCATCAAATCTCTGTGGAAACTTCTGCTAGCTGTTGTTAATGGTGTGCAGAGGGAAAATGCCAGTAAATCTCATTTTAATAGACATGATATATGCCATGACCACACAGACTGGAGATAAGATTCATCTGATGCCTTCTCCACTTCGTTATCTTGACCCAGGTCACAAAGAACAGACTTTGTTAGTCTTTGAATCACGTTGTACTAGGTTTATCCAGAAGAGCAAAAATGGAACAGAAAGATAGTGAATTTGAGGTGTATAAAAACAGCCCCGATGCAACAGTTCGATGAGACTTACATGTTTTGTATTCATTAAAGAAAAACACAAAGAAGCAAAAGTTTGAAATGCTTTGGCGCTATTGTACTGAAAATAAAAAATAAAATGGGGAGAAATAACTCAACTCTCTGTGAACAGCATTCTCCTGGAAAGAAAAGCTTTGATACAAAGAAGTTTGGAAGCATCTTGTGTCCTTTTTTTAAAAACATCTGAGCATCTCTCCACGCTAAATCTAATCAGCATGAGTTCAGCCAGCGATCAAGATGAAATCCCTGCTGCTCTGAGTAGGCAGAAAGCAGGTGGGTTCTGGTATGAAGAGACATGCTGGATATGGGTTTTATTAAATAAAGTAAAATAAACAGTCATAGTCATTGCAACATATTTTTCTAAAGTTACAACCCGCAAGAATTCTGCATGAAAAGAACACTTGCAGTGTGATGCTTATTTAATCCAACCTCGAAACCACGCAAGGGATGAGGGCTGTGCACATTACCACTCAGCAAACTGCTCACATAATCATTCTAGTTACATTTTTAATCAGGACTAACTCAGGAGCAAAAGCAAGTGGAAAAAAAAGTTAATTAGGTGATTCAAATTTATAATTCTGAGATACTTTGAGATATATTATATGTATAAAAGCTAGTGTATTGCTGCAAACGGGATAGTTTTATAAATGGGGCTTAATAAGCGATCTGCATGTTCTACATTAGGGAGAGGCAATGAGTAATAATGAAAATCTTGGCAACATTTTACAATTTTTCTATTCCTTTAATCAGCTCTCTGGAAAGTTACAAGAAAAGAATCTACAGCTACTTGAATTACTGACGTGAAATGTATGCCAGCTAGTGAAGTTGAGGTTTACATCCATGTTTGCCCAAATCTGTGTAATACACTGTATGACATGGAAGAAATTAAATAGGCAGCCTTTAAAAATTACTGTCACCTACTTAGTTTCTGAACAAATCTGATATTTAATCAGTCTCTTCCTCTGTTCCTGAGCACACTGTCCTGGTATTGAACACTGGCTAGAAAAGTGGGGCTTTTATCTTGTTCTGGGTTTTGTTTTGTTTTTTGTTGGTCTTTTTTTTTTTTCTTTGTATGTTTCTTTTGCATAATGATGTAATGCAAACTTTTGACATTTGGATGTGAAATGTCATTACTTTTTCATTTATTCTTTTAGACATTTATGTGGAATGTTGTCATAATTTAGTCCACAAAAACTTGATTTTATTGCCAAAAATTTGCTTTGTGAGGTCACAGCAACCTTTGGCAACCAAAATCTAATCGTATGCCACGGAGCTGAAGTTAAAGTTCGTGGAAAATTTGAAGAAACTCCCTCTGAGCAAGTGTTTTGGTGAAACCTCTAAATATTTAATGAATTACATTGAGTCAAATAATAGTCTGCATCAACTACAGTTTGATTTTCAGCCTCATTATTCCACAGAGACTGCACATGCTTTTTTACTAAACAACTTAACTCATCAGTATACAAAGGTGATGTAGGTGCTGTCTATCTGGACATTAAAAAGGCAACTGATACATTAAATCAGCACATTCTTATCCTCAGACTTTCTAAGGTTACATAACTTGACAAAACCTTAGAACTGCTTAAATCTTATCTTTCTTATTGGGAAATATGTGTTATTAATGAAAAATTAATCTTTTCTAATCTCTAAGGCAGGTGTTCCACAAGGACCTGTTCTCGGCACACTTCTATTTTATATTAATCAGGCATAACATTAGAACTACTTGACTAATATTGTGTTGGTCCCCCTTTTAATGCCAAAACAGTCCCAAATGGTTGTGGGACTGACACCACTAGATCCCCAAAGTTGTGCTATAGTATCTGGAATCAAAATGTCCTTTAAGTTGTGAAGTGGGGCCTCAATGGATCAAACTTGTTTGTCCAGTGCATTCCAGAGATGCTTGGTTAAATTGAGATCTGGGGGATTTGGGGGCCAAGTCAACATCTCAAATTTATTGTGCTCTTCAAACCATTTCTGAACTACTGGACTGTTTTTACTTTGTGGCAGGGTGCATAATACTTCTAAAAGAGGCTACCGTCATCAGGAAATATCATTTCCATGAAAGGGTTCATGTGGTCTGCGACATTGCTTAGGTAGGTGATGTGTGCCAAAGTAACAGGACCCAATGTTTCCCAGCAGAACATTACCCAAAGCATCACATTGCTCCGCTACCTTGTCTTCTTCCTGTGGAGCATCCTAGTGTCAGATGTTCCCCAGTGAAGTGACGCACACACACCTGGCCCTCCATGTAGTGTAAAATAAAATGGGATTCATCAGATCATACCTCGGTAGTCCAGTTCTGATGGACAGGGTCACCCTGGGCACCCTGACTGGTCAATGTCTGTGCAGCACCATATGCCACAAAGAGCAATAGCTGTTCTGGGTCAGTTTTTATAGATACTGACCACTGCGGACAGGGAATACCCCCGCAAGAGCTGCTCTCATCCAGTCATCTAGCCATCACAATTTGGTCCTTGCCAAGCTCACTCCAGTGTCACGGCTGCCTGGGCAGACGTGTGGAGTGTAGAGAAATTGTACCCGAGTGCGGACACTGTGAACGAGCTTTTATTTGCAGTGGGGACAGAAAACAAACAAAAGCGGAACATGACAAAAACTACACTAAACAAAGACCTAAACGAGGAGGCAGCTACAAAAGTAACATAAAGGAATCAAAAACCTGAGAGAAGACGTAGAACACGGCACATGAATGGCTTGGATGAAGAACATGGAGAAAGGACATGGATGATATGCAAACAATCTGACAACAAACAGAGGAAGACAAAGGGCCTAAATACACAGGGGAATAATGAGGGAATGGGAAACAGGATGGAAACACACCTGGGAGAAATCAAACATGACTAGACAAAGGGGAAGCAAAACTAAAAACATTAACAAAGGACACAGGACTAGCAAAGTAAAGCAGGAAACATAACAAAGGCACAGAGACACGGACTTTACTCTGACACAAGGAGACAGGGGGAACATGGATCACAGGTAAAGCACAGAAATCAAGAGACTAGAAATTCTACATAATAATGAAAGCAAATCCTATTAATAATTCAAAACACAAAACACTGGGTCACCGACCCACGACCGTGAGATCCAGTCTTTATGATTGCCTATTTTTCCATAATGTTATGCCTCTCGGTGTATATGAATGATTTTCCACTGTCGTGCTTTAGTAGGTTTTCAAATATATGCTGATGATAAAGTGATATATCAGGAAAAAAATGCCTTGTCTGTCTTCTTGCAACTGTTTTATCATTTGCATTGCTTGGTAGCATAGCTTGAAAAGTGTTGTCTTACACTGAACATCAAGGAAACTGTGCCTACTAGCACATTGAGACAACTGTTGTGATTTGGCAATTTATAAATAAAATTGAATTGAATTGAACTAAAGGTGAATTTATAGATTATCGGGCAATTTAAAAAAACAGGATTCAAGTAAAAAATCTTGATCTCATTTTAGAATTCAAAATTGGAAAAACATATTGAAAAGGTGACCAAAGTAGCAAAAACAAACATACATTTAAAACTTTTAGAGACAGTTTATCGTTTCATTACTCTTAAGTCTCAGCTGATGAAATATAATCCAATAAATAAAATTTTGGATAAAAAATCTATAAGGGTGCACCATTGCAATGTGCTTAAGAAAGTAAAAATGTGAAGTTTTGACAGTTTATCACATTTACTAGTCTAAAGTTAATATATAAATATTTATATAATATTTGTCACTGATTCTGTTCATAATTTGTATGAACAGAATTTCTAGCCAAGTGGTGGAAGGCTCAGAATCTTGTCTCTGCTTTTTGTAGATAATGTCGTTCTGCTGGCTTCATCGGGTAGTGGACTCCAGTTTGCAATGTTGCAGTTCCCAGCTGAGTGTAAAGTGGTGCGAATGAGAATCAGCACCTCCAAATCTGAGGCCATGGTCCTCGCAAAAGGAAAAGTCCGGAAAAGGATGGAGTACCCAATACAGGTTAGGGACAAATTGATCCCCAAAGTGGAGGAGTTTAAGTATCTCGGGGTCTTATTTACGAGTGACGGGAGAAGGGAGCGGGAGATCGCGAGACAGATTGGTACTGCAGCTGCAGTGATGTGGATGCTGTACTGGTCTATCATGCTGAACAGAGTGCTGAGTGTAAAAATGAAGCTCTCAATTTACTGGTCAATCTACGTCATTCCCCTTCCCAATGGTTACGAGCTCTGGGTAGTGACTGAAAAGAACAAGATCACAGATACTAGCGCCGGTAATGATCTTTCTCTGAAGGGTGCCTGGTCTCTTCCTTAGAGATAGGGTAACGAATTTGGCCATCCAGGAGGGCCTCAAAGTAAGGAGCCAGTTGAGATTGTTCGGGCATCTGACAGGGATCCCTCCTAGGCGCCTCCTGAGTGGGGTGTTCTGGGCACGTGCCTGGGATGAGACCCCAGGGCAGACCCAGGACATGATGGAGAGACTAAATCTCTCTGCTGAACTGGGAACGCCTTGGTGTTCCCCCAGACAAGCTAGAGGAAGTAGCTGGGGAGAGGGAGGTCTGAGCTTCTCTGCTAGGCTGTTGCCCCCGCGAACCAGCCCTTGATAAGCAGGAGAAAATGGATAGATGGTTCCATAAGTGTTCTTTAAGAGGACCATATGGCTCCTCTTAAAGTTCTGGGTTCAGCAACATGCAGAACAGATCTTAGACACCTGATTAAGACTAAACAATCAAGGTCCTACATAAATATATACCTACAGTACATAGAGGTTTTTTGTTTCAGATGAGCAGAGACTATCATAACACATAATAGTTAATATGGTCAGACAAATGCTTGATTGATCAGGTAGGATGGAGAAGGAAAAAAAAGCCAATACATGCATTATTTATGTAGTCTAGGGACACATTAAGACATTATCTAAGGCTTTCAGAGCTGTGTCCTGTAACCCTGTTAAAGTCCCTTGCAAGATATGGAAATTTATGGAAAAACACCAGATAAGGGAAGGCATCTAGAAAAAGCTTCAGTGGGCCAGCTGCACAGAGACTAGGCTTAAACCTTGTTTTCCGCCGGAGATCCCACTGAAGTTGAAATATTTTGTCTACACTGACTGATTGATCTGTGACAGTGAAAACACTAATTATTGTATTAAGTAATTATGTGTTTTATTATTAGGCATTGACTGAGAACAGATATGATGACACGATCCCTTCAGATAAAACAAATTAAAAAGTCACAAAAAACCTTCAAAGGGTATGTGGACATTGACATAAGAACACATTTAAACAATAATTACATAATTGCATACTTATAATTACTATAGCCTTTAGGCTCACTTTAAGTCAGGTATAATTTTGTGCATTTCTCTGTAGATAATTGCATTATTTTACTGTTGTCATAAGTGGGATATGACATATATAGCCAAAAACAGATCAGACGATGCAATGTTCTTGCCAGTGACTTGTAGGTACAGCCTCCGGCTTAATCTTCTTGTGCTGTAACCATGACAATAACAATAGCCTACGCAAACTTACAAATATAGATCCTCCTCTTTTGGGAGTATACAGATTGCCCTAAAGAATCAACTCTTCACTGTGGCCAGCAAGCCAAGACTTATCTTGTTGCTCTTTGCAGAATCATGTCCTCGCTGTAGCCAAGACAGTCAACATTTATCTTTCTGCTGCTCACCAGACATGCAAACATGTTGTCTGAATTACTGCTCCCTATTACGCAAACTATAACACATTAGTTAAGTAATACATACAGTATGTAACTAATTTAAATCGATTCCAGTTTTTTAAAAAAAAGTCCAGACAATGGTATTTTTGTTGATTTCTAATTCATCACCCTATTAGAAAAAGAGAAGACATTACCATCATCGCAATCAAACTCAGAAAGCCATGCAAACAACATTAAATAACACTTTCATCTACTTTGGCTGATTAAATATCTACTTAGGCCAGAGCTCTGTTTTGAAAAATATGCTGTCACAAATTTTCAAAGGAAACAAACAACGTTAGTTATTCCAACATGACAGACACAACAATTCTAAGAGTGAAATGAAGACCAGTGAACAATAAAATAAGATCCAAACAGATAACATAAGAAGAAAATGCAGATATAGGTACTTGAATGTGAATACTAGACCTATGTTATAGTTGGTTATATTTTAGTATAATAGATATATTATATTGGGTATCGTGTAAACAGACGCTATGTTTTAAAGAGTGTATAAGAGCTTTTGAACCTGAATATTTACTCTAAAGTCCAAAATCAGTCCCGCTGGCTAAAATGTAGCAAGGTTGACACCCAGTGGTTTGATCCGAACATTACAGCTGTAAACCCGCAATCTCCGCCTTATTCAAATACAATATTTGTTCAAATACAGGTCAGAGGCAAACACTTAAGTTTGCTATTCCCAGTGTGGATGGTGTTCAATAGTTGGGTAAATCCGTAATAGGCAGTGAGATTGGAAACTAATTAAAAAATTATGAGGAAATTACGAGTTTCTGTGCCAGATGTGAGAGCTGATTACTTTGTCTTAATTTCCTAAAAGGTGCACCAGCTCAGTGTGATAAAGATCATTAATTTGACTGCATTAAGAGGCGGCTGGCGAGCACGTTTAAAATAGACTATGAGCAAATTGTAAACCGTGATGGCGTCCATTTATGCTGCCCCTTTCTTTTATATTTTCCCCTCAGTTGAAATGACTGAACTGCATTTAATCTGGATGCATTTCATCAAAAATGATGTTCAAAATGTTTGTTTGTTTTAAATATGGATAGGGATTATAGTTCAGATTGGATGAAAGAAATTTTCCACTATCGCATAATGTCAGTGGTTTTAGGAGCAGATGGGTCTGGACCAGACCATGGCTAATACAACAGATGACAGACGGTGGTCTCTGGAACCAGTCTCTCACATATGACAGCCTCACTTACTGGTTTGATCTGGTCTTTCCAGTCCTCTTCCATCTCTGTCCATTTGTATAAATGTCATTTTTATCAGCCACAACTACAGCCAAATTATCACAAAAATCACCCAATGCTGTTAAGAATTACAAATAGATTGCACAATTGCATTGAGGCAACATTACTTCCTCACACACTGCAAATAGTTGCTCCATCATGGATAATGACATGTCATAAGAATACTAGCAAAGGGAAGTTTAGTTAACATGATTAGAAAAGTCAAAAAGTCAAAAAGGCTGCTACTCATCAGCAACAACCCTTTACATTACTCTCAAAGTAATAACTACAGTGTTCCTTGGTTTTTAACAAGCTGTTTACATATAAAAGACAGGAGGTTATATCAGCCTACAGCCCATATTCATTGATTATTATGTTTTAATTATACTGGCTACTCCGTTTGTTTCCGGAGTGTGTTCAGAAATTAATTTCGAACTACCGTAATTATTATTAATAATAATAATAAAAACAAATGCATATTTCAGGTACAAAGTTGCAGGACTGTTTGCTTGCAGTAACTGAAAGTAAACTGCACTCTTTGCAGTGTGGCTGTAACTAGACTACCGCCTCACACGCCAGGAGGGTGAACCGCCGGAAACAACCTACCCTGCCTTCTCCGTGCGTGAACCTTACGTGATTGACGGATCAGCCGGACCAATCGCACGCCTACTTCCCCTTTCCCGCGCTCCAATCACTTGCCCAGGACGCGTACACAGAAAATTTTACGGCGCAGTCACGGTAGGTTGAGCCGACTGAGGTCCATAGAAATTTGACAGCTTCACAGGTGAGACAACCGTCCAGAGGCTGTTTCACTTTAGCTTCCAGGTTTTTTTTTTCTCTCGGAACTCTATTCACTGTGAGCCTGGGGTTGCCACAGTCAAAAAACAACCATTCGAAGTCTAATCATTCCGGCAGCATGAGCAAAAAGAAAAAGGACTGGAAGACTGAAAAAGGTAAGGCTTGTTTTGGAAAGGGGGGGAGGTGGAATGAGGCTATCATCATCTCCATGGCAGACGGCGTGAATCTTTACCACGCCAGAAGACTGACAGACACTCTTTCCGTCTTGTCCGTGTGCTGCAGTAGTAGCCTACTTGTTTCCTAGACTGCTTGATAATCCCACAGGGCGGACTGTACAGATGTTGTAATGATGTTCCGCCTCCTGTTTGTGCCGCCGTAATGTATGTTTGACATTCGCAACAACGCTGCTGACACAGTGCTTGCTTATTAGCTTACATTTAAGGTGCTCACAGATCTTTCTCGAGTCTTCACGTACCTGTCAGAGTACCCCACCACCCCCAACTAACAGTTCCCGTCTCCCACCTGTATGATGCAGCAGCAGCAGCAGTTCGCTGAGTTGCAAACAGCATTCTCTGCAACTGAATGCCCTTGTAGGTATACAGCTCTCTTAGGAATTAGCGTGCATTAATATAAACCGTGCACTTATTCTTAAAGCCGACCACAGTTTGAAGCATACAACGATAGCAGGTTATTGTGAAACTTTTCTCTTTGACATACAGGACAGACCTGTTGTCTGACAAAGAGGCAGAGGCAGTAAGGGAGACTTCAGCACTTTGTGAAGTTTACTTGTGAGTTGTAGCTTTGTAACTCACAGCAGAGCTTTTTCGGGGTAAACTTCTTTCTTTTGGCTTAGCAGCTGTGGTCAGTGTGGCAGTCACTGGTTGCATTGCGTTTCTGCCACCTTAAAAACGAGCAAACAGCAACTAGACTGCAGCCACAATTATGCATGTCGATTGCACATGTATTTTCCCTGCTATGACATGCTTATAGAGAGAAGCAGTGCTACATAATGTCACATTAGGGGCAAATTTCCTTATCTGATCTAGCTCATTCAGTAAATGAAACCATGTTTTTTATTTTTTGTTTTGCATTATATTGGTTGTCGGCTTTCAATTTGAATTATGCATTTGTTTTATGGTTCAGTCTGTGGCTAAAGGATGTTTCTATAAATGCTTCCAGTTTGAGCAGGAAGCACCACAGAATGAATATCAATGTAAGTACTATTGTTAATCTACGTCAAATCCTTTTAATAGGAGATCATGGTAAGTCAAAACATGAAAGAAAGAAAAACCCTTTAAACTTAAGGATATTAACATTCTTATTTCTTAAAATGCTCCTTGACTTGGGCGAGTCTCTAGGCTTTGGGAAATCGCGCTATGTAATAACACCAAAGATGAAATAATTTCCCTCATTTTGACACTTTTAGTTTCTCTGGAAAGATCAGCCTTATTTCTGAAGCGGTTGAAAATCTGATTTGCCACATTTATCAGAATTCTGACTGTAGTAAAACTAGGGAGATTTCTGAAAAAGAATGAACAACATATAGAAACATAACCGAGAATATTCATGAATAAAAAGACAGCATATGCTGTTCAGGCTGCAGGTACTTGGATAATGCCAGTTTTTGTAGTTTTGCCTCTGTACGCCACGACACTGGAATTTAAATCAAACAGTCAATATGAATTTAAAATTCACACTTTCAACTTTAATTCAAGGGGCTTTGCATAATTTTTTGCATTAACTATTGAGGAAATACTGTTTCCAATGGCTCAAAAGTAATTGGACAACTGGCTGACAAAATGTTTCATGGTTAGATGACGTCAGTTTGCTTATTATTCCAGATAAAAGATCTGGAGATTATTCCAAATGCTGAACTTGAATATGGTAACTTTTCACTGGAACTCTAAATGTGATGTCCAAAGTGATGTCAGTGGGAGTGAGGGAGGCCATCATTAGGCTGAAAACCCAAAAAATAAACCTATCAGAGAGACAGTAAAAACTTTTTGAGTGGCCAGATCAATCAAAAAGAATGAAAACACTAGCTCAGCCACACCAAAAGGTCTGCGAGACCACAGAAGACTAAGTAGATGAATTCTTCTCTTAGTTAAGAAAAACGCTTCACAGCATCTAGCAAAAACACTTTCAAGGAGGTTGGTGTATCATTACCACTGGTTACACTCATGAAGGGTTTGGCAGCAAATATCTAAAAGAGCCTGCACAGCTCTGATTGATTGGAAGAGAAAAGTCTGGAGAATGAAAGGATCTGCTCCAAATGCATAACCCTAACCCTGATCCAAAGCATAAAACATTATCCATTGAACATAAACGAGGCAATGTTATGTCACGGGCATGTGTGGTTGCCATTTCAACCATGGGCCTAGTGTTGATGATGTGACGGCTGATAGAAACAGAGGGGTGAATTCTGAAGCGTAGTGGGCTATACTCTCCGCTTAGGTTCAGCTAAATGCCGCAGGGCTGATCGGACAGCACTTCAGTGTGCAAAATGAACCGAAGCATACTGAAAAAGCCATGGAAGAGCTTTTCAAGGCAAATATTCTACAACTGCCAAGCCAGTCACCTGGTCTCAACCCAGTAGAGCAAGCTTTTCAGTTAGTGAAGCGCAAGGAAGGAAACACAGTATCTAGTTATGGCGATTGTCTTGAAGTATTTAAACCAGTCATTATATTTCAAATTATGTCAGTTTGTCCCATCAGTTTTGAACCTCTGAAAATGAGGCCATATGCATAAAAATGAAATATGTTAAAGGTTGATGCATTTTTTTTGTTAAACACCTTCAATAAAGTTGAAAGTTTTCAATCACACCTTTTGAAACCACTGGAGGCAAAATTAGAGAAATTGCCCAAAACTCATTGATCTACCGTATTTCCCGGACTACAAAGCGCACCTGAATATTAGCCGCACAAGCTAAAATCAGGGGAAAATCCTGTTTTGTACATACATTAGCCGCACCTGACTAAAAGCCGCAGGTGTTTCAATGTTGACTTATCATATGTAAGAGAATATGCACAAAGGGAATTGTCAGGAAAGAGATGGCTGTTTGGAGACACACCCCTTTTATTAATATTTTGAAAAACAAGTTAAGGGTACATATTTGCATAACTTTTTAGGTATATGTACAAGTAGCGGTAATTACAAGTACGAAACATGTACTGTGCTTCATAAATGAGTAACAAATGTAGTACATAACAATAACCTACAGCACACCAGAAAAATAGATTCGGCTCAGGTGCAGTGACACGGCTTTAACAAGAAGAAAAGTCAGTCATTCACCACCATCTTCCTGCGCACTAAAACCACCAAAGTCCTCTTCTCCAGTGTCGGATACGAACAGGCTCAGGATGGCTACGTCATCCACTCTCAGCTCCTTTCCTTCGTTGTCACTTTCAAAACCAAACAATTACTCGTTGTCAGTGTCAGAGTCAAACACCCTCTGAAGGGCCGTGGCGGTGTCCTCCTCTCCATCATGCAGCAGTCCAGCCCTTCGAAATCCGTTGGTGATCGTAGATGTTTTCACACTTTTCCACGCTGTCAGATTCCACCGGTGGAGTTGAGCATAACTTGCTTTTTGCAAGTTTATCGCCGCTCGTCATCCACGCCTCCCGCTGAACACGTAGCGCTACTTTGTAGTTTGTTTTTCGTGCTACTTGGCGGATGGACATGTGACCAACATACCACTCTTGAACCCCGATACTGTGTGTCTGATCACATGCCCTTCTGCCAGGCAACGTAGTGCCGTACAACAGCGGAACAAACAAAACAAATCGTCTTACGATATGACAAAAATCATGGACAATCCATAGAAAAGCCGCACCTGACTAAAAGCTGCAGGGTTCAAAGCTTGTGCAAAAAGTAGCGGCTTATAGCCCGACAATTACGGTAATTGTGATATATGTTATATGTGTGCAGCACAGGTGACTTGTCCTTTCAGCCAGGAGTTTAGAAAACTATTCAGGCCCTTTGATTGATATGATACTATGTGAAATAATCTCATGACCTCTAACCCAATCTTTGGGATTCTGCAAAGGACAGCAACAAAGTGCTTCACTGTAGTCCAGAGAGCCTTTCTGTGTTCAACTCCAGAACTGCCTTTTTATTCATCCATGTAGAATAATAGCTATTTTAGGAGTAACAGCAGTGGGCAAGAGGGAGAGAGAATACATCAGGGATACAACAGATATCCCCTATTGCTGCAAGGCCTTCAATGTAAGCCTGACCTCCTGTGATATTCTGTGTAACGATGATCCAAAGAAGCTTACATTTCTGACCAGAACATAGTCATCTCTTTTTCCCTGAATATGTAGGCTTTTATTTGTGCAACAGTCTCATAACCCATAGTGCCATTTAAAAAGAAACAATACAATGTTGATATGACATGCATTTTATTTGATCTGTTACAGAGGTGATTTCAAAGTACACAGTGTAAACTAGGCTACTTATCTGGCAATGATTTCACAGTAGCACATAATTAGGATGATTTGCTTTTGCTTTTGCACAACAGCTCAATGCTGTCAACCAGTAGCAAGCAAAGGCTCTGTTGCAGTCAGAGCAGAAAAGCAGCAGAAGTTATTTGATATTAGACAGTTTTAAAAACAAACACATAAGCAATACAAAGCACTGAGATTTCTTGTACATTGATTAGATAGCGCCTAGTATGAGTTTAAATGTAGTGAGATTTTAAGAAGTAAGTTCTTTGAAATAGTTTCTTGACAGACAAAGGGCAGGACAGTGTAGATATAGTTAGTATTTATTGATGGGTTCTGTATTTCACTCACTGGCTGCAAAGGATTTTCATTCAGGTATTAAAAACAATCCTTCTGCTTAAAATGATGTTAGTTGGTCCAGTTAATTTTGAGTCTCTAAAAATGGGGGGATTGTGTAAAAAAACTGTTGTATTTCCTAAAGATTTAATGCAAAAAATTGTGTTAAACCCTTCATATTAAAGCTGAAATCTGAACTTTGATCACATTTTGCTTGCCTGATTTAAAACGTATAGATAATTTAATTTAAACTTTATAGATAACTGGAAAACTTCTGGTCTTATCAGAAGAGATGACTTCATCTCACTTTGGATGGAGCAGGTTGCAATTCTAGAAATCTAAATTGTATAAATTTCCTGTGAGACCAACAAAGAACAAACCAAAAATCAGCAAAAAATAATGTAAATATAAAAATTCACAACAAATCATTAATATAACTCTCTCGACCACATCAAGGAATAAATTAATTTTGCTCTTTTTCAGAGTTTCTATTGATTTCATTAATGTATTTTATTTACAAAGAAAATGATAACCATTACAGGAAAAAGATATTCCGAGTTGACCCACAGAGCTAACATGAAGAAAAGCAACTTTAATAAATGCTGATATATATTTAGGCTCTTTCTCTCATATTGATCTTTAAAGTTTAACTTCATGTGTTTACTAGCTCCAAACCATCAACAGTCTTGCAGGAATAGGGTCGATTAGACTCAGTTCCTACAAGACTATTGATGGGTCTAATGTACCCCATTCCAACAACACTGTTCAAAGAAGTTTAACCATTGTTTTTTTAATACGATCAGTTTATCTTTATTAACAGGCAACATATCACAGGCTTTTAAGGTGGTTGTAATTAAACCACATGAGTTACTACTTGGCTCAGGCAGGATTTACAGTGGGGCAAAAAAGTATTTAGTCAGCCACCGATTGTGCAAGTTCCCCCACCTAAAATGATGACAGAGGTCAGTAATTTGCACCAGAGGTACACTTCAACTGTGAGAGACAGAATGTGAAAAAAAAATCCATGAATCCACATGGTAGGATTTGTAAAGAATTTATTCGTAAATCAGGGTGGAAAATAAGTATTTGGTCAATAACAAAAATACAACTCAATACTTTGTAACATAACCTTTGTTGGCAATAACAGAGGTCAAACGTTTACTATAGGTCTTTACCAGGTTTGCACACACAGTAGCTGGTATTTTGGCCCATTCCTCCATGCAGATCTTCTCGAGAGCAGTGATGTTTTGGGGCTGTCGCCGAGCAACACGGACTTTCAACTCCCGCCACAGATTTTCTATGGGGTTGAGGTCTGGAGACTGGCTAGGCCACTCCAGGACTTTCAAATGCTTCTTACGGAGCCACTCCTTTGTTGCCCGGGCGGTGTGTTTTGGATCATTGTCATGTTGGAAGACCCAGCCTCGTTTCATCTTCAAAGTTCTCACTGATGGAAGGAGGTTTTGGCTCAAAATCTCACGATACATGGCCCCATTCATTCTGTCCTTAACACGGATCAGTCGTCCTGTCCCCTTGGCAGAAAAACAGCCCCATAGCATGATGTTTCCACCCCCATGCTTCACAGTAGGTATGGTGTTCTTGGGATGCAACTCAGTATTCTTCTTCCTCCAAACACGACGAGTTGAGTTTATACCAAAAAGTTCTACTTTGGTTTCATCTGACCACATGACATTCTCCCAATCCTCTGCTGTATCATCCATGTGCTCTCTGGCAAACTTCAGACGGGCCTGGACATGCACTGGCTTCAGCAGCGGAACACGTCTGGCACTGCGGGATTTGATTCCCTGCCGTTGTAGTGTGTTACTGATGGTGACCTTTGTTACTTTGGTCCCAGCTCTCTGCAGGTCATTCACCAGGTCCCCCCGTGTGGTTCTGGGATCTTTGCTCACCGTTCTCATGATCATTTTGACCCCACGGGATGAGATCTTGCGTGGAGCCCCAGATGGAGGGAGATTATCAGTGGTCTTGTATGTCTTCCATTTTCTGATGATTGCTCCCACAGTTGATTTTTTCACACCAAGCTGCTTGCCTATTGTAGATTCACTCTTCCCAGTCTGCTGCAGGTCTACAATACTTTTCCTGGTGTCCTTCGAAAGCTCTTTGGTCTTGGCCATGGCGGAGTTTGGAGTCTGACTGTTTGAGGCTGTGGACAGGTGTCTTTTATACAGATGATGAGTTCAAACAGGTGCCATTCATACAGGTAACGAGTGGGGGACAGAAAAGCTTCTTACAGAAGACGTTACAGGTCTGTGAGAGCCAGAGATTTTCCTTGTTTGAGGTGACCAAATACTTATTTTCCACCCTAATTTACGAATAAATTCTTTACAAATCCTACCATGTGGATTCATGGATTTTTTTCCCACATTCTGTCTCTCACAGTTGAAGTGTACCTCTGGTGCAAATTACTGACCTCTGTCATCATTTTAAGTGGGGGAACTTGCACAATCGGTGGCTGACTAAATACTTTTTTGCCCCACTGTATCCCTTTCATTTTATTTTGAAAAATTCTTGAATGAGTAGTTGTAAAACAGGTTGTTGATCCCCTGCAGAGGAATGGTTTGTTTGAACTTGCAGCCACTGTTGGTATAAAGAAAATGAGTTGCAGTTGTTTGAGTCGTATCTATCTGACAGATTCCATATTGTTTATGTAAATCATTTTGCTTTGTAGATGATCTCCAGCTTTATTTATCAATATAGCCAGATGAGATTTATTACTATGAGACTGATCTGTTGTACTTGATTATTATCAGGTCACTCTAAAAACACTCTGAAAAGTTGCTCAAGAACACTGCATTAGAGTACTAACAGGGGCGATAAAGAGACACCGTATTTCTCCCTCTTGCACTGAACATTTTTTCTATTTTTAGTTCCTTTTACTTTCACTTTCTCTTCTCCCTCTACTCCTTGCTTCCTCCCCTCACCGCTAATGGGTCACAGCAGAAGGCTAGCCCTCTTTGAGCCTGCTTCTGCCAGAGGTTTCTTCCTTACCACTATCACTATGAAGTGCTTGCTCACAGAGGACTGTCTGAGTTTTAGGGTTTACTCTAGAAGATCATCGGGTTCTGGGGCAATATATTAAGTTCAGTTCAATTGAAAGTTCACTGTGGTTGAGTACACAGGCAAAATTACAAAAATTGTTTAACTTTTCAAATATTTATACACCTTGACTGTATTTTCAATGACCTGTAAGTCGTATAGGAGTTTGTGCAGAGAAAAAGCAACACAGAGCTTTGAACAGGGAGGATTAAAAGCTTGGATTCATGCACGAAGCCTGCACTAAAATAATGCTTGTCTGACAGGCGTATGGTGTCCACAACTGCCAGTTTAAAGCCATAAGCGATGGCTAAACACCCTCCATCACAATGCTACCGATGAAGGGTCTGTCTCATGACAGGTCCAACTAACTTGTGGAGGGGAAGTTCCACATTCGCATCAAGGCCTGAAACTATTACTGATATGGGTGGGGGCCTTCAGTAAAGCAAGAGCACTTTTCTATGACTTTGGTTAAGAGAAGAAAAAAAACTATATTAAGTTAAAGTGAAGGAAGGATGTTTGTGATTTTTAACATAAATCAGTACAGCACCTATTTGTGCAAGGACTACATTTTTGGCCTGTTTTTATCAGTTATTTTTTTTAGTAAAACTGTTTTTATTTTCTGTCACGTGTATGCAACTTGTCTTCACAGAGAGACTGCTCCATCTAAGTTTGGATGACAGGCGCAAGGAGTATCGTCGTCAAGATTTCATTTCTCTGGACAAGATACTAACCTGGAGAGAGAAAAACAGATGTAAGTGAGGGAGTGTGCCATTTGGGATGCTGAAGTGTTTGAAGTGTTTCTAAGTGTGTGGTCGTACACATTGTGGTAATTCTTACAGGTCAATCAGAAACCAGGAGTGCTATTTGTCAGAAAAGCTGCGCCAGCATAAGTACAATTAATTTAAGCTAAAAATTTAAGCTGAACAGATGTATTTTCATAATTTCACTTATCTAAAATATATGTATTATCTATCTTTTTTATTTGTTGCCCATTTCAAAACCTAAATGAGAAACTGGTGTTGGATTATATAGCTGTAACAAAATTAACCCTAGACAATGGCTGTGCTACATGAACATTAATCAATTGAAAGAGACATTTGTAAACAACAGTATGTTACTTAGTCTTTTATCTCAAACTGTGGACTACTGCTCTTTATTGATAGCTGAAACTTTGGTGCTCTGTCACTTGCTGAACAGAGCAGAGGCAGAAAGACAACGTTGTGCAAGAACTTGTTGCAAAATAGTGATGTCACAGACCCCTTTCCTTTAAAAAAAATTGTTGCTAAAAGGGTGTGAATGGTTTCTTCATCTGGCCAAAAAGGTAAAGTGAAATGGTGGGGTTACAGCTGTGAGTAAGAAGGATGCCAAAATGGAAATGCATTGTAGCACACCTTTATTGCTTCCATAGCAATTGAGAGAGTAAGGATCAGCCAGCGACTGCTAATCAAATGCAGTTTAGTGGGTGATCATCACATGTTTAACCAGCTCTATAAAAACAGAAGTTTTGGCTTAATTCCCTGTTCTTAGCTGACAGAAGTGGCAACCGGTGTGGTCTTCTGCTGCTGCTTAAAAATTTAAAGTGTTGCGTTGTCAAAGATACTTATCTGCATACCTTAATTACTACAGTTGGTCATTTAAGGTCATTTACCTTCTGGACTGATTTTCTTTGTAAGATTCTGTTCAGAGTCTTTCCCATCCTGATGCTCAGTTTTAACTTTAGCAGGTTGTCTCAACCATCTCTACATGCAGAATTCTATCTAGTTTCTGAGTGGCTAATAAGATAGTTACATTAACAAACAGTTAAACAGGTATACCTAAAAAATTGTCCAGTGAAGTGTATTTTCCTATATTCAGTTACTTGGACAGGAATTGTATTGATTTAAAGTTGGAATTAGTGTATTTAATTAACATTACAATTCACAAAGCATATCAAAATATGATGTAAAATAGAGAAGCAAGTGAAAGATTATGAGAAATAATTTTTTAATTGTGAAACAGCGTGATTACCCTGTAATAGTGTCAGAAATAATAAGCAGAACTCATTTAGATTCAGAAAGCTGAATTATATTTTCTTAATGTATGAAGCTACCTTTAAATGGCACATTTAAAAAAGTAAGCCATTTGTTATGTAAAAAAAAAAGTCATTTTAAAGTTGAAGATAAGAGTTAATGGAAGGCTTAATATGTTAATATTATAAATCGACCTGTCATTCAGTATGTGACTGTGTATGCTGTATGCGAAGCAAGAAGCAAAACTCATTGCTAATAAAAACCAACACAGGCTTTTAAATTGATTATGACAAAAAACTCTGCATCAAAGAAAGCTGTTGATTTTTACTATTAATAGACACTGTGGAATGGTTATAAGTGAACTTGTCTTGCTTGTCCACTGTACTTAACTGGTTCACAACAAAAATCAATACTACACACTGCATCACACAAGTATTTTTAGACAGCTTCTACAAATAGAATAAAAATGTGAATATTGATGTATAGGACACTGGAATCATTGACAAAGTGATCCTTACAGTCTTTGTTTTGTTATTTCAGGTGATGACCAAGAAGATGGGAAGGAGGGGACAGGCGGAGGAGGGCTGAGTGATAAAGTATCTCTTTACAAAGGAGATATTACTGTCTTGGAGGTGGATGCCATAGTCAATGCTGGTAGGCACTCTGTTCTCTGACCTTTTAGAACAGGTGGATGGTGTTTGATGCCTGAAGGCTGTTAAGTTGTCCTTGGCTGCCCTCTGCTGTTAAGACTTGGGAAATACTGGTTGTTATGGCATTACACAGTGGTCAGCATGACTGAGACAAATGTTAAAGTACACATCTGCTCTCGCTGATCTGACTGTCCGAAAGTTAAAATACAGTGCTGTTTAGACTATAATTGCAGCTCATGGCTTTTCTCGTGAAAGTGACAGACAAGGGTTCACGACCAGCTGCTTTTGGTGAGGTTTATCTGGTTTGTCAGTGATGCGACACAGATCTGTCAGTGATTATTCAGTGCTGCTGTTGGGGGAAACAACATAAACATCTTTCAAAGTGAGTGAAAAACCAGGATGAAGAAAGGTTAGCAGAAGTGTGTGTTTTTTCTCATTATTGCATCACTGTTATATAATATTCTGCATTCTGTTCACAACCTACACACAGAGTTATAAGTGTGGAAGAATTGCTTTACCTGTTGCTAGAGCTGATCCCGAGGAGAATCGTTCAGCTTAAAGTTGTGGTACCTCAATAACTGTGCAGGAGCAGAATATTAATATAGTATATATTGGATTTCTGTTGTTTCACAACTTTTCTTTTCTCACAAAGTGTTTGCAAATACGTTCATATTCTCATTAGAGTCTACTAGGCAGTGTTCACCTTGTGTGAAATTAGTGCCTTATAATTTATGCAAGATTAATAGATGTGAAAAACAGACTGCTCCATCGGATGAGGCTAATGAACTTAATGTATTATGTAAAAAGCCATGCTGATGAGGTTGGCATGGTGTCAGCATTATGTAAAAAGAGTACAACTGACATGAACCTTAATCTCATGGCTGTTGTGTCTGTTCATCAGCATGTTGACCTACAATGTATCACATGCATTATTATAGAGGTCAAATAGATTCTTCCACTAGTTTTATTGTTGCATGTTATTTACTTTGGTGTTGTGACAGAATCAACTAATTTTGATACAATATATGAAAAATTTGATATTCAACACTATGTTTGATACTATGGTGAGGAAAATGACCACAACATTGAGCTGTGTTTAAAGTTTGTTACTTTGAACTTTTACTAAAAGATAAAAACAATGATTATTCTTTTACATTAATGAAAGCTTATTGAGGTACTTACCTGTACAACTAGTATCTCTGTTCAGTATACACACTTTGATATAGATAATCAATTGTTGCACTCAAAAATGATTCCTTGCCCTCATGAGCATGCCACAATAACGTTGCATAAAATGCAGCCAAAATATTAAAAAAAATAAAGGTGCGTTTGTTTAAATTATTAATCATTAAGGAAAACGTGCCTGCTGTAAAGTGAAAGGATGTTTCATTTGAACAGATGCCATTAAATTTAACATGTAAAACAAAAAACATGTAAAATTGACATGTAAACAAATTATTTAAAATCTGCATTTTTGCATACATATTTTTTGAGTATAATGCTATAAACATACTGTATATCACATACTCGTATGAAAGTCAGGAAACTTCTCTTTGCAATTTTACATAATTTTACTGTTTAAATTTGTTACATGTAAGTCTGTGGCCTCAAAATGAAGTATTTAGGTTATGGATAAAATGAGCAGTGCTTTGTGGCTGGATGCTTAGGGCACACGAGAAGAGAAAATAAGGTTCAGGATGCAACGTTGCAGGTTTTTGTTTTACACTGTTTAATGCTATTGCAGCAGAGGAAGGTTGTTTACTTCATCAGCTAATGCAGCCAGACATCCAGGCTGTGATTGAGCAACATGCTGGCTAGGGGGCAATTGATTCTGGTTAGCAGGCTGTCAGAGGTGCTCGAAAGGTCAAATGAATTGCTGAAGCCTTTTATAATTTTTTAGGTCTCAGCATTTGGCCCTCTGTACCTCCATTCATACTGTCAAGCCACTCGTCTTTGTACAGGTGGTAGCACTGATAAGAACACAGTGATGGACTTTACTGTCCAGCTTTGTTTATAGTGTGGGGCAGTTTTGCACAGTAGTTTGTTATGAATGGGAATTTTAATGTAAATGGAAAGTTCCAGTCCCAATGTTTTTGTCACTGGTAACAAAACATTTTACAGGATGACATTGTGCTATATAAATATTGCTGGCAAACGATTTAGTTGATTAGGCTGCACATGCTCTTGGTCCTGTGGATCTTGCCCAAATTTTTTGTGACTAACACAGTTCTGAGCAGGCATTGTGGATGTTGAGCAACATGCACTGATAAGATCTTTTGGATAGCTTGTTCAACTTCTTGCCTTTCATCTATTCAATGGTTCCAATCTCTGGCCTGCAGTACTTCCATTTTCTCATGCTGTTTTTCACTTAGGCTTGGCACCAGCAGACTGCTGTGTGTGAATTGTGGGAGTTTTTGAAAGTATTACTCACAAGCTTTAGTAAACAGTCCGAATGACTTTTTCTCACCACGGTCCAACGTGATTTATAAATTGAGATATTACGAGTGCAAATTGTAGATATATGTGGAGGTTGGTGTGAAGGAATACATCTTTGTGACCCCATATTTATTTAGGCTACTAATTATGTCCTTTGGTTCATTTATTTGGCAGTTTAATATCCTGTTGTGCTGGGCTGTGATGTGATATGGAAGACACAGCTCATTATTTATTATGGCATACCTTAACTATTACTTTAAAACTGCATTAGCAATGTGTTCTCCAGGTTTGGCTCACTGGAATCACCAGTGGCAAAATTCTTGCGGTTCATTGCAGCGATCAGCTTGTTAAAGCTGACACATTTGTTTTAATTATGTTCCATTTTCATCCATTTCTTAGGGAAAAGACTTTACAACAAGATTTTGTCTCGACAGCAGCAGTATGCGGCTTATAAAATAAGAAATGTCCAGCTTGCCGTTACCTGTTATGGCTTCTGCCTATAGCTTTAAGAGGGTGTCAAGTTGCTTTATGTGCTCCATTAAAATTTAATTATTGGGCTCATTGAGTTTTTAATTCTTCTCTAATTCTGTTTAGCTGGAGGTTGCACAGGAGGCGCTTAAACTGTCACCCGTGTGCGAACCTGTGGGAGGTGGTGTCAGTTAAGTGCAGGGTTAGAGGGCAGAGCGGCTATAACATGACACGGTGAGTCAGGCTGCAGCATCTTGTCCCAGCAGATGTTGAGACTTAGCCCAGAGTATAGAATGACCCTGCTGTAAAAGTGATGTTAGACCACACTCATGCTTCTTGCAGTCCTCTCGGAAAACGTAATGAAAATGATAGGAATGGGTACAGATGCAGACATACCAGTTAAAAATAAAAATCACACAGTTTTCTAAAATAAAGTGAAACAAATGAAAGTGTTTAGAGTCAGGCATCCTCTATTTAACCGAGGAAGACTTTTGCTCTGTTTCTCCCTATATATTGAAATGATCACAAGTATCAAATGTTTTGATATAATTTGATCGTTCCCATAGATCTCAATCAAGGCTGAAGGTTTAGTCACTGTTCCTAATGAGCCATTTAGGCAGTCTCTGTGACGGGAAGCACCTTGTGCTTTCGAACATCGGTCGTTTTTTATTGCCTTTTAAATAAAAATTTAGATCAATTGGGCATGCTCAGTAGTGCCACAAAGCATGATTGGATATAATTACATCACTGTACCATGCAGTCCTCCTGTCTGGATGATATCATCTATGTTGATTCACTTTCTGTTAGAGTTTTTCATGTTCTTATCCCAGGATGCTTTGTTAGTCCTCTAGTTTTATGCTGCCCTGATTCAAAGCACTTTGTGCCTGACTCTGGAAACCAACTGCATCACATAACTGGGCCTCCTCCGTGTATTTCATTGGGATTTTTTTGTTCATAATGTTTCTCTTTCTTCTTGTGTGAACATTTCTTTCATCTGCCCACAGCTGTCCAAAGAACATATTTCCTAAGAAGTGTTGTGGCTTGACAACATGCATTTTAGCAAACCCTAGTCTGGTTTTATCTCTCCCTCCTCTCTCTCTCCCTCTCGCTATATACGGTATATATATAATACAATTTATTTGTATTTTTTTTTGCAAATAAATTGAGGCTGCTTTTATCAAGAAAGCAAAATGTGGTGTGACTGGAAACCATACAATTTTTTTGTTGTCATCTTGTTTATGTGTGTTTTCAAGATTTATAACTAACAACTAGCAAAGCTCTTTAGACTTATTTTTGAATATGCTTGCATTTTCTTTCTTCCCAATCTCCTCAGACAACTCTTTAATCTTCTTTCTCTTGTTCATGTTGTTGTTGGTGCATGCAGTGAAACTAAGAGCACAGTGATTACTTTTCTCCTTTCAAAGAGGCTGAATGACTAATTATAAGATTGAAGACTCCTGTCAAAATAATTGAAGACAATAGCCCGCTATGTCACTACAATGCAATTGCTTATCACTACGTCTAATGGTGATAAATAAGGTTTTTCCAATAATAGCATTCAGGCTATGTTTGAAGATCTTTTAAGACTAAAAATGAATTAAGTTCTTTCACTTGTTTTATTCTATGACAAACTGAAGGTTTGGAGGTAAACATGACAAAAGGGCTTTTAATTTCACCTCTGTGAGGATGGGGAGTTATGTCAGACGTGAACGGCACATTTGCTCGTGTATGACTGAGAGACACACATCCTACAATCTGGATTTGCTCAGATTTTGGCCCTGTACATTTCTAATCCTGTGTATTCCATTAGTATAAAGATTTGCTACCCAAATTTTTGTACTTAGTGCATTTTTCTTTTTTTTTTGTATAATAACTGTAGCATGATCTTTTGTTGTTTTTTTTAAAACATACCCAGCAATTTCTCTGATTGCTAATTCACTGACTACAGTAGACTGTGTAGACCATGGTTAAATTGATAGCAGGATGATCAATGGAAAGAGACAACTATCACAGTTAATCAAGCCTCGCTTCATAGAAAATTACAGGGTTCACTAAAAGTGGGTGTTAAATTTAATGTATATAATTTATTTTGGTTTTAAATGGCAAACACAAGAAAATATCGGCCTTCTTTTTTTTTCCGCTCTTGTCTTTCTGGATGGAGTTCACACGAGTGTCACCGCCCTCTCAGTTCAGAATGAGATAGCGAAGATAGCAGTGCAAAGTAAAAAGGACCATTCTTATCATGATGACTGTGGTAATTATGCATATGGGGTTGACTCCTAATCCATTACCTGCTGTAAACCTTCCCATCTTTCTGTATTGGATCATTTTTTTTACAGGAGCCAATTTAATGTGCATAGAAAATCGAGTTATGAATGCCATAAAAAACCTGAATGGTTTGAAATGAGTTCAAGAAATTCAATTGGCATTCAGTTGTATGGGGCCACTTGTACTGCAGTCATCACAGATTTGATGAGAGCAGTGACCCTCGGAGGGCAGAATAGCATGATCCAGTAGAGATCGACTTTTATATATCTTTTTGATATGCCACCGCTTCAAACAGTGTTCGCCTATGGGATTTGCTTGGCACAAAGGCAGCGTTGTTTACTTTCACGGTCATTCATTCATAATCTGTGGTACAGAATCCTGCATGTCCTGGTGTGGTCAATAGTGAATAGAATACAATGTTGTTCTGTGGTGAGAGCAAAGTAATGTCTAGAGGTACAACACTTTCTTGTATAATGTTTTTTGAGCATATTGTGTGTGTGTGTGTGTGTGTGCGTGTGTGTTTTTCTTTTTTATCCTATATTTGAATTAAAATTTGGATAATCAGCAAATAAATGCATGAAAATGACAAATAGTAACATTTGCAAAATTTGAATCATCTGACATTATTGTCATGATAGGAAATTCAGCTGCCGCAGGCGAGGATATGTACGTTTGTATTTTAAAGAGTAAAGAAAGTCGTGGTTCAGGCTTGTCCTTCCCCCATTTATTGAAAACCTCAGTAGCTGCTGCAGCACTGCAACAATGCGCAATAATGGTGTGTAATGTCCAGAGAATATTATGTCCTTCTTTGGGGCAGAAGCTTTAATGGAGACCATAGCCTTATTTATTGGGGAATGACTCTGAATGCTCTGATAATATTTTAGCCAACAAAGAAAGCGACTTTCCAGAATAAAATGGTGGCCTCTTTATTCTCTTGCTGAATTCTCAGTCTGTAGATAGACGATAAAATGACAGACATTTCACTGTTGCTCTTCCCAGCTAGGGTGCCTTTAAAGATCTGGTTGTAATATATGTCTACATATTCTTCTTTTCCGCTTCATGAACTCCTTCTTTTACTGCAACTAATATATTGCGGGGACTCAACATCACTTTTATCAAAGGGAGGATTTTTTCCCCTCTTACATCGAATAGTTTGTCCCAGCTTATAAACCAGTATGGATACCTGACTGTGGCATAACATGCCAAACACTGGTGTGAAATGTACTATTCACCTTTTACTTTAGCATTTTCCTGTGACTGATAAAGCCTGAGGTATCTGGTTTTGTTTCCTGCTGTTGATGGATCTTGTCAGCGTAGACTCTTCATTAGATTTGGTGTCAGGCCATGGATGTGCTGCACAGCACACTCAGCCCCTGGAGAGTCTTGCTCAATAGGCCTATCTGTCTCTCTGCAGATTCACACCCTGTGCCATAACCTCCCTGAGTGATGCAGCCATGCTCACAGCAATATGACTGCAATTGGAGGTCTCTCATTCTCTGTTTGTTGACGCACGCACATGCTTGTGCACACTCACAACCAAACACACATTTGCAGCCTGTCTTTAAGGCACTTCAGAGGCTTTTTGGCCTACATCTGTTTCCTAGGCACAAATCATAATGATAACTACTACTTGCCTGATTGAACCTCAACTTTATCTTGATGTAAATGTAATGATTTATGTTTAAGGACTAGATTTTAGACCCCAGAATGGAAGATATTCTCCACCATATGATTCTATAATGGTGCAAGTGCACACACACACATGCACAGTACATAGGAAACCATGGCAGAAGGGTGGTAACTTCTTGAACAAACTTGTGATTGTTGTGCTATCACACCAAGAATGAAAATCAATGCCTCTGGCTGAGAGAACTTGCTGCTCTGATGAACAGTGAAATGACTCCGGTGAGTGGGTTGCATCGGGCCCTGCACTAAAAGGTCCAGGTAATCGTATCACCTCTGAGTGAGGTACGGCACAAGGACAGGGTTTTCCCTCACGTCATAAATGTAAACGTAATGTCGTAAATGTGAACTGAGGCGACAAACCAGCTGACGAGCTTCCCCTTCTCCCGATTTCAGCTCGATTTCTCCCCTGCTAGCATCCAGCGATGATCCGTGCATCCCTTCTGTAGCAGTGTTTGCTCATCATCGCTGTTCACCTGATCTCTGTGTGCCAACCTGGCCAAATAGAAATCATTTTTCATGAGGTGTTGCTAATGGAAAGTAATCATGGGAATCTGTGCTGTCAGTGTGTGTCCATCTCCCACTTAGAGAAATGTCTGCAATTGCTTGGACCGCTAATGGTCTATGACCGTATTGAGCATTTGGGAGAATGAGCCTACCCTTTGTTCCCAGTCATACATTTTGTGACCCACCCACACTTGAAAACATAAAAGCCGCACATATCCGCACAAAGCGAAGACCGTGAAAGTGTGGATGGGATTTTTTGGAGACAGTTGCCAGTGCTCATGAGGAGACCTGTCATTCAGGTCAGGCCTACACTCATCTCCCCAGTGGAGAGGAAACTTCACTGAAAGTCATTGTAGGTCAGAAATGTTGCTTGCTTGTTGTTTGCTTTCTCGCCTTTCTTCCTAATCTGTCGTCTCTGTTCCTGGCTCTCATGAAACAAACCTCTCACAGTACCTTATGCCTTTTGCTGCACACATGCCAGATTTTGCCCACCAGGCCTAGGATTAATCGACAGGGGCTGATAGGACCATGAAAATTGAAGATCTTTGAAAAATAGTAATAACAGTAGAGGTCACTTACTGAATACAGCAAGGCACTTATCTAGTAAAAAAAAAAAATTAATTGCCATTTTTATTTTTTGTTAAAAATAAAAAAGTACTTTAAGTGTTTTCATAAAAAACCAAATGCCGTGCTTTTTAAGTGGCTAGGTAGAACGCGATGGTTACAAATGACTCATATCCTATCCTTAAGCATACACTGTGAGAAAGACTGCCTGCCTGCGTGTGTGTGTGTTTATGTGGGGTAAGGATATGAGCCTCTCAAGTGGATGAACTGACTCATTTTTAGCAGCACAAAGTTCAGTGTAACCGGTAACATTGAAACAGACCACCAGAAGAATGGATCGAGTACTCATGGAGCTTATCTGTCTATCGACCTGTAGGGGGCACTGTGGATCCATTCAAGTATCACTCACATCTTTTGATAGCAGAGTTAGTTTGAGAAGTGGGATGACTGAGCTGGTTCTGCATTTCACATAGATAAACCCCCCTTTTTTGCCTTGCTTTCACAGATGTTTCTTTAGAAATGTCTGCGGTGACAACTGGAAATTCCATCCTACACATTTTCGGCATCTGCAGCAGGAGAGAAATATGCCCATAATCGTGCTGTTTTTGGAAACAGAAGCACTATTTTAGAACAAAATAAAACTCTTTACAAAACAGATGTGGATTTTGGTGCTCAGTACAAGGTTTCAGCTGTTGGACTACGTTAACACCGAAGAAGCGAGAGTGTGTCTGTGCACGTCCGTGTGGAAGCGGTGGAGATGTGAAAAAAGCAGCATGTGTGTAGCTGAATGCACGGGAGAGAGAGTGAGTTCTTGTATCTATAAGAGAATGTGGAGAGATGCTGGGTGAGACTAGCTCTTTACTGGTAGAGTGGAGCAAGGGTGAAAGGAGAGGGTTGGAGAAATCATCCTCTGATTGCTGGCTGTTTCCCTGCACAATCCCAAGGCAGTGTGCTCTGCTTTGTCATTAGCAGGCGATTCACTTGTATTCTCGCTACCTGTCTTTGAACATCAAATCATTCTCTCTTTGTTTTTATATTTTTTGTAGTTTCCTCATTTTCTTTGTTTCATTTTGTCTCAGTTAATATCGTACGCCTGAAAATGCTGGAAACCTTTGCAGAAACAAACAAATGCACAGCATGTACACAGCCAGCCCAGAAAAGTGTGCACCTTAGCAGAAATACTGATGAGCTACTTGGTTACAGGCCGGCAGTGGCACGGTTTTTCTATAATGGCTTTCTATGTATAATGGCTAGGTAATGGTAATGGTCCAGGTAATGAGCAACATAATGTTACAAGTAAGTAAAGGAATATAAAGTTCCTCCAGACACTCCGTTTTATAATTTTATGCTTGGGCTTCACAGTCTCAGTTTCTTCAGAGGGGAAGCAATAAGAAAGAATCATGCTATACAGCATAATAAAATACCACAAATAAAACAATCACATGCAGCGTTACTGAGTGACTAAATCACTCTTTAGACTCCAGGAAATCACAACTTCATGTATTCGTGAAATTATATCCTCTTCACCATTTTTCTGTTTACTAAACAGAAAAAAAGACTGGTATAGAGGACCTCTGAGCAAGTCAAACGAAAGACTGATGCTTTCCGAGCGGCTTTAAATGAGAATGCAATTCATAACCGAGGGCAGTTCATTCAATATTTGTGAGTGTTTGTGAGTGTGCATGTTTTCTGTGAGGAATCGGGGAGGGGGGCCGCATTCATAAAAGTAGCTCTCAGCTGGCCATTTTGAATGCGATTCAAAATAACTGTTGTTTTACTCTGCCTTTAAAAAGTTTTACTTGAGAGATATCTCTCAGAGGAATATGATGCTGTTACATTTCCAGAAGCGCATTAGTAAGTTCTTCTTGCCGCTAACTAAACTGTTACAGATGGGAGTAAACACTTCCAGTTCACGGAAAAGTATATTTTAAAAAAAAAAAGCATGATTTCTTGCACTGTAGCAATGTATGTAATAACAGCGATAATTCTCAGAATAAGCCTCTGGGTTTCTAAGTAGAATAATTCTGATGTTCACATTACTTTCTTTCGTGTTACAGGTAGTTTTTGCTCAGCTGTAACCTGCAGTTTGTTTTGTCTCATTTCCTATGCGAGCAGCAGCAGCAATGGTAGTAGTAGTAGTAATAGTAAACATTATTGGTTTAGCAGATTGCATTGCGACATAAGATGTCAGCCAGCCATCATCAGTCTGTTTAAATGGGAGGCCCTATTATGTTGGAGATTTTTATAGCGTGTTCTTTTTCTTTTTTTCCCCTCTTCACCAAATTATGTTTTATAGCAGCACTAATACCACTGAACCAGAAAATACTCACATTATCGTAAAAAATCACCCAAGGTATGAGAGAGACTCTTTCGATCTCCCATAATGAACCTGGTTCATAAAAACAACAGCTGAGATTGAAACAAATAAAGCATGCGCTCAGAACAACATAACTTTTATGCACTTTGAAGCTGAAGAAGAAGAAGAAGAATCATAAGAATAATGATAATAAGAGGAGGAAGAAGAAGAAGAACACATTAACGTCACAGCATTATGTTGTGGTTTTGGAAAGCACTTCTGATTAAATTTGTCATTGTAACGAACTGACCTGTGATGATGTTTTAATTGAGTTCGCTTCATCTTTTTGCCATTTATAATGAAACGCACTCTTTGGAAGTGCAGCGATCGGCAGACGATCAGCAGATGCTCTCAGGGGCTACACGGCTGTACGGATGTTGCCCTTGCGTATGATAATGAAGCACTGACTGGACATCCTGATGAAATGGATTGCCTCTCTGTTGACACGAGTGATTGTATGGTTACTGTAGGGCTTAGAGAATGTGGACTCATTATATACAAAGACCTTTGTTCAGTGGACTGGTACTAGACGCGAGGCGATGTTCTGTTGGTTATGATGAACGGTAAGCTTTATGTGAAATGTCCCGGAGATATGATTTTATTAGGCGTGATTGAGTTATTATTTTGAAAGGCCTTACAGCTTACAAGTCAGTGTTTGATGTAAGTAGGCTGCAAACAATAAGAGCTAATGAACTGCATCAGTTTTCCCAAACTGGAACCCATTTGGGCTCACTTATGACAGAATGATCACAACCCTATTCATTCCAGGCTGTTTTAGGAGGTACTCCATACTGCAAGGATTTATTTCTTCAGTTGGCCATTTAAGACAGCAGTTATTGTAACAAGCCCATGGATATTGAAATTTTTCAGTCAGATGCCTGACATGTCATGCCGTCTTACAAACTCCCCGGAGGAACAAAGTGATTTTAGATTGACCGGGTAGGCCATGAGATTGGATATTATACTCATAAAAGTGTGATGCATGAGAAAGAATTTTTGAAAAGAGGAGAAAAAGAGAGACTGGAACGAGAATACTTGTTCCTTAAGTGCCAGTAAGTGGAAAGGGGGTTAATGGAGCTGGGTTCACAGGGTTGCATATATAAAGTAGTTATAGGCAAGCTGATGATTTGTTGTGATGTACCTGGGGGAGCGGCGAGACCTGACTTGGAGGTAGTGTGACCTCAGACAAACTGCATTTGTTTAACCTCACTCAGCTGTGCAGCTATAATGGGATGATAGCTTCTGTCATTAGAATGATGAAATGGACAAATAAGTGGCTTTAGTGAAACCCACTCAAGTAAGGGGCTTCAATTTGGTTGGCCTTTGAAGCTATAGAAATAATTTTATCTCTTTTAATAGAAACTTAGTTCTCCCCCCACCCCCCCAACCATGCACAAACAAAGCAGATTAAGGTTTCCAAAAGGCAAAGGCTATGCTGTGTGCAGCTGAATTCACAATACTGCAGATGGCACTGGGTTTTGTTTTCCACTGCATAACCCGCCAGGTCAAAAAACAGCATCTTATATAAGTTACAGACGAGTAGATGCATGTATGGAAATAAGAGACGGCATAAAACATAAAAAGATATTTTACCTTGTCTGCATAGCAGCAAGAGCTCAGCTCAGTTACAGCATTATTGTGTTGTGCTACAGCTAATTATATCTCAAGTTGGTGAAACTCGGACTGTTATAAATGGTCAGCTTATAAGCAGTTTGCACATAATTCTGTGTTTGATATGACCAATAAGGAAGTGATCCTTCTTTATCTTTTCTTGCCTCCTTTTCTGCCACGAGCAGGTGTTGATTAATCTGCAAGCAGGAAATTTGATGAGGATGAATGTGGGAGATATAAAAAAATCTAGTGTTTGTCATAGTCATGAGTTTTTTTGGTTTTTTTGGTGTGGTTTTTTTTTTCATAGCTTTTCTCACTAAGACAAATGTTAAGCCGCTGTGTACTCGTAGGTATAATGAAAAGCTGAAGGCAGAGAACTGGAAAGAATACATATAAGACGAAATGAGAGGAGACCGAGAGGAGACTTTTGTCTACTCTCAGCAGATTTAATTTTTCATGCATTCTGGATAATCAGGTACCACATGGCCATCCTCCTGCCACTGCATTCCCCAAGGGGCTGCACCATGTAACTGATGAAACATGCCATGTCAATAGGGGAAACAAGTTGGATTCAAATTGTCTGACCAAAGGGCTGGAAGAAGTTTGGCTAATAGACTTGATTACTGTTTCAATTGCGCAACATCTCTTTAGAATAGAAATCCAGATGGCCTGTATGCAGCAAAACCACAGAAATCAAGCTTTTACATAAACACTGTACTTTTTGAGACGTGACTCTGATCACTCCACGTGTGGAAAATATTTCTAGCCTTACAATTTGGTATGTGGCTGCCAACAAAGATATATAAATAAGTGTCGGTGAGGGATCGCATTCAGTTACGTCTCAACAAACGTTACTGTCAAGCCTAAAAAGAAAATAACAAAACAGTGTTTCTATTTAAGCATTTAAGATCACGGTAAAGATTACTGCTTCCTCAGTAAAACAGTTTTGCTGGAGCTCTGCTGTAATGAGCTTGCTTGTTTGCATCTGTTGTTTGTGACTTTGTTCCTGTCGATTACAGAGAAATGCAGCTCTAAAGAGTTGCAGGGTTGGGAAGGTGATGCATACACTGGTGTATGAAAAAACTAAAAAATTGTTAGTTTGAATACAGTTGACATACATTTATACAAGAGTCAGCGCAGTTTTGCATGACAGGCTTCAGTGTTAGTATAATTATGATACATTTAGACAAGGACAAACATCACTACTCAGCTCTTTACACATTTATGGCTAAAGTTGGGGCATTTAATTTGTAATTAAACAGCCGCTGCATAATGCATTTCTACTTTTACTGTTAAAACAATGTATGCCAGTTTATGTTTAGGAGAGTACTGTATGTGATAATGCTGCATAATGCTGTTTTCTCACTTTCTCTCATCTCACTGGCCCTCTCTGAATAAGTGAGAAATTGCACATTTGGGGATAACAACTGAAACAATGCAAACACGGGGAAGAACATTTACCTTTCTTGTGCTTTTTGGGAGCTAAATCTTTAGAGTTCGCCATCTGATGCAAGGTGGTGTAAATGGTTGCATAGCAGGTAAACATATTTAGGAAGATATTAAAGATGACTACCCTTTGAGCTCGAATGTGAAATCTGAAATCTTTCTTGTCTTTTTTTATTTTTCTTGATGTGTTTCCTACTTACTAAAAGAGAACTGTTTGCCATACATTGAAACACTTAAGGAAGTGTGTGTGTGTGTGTGTGTGTCGGTGGTAAAATGAAAGTGTCATGAATCCTTATAGCGTCATTATATTTCAAGAGCTCATTTTGCTTCTCGCTGTACGCGTAGCGTCCACTCGTGTAGCACGATGTTAAAACAATAGGTGTCCAGTTGTTTGCAGATTTAAATTTGCAGATATCCAAAAGGATATCACTGCAGTGCTACTAATTTACTATTGTTTTCCATTATTTGATTGTATGTAAATGAATGTGAACACAATACAACAAACATTTCTCAGTATATCTGAATCCGATAAAACAACACAATGGAAAAATCCTCCATTTGAATCAGCACCTCTCTGATCTCTGAAACTCACACCGTCAAATAAACCGACAATTAAAAGTCTCAGCGAGATGTTTTTCCACTGTTCTTGTATTCCACTGCAGTAGATTAGATCTGCCTATTAAAATACTGAAATAACTCAGTGCATATACTGTACCTCAGTAATTCTAAACCTTATCTAAAACATAAATCAACCTGTATTCGGTTTCACTGTAAAACTGTATAATATTGTGAATGTGGTAATGTAAGATAAGTGCTTTGGAAAATGTGTTTCACATTACACATTAGTATGTCAACGCAATAAAGCACTGAAACGAGGTGTGCGTTAGATTTTCATTTAGAAGACACCCCAGATAACTGCTGTCCAATTAATGCTGCCTCTGTTGTTGAAATCAATGAAGAGGCATGCCAGTGCAGCATGTGTGAGGAAAGGGAAGCTCAGCTACGGAAAATGTTGCTTTCAAGAAGCTGAGGTCACAATGTCTCTGATTAAAAAAAAAAAGTAATCCCAGCTTTGTAACAAGTGGAACTAAGTATTAAGATTTGTGCTCCTGCACATGTCATGAAAAACAAGCGTGCGTTCCACTGTAAGCAGAAATAAATGGTATACTTAAAAAATACAGCTTATAGACAGCTTAAAGCTGTGAGAAATCAGGGGTGGGGGGGATTTGTAAATTGACTTCCATTCTCCTCCCCTCTTCCTATTATGTTAAAAAAATCCACTCTAAGACCTTTGGACTACTACTAGTACTACTATCACTTCCGCTTTACTCTTTTTTTTGGCCAGTAATAAAAAAACAAAAACAATATTTAGCTTCAAGGTAAAGAGATTTGTAAATAATAACCATTTATTAATTTAACCTGAAAGTTATTTCCATGAGAAAACATGGTAACAGACAGACTTTCTGACTCTTCTGTGAGATGCCTTTGTGGCATTTTACAGTGTGAAAAACCAGAGATAGAGCATGGATTTTGTGTCATTGACCATAATTGTATGTATATTTTTTTAGGTGGCTTTTTAGCCTTTATTAGGACAGTGGAGAGAAAACAGGAAAGCTAGGGAGAAAGCGAACAAGGGAAGGCATGCGGTAAATTGCCTTTGGGCAGATTTGAAACCGGGTCTCTTCATTTGCCTTTCAGCAAATGGGTCACCTGTTCAACCAGTTCAGCTAAACCAGTCGATTAAATGTAACTCAAAGGCATTTTGCTATTCTTGGAAAAATAATTTGCTGTAAGAAGCTAGGTTTGACTGATTGCTAATCTATCGTCCAACTAAGGTTTGGCCTGGAATCACCTAAATCCTGTCTGCGATTAAGCTGATCTCAAATCGCCAAAACACAATTGTTGCAATTAAGAGTTTGGTTGAGTGCGTCAGCTGGCGGAAGAGTGATGTTAGTCACAGGGAGGCAGAGCTACGGGGTAATTATCCAGGGCAGGAAGGCACCACCATAATGCTTGCTGTTAGCAGTAATAAGCATATTTCGATTGATTTTTATTTTAAATTCTAACATTCTTGGAACAGACTTTTTATTTTCTAGAAAAAAGCCAGCTGTCAACAAACAAGTAAAGCATGTCCAACTGAGAAAGGGCAAATTATGTTTACCCATCCTTCGACAAGTTGGCACCCCAAAATGAAGATCGTTTGTGTTGTTTTTTTTTAGACACATGCAAATTGGCTTCAACTGTTCAGTCATTTGTTTAGCGGAGCTCTTTTCAAGCTGTGCAAACACACCCAGCGCCACTTTGTTGTAGCGACGATGAGGGAGATATTGTATTTGTCCCAATCTATGTGTGTACTTTTCAGGTTTGAACGTGTTAAGAAGCCAAGTAAAGCAAAATGGCGCGGGGAGTGCACTGCTTCCCTCTGAGAGCTTCATTATGGTAAACTAGATTTAGGCTTTCGCTCTAAACACCAGCTGGTGTCTCAATCACAACCGTCTGCTGCGGTATGTCAACATATTTAAATGTTAACGCTTTTTTTCCTCTTACGAGTGTTTCTTTCCATTTCTGTTGCAAAAAAAGAAAGAAATGCCTGGTTTATTGTTTTAAATGTAATCATCCTAAAAAATGGACATTGAATTTTTGGAGATGACAGTTTTGCGTACTTGCTTGATTTTAGGTTGTTGCGTTTGCCTACAATCATTTGGGGGAAGTTTCAAAAGCCTACAGAATGTGGACACTTTGGTTATTTCTCTCCACCTTTGACTCGTGAATTAAAATTGAATTTCCTTGTATCTGCAGATAGCACGTTTGACAATATCGATAATAATATCTCCCCAATCTGCTCAATTACTCTGCACTGTGGAGGTAATTATCTTGCTTGCCATCAAAAACAAGCTGTAGCACAGTCCAATATCAGTTCATATCCCTCATTCATCTATGTTGTGGGGGTTTTTTTGTCAGTAAAGGACAGACAAACCTCTGTTTGTGCCATTCCCGCTGCAACACACTCTAGTATTAGCCTGTTCCTTTTCATTTGACCCAGAGCTGTGGAGCTGCAGGCAATCATAGTATGATTTATGGTGAAAGATGTTGGTTATTCTGCTGAGTACAATAGGCTGTTGCTGGATTCAAAACCTTCAAAACCCAACATATCACATCCTGTTTTTTTTAAAGACTCTTATCAAGCTGTGTACAATCTTGCACAATGTTGTAGTTGCTTACATCTGTAATAGTCTTAAGGTATATTATAATTAACAATCAGAGTTTCTTGTCGAGACCCTCTTTATCCGCTCTTTGTTTCCTAAAGGAAGCAGTATGGTTTCAGAGGTAAAGCAGGGTTTTATATATAGCCAGCATTGAAGTAATTGTTTCACTTGCTCTCTTTTGCTCCTCTGCTCTGTGAAGGATGAACTTAAGAGCCTTGTCCCCTGTGAGACACGCTGTTCCCTCATAGTAGGGTGTTAAGAATGAGGAGGGTACATCTGTACTCTTTGTTTTTTAGGCTTGGTGTTGGGTTCCTTCACCCAGAGAGTTGATGGAGAGGTCTTGAAAACCTGTGCGCTTGCAGATTAATCATCATAAAACACAACGGGGTTGCGCTTTATACTGCCAAATGGTGCATGGTGGAACACACCATTCTTGCCAGCACTCTCTGGCTGCATGTATTCATTCACTTTCTTTCCTCTCTCTTGCTAAAGCAATCAAAAATGCAGCTTTATGAGCAAAAAGTTACGTTGATAATGAAAACAAAGGGACACATTGACGTCCTACGCCAACGACCACAAAGGCCCAGGAAGTTCGGGTTCACACATGCCCGTACAGGCTTCCCAGGGGAGGCAAACATTAGGTCAAGCCTAGCCTTCATTAAGGAAATGCACTCAATTGCAATTAGTGGTAGACATATTCTTCCGCTCACTTACCGTTTGATTGCATTGTTATTGCACAAAGGCAAGATGGATAGCTGTATATTTGACGCTCTGTACTTTTTCAATTAGCTAACTTCTCTGGATCTGTGGCTATGTGTCCCAGGGGCACACAATGAGAGGCAGACAACCTGAAGAGAACAAAGTTAGGCTTGAATTCATTAACAGTTAGCTTAGCTAAGAACACATTGGATGTTACAAATGAAGATTGGATGGTACAAATCGAGGACTTTGTGGTTTCTCATCCTTTTTAGTACCGAATTCACCAATTTGCTCTGAAGTCTAAATTATTTATTATGCTTTTCTTTTTTTTCCCTGAGATTTCTCAACATTACAAAACCTGAACTTAAACAAAGGTTTAAATAATGATATCAGCTTTAAACACACAGATTGGGATGTTTTTTATATCCATATTCTGGATGATGTCAGTTAGAGCAGCACAGAAATCTCCCATGCTTGTTGTTTAAATCGTTTGCTTGTGAGGTGCACCAAATTAGAGCAAAGCTGACTTAAAGACAGGAGAAATGGAGCAAAATAGCCTTGTTTCAGACAGTAGTTCAACTGAGGGGCTGCCTAGTGAAGAGTAAATAAGGATTATTTTGATCTGTGAATCTCTAGTAAAACTAATAAAAACGTGGAGCTGGAACTGAGCATAATAGGTTCCATTTTAATATACAGTGTGTTCTTGGAGCCGACTGTAGTAAAGTGGCAAAACGGGGAGTTTTTTGACAAATGTGACATGATTATGTAATCTTTCAGGGCACGGGAAGCAAAAATAATTCCCTATAAAGCATATTCAGTGGTGACAGTGCTGATAAAGCCATTTACTGGGGTAGTGGTTGGTATGACAGAGATTTTAGCCATTCATTTGTGCATTTATGACTGTGAGGCAGTGTCCTCCCAGTCAGGGCCACAGCGGAAGGAGGCGGAAGATGAATACCTGATAGCTACACTCCCCAGACATTACTAAATGAGCAAACTGGCAGTTTACAGCTGCCTCTCAACGTAACCTGCATGTTTTATAGATGAGAAGAATCTCACTAACTGTCAGAGAATGAAAGCACCTCTCAGGATGGTACCATAATGGCCTCTCAGTAAAATGAGACAGGGTTTTATGGGTGTTTATCATTGCACATTTCACCAACTTTCTTTTACAGCCCAAAAGGAGATGGCAACAAAGCTTGGGAGAATGTTGAAGCTTTTATTTCATTAGCCAATATGTCAGTTTGATCAGAGAGGACAAGAAATGTTCCGGTGCTTTATTATTCAGGCAGCAATTAAAGTGAGAGCACTACTGTAAAAAAAAAACAAACCTACTGGTGTCTGCTAACTGCTTCATTCTCCACAGGACTTTTAATGTCGTGCTATTTAGGTGCTCTTGATGAGGAGCCTTGGTGCCTTTCTGTTAATATTATGTTTATCAACCCTGTCACCCCTGGCTTGATTTTACTTCGCATTTAACAATGGTGAGGCACGATACTGTGCAAGCAGCATAGATTTTAAAAGGGAGATGCTTAAAGATGCACATGTTTTCAGTGGGTAATTGAAATCTTTAATTTGACTATTTGCATGTGAAATATGCAGATTTTGTCCCTGAGAAATTTTCTTGTCAGAGTGGAAAAATAGAAACTGCACTCCACCTTGGAAAAAGCTCTGAAAAGCTCTGCCATCCAAATTAGTGAAAGTCTGCTGTGGCTAGTTGCTTCTTAAGGCATGATCTTTCCCAAAGAAGACAGCCTGCTCTTTGCACAAACATTATAAACTAATAAAAAACTGAAAAAGAAACGTCAGACAACTCCTACTTTATTTAGGCTTTGGCATAGGAAACATAATTTACAAAAATGCAACCTCATAACTGCACAGACCTAGCTTATAAAATATGCAGGAAGTCCCCCAAACTTTACAAAGCCACAAGGATACATGACCACGAGTTTCTAGCCAAGTCGCAAGGTTGTACTCTATTTTTCTCCTTACCACTGGGAGGTCATCAGGAGCTCATATGCCCGAGAACTGCTGAATTAGCTTTAAGTGGACAAAGATGGAGACTTGTAAGGAATTAGCAAGCAGGTAGAACAAAAGGGCTTACTTGGAGGCTAACAGAACTCATCAGTTTTCTCAATTAGGTGGCTGCTAGGAGACAGCGACTGAAGCGACTTTGGCAAAGACAGTTTATTACAGTAGCTTGGAATGGATGGCCATGAAGGTGGAGTCTTTATAATTCCTAAATTATCAGATTTTGGTCCAAGAGAAGTGTAATTGGAATTCAGTCTCATGATATTTGATCTAATCCAGCATGTATAGCAGTCATTATGCCATTACTGGATGCATGAATTTGTAGTTTCCTGTTAGCATTTAGCTTTTTCCATATTTCACCTTTATAAAGACATATTAAGCCAACCTTGTGTACCTAGGGTAGTTTTGCATGTGTAGAGTTTGATTAGCATCAGCCCTTAGCTGCTGTCCTACTTCAGGTCTAAGAGAGCATATATCACAGACTTGTGATACACACCAGACACTGGAGGAAAAAAGACAAGAGCTGCTGGCCCTATTATTGTCTTATAAGTGCCTCAAGCCATCAAGCTAACTTGCACCCCACCTTGCTCCCCATATGAGTAACTCGGTAGCTCTCTCCACACCACCCTTTAATGTCTCAACACCTTTCCGAGGTTGAAAAATGCCTCGCACCAGTTAGCGCCCCAGGATGTTGACCTGGCAGTCCAGGTCATCACTTTGAGACAAAGAGATGCTTATCAGCCCAGTTGCCCTCTCCTCGCCCACCTCCATTCTCTGCCCCTCACGCGGTGAGCAATGGCTTCTGTGAAACTTAATATCAGTGATATCATCAAGGTGCTTCTTTACCCCTCCCTTAGGATTCAGAGGGGTGTTGTGAAAAAATGCCATCAGGCGCTTGGCTGACAGAGGACGCCTCCAGGGAGCGTTGGTCAGTTTAGTGCCATTAAGTGGTGTGTAATACAAGACTGAGAGAGAGAGACATGTATCCAAAGAGAGAGGGAGAGCGGGATAATTGTGAATGAAGAGGTTAATGCTCCGTAACTCATTTTCCTCTCTTCTCCACCCTATAATTCAACAGCAGGGAGAAATTACAAACTGCCCTCCTGCACAATCCATTATGTTTCTCCTTTAAGCTGTTTTGCACTTTCAGTATTATGCTTAGCAGCCTCAATCTCCTTTTAAAGCAAAAACTAACTGGATTTGTTTCATATGGAGATTCCCAAAAATAAATAGTTGAATCCCTGTATAAAAACAGTGTTTTTGTGCTCGATATTGGGTTAACCAGTAAGGAATCCTCTGAAACATGCAGTACTTGTTTAAAGGAAATAACAAAGCACTATCAGACTATTACCATGGAATATTACTGCACAAATCACATTGTGCTGGTCTTAAAACACAACAGTAATTGGACTAAAGTGTTTACACGCCTCAGCATACCAGATAATAACCCAGCTCGTATATTCGGGCTTCTAGCAACTGGGATATGATCTTAACTGGGTTATTATAAACAGGACATGATGGCTGGAATACATGAGCATCCTAAATATTAAGGAAACCCTGCCTTGCATGTAAATGAGGCTACCAAGGCTTCAATTAAATTGCATATTTACAAAGATTTTTTTCCCCTGTGGTGCCACTCAGAAGAAACTGCTTCAGTTGGATTATTATTGCACATGACTAAGAAGAACGTCTACGAATATGTGAAATTTTTTGATGATGATGATGACGATGATAAAGTGATAAATAGATGGAGAAGTAGTGGGGACTTTGCACAAAGTTTTGCACACTTTGCTGTTATTTTAATAAAGACAATGTGGACATTTTTTGTCCATGCTTCACTGCTAAACTAGCTGTTTTCTTCTTGTTGAACCCATTAAAAAGTAGTTATGCACGCGTTATAATCACAATAAAAGCAGCTTAATATACAAAATATAAAGCCAACATTGCCTAATAATATTTCTTCTCAGATGAACGTCGGCTTTCACTGTGCACTAGCTCTACAGAACGTGCGCATTTATATTCAGTCCCTCAGAGTGTATTCATAAAGTTTTCATGAGGAATGAATTAATTTGATCCCTGAATGCTTAGCTATTACAACTCATATTGTGGCTGTCAACATGCATCGAAAGCTTGGACAGAGGAGAAGCCCAAGACTCAGGCAACCTCATTACAAACCTCTTTGAGCTTCTTTCAGCGCTGCCTTTGTTAGTCTCAGTGTGAGATTTTCTCCTCTTTTTTCCACGTAATGCACAAAAACAGAATTATTTGAAAATATTGTCAGATGGTGTCTCAGCTTACAAACAGAAAGGTTCTTTTTTCTATCACTGTCCACAGCGTCTAATCTAATGAATCCACTGTCCTTTAGTCAATCGGTCAGGCTTAGAGATTATGTCCAGTATCCACTCTGTTTATCAGCTTATCACCAAAGAAGGCTATAATCAATCAATAAGCCATTTGACCAGAGTCAATATCCCACCTTCCAGAGCTGCCAATTTAGCTTTCCATTTATCAATCTGATCTAGCACTTTGGTCAATGCAACATCCTTTTATACTATCTGGCCTAATTACATAATTACCTTAGTTTAATCAAGCTATATCTGCTAAGAGGCAGCTGTCATCATGTGACCATTTTGTTATCAAGAGAAATTAGAAAATGGACAGTATGATTAAAAAAACTTTTTTTTTAGTCATTTTAGCGTTTATCCCTGATGATTAGTGCAATTTATGTTAGGTGAGAGTCAGAATGAGCACTTACCTGCGTAATGCATAGTTTGCAAGCATTTGGAGGACAGGCCTATAAGAAAGCAATGGTTAAAAACACAACCCATAAACTATAGATCTAACAAATGTGTCAGTAATGCAATATTCATGCAATAGCACAGGAGGAATAAATAAGAGCCAGTCTGAAAGGTGATGTTATTTCTCTTCTTTTATCTGTAAAAGTGGCACAGTACATCAAACACATGGCTATTATGTCCCCGAGGCTCCAGACAGTTCTGAAATTGAGGAAAAAATAGCCGCCACCCCATCTTTGAGAACTAGTCTCAGCTGTCTTTTCGCATGGCAGGTCTTGACATTGGGGTGCTTAAATTCGCTTATAATGAACACGGCTGTCTCCTTTGGTCATGGGCCAGAGGTGGTGTGGCGTGGACAGGGAGCTGGTTTCATTAGCAGGGGTGAATAGCCAAATTTCAGGTCTCTGATGGACTGTGACATGGTAGGGCAAGTTTTCCTTTTGGGCAGCACAGGGTCTGAACTCTGTGGAACTAAGCCGCTGTCAGTCCAGATGGGGTCTGGCCACAACAGATTACTACTCCTTCACTCGACAGCTATTGGCTCCGAAGAATTATTCAGAGAGTAATACAGTGTAATCCCTCACTTTACCGTGACATTTGCCATTCATGGCACACAATCCCTCTGACACCTGTCAACAGTCCCTCCATACATCTCAGCAGTATAAAAAATGCAGCTGTGAAGACGGATGTGTTCTGCCTGCTGTGTGGATGTTGGTAGATGATGTCAGAATAGGCAGAAAACACAAATCGCTAATTCCATTTTCATATTTCGTGACATGGAGCTATTTTTGCCAGTAGAAATTAATGCAAAGTGTGAGACTAGAAGAATTTCTCTTCTTAGTTCCCTCTGTTCACCATTCTAGGATAATAACAACAACAACAACAACAACAACAATAATAATAATAATAATAATGATAATAATGATAATATTACTATAAAAACACACTGCTGGATTTATGAACCAAATAGGCCTCTTAATAGAAATGGCTTAAAACAGCAAGTTTAAGTTTGGATCATATCTACTTTTTGACCTTCATGTCTGCCGTTTTTTTGATTCAAAGGCAGAGTGTACTGAACTGAAATCAGAAGCATCAGATTCAATAAATAACCCAAAGCACACACATGTGGAGCTAGCTTAGGCAGTCTAATGCTGGGTTCAAAAACCATCTTTCCAAGTGTTGCCTTTCTTTTCTAGGCTCACTGAGAGCCTACGTACACGTTCACTATCTCACCCGGGAAATTCCCACTGCTGCAGATGGCCTGAGCACCCCTATTCACTGCAAAGTGAAACAGGAATTTAGAGACATATGGCTCATGTCTCCTGAATGCTCTAAGCAAAGACTGAAGCAATAGCTGGACATGTGTCAATGTTCGCCGAGTGAGCCTGTTTGTTTGGTTTTCTTCTCACCGAATACATCGAGACAGTGAAGGACAGTCTGAGGTTAAGCCCTTCAAAACAGATGGCTAAAATCTGCTCAAATCTCTGGGTTAAATACCCTCTTTATTTCTTCAGGTATCCTAAGTGTTATATGGGTTTTACACAAAGCTAGTGACATTAGGGTCAAACTGTTGATCAGTTTGCTGTTTTTAAATGCTCTTTTTGGCTTTGAGTTAATCTTGGCATTTACTTCCACAGCTCTTTGTTCCTGCAGCCATATGGTCAGATTCCAGCATCTGAGGTAAATCCACAAAAATAGCTGTTTGGATGACATCAAGTACCACCCATAGGTTTTTGGAAATAAGAAGCACTGACCATATTTATAGCAAAGCATATTTCTTTTAAAGAAGAGGGGAGCACAGAGGATGTGAGCAGACCATGAATGAGAACTAGTTTAGGTGCACAGTGGACAGGGAGGAGGGAAGTCATAGAGGGCGTGGACTTTCACACTGCCTGGCCTTAAAGAAAGGAGCCTGGAGGATTTTGAGAAAGCTCCTCCACATTCAGTGGTTCAGTGCCTCTTGCTGCATCTCCTTGTCATTTACACAGCTGAGAAACTCAATAGACAGCTGGGTTAAGCTCAACCAGTAGATGGGAAAGCGATGGACTGAGTCTGAGTCATGCTGCTGCACAGGGAAGAAAGCGAAGATGAGTAGAACAATCAGAGGATTTGTCAGAGTGGCTATAAAGCTTTATTGAACCTTTAGGTTGCCAGTAACCACGATTACTGCCTGGACGCTCAAACATTTGAAGTGATGTGGTTGTGGCCTGGTCATAGTCAAGAAAATGTGCAGCAGTGCACTTTCAGACTTCCTGCAGTAGTGGATAACGAAATATCTCGAGGTGTTATATGAAATATTAATTTTCTGCTGTGTGAACAATCTATATCACTAATTATTTAGCTTTCTCTGGTATTGACCTAAGCTAGTCTGGCCAGTGAACAACAACTATAATGACCCTTGCCCACATTTATCCTTTTAGTCAAATAAACCTTACCTCTTGGCCATAAGGCTTCTTCTTTAACCAGGCCAGTGTTGATGTGTGCATTCTGATTTCAGCTGCAAATTTGACTTACGTCAGAATCAGATTGGTACGAATAAATTCCCTGCGATTTGAGTCGGTGTGTTTGCAGGGATACCTTCGTTTGCTGGTCTCTTCATTTGTGTCTGCGGCACTCCTCTGTCACAATTCGTCCAGCACTTACGTCAGTAGCGTTCAGTGGGAAGTGTGTGTAACGTGGGTGATACTAATGCTTATTCCCCCGATCCAAGCATACCCAAGAGAGAGACGCGAACGATGCCAGAGAGTAATCTGTCATGGAACATACATCATTGTCCAACGTGGTCCTGACGAATGTCAGATTGGCAGAGCGGGAAGTGGAAGAAGTAAGAGGTTGTCAGGGAAGGTCTCTGCCCGATGAATTAAATAAATGTTTCATGAATTTTAAACAGCTTGCTGTTTGTCCGCCTGCAGTTTTAAAAGACCAAAGGTTTCCAAAAAAAAAAAAAAAAAAGCAGAGTACAGGCTGATAGAAGGAATCTGCATATATTTGCATTCATTTTGCAACACGTTAATTTGCCTCCTTCTCTTAGAAGTGTATTTACAGCGCCCGAGTCTCTTGTGCTTCTTTCTCCATGGTGCCTCTGTATTGGAACAAAATTCCTTTTCTTTGCCATTTTCCTCCTTTAATCTCAGATCTTTCAGTATGTTTAGAAAAAGAAATGTCTCTGCTCTTTCTTTTATTCAGCTGTTTTTTTTTTGAAAGTGCAGGGTTTCTTTCTTCTTTTTTCCTCTTTTCTTTTTAACTAAAGGTAAAATCCCAGTTTGGTCATGGAAGAGTTATGCAGTTCTAGTGCTAATTCATTTTCATTTTCTCTGGTTTCACTCTTGATAATTGCTTCATTTGTCAAGTATGTAATACCAGTTTCAGCTCTTATAAGAAATTTACTGCAATTGGTTTGAGATGAATGCTTGTTTTGCTTCTTCTTTTTGGTCGAATCTTAATGGAGACACTGATATAATTGTTAAAGTCACAAACATTTTGTGACAGGTAGTATGCAGACTATCATAATGAGAGGTTAGACAGAGAAACAGATGTGTCTGAACTTTAAATTTGCTCCTCACCCTTCCATCTTGCTTATTTCAGCGTTTTTTCATTGCATGTTGCTTTCAAGGCGCTTGCCGTCTTTTCCTGTACTGAGGAATTCGAGCTCTCTGACCCAATTACGTTTGAAACATTGCCTGTCAGTAGAAAGTTATTTCCCCTTTAATTCTGAGGCTCTATTCTTAGATACTTATTTTAGCCAGTCTTAATGGTGGGAGCTAATTAGATATTTTTTCATAGTCTTTGTAAAAAATATTGAATGATTGTGTGGGGAGTATGGAGTCCAGATTTGCTGCTGTTTGCATTAGAGATGTGATATTCTGTGCTGCAACTTTTTTAAAATTCAATTTTATTTTTGTTATTTTCTCCTACTTTTATGTTGGGGAATCAAAGAAACTTTCATTATGAATAAACATCTTTTAAAGTCTTCCAGCCCTTCATTACAGTATATGTATGAACACTCGATTCCAAATATAGGGACCACAAAATTTATGATACCCTACAGATAAAGATAGGCTTACGGTGCTCAGTAACGTGCATATTTTCTGATACAGATTTTGTCTGATGAACCGGTGCGTCCACAGTTTGCATTACTCAACTGTCCCTAAATAAGAGCTACAATGTTTGTAGAGCCATTACATCACCTGACCTTTCACTTTGGATTGGACAATCAAAAGCTGAATAAACAATAACTGCTAGTCAGTCACTACTATAAAATTATATAATGACAGTTATATTTAATGAGAGTGTGTCTCCAAAAGTTGATTCTGTTCATCTGGACGTAGCGTTTTGTGGGAGAAACGTTTCGTCACTCATCCAAGTGGATGAGACACACTCTCATTAAAGATTTACTTTCCTGGATGATTGAGAATGCATCAAGACATAATGAGAGTGTGCTTTGGTGACACCATTGCCAGCATCTCTAAGCATCCTTTACGTGCCCTCTTGTTATTAAAATGAATGGGTATGACCAAGTGACAGCAGGGTAGGCGAGGTCAGTGAGGTTCAGATGATTGCCCCTTGATTACAAGATCTACAGCAGGTGGAGATGAGAGTGCTTATTTTCTGCTTACTTGGGTCTCCCCAGAAACTCTTTTAATCCTTAATAGCTATATTTACATGCTCAGAGGATTCTGGCCATTTATCTGTTACTTCGCTGACAGACTTTTTTTTTTTTAAACATGTGTAAATGTTTCGACATGATTTAAGTCAAGAGGGAACGCTTTGTTCCCACGTAGAATAACTTTATGCCGTTAGAGTGAACAAGAGAAGAATTAAAGCTTATGTAAGGCAGGGGCAGAACATGAACCATCCCCGTAACTGCTTTGTTGTTTGCTTTGATAGTGGAAATGTTTCACAGGCGTCGAGGACATTTTGGCTACACCACTGCTGTTACTGAAGCATTTAAGATTATTGCCTTAGATTATTTTTCCCGAACATCCTGTAAAAAATGAGAAAGCCTGCCTTTCTTCTTCGATACATTTTCTCTGACTTTTAAACATTTTACTGCTTTGCTACTGAGATTCACAAGGGACAGTGGTGATACGGCAAAATGTAATCGTGGCATGGACATCGTTTAATGCAAGGGGAGTTTAATATTTTTAATAGTGTAAGATAATAAAACATTTTCTAGAGTAGGTTTCAGGTACAGCGTTTTTATGTTCTCAGTCACGGTCGTAATCCTTCTGAAAAATTCATTGTTCATTCTTTGGCCTCCCATTGCAAAGTTAATTCATCGGATAAAAAAGAACAGTCATTCATCTTTCAGTTGCAAAACATTTTAAGCGCCCTCACATGAGCTAATAGGCAGGTTTTTATACAGAATTTAATCTCTAATTCTTATCCAGGTCTTCCCCACTGCCCTAAGCACAAAGGATAATTCTGAGCTGGCCACACTGAACCCTGACACATCTTACTCTTATTGGGTAATGGCTCGAGACAGGCCATATTGACTCGCCTGACTGATGCAGCCCCACAAGGTTTTCATTACAAACCATCCAGCTTACTAAAAGGTCTTTTATATTAGCTGAGGCTCTATCTCTATTTGAGAGGCATTTTTGTAATAACTATTTGAGGGGAAGTAACATTGCTTTATTGAACCACGGGTTAATTCAATAGCAAAGTGCTGCTGCTGATGACCTGACACCGCAAGTATTGATATCGCAGCAGCACGGGAGGTCGACGTCATTTCTGTTACCCGTGTAGCCGTCAATGTCACAGGCATGTTGGAGTGAGCAAAGGGTTATGTGGTATCTGAACAAGGGATGTCACAAGGATAGTTGTGACATCATCTGAGAGGCCTGCTTTTTACCAAAAAATAAGATTACTGCTCATCCAAAAATCTTTACATCCAACGTCCTAGAGTCCCAAGAAATACACCCACCAAGCTGGAAGTAGATTGCATGAATGATGGACGGACATTACACGTTATTAGATTGGCTCGGTTTGTGTCTCGAGACGTATTCTCTAATAGATACCTTGAAAGGTAAACTCAATAAGATTCAATTCAGCTATTGCTCAGAGAGATGTTATGAAATATAATGCGATATATTACAGCATGATTTAATTAAAGGTGTCCCAGGCACCGCTCACAACCTGTGTGCTGTTTTTCAAGTAGTTCCAGTATCAAATTGGCTCGCTCATGTGTCAGTGCATTCGCACAGACATCACGAAAAATAAATAAAAAGTGCTCCGTCGACCAGCAGAGTTCACTTCACCTTGCCATGTGTATGCAGCAGTGGAAATCTTACATTTCTTGGATTCTACCATACATGTTGTTTTGATTTGGACCAGCATTTTAGAATTCCTTCGTCAAAGGAGCATCGCTCAATAAAATGATTGATTATGATTATGATAAGTCATGTTCTTGAAGACGAATTGTCGGTTTAGCGCTGACTTTTAATTTTCTGTGCATTGTCTCTGGTGTTGTGTTTTTGCTGTTGAACCTACACTTGAATGGTTTTGTTTTGACCTATAGAGTAAATTTAAAAAAGGAAAATATGTTCCATTGCAAAGGAGTAGGCAGTTTTTTTTTAGTTCAAGTAGACATCAAAGATCAAAGTAAAATTACTTCTGGGGTTTGTAGCATAGTAGCAGAGGGAAACACGGAGACAGACCGAGATGAAGTGAAATGACGATTGCAACCAAATACACAGTTCAGTAATGTATGTTGTACAGTTTTTAATATTTAAGTTATTAGTCATGCAATTTTTTTTAATCAACAGACAAATTGCATAATCTGCATGCAAAGAGTACAGTTTAGAAAATAGCCCGTGCGGTCGTATTATTAGTATAAGCTTTAGCTTTGTGAAACACTGTCTTTCAAGTGAGGTGTGATTATATTTGAAAGTTTTTATTTATTTATTTTTTTAGAGCAGCTCTCATCTTATTTGAGTCTCAATCTTCAGCACAGCGTGAAAAGATTGGAAGTGCGGCCACAAATGTTTTTTCTTCCCTTTTTTAAATATGAAAGAAACAGGTATGACATTTTAAAGCACGCCTGGTAATAAAGGTTATAGACTGAAAGTGTTAATGAGACAGAAATGTGTCTTGTCTCTATTCTCCCTCTCAGCACCCTAATTGTAGGAGGCCTTTTTTGTAGACAGTCCCTGGAGGAAAATTGTAGGCACACTCTAACTCCGGGGCAGTCTGATCCTATTACCTGTCTCCATGCTAACATCAACTTCAATCAGCAGGTAGAGCACTACCACATATTCCCCTCATTCTGCTGCTCTTCTGTCTAAAAGGGCTGACATTCTGTGCAGAGAAGGTGGGATGGCTTTCGGTTAAAATAAAACCTAAAAACCCAGTAGCTTCTAGTTTTACGCCATCAGTCATTATTAGTTTCTTTCTTTTACGTTAAAGGCAACTGTAAAGTTAGTCCTCGGGGTAATAATGAATTCATTTTTCTAACTTGGCTATTCCATTATACTGACATAAATGGCAAAAAATGTAGTAATTCTTGTAGTTGGTGCTAAGCGTGTGGGTGGGATGTATTTTAAATTACAAATTGCGCCTTTGTTTATGATGTTTTTCTAGTTTATGGCTTTTTGTGTGCCTCATATTTCCTGGATATGAAAGAAAAGTTTCTCTCTTGCAGGACAAGAATAATTGTGAGTTAGATAAGAGTTTTTTTAGTGACCTGCCACCCTGAATTTGTCAGAAAGCCCATGAAAGAAAGTCTCAAAACACTCTTTTGCTCATGTTACGTAAAACCTAAATAATACAGAGATGGAAGAGGCTTGTCTGAGGAGGTGACTCTGCTATGGTCTACAATTTATATTTCCCTCTTCATGATTTCTTCAAATTCCTCCATTAATCAGCAGCTCCCTTCCATAAAATATTAAATCTAGATATAGTTGTGGGCGCTGGAGCAGAACTACTCAGCTTTCCCTCAGCCCCTCTCCTTTGTTATCTGGTGCTTACTTGGCATAGCAATCCTGGATAGTTCAAGACAAATGGACCAAGTGGCAGGCCAAGTAATCAGCTTTGAATTTCAGGTTTGAAAGGGTGAGCTTTAATTAAATTGACTTGGTCTGATAAGAAGTTTAAGTCCAAGGTTAGCTTGAAGAATGAATGAGTAAAAATAATTTTTCCCCAAAGGCAAATTGGACTACAACTGGTGGGGGTACGAAAGAGGATTTTTCTTCTCCGCCTATTGAATATTTTCACAATGGTAATGGCAGTAATGAACCAAACTGATATTTTATGTCACAGATTGAGTATCGCACCTGAGCACGTCTCCTTTTAAGCAGATTTTTAATAAGGTTGCTTTTTTGTCGCCCGCGTGTATGCATGCGTAAACCTAGCCGGCCACGAAACAAATAACTCGGTCGCAGTTATTAGCTTGACAGTGTGCTGCATTTCATGAGAAAATGCATTTCTCAGATGGGTTGTCTTGAAAATGTATGGCTTCTTTCTCTCCGTGCAGCGATGAGTCAGTTAGAACCATAATGAAGTTATTTTTCCTCAGAGTGAGAAATGGGAGAAAGAAAGGGAAATCAATAGTGATATCTTGAAGCTAGAGTCTGCCATCTAATCTCTCAGTGGTACTGGAAGTGCTTCATTTGGCCTTTTTGATGCTTCCCCACCCACACTCTGCTCACAAAAACACCTACTCCCCAGTGTTTCTTAGAAGTAAACATGCATAAATGGACCTCATACATGCTCAAAATATCAGCTTACTCATGCAGTTGAAATTTAGAGAAGTTTCAGCACAGACTGCGTGCTAAAATGTGATTTTTCTCCCCCATTAACCATATTTTGTTTAGTTACCATATCTTCACTTTATTCATATCGGTGCCCAGCTGCAAAATTGTCTATCAAAGTATCTTTTACACAGCTGTAGAGTAGTGTGTTGGTGGGGACAAATGACCCTGCACAAACACGCAGATCCCGTCGGCTTTTATTGATTAACCCTGTCCCACACGTATCGGCTGCTAGTGATAAACAGGCATCCGTGTAGTCCCAGTTACAACTCTGTGTTAGCTAAGAAATGTAAATCAGGAGTAATGGATGAAGGCCCATAAAAGCACCTGCACATGTGATGCTAATGCTCTGTTTCACATGATCTAACATCTGAAAGGGTGAATCTAAAGGCCATGAATAAATCACACGCTTTCAGGCAGAAAGATCTTTGGCTTTTCACGTTTTGCTGGCCTTTATTTCAGCGCAAGAATGGGCAGCGTTCTCTTGGTTCTCTACTAACCATAAAGTGGAACCACTGTCTTGGTGCGCACGTCTGAGGAGCGTCTGCAGTGAGCCGAGGCTGGCAACCGGTTCTGATGTAGGCTCTAAGCAGCGTGACACAAAATACTTGCAGATTCTCTCTTAATCTTTGTGCCAGGAGCAGCTGTGCTTTTGAAAGACGGCGACGACAACGTGATAAGAAAACTTTCAGAGAGCAAGAGAAATATGGATGCAAGAGTCTGTTTTTTTCACCCAGACACTTCTACCTTTGAATTTAACTTTTAGGATGAAGACACTGCAACATTGTAGTCAAGCAGTGCATCGCTTGACACCCAGAGGATCAGTAGCAGCCATAGTGGTGTACCTATATAAAGCATGCTGAAAACTAACTTTTGACTGCCCCTTAGGATTTAAATCTTTAAATCTGGGTTGGGAAAAATTTCTTGGCCTTGTTACTGGCTGTTCTGCAAATGCAAGTCTGTTCAGATGGTGGAAAGCCTTATTGAATGGCTCGAAATCCTACAGGATTGCTATTCCAGTATTGGCAGCGACTATCTACACTGCAAAGCAACCCAAAAAATTGAAGATGGACTGGAAGAGTCTGAAAAGAAACACAATTGTGTCTGTATTGGCAAAGGCTTACAGACATTGCATAATGAACACGTCAAGCTTCCAATATAAGACTATGGTGACTGATTCTGCTGTGTGACAGCCAGATAGCTCAGTACATTAGAGTACAGTCTTACAGTTATACGGGTTGCAGGGGTCCTTGCTTGTGTTTTTTTTCTGGCTGTGAAAACTAAAATTATCATGCTATTGTTAAGATCTGAAAAAGGACGGATGATATCATTGCACCTACTGTTAGGTTCTCTGTGGTTCTTTTTGCCTTTTCGTCCTGGTGCAGTTTTAAGTAATTTGATTAGTAACTCGATTTCTAACCCAAAGAGCTATCCTTTATGTTCCCTTTATGTGGAAACTAAATCTTATCATCTAATGTTTGTGTTTATATTATCTTTATAATGGTTGGAGTCTGGGTTGTGGTGATATGGGTCTACCTCAGGGTTTCTTTAAAATACTGATAGCTAATACTGATACTGATCCAAGGCAGCGGGAGAAGACTAACTGCCAGGAGAAGTGAAGTTATGGCAAAGTGTAGGACATCAGAAACCAAGTTTCAAAATATTCCGTCTTTCAGATACGCAGTGGTGAGGACTAGCCACCTGTTCCAATATGTGCTTTGCTGATAAATGGTTTGTGGACTAAAAGGAATAAAAGCAGTTGGATATCCGACAGGTTGTAAGTTCAATTTTTACCATCGTTCTTTCTCCGCAGCACAAAGAGAAGTGACAGAGCAGTACACAAAGATACCCTAATGTAAGCTGTTGAACATGTTTCATACAATGACCACTCTTAATCATGCTGCTGCGACTTCTGTGTAAATTAGCTGAGGAATGTTACAGTTGTTTGCCCTGTTTCAGCGTCCCACCTGTTTTTAGCAGTCACAATACATCCTGAACTCAAACCCTCTATTGCCGCAGGAGTTTTTGGAGGTACATTCCTCTCTCTGCAGGGGATGCAGGAAATGCTTCTCTTTGCAGAAATTAGGAAATGCAAACAGGAAGCACAACAGAAAAAGTTCCTTTTTGTTTGTGCAAAGTCAAGGTAAGATCATACAGCATTCATGTGAAAGCACCTTCTTTATCCACTGCATACACAGGTGTGAACACTAAACAAAAAGTGGAAACTTTGGTGCTAAGATCAAACATTTACTCCATCATTCAGTGCGATGTGCTTTCAATTATTCAGTTATTATATAAATGACATGTTCCTTCAGGTAGTTTCCTCAAATATTATCCTACATGTGTTATTTACATGACCCCCTTTTTTTTAGTTGCCCACCTCATGCATGAACGGTTAACCTAACAAGCAGAAGTCGCCTTAAGGCCACCTGGTAGTTGTCCGCGGACAAAGAAAGTTTTCTTGTATGTTGAATTGTGTGAAGAACTGTGTGACTAATTGCTTGACAAATAATTTACATTCAGACAGTGACAGCTGGTGTCCACACATTCATCAGAAGCAGAGTGACACAAATGAATGATATCAACCAAGGCAGGATTACTCAGCTCAGAAGGAGTGCTCTCCAATCAGAATAGGCAGCCTCCTCGTTACTGATTATGTCCACAAGCTGTCGGCTACATGTTGTTTTTGGGCCAGGTAATGTTCACGTCAGAGGAAGACTAATAGATTCGCTATTTAGCCCAGTGACAGTTTAATTTCTTAACTGCCTTTAATGGAAATATTGCTCATTAAATTGATTATTTAGTGCAAAGTGCTATTGTTATTAAAACACAGCCAAATATATTTGTGTTGCAGGGTATTTCTGTTAAAATTACTGAAATGAAAATAGACGTGAATGAGGTAGGTGAAGCAATCAGCTTGAAGGCTTTACTCTAGCAGCCACTGCTCATATTAACTTATTTCAAGGTGGAAAGGCTGTCAGATTTTTCTGCACCTGTCCCATAAACCTGTCATATCTCTCAAGCCTTGTTTTTCAAGTCTTGATGACGTATCAGTGGCCAGGAAGCTCATATCTGCTCTGGATGTCAGGGTGATGTAGTAATGAATCAGGCAGAGGAAATGAAATGAATGAGTGTAGGGCTGAATACTGCACTTTACTGTGTGCCAGTCCTCAGTTAAAACTCCATGCCCAAGGGGAGATTTCAGACACTCAGTGAAGTTCTCTTCTCAACCTCCCTCCTCTCCCTCCCTGACTCTCTATCCTCTTCACTTTTCACCCACTCCACCTCTTCTGCTTCTGTGGATGCTTGCTCTCACAAAGTTTCTCAGATTCAGGTCAGAGGGAGCTGAAAGTCTGCCTTTGGCAGCTATTAAAGTAAGGTTCAGTGGATAAAGGCCTCCAAGGACAGGCATCCATCAGGGAGGAAAAAGTGGGAACAGCCTGTTGTGGGCTCTCATTAGAAAGGTGACGATCACCAAAAGTAGAATTGCTAAGTCTAAATGCTTTGACCCGCAGAGTTTCAATATTTTAAGCCTTAGATCTTTCATTTCTCCTCCTGCTTCCAACCCAGTGGACTATACATTTGAATGTCATTATGGTCCAATCCACTGAGCTCCACATCCCTGTCTCCTAAGAGCTATATGCCTTAACTGGGGTTCTTGAGGACTTTGCTTCTCTACCCGTGGGAAGGAGGTGACTCCTCCTTCTTTTCCCTCAGGCCACATGTTAACTCAGCTTCTCGACCTGACTAAACTCAATTTCTTCCTCCACTGCCTCGAACTGCCGCATCAGAATAAGGTGCGATAGAGCCAGAGCGTATTCCCAGTGGCCAGATTTGCATACTGTACAAAAATCCACCGCTCTTAGTCGTTTCAGAGGTCTGTACCTCTGCTTCTTTCATTGCTCTAAACGGTCTTTTTCTGCCTTTTTTCTCCCTTCACTTGTGTATAGATCTGTCTTTTTGAACAGCAGATTGTATGTATTACGTTTAGTATGCGAAGACAATCCATGACTGTATACCAGTCTTGCCACCCGAACAGGAAGGAGGCTGGCGGGCAAACAGCAAAACAGGATGTAAGCCAAAATGTGTAAACTGTTTTTGCAGGTGCTACATTGGACTGAAAATGTCTCCTGGCCACTTGCCTGGGAAAACCCCAATTAACAGCTATGCTTTGTGTCTGTCTCAAAATGGCTAAAGTCAACAGGCATTTTGTGTAGCAAGAGATGGCTAGGCCACAACAAAAAGCAGCCGTGCAGTTTACCTGATTCCCCCAGCCATACAGTGCTTGTAAGTCCAGTCTGCACGCAGCGTGGAGGTGATCAGACAGCCCGAGCCATAGAACTCAACTTAATCTTGATGGATCATTACAGTAAAGTCTGTTTTAATACGATTTTAATGGACATGGGATTACTTTTTGTGTTATGTTTTCTGTTGCCTGTGCTTTGTAAAGGCATTTATATTTGATCGATGTTTTGATGTTCTCGCCTTTTATTGTATGTGTCTAATACAATTTCAAAAGGAAGTTACCTTTCATGGAGGCAAGAGGCATCCTTTGAGGCAAAATAAACTTGATAGAGCAAAAAGGCTAATGTGATTTCAGCTGCGGAGCTATCAATTTTGTCAATCTGTTTTGGTTCCTGTGAAAGAAAAACACTCGTGTTTTATTTGTGGCCGAGCAAACGCTCAACAAAGAGCAGCAGAGCAGCCAAGACTGCAAGTGAGGTAACAGTTAACTTATAATAAGTATAATAATAGTAAGTAGAAATAAAAGTAGTGTTCGAATTAAGTACTTGAAAAATTGACTACCGAATGACTTTATATTTTGTTTTTGGTGAATAAAATATACAGGCACAGCTGTTCTGCTTCCTGCTTCATTTATTTGATATGATTTTGATTGACATACTGTCATCCACAGGTAAAAAAAAGTGAAGATATACCTGTACTTATGCAAATTCTGTGATGAAATATCACATCATCTCTTGATTAGATAATCTGCCATGTGTAAACCAAGACAATATTGCTAGTTTTTATCTCTCGCTGAGAATCCCATGTGAAAATTACATTCATATTATACTCTATTAATGTTAATTACACTTAATTTTCATTACTTTCCTTGTTGTCTTCACAACTGTATTACATTACGATCTGGGAATAAATGACCAAAACGGATAAGCAGGGCATGTCTATTAAATCAGGAGTGTCGGCTTGTTATTACAGTGTCTTTAAACACTGACAAAATTGGACAATAATAAGATTACAGAAGTGCCCAAATCATTCTAATTCTTCTGAAGATAAACCGCCATCCACATCCTTCATCAGCGTAAGGAATAGCAAACAGTCTACAAGGAGCCATATCTCTTGGCCTGCCTGATTCCTTACAGTGATCGTGCTGTGTGGATATTATTTTTACACACTCCAAACTGGAAAACAGCTTAAAAAACAATAACAAAGAGATCAAGCTTTTGGTGCTGCACCCACGGGTTAACCGGTCTGATCGCGGATCTGTGCATCGTGCCAGACCAAGCGTGATCAACAAAGAGTCCACTCTGCAACCTCATACCCGAAGGATCTGCGGCTGACATCCTGTCACTAGACACCAGGGAACACCCAGATTCCATACTGTGTTGGGTCAGAGCTGTTCAAGTAGCACAATGCAGGCCTGCGCAATAACAGGCCGTTATTTTAGTGTTGTGGCTCACCATATGCCCAAGTGACGTCTTCCTGAAGGCTATGCATTATAAGAATATAACGAGTCATAAACTGTGTGTAAAATAAAAGTTTGTTCGCGTATTTGCACCGACAGAGGCTTCAAACACAATCAGACATGCTCACGGAAAATAAAAGAAGTTGCGTCGATAATTTGTGTTCTGCTTTTCCCACTGCCTTCGTCAGGCTACACGAACGATCACGGTTACTACAGTTGCCAAGATACACATTTTCAACTTTTCTCACAACAATGTACCATTGTTATGAAGCACAACATACTGTGTGTGCATATATATAGTCGCTTATTAGCGATAACACAGCAGACGCACTTCCTGCTCTCTGCCGGTTCAGCGTCCGTGAGTTTCTCTGATGTTGTGACCTCAGACCAGTGTTCACAGCCGGAGTTCACTGTGTTCTGTGCCGGGGTCTGTTTGAAAGCCAGACTCCAACACTGGAGAAGGGAAACAGAGATTCTTGAGTACACTCGTCTAAATCTCCCACTCTCGTTTCAGCAATTATTCTGCTGTAGCTGAGGCATAATGGAGCATGGCTGCGACTGGATAACAGTGCCATCAGACCTTGAATCAACAGACCAGTCTCAACAATGGAATGTGCATGACAGCATACAGATATATATAGACTCAAAGTAACCTGGTGCCTGAAAAGTTACCTAAGTAAAGGAGCATATGTAATATATTGCTGCTGAACTCTGATTGTCAGTGGGAAGCTCCGAGTATCCGGATGAGCATGAATGATGACTGCAGTCTTTAGAGTTAGACCTCACAGAGTGTGTTTATATTTATATGTAGAAGAGGAGGGGGGTAGTGACACGATATGGAAATGGTAGCAACAGGAGTCTCCCAAACAGTCGCTCACAGCATGGGTGGCAGGCCCTGGCGCACTCATATTTTTACAGCTGGACTCTGGATCCCATGGCGTCCACAGATGCTTCGTAGCACCATTCGAAGCTGCCAGTTGCACGTTTCACCTAAGGATATCTTTTGCTCAAGACACAAAAATTGCCTCTGAATGTGCAATAAAGTTACTGCAGGTTGCTGAATAATAATTCGGTCTGTTGAGTGATTCGACTTGCTCATCACTCACAAAAGTGAAACAAGCTCAAAGTGCTAGCCATAGGCCTTTTTAAAAATTAAGTTACAGTTGAAATTGCTTTGTAATGCAATTCAAAAGGACACGTTTGAGCTCGGATTTGCTCATTGATCCCCCTGAGAAATGATGCTGCATCACCTTCTTGATATCTTAGTGTGGGCGTCTACCTGGGTGCACACTTCTGTATATAACAACCTCTCATGCTGTCGCTTTCAATAAGATTTTATCGCAAGCGAGGCAGACTGAGATGAGCTCGTAAGAGATTAAAGTTTAGTATATGTGATTGTTTCTCCTCAGTGGTGGGACTTTTAAAATGGGTCTGACCAGATGAGTTCAGTCGGAATTAGCCTTAGCGGGAGGGAGAGAAGGGGCGCTGAGAGGGTCTGCAGCTAATCCCAGGATATTGAGCGGGATTCCTAGGATGAGGCTTTGCTCCTTTGCTTTCCCAAGTGTGACGGTGGGGTGTGTGTACGGGGGATGAGGGGAACAGTTTGGATTTTGGATCTCTTTCTCTTCACAGTCCCCATTGTGAGTAGAGTTTTCACAGTTTAGGGGCACAGTGTCTGGGATTCTCTGTCCACTGAAGTGAGTCTTTTTGGGGGGGAGACGGCCAGGCAGTGCTAGCCTCTGAGGATTAGACCCACTGGGATAATCAGGATCAATTCACAGTGTCCTCGAAGGGGGTCTTAGTCTATGTCCAACCGAGTAGGAGAGAGGACGCCACTGTCCCGTGTAGTCTCTGGCTCTGCCCACATCCCCCTCATATCCTAATAGCATTAGCTTCCCTCTTCTTCACTGTGTATAACCCCTCGACTATGACACCTTTTCAGATCCTGCATTAAATTATCTTGCTTGGGTTAATATAAGACTGGTTCCCTGGTGAAAAAGATAAAATTCAGCAATACAAACATGGACTACTGGGCATATTTGCTACATTTTCCCCTTGTTTAGAAAGAACGTGTAGCTGTAAGTGTGCATTTAGATGGTGAGAACCTGCTACCTAGTTAGTTCTCTCACGAAGGTTTTGTGTTCTGGTTGACTGGACTTAAAAAGGAAAAAAAACAAAAAGGATGCCATTTTGTTAGCAGCCACATCTGCTTTTCATCTTATAATTCATACCTTTTTATATCTTCTGTGACAAACTCCGCTGAAACAAAAGCTGAGGAAGTGGGTGGAACTGAATGAGACAGTCTAAAAGCATGCGCGCTGAAGGTTACACTGACGCTCGTGCATTTCCAGGTGGTGTAGCTATTCTCCCTTCACGTAACAAACACGCTTTGAGAAATAAAGCAGGATGTGTTCGGTTTTTGTTAGCACAATTGATTTTGCTTCCCAGTCTGAAACACACCCTTGGCACCAAAGTTGGCAAAAAATGTATTGACAATTTCATTTTCTCACAGACAGGCAGCAAGCTCTTTTCTCTCACTCAGTTTTCTATCATATCTACAGCAAGACCCTCAACCAGTGCTGCTTTCCTTGTGCTGTTACTAAGATACAAGCGCTAACAACCATAAGTATGCGGGCGAGCTGGTGTGTAACTCCAGCACGCGCGCAGACAGAGCAGTTCACTGCACAAAGGCCAACAAATAAGCGCTTTCATATCTACCCTCCCCCTTCTTTGGGACAGTTGAGGAGTTGAATGGAAAGCAGGGTTTTGGGGGGCGGGGGGTCACAGGGTAGTATAGGGGAGCCAGTGTTAGGAACATTGTGTTGCAGAATTTCATGGCTCTGTGTTCTTGTTGTTTTCTTGGCGTGTTGTGATGAAATCAGGATGGCTTTGAAATCTTGTTTGTTCTTTCAATATCTTTGTCACTGCTTATTTGTCACAATATTCAGTGATTATCATGGTTTCCAGACCCAAAAGAGTTTACAATGCTCAAACGTGTTGCTCTTTTGCGAGGGTGACGCCACTCGTGACATGTGGCATTTACTGGCTCACGTAATCACTGGTGACCCGTAATTATGGTTTCACTATATTAAACACAAAAATGATCAAAAAACTCTAAAAAGTGCAATATACTTGTAGGGATCTCTTTAACTGTGTATTTTTTATTATATATGTCTATCTATCTATCTATCTATCTATCTATCTATCTATCTATCTATCTATCTATCTATCTATCTATCTATCTATCTATCTGATTTTTGTGATACTGATATAATCTGTGGTATTTAGTGCCTCAGCAGTTATTTAAATGTTATTTTTAGTGACCAACAAAATCTCAGATTCATCAAATACATCATAAAAATTTCAGGCGTTCTGTTTGTAAGGTACCTACATCTACTACTGATGTTCCAGCTGTAGATCAACATCGGGCAGTACTTGTTGCTATCAGTTTGTGCTTCATATGGTACCAGCACGTCGCAACAGCACTTCTTGTGGTGTAATTTCGTAGCATTATAACTGCATCCTTTGGGGCAAGTGCAATAATATGAGAAGAAATGGCAGCACGCTGTTAGTCTTATGCTCTTCTGGCAGGCACTCTGTCTCAATAGAGTTCATCGCAGTCAGACGGTGCCTGTGCAGCACTGCAAAAAGGGTTGGTGCTCCCCTAACACACAACATCTTCTCTATTCCCTCAGCGCACAAGACCAGACCCACTTACTGGATGCCGTCAGCCTCCTGACGAGCACTGTAAGCATTTAAATGCCACCCTTTTTAATACTTTTGTATAATTTTGCAATAAAGAACTCTTCCAAGGTTGTTAAGGTAAAACATTACATGTATAATATATTACTTCTCGTAATCCCGAACAGTAATAAATTTATTAACATTAACAGCTGCTCTTGGGGGAAAGTATGCTCACTCGTGTCTTTTCTAGGGCGTAAGGAAAAGTACTTATAATGCTGTTCTTCCTGCTTGTTGCAAAATCAGAATAAAGGTACAAACCTGCATCCTTCGGTTGTTATTACCGCTTCGTCTTAGTCATTTCTTGTCTGCCGGGGCTCCTGTGCATCCTTACACTTCGTCCTATTGTTTGTGCATGCATGAACAGGAACACGATGAATCAGTCGGTCTGGTTAAATAATGTATTTTTTTCAGTAAACGATTGAAACCAATAATATAGCATTTGATGGGGCCATGGTGTGAATTTTTTTCTGTTATGCTGCTACATGCACTGACAATAGCTCACAGAAGGACTTTTTTTTACACTCTTACAGGACTTATTCCCCACATAATAAACTTTCAATTAATCTTTGTGGTTTAACGTTGCTCCCTTGTTGAGAACACTCTATAGGCAGCACTGTACTGCTAAAGAATGTATAGCGATGCTATATTTCACCTTGTAAAAATATTGGGTTTGCCATTCCCATCCTTTCTCCCACAGCGGAAATAACAGCGAGGGTCAGTTTCAGTGTTGGCCAGTCTGTGATGCACAGCTGCTGTACTGGCGCTTTATTAATGGGATTCAGGAGCTCATCTGAGCGTTCTGATAATGGAACAATGGAAGACCCTGCTCTGACAATCCTTCATCTCAGCGATGCTACAATTGATCACCAATTCAATTGCTAACTGCAGAAAATTGAATTTCTAGCCCTAACATTGTTCGTTAACCACGGTGCCGATGAGATGGCCATCCAGATTAATGATAATGGGAGCCTGAGATGGCTTCTGAGACGGCTTGTGAATTTGATTAGCTGTAGACGGCTGTAGAGACAAAGAGTAGCTAGTCAGACTCTTATGTGGAAGTACTTAATGAAAACCCTGCATGGACGGTAATTGGGGAAATGTTTGTCTGGCTCCACGCTTCTCAGCTTACTGTATGAAGTCTTTAAACTTGTCTCGCTTGCATTTAAACACACATGTGTGCAATATATGCAACAATTCATTTTATTTACTCTAATAACATTACCTTGTTTATTGCTTCCTCTCACTGTGTAAAGGGTGCAAAGAAATAGCTCCATAAGCAGAAAATATATATATATTCATACATGTTAGACTCACTCCATCCATACTCATGTGTTTTGGTAGTGACTGCGCTAGTGCTAGTCAAACACTGCCAATTAAGAAATGGCTCTTATTCTCTCCTCTTCCAACCTCACCAAAACAAGACTGACTCATTTTAGGCTATCGAATAGAAATATAGTGTTTAATATGTAAATTTTCCCACTGTGTTTGACAGGATAGCACATATATCCCCTGTGTTATGATGTAATTTTAGTTGAAGGTTATATCATAATTGTATTTGGGTGAAGCGACAATGAACTGCTTCCCTTTTCACATAATACAAAGTATATTACATATGCAGTATATGACAGTTATGTACAATTATGCCATGCCCAGTGAAGAGTAATGACACTGAACGTACAGCAAGATAAATAAGCAAGTTTCTAACTATGGCTGTAACACGCTTCTTTGGCCCTTGATTAGAAAAGAATGGGCGCTTCAGTGGAATGGAGGGTTCATTGTCTTGTTTAATTACAACTGGTGGGACGAAGTAAAAAGTCCCCCGTTCCTCAGCCTGTTTAATATACGCGCCCTGAAATTCAAAGCACATATTTTCAAGGATACCGTCCTCCTAAATCTGTACCTACGGACACGCGAGGTCTGCATGACTGTGTTAATTTTATTGTTCTGGAGCAGCAAACGGATGCTGCAGTGAGAGATGAAGGCGGTCGAGGAGAGATGAGCCGTTCGAGGGGAACTCCCACTGGTGATAAATATCTGTAAATAAATTGGCTTTCTCCATTGACAGAGATTCACTCAGTGCAGAAATCCCTTAAGATTTTCCAAACTGTACGTTCTCGCTGTTATCTTTATTACATCTGTGTTCGGTTTCTGTGATACAGACTACATCCCAGCTGAGGTTTGACTGTTGTGTCATTTGACACCAGTGGATCCACATACCCACGGCTTCTGACTAAAGCGTCTTGTGGTAGGAAATGTATATTTGGCTATTTCGTTATCAGCGCGCGCCTCATGTTGAGCATCGTTCTTCTCCCAGCTTAAGGACGTGTTCAGGAGCCAGCATTGATTAGAAACCTGTTACATTTTGGATGCAAAAAGGCAGCCAAGGTTAATTTACTGGATGAGGAGGCCGTTATAACTCTCCCTTTAGCGAGTCTCTCCATTGGCCTATTTTAAATCCCCCCCTGAAAACAGGAGTTAATTAGGAACACCAACAGAAGAGAAATCCAAGGCAAGACGCAGCTTTTACACTGAAAAAGCACAAAATGTGTTTGCATCCACACTCAATTACTTGCCAATGCATTTTTTCAAGTGTCTTCCTTGGACACCATTTTTTTCCCTTTTCTTTTTTTCCCCTGTTATAATTCATTTACATGGGGGCAATATTATTAAAAAGTAAACACAATAGAAGCTTTTTGTGAGGTTGAACCTGCTTCTAATTAACAAAGAGCGAATTTGAAACGGGAATTAGTCTATGAAAAGGAGCTTGTTAATGAAGTGTGTGAATGGAATGAAAGAAGAAAGCACGTGGCAGTCCCTGCTGGAGAAAGGTTAATGACTGTATGGAGCAGACCAGGAGTGTCTTCTCGCTGTGCTCCGGGTCCTGATCCTCAGGGCATCGCTTCTTGTTGGTCTCCGCATGAAGCGCAGTCCTTTTTAATCACCCCAGGTACTACTGAGCTATCTGTTTTTAAAGCATTTCAGTGGCTGGTGAAGCTACAAATATTACTGATATTCTTTTATGCTCACATTTTCTAGTTTTTGCAGTTAACATGCAAAAGGATGTGCATATCTCTGTTTTGATATGTTTGAAAGCTCCCTAAAAGCAAATGCCACATGCTAAGCTATAAAATGAAGGATTAATAGTAATGACATTCATTAATCTTTCATTTTTTGTGTTGAACTGTAAAAAAAAAAAAAAAAAAATTCAAAGAAAATACATGCAAATTAACCCCACTGTGTTGCTGCACTACGGACACCTGTGATTGGCTCAGATTTTTCGCATATTGTTTGGATATAAAAAAAATTAAAATCGCTAGAAACCTCTAACTGACTCATTAAAATTCAAATAGCAGTTAGCTCTTGACATGCTCCCTTGCTTAGCATTAAATAAGCCATGCTTCATGTACTCATATTCATCTTTTGATGCCAGAATGATATGACACAACCTCAAAGCTATCATGTTTATTAGCTCAAATAATATATCAACAGCTATACATTGGATTTACTCAAATATGTGTGCTGGTACAGTGGTTAACACTGCAAGACGGCTCCAGGTTGGTGTTGGCTGTAAGGTAGATAATGTGATTTAAGTTTGTGTGTGGTTAAAACAATAAGTATACCCTAAAGTGCTTTAAATGGTCATTTAGAGTAGAAAAGCACCATATAAATATACTACATTTATCAAAATATGAATTACTTTATTATTAGAGTCTGCTCATTACTACTGGCATCATAAATTAATTAATATTCCTTGTAGATATAAACATGCCATGTCTGTCATGATATAAAAATGTATTACTCAAACTAGTACTGTTGCACAGTTGCTCCCCAGATGTTCCCCTTTAGTACTTTGGCTGCCTACATGAGATTGTTAATGGCAAAAAGCTCTTGAAGGAAAACAAAACCAAATCATTACAGCTAAGAATTTAAGAAGTGGAACCACAGAAATTATTGCCTTTTAAATTATGCTGATTTATTATGCCGACTTAGTGACTCAAAGGGGAAAGACGGAGCATTTTAGTGATATTTATGTTTTTTTGATGCCGTGATAGGTGCAGCAGCTTCCGTGTTCTGTATATGACCTACATTAATTGTGCTGCAGTCATTATTTTTAATGAAGGCTCACTGTCTAAACTGCTCATTTGACTCCACCACACTGTCTGAAGTCATGCCAAATCATTGTAATTGTCCCAGACTTGGAGATGAAACAGAACAAAGACAGTTTTCAGTGTTCAATTTGAACAACCACTCTGCTTTTATATTTATTAGGAGGGTGACTGATTTGAAGAGCCCATGTTATTATCATTTACACGTTTATACTTTATATTGGTTTAATATTTAGGTTTTTGTGCTTTAATGCCTAAAAAACCTAAAGCAAGTATAATTATTGTACATAGTGGCAGGACCTCTTTTCCCTCGCTGTCTTAAACACTCCACTTTAGCTCATATCTTTTTAAGGGCCTTTGTCCAGCCTTCCCTGATTAGCCAGAAGCAAGATAAAATGTTATTACTTACTTATGGTAAGTCAGATTTAAGTATAGGTATTGGTCTCTGATAGCTGCCAGCTGGTAGCAAAAGTTGAACCACATATATATTAACTTGGGTCACAGCCTGAACATGAAAAAACTCTAGCTAGCTGTAGCTAGCATTAGCCTAGCAACATGGCTAGACACAGCTTTTCTGCTGCACTGGGGGCATAGCCATTACAAATTAAAGTAATCCACTGGGAATGGTTGTAACAACTGGTTGTTAAAAACCAGTCTTAAAGACTGTCTTTAAGACTGGTTTTTAACAACCAGTTGTTACAACCATGACACACCTGATTGTGTCAAAGCAAAAGAAAAAGCTTGCTTTCATTGATATTGGAATAAGAACATCAATAAAGCTGTACAGTTAGTACAAGAACATGCTGATTGCCAAGGAGTTCAACTTGACAACAAAAGAAAAAAAGGAATTGACCTTATCTATCTATCTATCTATCTATCTATCTGTCTGTCTGTCTGTGTTTGACCTGGGCTTTCAGAAAAAGTGGAAAAACCATCTGAATGAACTAAAAAGAAAAAAGAAAAAAAAAATCATTGAACTGGAGGGGTTCTTCCCCCAAAACACATCATTATACTTCTATACATTTGCTCAATATTTGCTTTTTTTTGGTTTGGTCATTTGAATAGCAGCAGTGCCGACCAACCGATGGGTTGTAATCTGATGCAATCTGCATGTCTGGCAACAGCTTTTCAGTGAGTCGAAATAGATGTCTCGCACAGAATAGAAACCTTTCATGGCACATCATGCAGTGGCAAGTATCCAGCTGTTTGCTTCTGTCCCTTGATGTCAAAAAGTCTGCATGTTGTAAAGTTGAGATATGGCTTACGACACTGCTACATTAATGCAGACTGTAGAGAAACTAAGTTAGATTTTGGCTTCATGCCGGCTCCTGACTAGTCATAAGAGTTGTAGCGAGAAGAAGGCTTACAGCTAGATGATGCAACTGGCTTGACTCTAATGTCAGACTTCCCAAGAAAGCCCTCGCTTGAAGCCAACCGCCGGGTCTTTAGTTCTTCAGATGCTGGGAATGCATGTAAACTTTTACGCTCACTCTCGCAGCCAACAAAACATTTGGTATGCTTTTGTGAGCAGTGAGGTGTTTCGGGGGGTTTAAGAGCTGCTTTCTGTGGGAGAGAATAACTCCCTCTGACATAAACTTTCTGCATGCACACAAAGCTGCATAACAATTGAAAGGATAGGGGCATACCCCCCTTTTTTGGTACATTTTTGCTTTTTTTATGTAGCTTGATACATAATGGTTTCTAAAAAAGTTTCTCCGTTTTGTAATGCAAGGAAATGTCCATTTGCAAGAATCCCCAAATATTTAAATTTAGCTGAATGTTTGTGCTCGTTCACATACTCCACTGATGGTTACAGTCACATTATTATTTTTTAGTTTTTTTGTGTTACACTTTACTGACAAAGATTATTTTTTTTATACAAACAAAGACTTTTTGTTGAACTTGTATGTGTGAACTTGATTTACCATTATGGATATTGTATCAGAACAGTAAAACACACTTAATTAGAAGAGATGATGTATGGGATTTTTAAGCTAATCAAAGAGCACTTTAAAGACAAGGTGTACGTGCCAGAGATTTCATCTTGAGGAGCTGCTGCCATCTCCTCTTTTTTTTCTTTTTGTGAGAACAGCTTTAGCAAGGAGGTATCAACCGTCGCCAAAAATACAGGATTCATGCGTTTCCCGTACACTCACATAAGAAGACACAGTGTTAAAACAAACACCTGTAAAGCTTCCCTCTGATCTTTTTTTTTCTCCTCCCGCCAGCTGGCCTCGATACTCTCGCTGAGGCCAGGCGCACTCTCACCCTGGCTTTTCCATGTTGGCAGGGAGTTCTTTGCCTCTTTCAGGAGAGCGTGCTCACAAACATCACTGACTTCTGGGGTACTGAAGCTTTTGCGGTTTCACTTGCATTTTGGCCCACCTCCTCATCAACCCTTATGCAAACCAAAATTGACTCTATAATTTATCCCAGGCAATCCAACAAGAATGTAAATAAAGAACAAAAGTTGCCTGTTCTACGCATTATCAGAGGGCCTCTTCGGGAACAGAGCTTTCGTAAAACTGATCCTGCAGCAGGCCTGACCCCGACCGTTTCTCTCCACTCCATTTTCTAAAGCAACAGTACGAGGCAGCGCGCCATAGTATGTGCACTATGCTTATCTCACATTGGCAGACACAGGGTCTCCCCATAGTCTGGATTTCCGTCTGAGCCAGAGCTCCTGTGGCTTGACTGTTTCTCTCATCTGCACTGCCATCTCCTCCTTCAGCCTGGCGCAGACTAATTGACTTTAAATTGTCTTTTTTGACCTCTTACAGTGAAGTGTACCTTTTTGAATTTGTCCGTCGTACCAAGTGTCTATTAAAAAAACATCAGCCAATAAAATGTATGAACAACTGATGTTAATTAATATCAGAGGTTTATTGTGTGTGGTACAGGTCCCGGCAAGGCTCTTAGCACTTGATAACCATTTAGCCATGCAGTTTGAGTGCCAGTTTAGAGGCTGAGACTAATGAAGCTCATCGGCTAAAAATGAAGCCAGTCCGTGAAATAGCCTCATCAAGTACATTATCTCAACACAATCGCCGCATTAACGCTTGCATTTGGACTCGGCATCGCACTCGGGTTTTTTGAAGACCATCAAATAATAATAGGACAAAAATTAATTATGAAAATATAAAGAACTGCTCATAAAATCTGCATAAAACATCAGCAAACATGTAATGTGGGCTGCCTACTGAATGCACTGATTTCTTTGTGAATATAATCATTACTCCTTTGTTATTTTCTGTTTACATAACATCCTAATGGTCAGATTTCAGAAAAGCTAGACACCTCATGTATTTTTACTGGTATAAAACACAAATGTTTTTCAGCATGCACCCAAAAGTAGAAGAAAAAAACATCCAAAAAACCCCAAACCTTAATATCAGCGTGCACACTGATGCCTATTACTTCAGTTTCATTATTAATGCAACATTTCATGGACACAACAATTGGGGACACTAAATGCTGCTATAAAAATAGATTTTAGAATTACTGCAGACAGTGAACGTACTCTAATATGCAACGGCCTGATGGATAATTCATTTAGTGATGTCAACCTGCTGCATTTACTGACTAATGCAATGTTTACTCTTTGGCCTTTTCACAGTTTTATGTGATGTATTTACATGATCAGTTTAACCAAGGTGCAATACAACTGTTTCCATTTTGCAGTTTGCTTGGAGTTGCAGTTTTTGGATTAATAGTTTATATGGGTTGATGGTTTTCATTGTTATTTTCCACCAGTATCAAGCAGACACAAAATCAATCTTCCTCATAAAGTCAGTGTTTTGCTTTTTTTTTTTAAAAAAAAGAATCTGTTACATCAAGTTTTTAAAATGCATTGTTTTGAAATGCAAAAGCGTTTTGACACGGGAGTTAACCTCTCCTCTACCCATTTCACCAACCGGGGTTTTCCTGCATAGAAGAATTTTTGGTGCACTACGAAGCGGTTTTAACCACAGGTGGAAGAATATCACTATCATGTGAACAGCCTTTGTTTAACGGTGTTGTGAATTTGGTTAAGCATAACAGATGTTTTTGTTTAACACATGGTTCGAACAGTCCCTAGAATTACGTCAGAGTAGGTAACACAAGCTAACTGCCTTTTATGCCTTAATGCTACTGTGCTATTGTGGGTAGCCACCCCCCACCAAATGTCCGTTTTCGGCCAAGAACACACCGAGACTAACAGCTATCTGGTAACATCTGGCCACCGCGTAGTGCAGATTAGCTGATGGGATCTCATTTGTGTCACTATAACAGATTTCCAAACACCATAGTATTAACTTAATGGTCAATACTGCAACAGTAGGTTTCGATTCATTTTATTAAAATTAAATTGAGCTGTGAATTAGTCACTGAGGGCCTAATGAGTAACACCGTTCACAAAGCACAATGTCATGCTTAGACGTAAGGTCACCTGTCTCTCTGAGCTTATTCTCTGTTCATTCGTGGATGAAGTTTGAGTTTTAGCAGCTTCTTGAATAGGTCACAACATACAGTAGAAGATTAAAAGAGGTATAAAACATGAAACTCGTGGTAAGAACCTTTGTGGAGTGTAATGTATTTCCAGCTTAACATTTAGAAATGTACATGCCTGGGGGATAAGGCCAGAATGACCATCATTGGGGACATTTGGTCTGTTACCATTCATTCCTTTTCTCAATATATCACAGTTTACTTCATGCTTTCTAGGTGTGCGTTTTACAGGTTTATGTCAAAAAGAAACCTTCATTAGTAACAATACCCACATAGTATTCTTTGTCTAAGCTCTCGGACTGCTGGCTTGACTTGTGGTTCCAAGGTTTTTTAAAAGTAGACTGGGAGGGAGAGCCTCCAGATTTCAGGCCCCTCTTCTGTGGAATCAGCTCCCAGTTGGGTTGAGGAGACAGACATCCTCTTTGCTTTTACGATCAGGCTTAAAACTTTCCGGTTTTATAAAGCCTCTAGGTGACCCTTGCTTAGTTATGGTGCAGTAAGGCTGCTGGAGGTTTCTTCTTCACTCACCTCTTTCCACTCTCTATGTTTAGCTTTGCATTTAATAATGATGTTATTATTAATCCCTGGCTCTTTTCCACAGTGTCTTTTTTTCCTGTCTACTTTCAGATGGCTGCCACTCCTGGTGCCTGGTTCTCCTGAATGTGTTTTCCTCTTAAAAGGGAATTTTTCTCCCCACTGTCACCAAGGACTTGCTAGTAGGGGGTCATCCGATTGTTGGGGCTTTCTCTCTATTGTTGTAAGGTCTTTGACACCTTACCTTACAAGGCAGTTGGATTTGTGCCACATTTGGGGGATATCTGTAACAGAATACTTGCCAGGCTTTATGTGTTTAACGACTAACTGAACAGCGGGTAGTTGAGACCAATCAGGGTCCCATAGGCACCTACCAGCCAATAAGGTTGGAACTGCTGATGTGTTTTGGTAGGAAGATAGACAGATGGTCTTTTCAATCACCTGCTAAGTAATTTCTTTGAAAAGGACTGCCTGCAAGTGCCTTTTATCTGCAAAATATTTCTTGCAATGATGATGACTCATCTTTAACTATCCACACTGATTGCTTGCTAGCTTTCAAAGCTCCTGAGGAGGCAGCGTCTTTGTCCTTTTCTGGCTTCTTCACGTCCCCTTCTTTTATTCTTAAGGAATATTTGAAAAGCCCTTGCTTTTTTACAGTTTTCAGACAGTTTAAGTGATACTAAGAAAATTAGTGATGCAATTGTTCAGTTAATATGTAAAAATGGTTTAACTATGGTAAAAATGGTGAGTTCACCTGTTTCTTACACTCACAAAACCTCGTAAAATCAGTCTTTTGGTGTTTAGCATACCTTGTGGGTAATACATGGTACAAATGACTCATAACTCAATTCATTATTGAGTCAAAAGTCACAAATATAGGTATGTCAACAACAGCAGGACAACTGCATTTGGGATTTTCCACCAAACGTTTTGATCTTCAACAATCGACACAGAGTAACTAAGTTGATTTTACACAGCCTCCTTTTTTGGTTGATGCTCTGTTAATTAGTTGTTTTCTTTTATCATCTTATCTCTGATTTCTTTTTTTCTCTATCCTTGTAATGGTTTTAATACCACCTTGACTGTATGTTGGTAGTATAAAAGGAGCACTCCAACTCTATTAACTACTCAAACACCAGCGCCTAGGAACAAAAGACGTCTTCGCCACAGACATTCCCTCATGTTTCTCTCACTTCACAATGGTTAAGTGAGCAACTTTGCTCTTTTTCAGCAGCCTCTGCGATCTGCTAAAAAAGCCCTGCTAATTGCTGTCTTTTAAATGACAGGCATCCAATGAGGCCCATTGTCTTGGTTGAGTGTCTGTCAATATTTCATCAGTTTGTTCTTCTGCTTGCCACGCTCTTACAGTGTTGCCCTGAGACCTCTAATAATGATGTGTCTTTCTGTTATTGCATGGGACCCACTTATATTTCAATGCAAGATTGAAAGACGAAGGCGAACTGCCGCTCGGAGGATGGAGGGATACTTGAGAATTGGATGCTCAGTGTATTTAAGCTTTCATTAAGCATTCAATCAATTTTAAATATTCTTCTGATGGACATGGAAAGCATAAAGTAGTATTGCTTTTATGTATGTCGTGGTCTTTAGCACAGCTGGTTGAATTTATATTGACCTTGCACCGTATGTGCCTGTATGTACCTTCAAACTGTGCAGTTTAATTTTCCCAACACCTTTTGCGTTTATTGCAGTGATTGATTAAAGCGATTCTCATTTGACTCTGAAATACAAATTTCTCATGAGGATACGCTCCCGCTGTTCACCTTCACCGTATTTAGTATTCTCACTCCACACCGGACAAGGTGGCCATATTGAATTTCACTACCAATGCGTGCAGTCACCCACTCTGGCCCACTCCAAGGCATGAAACAATGGCAGTCACACTAAGAGTTTCAATTAATCATCTTTGGACCAGATTTGCATTTCTCAAGGATTTCTTTAGATGTGGTGAATATATGATCGAATTTATATTCAAATCACATTTTGTGTGAAACGTGATCTCTAATGGTCATTGAAATGACAAATTTCACAATGCAAAGAACCCAGTGGTGATAGTACATCTTCTACGCTCTATGAAATTCACATTAAAGATGCTTAAATTAACTGCACCTCAAGACCAGACCTGGAGTCAGGGGAAATGAGCAGACAATATATCTGCAAGTTCCCACTCGGTATATCTTAGCCTGTAAGGGAGGAGACTCAATCACAGGTAAATATTGTATTATTATTGCATTCATTAAATATTCTTAACATTTACCAAAGTCATCTGAGGCCATGTGTTTCTCTGTTTCTGCCCATACGGGTCAGATTTGTGGTGACAGACGGTGGCTTTGTGTGGTTAGGGAGTTGGCGAGTGACCCCAGAAGGAGCACCTGTCCAAGAGCGGACCTACTGCTTTCTATGTTTTGCCTTTGGGGGGGTTTGGCATTAACCCCACTGTCATGTTTCTCTCTCCTCGCTACCCTCTCACCCGAGCCTCAAGACATACATAACCTGCCAGACCCGCTCTGTCATCGCAGGATTAATTAAAATGCTACAGAGCAAAGGAACCGGATTCCTTTGGGATTGTGCCGCGTGTGTGAACGGCACGCACATGTATGAGTGTGTGTGCCCACACACGCAGTCCTGTCTGACATATTGCCAAGTTGTTGTACCTTAGGAGACATATAACAAATGACCTCTGTTGATTGATGGACAGATTTCACCTCAGCAATCCCTTCTCGCATGTGTTGTCCTAAAATACAGCGGGTATGTTTATAATGTGAGACATTACTTATGTCTAAGTGAATTTGCCCCCAAACTATGACCATCTGGCTCATGTTGTTCACTTGCATTTGCATAGTTTCTTTCCTTTTTTTGATCAGATGACAACTATGTATGTCAGAACTTCCAAATTGCCTCCTCTCATTGTTGTGTTTAATTCATGCTTCTCTCGCAAGGCACACAATTCATCTGAAAGGATTCAAATAAATTGAGTTGAAAAGGGGAGGTGGTGCGGGGGGTTACTTATTTATCCCATACCCTGGTGATGTGCTGGCAGAGAGACAATAGAGGTGATGAAACTAAATGAATTCTGTTGTCCTCTGTGCTTTTCTTGCCTATCACAATAATTTGATTAGTGACCTGGTAACTATGAATATATGGGACCTCTTCATTCAAGTCCACTGGGGCTCCTGGGGCAAGAGCCATGTTACAGGGCCCAGCCCCCTTCCATTTGTAACCTTGCCCTCATGTCATGTATGCACAACCGGGCGACTGAGTGATTAATGACCGAGCTCGTGGTACCATTGAAATCTTCTGGTGACTCCAAACAAAAGCCATCACCGTTGTCATTAGCACCAGTCTGGGAACATTTGGCTGTTGGCCCGTATCACGGCCAATATGTTGTAGACAGATGTATGTGTACCGAGTATGTCCGCCTCAAATTAAACATAGTCATATTGGAAAGTAGTTTTTCATTATTTCAGTATTTCTTCTGTTTTCCAGCAAAGCTTAAAGCTGCTTGTTGGCCTCTGTGTCATATACAGTACAGTATCCCTTTATAATAACGTTATTTGCTCGGCGTGCATTTCCTGGCATCTTCTGATTTCATTAGTGCTTCGTTTCCATCAGTGTATGTCTTCTTTGTCAGTTGCGTCTCCAGCTAATAATAATCCAGCATAATTAGAAAATGAAGAATGGCGCTGCCAGCATTCCCAGCAGTGTTTTCTCGCAGTGGAAACTTTCCTTCTTCTGCTTCAGTTTTTTTGTTTAAATGAAATATCTGCAAGGAGATGAATAATTAGTAGCCCTAAAGCTTCAGGTTACATAAAATTTTTATCTGACTCCTGAAGAGCCTTTAATTTGTGAGCTGCTCACCATCTTTAGTTTATTAGTTGGTAAAGGAAACGGTCCCACAAGTGAAAGGAAAGTGCGTATGATTTAGGCAGCGTGATTATTTTTCGCAGATAATGCAGCTGCCAAAACTGAGATCGCGTCCATAATAAATAGGCTCTTTTTTTCCTGTCAGACTTCCACTTTACATATCTGTTTGCCTTCAACAGAAACACTGAAATGTGAATTAATAAGCCCCACTGCTGCCTTCTTCATCTAGTGGATCTTGTTTTCACCGTAGCTATCACCTGTAAAAAGAATATTTGTTAATGACATCTGTGGCTATGGTGTAACCTTTAGCACTTCAACCCGACTGCTGTACGTCGCTTTCTCACAGCTTAGGTGGGATGTCTTTCAAAATTTCCCAAGATATTTTTATTTTACTTTTCAACTTTGCTGCTAATTAAGTCACTGAATCTGCAATTAAGATCCTCCGAAAGTGCGGGCAGAAGTGCTGAAACAGATGTCAGCTGCCTGCTCACTCCACCTGTGTTTTCTTTCTTTCCTTCCTTCTTTTTTCTTTCAGTACTGTAAACATTACCAAACAAACAAGCTTCAGTTGTATGACCATCTTGTGCTCGTATAGCTTTCTACACATTTAAGGTTTTATCGTGCATTTTTAGATTTCCTTACGTGTTCTCGTCTAAGCCACACTCGACAATTTGACAGCTAGCACAGCAGAAGCTGAAAATCCCTTTCAGTCCGTTTACATATGCTAACAGCAACCAGATGTCGCTGAGAAATCAGAGGACGGCTCGACGAAGCAAGTTTGACATAGCCCAGCTTTCTTTGTGTTTGCTGACTCGACAAAACCTAAATCCCCGTTTAGAGTTGATGGGTATCTGAACGTTGGTTACGAGTTATCTTTGCTCACCCAGGCTTTCTGCTTTAAGGCTCCGCCCACACTCACGTGAAATTATTCTCCTGACAGAGTGCTGATGACTCCAGTGAAGAGCCACAGATCACGGAGAACGAATAAAAAGACTATTATGGCAAAAAGAAACATTATTGCTGAAAATGTATATCCATATAACTTTTTTCTGTTCTCTTCTAATGTGACAACTGCATATTAGAGGTGGGAAAGACCTCCACTGTTGTCAGATCATCTCATCAGAGAAAAGCCTCCACTCTGTTCAAGTACAAGTTCACTCATAGATTTGTAATGGCTTTACAGAGGAAAGCGTCTTTTCACTCATGAGCAATCTTTTAGCCGGCCACTGGGAAAGAGTGCATTAACCAACAGAGGAGAGTTTCAGTGTAGCTGTAAAGACACTAACATTAACTGGCTACAGCTGATATACACTGCTCTCTTTGATGCTGGAAAGTAGCACAGTCTATGGAGAGCCTATAAAGGAGAGGGCGTGCTTTTGGTATTAGTCTTAAATAATTATGATTAGAGGTTTAAAAAATAAAAGAAGAAATATATAATTATATATTATAGTATAGTATAATTAAATGTAATTAATAATTGTTATCATTAAACATCAGATGCCAGTGACTGCATTGCTGTCTAAGGCAATTTAAATGTTCAAGAACATAGAAACAATAACTTTTAATAAACTTTTAATAAATTGTTTCCAAAACCAAAGCTATAACTTTTTTAGTGTTAGAAGGGCGGAAAATGTGTCACATGTTCAAAAAAAAAAGTGTCTAATCGCTGCAGCACACGATTATGAGCTGTGTTAAATTGCTATGGAATTATTGTATCTTTTGATTTGATAATTGTGTCGGCATACTAGATGCGACAAAAGGATTACCGAGCATGCCGAGAAAGTCCAAAGTTGGATAAAGTACGCTTGCCAGATGTTAGTTTAAGCTGCGTGAGTGTCACAGTGTCTATAGACACACACACCACCCTGTTAACTCGAGCAGGTTTTAAGCAGTGCAAGCTTGGGATTATAGTGGCTTACATCCTTTGACCTCCCCCTCCCTTCAAGCTGGGTGTATCACTTGATTGAAATAGATTCGGCAGACTTTTTATTTAAGATAAGAATTTCACTTCATTCTTCCTCTCTCTCACCCCTCGCCACCTTTCCCTTTCTCCTCAACTTTTTTTGTGATGGGGGGGGCGTTGGATTTTTAAATTCTTCCAAATAAAAAACTATTCCTCCTTTGTGTTTAGTACAACAGACGGTCCCATTTTTGGCCCCTCCTTCTACCCTCCTCAATAGGGAGGAAATGAGTTGTGGGAGCAGATTCCTCGCACACAGAGATCTCAGTAATCGCGTGGCTGCGTGTCACCAGCGCACCACAGTTACAGCAGCTTTTAATTAATCCCACCACCCTCCCTTGTCCGTTTGTGCCATTCTCCCCCAAACTTTTCACGACTTAACTTTTTTCCTCTGTGTTCGACGGTGTGAGTGTGTGTGTGAGTGTGTGTGTGAGTGTGTGTTTGGGTGTTGCGGTGGGGGGCATTTCTCTAACTTCAGTCTGTCAGCCCACTGCAGCGTTCTGTGCACAACTCGTGTAGTTACAGAATGACAGCGCTGTCACTTTTCCACACTTCTGAAAGTAGAAGATAGCCTGCTAGCTGCATTCATGCTTAAACCCTTCAGTGTCAACTCCACCGATTCTGCCTCTGAAAGTTTGTACACTTTCTGAACCCTAGGAGACCAAGTCCACATGTAAAGTTAATAACCCTTTGTGGTGTTTGGCCTACACGAGGTCAGGGATGTTGGCCCTCCGCTGCGCCGCAGTGAGTCATGCTGTTCTGCTCGAGGACTGTAAAGAAATGATACCTTGAAGTGTCTGTGTTGTCTTCCTGGTCCCCCTATGAATTGTGACAAGTTGTATTTACAATCCTAAAAGGTGCTGACACTGCTGAATTCCCCGCCTCTTGGAGAAATACCAAAACACTGGTACCCTTTAGCAAATTTGTGCGCGCTGGCTGTCATTGAGGTGTGAAGGGGCTGCTGTCTCGGTGAATGCGGGGCAAGCTAGACCTCTCTGGAGAGATGGACTGAGTTCTCGCCTGAAGGTCATCTTAATAGAACAAATTCGGGCACACGTGTGGGAGAACTGAAGCCTGCAAGCATGAGATAGATATGTGTCGGCCTTCTTGTTACATCCATGTTAAATAGATGTGGTGGAGGCAGCGCTGTTTGATGGTCAGCATTGAATGTTTCCTGTCACTGCGGATGAGCTCATTATTTTTGTTCGCTGCCTTTCTTGCGTTCCCCTTCCTGAAAGCCAAAGTGAATAAGACAGCTGCAGACGAACACTGCAGATGCAAACTTGGCCCTGCTATTCAGTATGACTTGGCTGTAGCGAGCATTAGGTTCGTAAAGTGGGCTAAACTTGCATGCGATTAGGCTGTCAACATCTGAAAATAATGAGCTGCAGACAGAGCCACATTGGCATGCAAATACTGTACTGACATTCAAAGCTGGCTTAACATGAATGAGAGACGGGAATGAATCGAAGAGGAACTTTTGCCTCCCACTGCAGAGCTGCAGACCTGCTGGGTGAAATGGACAAGCTGGACTCTCAGAACCTTTCAGAATGAAATAATTATTCCCCTGCATCAGACTTTGTGGACAAATGAGACCGAGGGTCGATTAAGTTCTAAGGGAGACGTGGTGTTGATCTCATAAAGGGCAGCAGGAGATGTATGGCTACTTACAAGATCATTTAAACCACTTAATGGAGGACAGGAATTAATGGCTGCCATAGAGCCGAGTCAATTATATGGATATTTTCATAACATATTGTGTATAATTTATAGTGTAATGGCATCAACACCAATCAGCCCCTCTGCTTTTGTTTTGGTTATAGCCTGTTTTAAATCAGTTTATTGACTTTGTATTTTTGGCCGTACAATAAGTTGCCGTCTTCAAACAGTGATATAAAAGCAGTGTCATTGTCTGCTATTGTGGGGTGGCGCAATCTTGATGGCGGTGCTTCTTGTTAATTTGTATTAATGTCAGATAATTTAGAGTTACGATGGATATATGTGCACGCCTTGTGCTCTCAGGCAAAAAATTGGATTCATTAAGAAGACGGAGGAGCTGGTTAAGTTTTTTGGCCTTGTGGTTTCAGGTCACTGAGTAATGTGAAGAGATGGAGAGGGTCCCGGCCTGAAGGCTGGGGGAAGCTGGTCAGAGACAGAGGGGAGAGGACAACACCCCCGCATAGGACCGCATCACTCACACTGACACATCTCACACCACAGACACTTTTACTGCTGGACCAGATTGTGTGTCTGTGCGCGTGCGTGTGTGTTACTGAGAGCGTCACAGTCACGTGAGAGTCTCGGGGAGAGCCGCGAGGAAGGGTGCTGATGACTTTAGGTTAGCTTTGCCTGCATGTTAGTCTGTTTTAATTACATGTGTGAACAGTGCGCACTGGTTCACATGAGCGCACAAGCAACGCTACAGAAACTACTAAAATATTCATAATAACATATATAGACAAGAGCGTGCTCACACATGCAAGCCTTCACGTGAGCCTCTCGCTTACAAATGCAATCATGAATGAGCGATGAAGATGGCTCGAAAAATTAAAAAAACATACTGAACCCTTTTAAGACTCTGGTCTTGTTTTGTTCATTGGAGAGTGCACAGGAATCCTCAAATGATGGAAAAAAGTTTTACAATTGCTGGGAAAAGGGGAACATTTGAACGATGTAAGAGCTAAATTTGATTTATGCATATGAATCGTACACGTGGATAAAATTTAAAAAGCAAGTCCTTGATATTCCCTTTTTCCATGTTCTTCTAATCCACATACCAAATGAGCAAACATAGCACATGCTAATTTTACACACTGGCACAAGTTCAAATTTATGGGGAGACCCTGAGGCCTTGGTTTGGTTTCAGCATAGCTCGCTATTAGGAAACCATTAAATTATGGATCTGTATGATGTGCAAAGTGTATCGAACAGGAAGCAAGGGACGGGGTACCACAAGCACCCCTTTTTATTTTTCGCAAGTTTTACTTTTTCGGTGGTTTACATGCAAAAGGGTTTTTAGTCTTGGGCTGAATATTAATTTTTTATCATTTCATTACATTCAGGTTTCTGTTGGTTTATGTTGCCTGTGTTCAATCAATTACTCCCATTTTGTAGTTAATTAAGGTGCCCCAGCCTAGCATGCCTTATCAAGATGATAAAGCATCTCAGAAAAAAACCTTTTTTTAAGCCATTAGATAAAGATCTGATCTATTTCCTTAGTATATTTTTCCATAATTTCTAGGATCCCTGCTAAAAACGTCCTGTAATCAGTTCCAGAGTGTCTTTCCTGAGCAGGATGTCTGTGGACAGGTTGCCTGTCGCACTTCCTCGTGATTGGCTGTGTTTTGCGGACACTGACACATATTGGATTTTTCATCTCTCGAGATCTTTGAACTGCGCCTGACCTGACCTCACTGACCTCTAATCAGTCATAAGGTTACACGGCCTGTACTTTTTTTTGATCCTAATAATGGCGACGATGGAGAAAAAACAGCTACAGGCAACGGTGAGGTCATCCAGGGGTGGTTTGATGGGAGCATCTATAGGAATGCAAATGTGACCGGCTGCCTGACCAGTACATTACAATAGGAATAACAGCAGCCTAGGGCAGACAGTGCAGCTGCCCCCATTAGTTTTAATCGCTGGGTTACATAAAAGACAAACATAATTAAGCTTTGGGTGTGTCACACAGGAGACAAATGTATGGGGCACCTTGTGTTGTTTAGCAGAGAGTTCTCTGACCTCAGCGAGCACTTCAGTGTGATTAAGGAATTGTTTAAAGGCAGAGATCAGTCAGGGGTCATGAGTGATAAGTGAGGTCACACGGGGTTGTCAGCAGTCTGGTTCATCAATTTTGTCTCATACTTGGATCAGCCGAAATGCACAAAGCAGCTCTGTTATGTATTATTTGCAGTGAAAGCCACAACAATAGCCTGAAACCCCCCCAATCCCCCTTTTAGATAAACTGTAATTTATCACATAGCTGCGTGAATTTGTGAGAGTGGCCTGCAGCTTCAAAGCGATCATCTCACTTCAGTCACTACAAACTAATTTAATTTATTTAATCCAAGAGCTAAGATTGCTGCATCAGTTAAGGATTTGCACTGCGATGCACTGCGCTCATAGTCTTAGCGGCTCAAAAATAACACCTGAAGTGTTTGGAGAGGTTCTTGCAAGTGCTCCACATTTGGACACTCTGCTCAAGCACGAGTGATTTTCCATTTCTCAAAAAGTTTTTGAGCCACCCGGGTTATCAGTGAGAAGCTGATGGCTGTGAAGCTAGTCGAGATCCCTGCTTAAATATTTTGAGTCGTGCTCGATAAGAGAAATAAGAAAACGTATTCTTGGTTGCTTTAAAGGCAGATGGAGGCGCATTATTTTTAATGTTTTAGCTGTCTTACCCTCAAATTCCTAATTCAAATGTGACAAAACTGCGACTGATCAAAGAACAAAAAAAACTATTGACGACAGACGCATGACAGCTGTGACTATTCAGTGTACTAAAATTGAACCGTGTGTTTATTTTAATTTGCAGTTAATGTCATATTTTTAGCATACGGGGCAGGCTTACCGTATACTTAAGGTTTAGATCACTTCTGCAGCTTTTAGTGGCTTCCTTAGCTGTAATTAAAGCTTTCACAGTGTTAAGAGCTTGTGGGTGTGTACATTTTTTTATTTGAACTGAATACTTTAAAACTAGTATAATCTAGATAATATGTTGTATTTTAATAGTGGGCTTACGTGTGATTTTATTGCTTTTGCATGCATAGTTTTTCATGGGAGGAGCTGCAGCTATATCATTAATTGTGCTGAGCACCGAGCTGTGTATATATATTTCTGCTGTGTCCTCTGCAGAAACAGGTCTGCTTGTACCACCGTCCATATGGTGGCTTGTTATTAGTTTTCAGTTGCCCTGGTGCCAGGGAGGTTCATCTAACCCTAGAGTCCAGCGTCTGCATAGCCCAATTTCTACTCCACTGCGATATTTCTCTTTCTGGCCAATCGAATAAGTCACACATGACTTAACTGCACGAAAGAACAACAGCAGCCTCAAGCAGATGTTGCTCTGTACACTGCCCGTGGAGTGGAAAAGTGATTTCAAGAATACTATCCGAGTTTCTGTTTAAGGGCTCAGCATGTCTCTGAAGGGGAGATGCGGCTGTGAGCGAGAGCCTCAGAGTAGTGATCTTGATGAAGGATAAAAAATACAGCATGTTTTTCATCCATAAAGCATTTTTCAGATTTTGTGCCTACTCTGTAATTTGAGACATAAATCAATAAAACAGGTCCCGTGTAGCCTTCTTTGTTACCTAACTGCACTTAGATTGAGCTCTCTTGAGTGCAAAAAATAAACCAGAAATTTCATCAACGCCTTGTGCGATGGTAATAATTAAACAGAATAAAAGAAATATTATTCTTAAATGGTGTTTGTTGTACTTAAGAAGTAGGTAAGGAGGAGCAATGATATTTTTTTCACTTTTATTCTGTAATATGACCAATATTTTTCATATTCAAGTGTGTATGAAAAAAAGTCACTGGTTTCTTAAAAAGCTAAATACAATAAGCATTGGATCAAGGCACATACAAGACTGGCCAAAGGGCATACAATGCACTTTGGTTTTCAATTGTAAATAACAGTTGACTTCAAATTGTGGCAACATAAGTGTGTTCATTTGAAAGAAAAAAATACTACAAAATAATACTCATAACAAGAAAGAGCTGCTGACACGGTGTAATTCTAATAAAAGCCAGCATGTTTTGTGTTTTTGGCCTGGTGACTACAATGACGTATGGTACACGGTACTGAAGAATGCCGCCATTGTCATTTAGCCATTGTTGGCTTGTACAAATAGAGATAGTGGGGGTCCTCTGTGTCAGCCTGTCCTGTCTACTTGTTTCGAGGAGCAGAGGGCTCCTTTAGGTCAGTGTGCTTTATCTGCCCTGTGCTGTGGCCTACAATCCTATCAGAGACATTTTAACCCTGCTTGGGTTGCTTTGCTGTATTTCTTCTTCCTGCAAACAGAACAAAATAACACACCGAACAAAGAGAAAAAAAAAAGCATGACACCTCATCTTTAGTTTCCGTACTCCACAACTGGTGAATACTGGAGTAAGATTCTTGGTCCATAATAAATGGAGACAGCTACTGACTGCTCATTGTTTTAGATGGCAACATGCCTGCTTTGTATATTAGTTGATCAGCTGTGCCTTAGTTTACGTCATGTCATTTTTTTGCCTTTTTGTTTTTCTGACAGCCACAAAGTTAAAAGAATGACCTGTGCTTATACTACAAGGTTTTCTAAAGTCTGATTGTTCAACACAGCAATGAAAACCCACTTTCACAGTTGACAAGTCATCATATCTTAGTAGAACACAGAGTTTCTTTTGTTGGTCGATAACCTTAAGCAAAGGAAATACAGTACAAATTACTACAAATCCCTAAAATATAGAATTGCAGTTGGTTACCATACCCACTGATGGTTCAGTGATGGCCCGCAACTGGAACGTTCTCCATCTCCATAAAATGTCCTTAAATATAAATTATATGGCAAATGTACAGAACATTGCTTCCTTAGTCTTATAGATCCAGTGTTTTGTAAAAGTCTTGCCACTCTGTTTGAGTCAAGCACACCTCATGAATGTCCGTATGCAATATCATGAATGGGAATGGTCTGAATCTGGTATTCCACTGTCTCTGTAGCTCCTGTTGTTAATACTGTTGTCATTATGTGGACTTTTGTATAAACTCAGGCCATTAGGTGGGAAAATTGTGTGTATCACAAATTCCTCCTTGGACACAGGCAGGTGATTTATAGGTATCATCTGAAAAGAAGTTTCTCGTATTTCTAGGATGGAGTTGTCCTTTTTAGTGCCAGCCTCAGCATAGTCATCCTTTCTCCGACGGCCTTTGTTATAGGTGCAGTTCCTGGAAAAAAGTGAACCATTCCTATGGACGTACCAACACACCAGCGCCAACATGATTATTGCCAAAAGAGCCACAGCCCCTCCAATGATAGCAGCCAAAGGCAGACTGGAATTTTTGTAAGGCTCCTTCTCCTGTTCTCTGTTTAAAGTTGTAGTCGGGTGGTATGACTTGTGAGAGCCAGTCTCTGTCTCGATGCAAACGGGGGTCTCATCAGACAGGTAACTGTTGCTGGTCTCCATGGGAACCATGCATATTCTATAGGAAGACTCTGGCTCCAGCGCCGTGAGCAGATACTCTGTTCTCTCCCCCTGCACGATGGTTTCAGTAATAGAGCCAAAGGCAGGGCTGTGCCCCAGCTTTAGCCAGCTGAGCCGCAGGGCAGTCATGGGTTGCGACACCCTCCATGATATGTGTATGGTATCTGCACCACTTGACTTCACACTGATGGTGATGATCTTTCTGCCTGAAGAGGTGGTAGTGCTGTGGTAATTTTTACTGATGTCAGGCCCTTTTATTATAGGCCTCCTAGTCACAAACACGGGCCACTGGGGCTGTGATGGGCGTAGAGTGTTGGAGACTGTGCTCGTCTCGTATGTGGAGAAGAGCTCTGAATCTGTGCAGTCAAACATATCTGTAGTTAGGTCTTTAATTGCCATCCCTTTGACCTTATCAGGACCCTGGCACATGAAACCCCGTACGTTCACCTTAGATGGCAATGACCGCAACCAGTCACGCACCCATTTCATCTTGCAGGTGCATTGCCAGGGGTTGTTGCGCAGCAGGAGCTGTGTGAGATTGTCCAGATCTTCAAATACGCCCTGTGGGAGGCTGCTCAGGTTGTTAAGAGAAAGGTCCAGGCGATACAGCTGTCTAAGGAAGGCAAAAGCCCCAGGTGGAACCCGATTAATATGATTTTCTTGTAGCTGCAGCTTCTCCAAACAGGTGCCTGGCAGATTGGCTGGCGGCATAGTGAGGGAATTCCTCACCAGCGAAAGCTCAGTCAAGTTGATCAGGTTGATGAAAGCCATCTCACCAATCCCACGGTTGTTGAGCAGGTTACCATCCAGGATTAGTCGCTTCAGGTTGATGAGATCTTGCAGCGATTGCTCTGAGATGGTGGAGATGCGGTTGTCGTCAAAGCGTAGCTCCTCAATGCTCATAGGCAGGCCTGAAGGGATGGTGCTAAGGTGGTTTCTGGAAAGAAAAAGCAGCCGGAGATGATTACTGTCCCTGAAGGCCCCCTCCTCTATGCTGACTGCTGATACAGAGTTATCATCCAGGTGCAGTTCTTCGATGTAGGGAATTTGAGCTAAAGAGGCATGGGTAATCATCCGAATGTTGTTCTCCTGAAGGTGGAGCTCTTTTAGCCCAAGGGGAAGGTTAGTAGGAAACTCATCCAGATTATTGCCGTACAGGTAGATCTTCTCCACCTTTATGAGCCTTCGAAGCTCTGAGGGAATGCCCGAACTCTTAATGCGATTGTTTTGCAGAAACAGCACTGTAGCGTCCTGGGGTATACCAGTAGGGATGGAAGTCAGGCCACGGTCATTACAGTAGATAAAGGTCCCATCGCAGCGGCAACTTGAGGGACATGAGGCAGAGGTCACCAAGGGGTTAGCAAGACCCAGCAGCAGCCCGATCCTGATGAGGAAGAGGACGAAGGACTTGCACTGACGCACCATCTTGAGGGTGTGTTGCCTGGCAGTCTAATCACTCAAGAGCCCCTGGGGAGAATACACAAGTGTACATTTAATGCACAATGCCTTGAAAGCGCAGCCAAATTCCTGTTTTCAGAATTGCTGGGTGTTTGAAAAGCTGCCTGCAGCACTGGCTCAATTAAATATGTGCTGAAAGAATCATTTGAATCCCTAATTTTTAATTTATATGATTTGTTTATCAGGATTATCACACAGTGAAAATGTATCTTTTGTTTCACAATATACTCATTACATAAATATTCTAATCTTTGTGTAACTTTACATCTTTACCTACCCTGCATTCCAAATAGTTAAATGATGCTTTGTCTTAAATAAAAAATGTTGCACCTTTGCACCTCTGTGAATTAAAACTGAGTGCATCGACTTTTCCCCCACGACTTCTGAAATGTAATGCATTCCCAAGCTTTACACATTTCTCAATCTGAAGCCTCTCTCTCATTGCCACAGATCACAGGGGTGAAAAAAGTCAGGCTGTCTCAATGAACTGTCGTGAACCTGGCATACCTTAAATGCTGACAGATTAATACCAATGTCCTTAGTCTCTTGAATAAGGCTTGATTGTAAATGTTTAACATATTAAAAGTTTAGATTTAAGAAGTTATTTTTCAAATAAGGTTTTCTAAAGTCACAAGAATTTTGCACAGCAGTGTGTTAATGATTTTTGCTGTAAGTGTGTATGGCATGTTAAAAATGCTAAAAAAAAAAAGACAGCGACTGTTACATTATTATAGTAAATATATATATTATATTTAAGGGTTGTGGACTTCAGACAGACAGCCTTGACATCAACAAAATGGCAAAAGCAGAAAGCATCTGTCTCTTTTTTCGTCAGCTATGTGTACGTTGCCCTTTACTTTAGGTACTACTGAATTATTTCTTTCATTATGCATTCCTGCCATGACCTCTCTTCCTGTACGTCTAATTAGAAAATGCTGATCTGGTGAGTGAAGTGGAAAGAAGCAAAGCCTTCTGTATTTGTCATACCTGATTTATACGATGTGGTAAATCCTTTCCAGCCACCTAAAAATCCAATCAAGATTTCCTCTTGAATTTGCTCTTATCCTTTCTCAAAGGAAAAAGTTTGCCCAAGGGGTTTCTTGTGATATCCTGACCTGGTCAGTGTTTGCTGAGCCGATCCTTGTTTGGACGATGACCTCCTCTGTGTGGTCAGAGGCTCATGCCTTCAATGAATTTACCATGGCAGATAAGCCTGTACAAAAAGCATCCCCTGCCACTGACAAAGCATGTACTCTCAGGTAATATTGAAAATCCTAACGATTGCTGCAGCTGTCAAGCTTAACAGCCATAACCGCAAATTAGATTTTTGGGGTGTTGTATTGTTATCCGTTTGTTGTACGTGGCGGACTTTTGCAAAGGCTCCTGTCTGCAATCATGGCCGGCAGGCATGATGAGTTCACACAAAGCTGGTCTGAGCCATGCCAATCCCCTCTGCCACAGGCTCAATCCAGGCCTGTTCACTTGTGTACTCCAAGTCTTCAGGTAACCCAGAATCCTCTGCTCCCTTGTTGAGCCTGTATACACATTAATCCAGGGCTCTGGTCCTTTTTCCTGAAGCAGATAACCAGTGTTCTCCTCTCCACTAAGGAGAGAAAAAAGGCAAGTTGCTTATCCTTCTGGGCACAGCCTCTCTCACGTATCTGCAGCTTGAGTCATGCTGTGCACTCCTCACACCTGGGATGATGCTCTGAAAAATAACCAAAGAGCAATGCATTCAGTTTTTAAATGATCAGGTTTCATTGACTTCACCTTGTAAAATTGCAAAAAAATTTAATTGCATTTAGAGATGTTTGATCATGGCTTCTGCCCGGCCTTATATTGTGACTTTGTATTTAGAAGAACCCTCTAATGCAATACTAAAAATACGCCTGTTGACCTTTTACAGTGAGCCACTCCAACAGACCACATTTCTTTTCTATCCCGCTACAAGAACGTCCGTGGATAAAAAGCCAGCACTGATTCAAACCCCACAGCTCAACAATGGCTACGGGTGGAGCTCCTTCCTTACTTCAGTACGTGTTTTAAAAAATAGAGCAGATCCTGTGATTTAAAAAAAACTAAACTAAAAAAAAACGGTTTAGAAAGTCCAGATATTAGAGGTGGAAGAAGAAACGATCCAGTCGGCGCCTGCTGAATTACTCACATTGTTAAAAAGCTTTCATGACAAATGAAGGCTGTTCGAATTTCCTAAGAAGAGGATGTCTGGTGCGTCCATCCCTGTCAATCCCAGCACCTCTCTGTGACCTCTTACCTCCACCCCATCCTCTCTTTACATTCTGTGAACGCTCCTTCTGTTCGTAAAAATAGAATTTCCTTTGCCAAGGAAAATGTTATGGCTCCCTTTTACAACACAATAGCTTTGTGTCCTAAGCATCCATGTGACCTGTTTGCTGCCTCTATGCTGTAAAACATGTAAAGGTAAATTAGGAACAAGAGGCCCAGCCATTTAACAGTTGTAACCCATGACAAGGAGAAGATTAGGGAATTGAGAGGCTTGTAACTCGATTACAACTCCTGAGATGCTGTCTCATAATAACGCCCCCCTTCCTTCTGTTCCATCTAAACACGGGTGCTCGGTCCAGTATTACATTAGTAGTAGATTAGAGTCTGGGGAAGAGAAAAAAAAGCACCAGATGTGACCTCTACTAACTTGTAGACTAAAGGAGTCTGATGAGGGGAAAAAAAAGATTACATTTAGTAATGGAGTTTTTTAGAAAATGGTGGGATGATAGAGGAATATGTGCTGTCTGTCTGGTGGAATGAACTTTATGTGCAGCACTTAGTCAGGCTATTTCAATTTTAAATAGCCTCTTTCACCTAAAAGTTCTTCTTTCCCTAAATGTGTGCCGTCTTGATTTGAATACTGGAAATGTTGGCATTAGGTAAAAGAAAAAACGTGCCTCTACGTTTCTGCCGAAGGAAGAGCTGTACTCCAAAATAATAGACTTTTGGGGTTTGAGAAAGGGTGATTGTCACAAAAATGATATGGCACAGCATTTCCTTTCTTTAGCCAGAAAAACCCTAGCATAATAGAATGTAGCTCAGTGTCCAGTATAGGAGATGATGAGATGTGGGTATTCATTAAGAACATGTGGTAGAATAATCTGTCGGCCTCGGTGTGCTCTGTTATATCGTGTGTGTGATTTATCAGAAGTGTGCTTTGAACATAGCACATCATGCTTATTTTACAAGAAAAACAGTCAGGCCTAGACGCTTGATGGTCTCCCCCACCACCCCCACCCAACCCCAATTTTTTTTCCATGCTCTTCGGATTTCAGGAGAGTGGCCCCCTCTCCATTGTTTGCTACAAGGCAAGCATGTGGACCGTGTAGCCTCACAGGGGGGGGGGGGGGGGGGGGGGTCTAAGGTTTTTGGAACTTTTATTCAGACAATTTACGAAATGCCTTAACTTAAAACAGTGCATTATGCAAACCTCCTCTGTTCCCATTTACAAATGCACGCCCAGCCAAATGTATGCAGTTGCGCGCACGCAGTGCTTTGTTTCCCGTGCACACAATCATTCTGAGAGCAATAAACGGTGGGTTCAACGTTTTTAGTGATGGATGTCTTTCTCCATCGTTCTAATAAGCTCCGCTGGCAGGACAAGGGATTTCTCCAGCAGTCAGAGTGGATTCTGCTTCATTTAATCCGAACTGGCAAAGTTAAATTGAGCATCCTAGTAAAATTGCGTGTTGGTGTACAGCAAGTTACCTTTCAGTGAAGAGCGTGGGAGGCTCGCACAAAGCTGGACACCGATAGCCATTGTGAGCTGAACACGCATAAATGCACATTAAGCTGCAATAACAGAGCCCAAGACTCTGTGCCCTGTAGGCATACACTGCACAAGAAAGGCTTTGGTAGAAAAAAATTCATATAGGAACAATTTCATGCCTGTCAAAAGTATTGCAGATTATAATGACTTTTAGTTCAGTAAAATACAGAATAATATTACATGGGCTGCATTGGTGGGGGTGAAGCTCAAGAAGTAGTAATGGCTGGCTGCTAAATTATTCATAAGCCCTGAAATTAATTTTGAAACCACGGTAGAGCCTTCCATTGGGAAATCATTGTTGTTTGTATCTGCTGTTGATCTTTCATTCTAATTCATAATTTAGAATTATGATAGATTGCACAGTACAGTCATTGTGGGCTATGTTTTGCTCAGATTCGCTCTCTAAGCTGTGTGCCTGCAACATCAGCTGGCACAGCGATAGCACTTAAGGAAACAGTCAAGGTGGACAAAGATTGTTTGGGGCTGTATCAAAATAAACAGACCCCTTTAAGCTGATTTTAAAGCAAAATGAATAGTTTTCCCTGCTTTTAACAGAGGTGAGATTTTGTCAGTGGGAACGCTTGCATGTAGCATTGATTAACAATTTAGGAGATTGTATGTCAAGACACCTGGCAGCGGCCTACTGTGTGCCGCTGAGACACAACAGAACATTCATGGTCACATCTGAATGCACAGGGACACAGAACACGTTTCAGCCAAATAGAAAATGGGTAGAAATCTCTTAGTTTAACGGATTTGGTATGTGGCCTCCTGGTGTTGTCTTTAGATGGGCTGAACAGATGATACTTTTGCTGGACCATTAAGAGCATATATAGGCCCGGGACAGACGGGGGTCCCTCTTTTGTAATAGCCTGAAAGGAAAGATCTGTAGCAGCGGCAATTGTTTTTCTCCACATGGGGGTGGTAGGCACTGCAAGATAAAAATGTGTGCGAATCTGTGTGTGTGTGTCTGTATGCGACAAGCAAACGCAGAATATTCATGTTAAGCTCCAGGAGCCTATCTCGGCACAGGCCAGACAACCACCCAAAATAGGGGGGATTTGTTCAGCCTCCCTACTGGCCCTACTACAGCTTGTTCTGAGTCATATGGCTAAGTTTCCCCCCCCCCCCCCTGCAGCATTTAGGCCTTGAAGCCCTGTTTACGCTTTTACTTTCAGTAACCAGTATGAAATGATAAAAGATGCTGCTGAGTGGATAGATAAATTATGAAAAGAAGTGGATTAGGCCTCCTCAGAGCACGGTGGTGAATCAGAAATATGCCTTGGTGGTAATGAAAGACACCCCCCTCCCCCTTTCCCCACCCCCAAACCAATTTCACTTTTTTTTAATGCTTTGATTTTTTTCAATCATGGTGACCTGGTTAGTTGTCGAATTCCCTCTCACAACAACTGACTGGGGACTTTTGCCTCGGGCAGCTATCAGTGAAGACAATTGGCTCTGTTCTCACAAGTCTGCCACGTTTTAAAAGGCTATTTATTTTTACTGTCTGTCAAACACACCGAAAAACAATGAGCTACTATTTGCATTGCATGACAAGTCGGGTCAAGTTTGGATCCACTGCCGGTGATGTGCGGAAATTAGGCTCCAGCCTACACACACATACACACACATACACGTATACAGATATGTTGTTCAAAGCCTGGATGAACTTATCGTCTCACGAAGATAAAAAGCTGTGTTAAATTGGATTAACCACTGTCCTTGTCCTGGTGCTGCTGCTAAGAAGGCGTCCACTTTTATTGTATTGCTGGGATGGTGATCAGTTTGCACGCACAGAGACGAACACGGCGTTTCGTTAACGTGACAGACTGATCGAGTGAAGCTATCGTTGACTGTAAAGGCGCTTTTATTTCTTGATGCTTTAATAACACGGCTGTCACGGAGTCGCAGAGAGCTGCAGCTGCAACGAAATGCCACACGTTTCTTTTAAATACTCGTTAATGTAACATAATGTGCTTTGAGTGAGCTGCTGATTATAAGCGAATTGATGAAACTTAAGTGGATTTAACTTTGTGCATTTAAAGGGCTTCTACTTTTTTTTTTGACTACGCCCGTGCAGCAGGGAAAAGCTCTCACTGCCTATGATTATTATTGTTATTATTTTAGTAGCAGAGGAGGGTGGCGATGGGGCGTCTAAACCTGGGGTTGAGTTTACAGTTGCACAGCAGCCTAAAAATTTCACTCCCTAGTAGGTTGCATCAATAGTAGCGGGTCCGATCCAAGTCGTCTAGACTGTGATTGTGCAGACGCTTTCAGTGGAGTTGTTTTTTTTCTTGGGTTTTTTTTCAGCTGCCTCTCCGTGTCTAAATCCGCGGGATCTGCGCTGCAATTCCAGCAGCACGCCGGGGTGTCTTCTCGCGCTGCGACACTGAGGCAGAAACAGACAGGAGAAGCAGACCGGGTGTTTGCTCTCAGAGACACACGCTGGAAAAAATAGAGGGACGCAGTACCCGATAGCAGCAAGTTGTTGGCACCAAGAGGGGGGGTTGAGACGAAGAGAAGAATGATTTCTGTCTGATTTCTATCTGCCAACCTGGGAAGAGTGTGTACGCTCAGTGTGTGCGTGCGCGCGCGTATGAGTGCCTAATTTGGATATTTTAGAAGAAAAGAAAGTGCACTTGAGATTTTTTTTTTAATAAAGATCGCCCTGAGACAATCACCTCTAAGAAACGCAGTATCTCTCGCCTGAGCCGAGTGTTAGAAATAAGGAGGGAAAGAGGGCAACTAATTAGATACAAGCAACTCCTGAGGATTCCGCATTACTTTCAATTCCTTCTGCCAGAAAGAAGATCCAAAAAAGATGAAAAGGATGCATTCCCAACAGGACTGTACCATCAAAAAATAAAAACCCAAAACAAAAAAAAAGCAACTCCGCACTTACCTCAACTTAATCAACCAAAAATGGAAAGTAACAGGTATCCTCTTATATTTAGCTTCACAGCGTGAAAAATAATAATCCAATCCACGCTTAAATTCAGATCCCGAAAAATACAAATAAAAAAATATATAATTAAAAAAAAAAGTCCACACTGCCTCACAAGGCTAGAGCTATTCGGAGTTTATCAGAAGCGCCACTGCTATGTTTACTGGTGACCCCATCACACGCATACACAATCTGCTGGCTGTGCGAGGACATAGGTGCACGGATAGATCTCAATACAAATGTGGAGTTGTGTTTGCCTCTAGCTTTGCTTCAATAGAGCACTGATGTCATATGGAGGCGGGGTCTCTCTCTCCCTCTCTCCCTCCCTCTCTCTCTCTCTTTTGGAGATGCACGATGCAGTGTTGTTTGGATACACTAGAGGGAGTGGAGGAAAGGGGAAAGCCACTCACATCCTTGTTAGATGTGTGCACTTAAGATGAGCGAGTAGTCACTGGTTGGAAAGCGATGCTGGCTGGCATCAAAAGACAAAGAGGTGGGGAAAAAACTGGAGATGTACAGTATGTGTGTGCATGCTGGTGGAAATGAGATACGCCCTAAGCACTTTGCCGGCAGTGGTTTGCTTAAGGAAGAGATATCGGCAGCTGTTATTATCATTGGGTGTTCGTTTCAGATGTGCCAGGATAGTTGATGATCAGTGTGGGTCGGATGTCAGATGTCATCATTTTTCAGTTTCTTTTTCTTCTTTTCTAAAGTAAAGAAATCCAGCATTTCAAATGCATGAACTGCTTCATGCAACAAGAGTAGGATTATATCTTTAAAAAAAAAAAAGTTGACAGGTAATGAATATTGGATGATGTTGTCGCAGTGAGCCAGAATAATTCATCACAAGAATTTAGGGCCGTGTTGCTAATTCCTAATATGTGGTTGACTCTGTTTGTGTGGCTAAGCACTAATAGAGGATCTGTAAGAGTGTGTCTGTGTGTTTATACATGAATGAGGTGTCGGTTGCTCAGAGATACCTGAACTGTTTCTTGCCGCTCGTGCCTTCTCTTTAACCCTGTTCGGTTTCATAGTTAAACGAGGCCAAACAGTTGGTTTGCTTCCTTCTGGGCCCCGAGCATCAGTGACTCATCCTGTTAGTCAAAGGACTGTACAGAAGAGTTGACCCAACCAACACTCTGTCCTGCCCTGCGTCATCTCCAGTGTTTCCCCCTCTGGCGAACTGACATGGCAGACACCACAGCCAGGCGCATTGAGCTGCAGTGGAGCAGCTCTGTTCATCTGCCGCTGAATATCAGCTTCCTGTCAGTGGCATTGGGTCAATAATCAGATCTGCGTGATGTATGCAGCTGTCAGTGCAATGTGGAGACTCCTCTCTTGCGTGTCATTCACTCTTGCCAATACCACTTTTTGTTAATTACCTCAAGCCTATTATACTATTCAGCTCTGAGTGCCTGGAGGGTCTGCATCCATTTTCAGTAAACAAACAGGTTTGTTAGAGAGGTGTTATTCGCTTGTTCTGAGGAGACTAAAATATCAAGCATAAAATTTATCATGCATTCTGTTTGTCATAAGAGAGAGCAGTTGCCCTGTAATAATTAATGACAGTTTAAAGAAAAGGCAAAGAGAAAGAAAAGCAGTAAAGTAGCATAGAGGCTCAATAATAGCATGCTCTTACAACAGCTGAAAGGAATTAAACTGACACTGTGCAGACTGAGGCCGGTTGCAGAAAATTACAAAGTATGCATGCCTAGAAAAATGCCGTTAATGGATTTAGATTCCTAGCATACAATCAAGAGCAAAAGTCAATTATTATACCGTTTAAAACGCCATCTCTGCTTTTGTTATTTGGTCTCCCATCGTCTGTTCATGAGCCAATGAGGACCTCTACTCCTAGTAATTGTTACGGCCTCGTTAGGATAGGGAGTGCTACAACCACAATGACTAAGTGTCTGACCACTGCTGACATTTCATGCCCAGTTATTTTGCCAGGATAGAACATGATCCAACTCCAGCCTCAACACATCAGCACACAGTTAAACCATGATTGCCATCTTAACTGGAGTGGCTGATTGAACAGACACTTAAGCCTGGAGCATCTGCCAAAACTACTTAGACCTCCAGTGGTGTTTTTCAGATTTGTTTGCTTTCCAGCTGGAGTGGCTCTCACTTTTGTTTGAAACACAAAGGGATCTCTAGACAAGTATAAACTGTCTGTCTGTATATTGTTCACTTGGAGGCAAATCTGTATGAAATGCAATTTCTGTTGTGTAAAGAAGGTCCTACTGAGGCTCTCTTTTTTTTGGCTGCTTTATTAACAAAAGTAGCTATCTTTTATTAGTTCAGGTGTGGTGACGAGGACTGCGAGGTGAGAAAAGGTCAGTCTCGGACATCACGGGCTGATCCGTGTCTTCCTCCTTGATGGGCAGAGCCGCAAAACCCGAGCCTGACCTCAGTGTGGCTTCCTCTCCTAAACTGACTGCAGACACATCTGTCAGCAGCTGTTGATAGACCTTCTCTTAGATGTACAAAGAGTCCCACTGGAGGGTGATGGTGTTGGGTTTCAGTTATCTCAGGACCAGGGGAAAAATCTGTTGCCTTGTTCATCTTTTTGTTCAAGAGGATATGTGCTGTGGTTTCCCAAGGACGTGCTTCAGTCTGTCTGGCTAGTTTCACTCTGTTTAGACAACACACTTTGTTTTGCCTCTTAATTTTTGGGAATGCTAGCTAAAGTGCCTTTTGGGGTCTGATAGCAACTAACAGGTGATAAAGTGCACTTGGTCTTGTTCTTTTATTTGACTGTCCTGAGAACAGTTTTTGTCGCTCACGACAGGCGTTCGACCAGGTAATTGATTTACTTTTGTGCTCATGCTGTGGTCAATGGATTGGGTTTGCAGTTGGCAAGCTTAGGTGTCCTACTTTTCTGACTGTCTTCCAGAACACATGGACCCAGTCTGATTGGTGCTATGTAAGCTCAGTGCTATAGATATCATTATTATGTTGTTGTTGTTGTTTTAACTCCCTCAACTTTCCATTTATTTGTCACTTAAGCTTAGCATTCACAGAAAAGCTTATGTGTACAATAGTCCTCGAAACTGCTCAGGGGCTCGCAGGGGAAAAGGAAGACTGATTTTTATTTATTTGGGTTTTTTCCCCCATGTCTCCTTCTGTGCTCTGACCCGAATTCAGTATCGATAGACTTTGTGTTCTTAAATGATGCCAAATTAAGGGGAACACGTAAAAAGCTGCTGCCAAAACCCCCACTTTGTTTTTCATTTACTGCTTGCTTTATTTGCATATTCATCCTCTACAGGCAATCTGCAGCGATCTTTGCTGTGGGTTTTTTTATCTGCACTTTGTCATTCTGACAGGCAGCCTTTCACAGTATCACAACGGCTTACCTACGATTTGTGGATGAGAGGCGCTATTGGTTCGGTTAGAGTATGTCATTTGTGACAGACATAAAAAAGAGACTTATAAAAAATATAATATCATTGAATGGGTTAGAGCAGACATATGTTAGGTTTCATTAGTGCTGGTTTGTATACATGTAATTGTAAAGATTATTAGCATTGCCCAAAACGGTTATGAAGAGGAAGCTTTGACTGATGGAGCTTGTGGGATCTGTATGCATATGCAGATTCCAGTGACATGAAACGTCGCTTTGCAACAGGCATGTTTTTCTACCGTACAGTAAGATGCTGGTCTTTTCTGATGCAGATCCCACATGTCAAAGGTTAGCCTAACCCCTTAATCTCTTGGTACTGGGATGAAGGTCAGAGGGGTGGAAAAAAGAGCCAACAGCAGCTAGACTAAAGAGACTGACATCCTGCTGCTCATGCAAAGCCAGTGGCCTCGGTCAGTAGTCATCTGGGCCTTGTGTTTGTGAAAGAATGACAAGGCATGCAAATAGCCCCATCGGCTGTTTTTCCTCTCGTCTTTTGTTTTCTTTGGCTGTTTTTGTGGTTGCTGTTGTGTTTTCTGCAGACACAGAGGAACTCGGGGATGAACGAGTTCCATGAAGAAGGTAAAAGGGGGGAGGGCTAGGAGGTGACTTGTCAACCATAGGACCTCCCATAGGTTAATGACCCCAAACACAATGCTCTGTGATCAGATTAGATAGAGCACTCTCCCCCCACCGCACTAATCAACACAATAAAGGAGATAAAAGGTAGAATTACCATACAGTGTTTTCGCAGCTCGGCGTACATCTCCAGTGCAGCTAATTGAAACCTTTTTCTTTTGCTTTGTAACTGTTTTCCTTTTTCTGCCATAAACGTGTCATTACCCCTACTCGGCATCTTTGTTTGTGGAGGCACAGACAGGGCCTCAAAGACAAACATGCAGTTTTCCAATGCTTTAACTGAGCAATGCAATTTTTCAGTATATGGGTGAATTTAGTACCTTGGACTTTGGATGGCTTATGAAAGGGTCACTCGGGGTTTAAAGCTATAAGAAGAAGAAGAGGAACTGTGAGTTAATGTTATCTAGAGAAACAAACTGAGTCTTTTCTGTTCTAGATAAGATAAGATAGATTATACAGCACCTCACAGTCTGTAATGGCCCTGTTGATTGGATCACAAACAGGAAGTGTGGCTCTATGGGAACAGCATTTTGGGTAAAGTGTGAGTGGGGGGTGGGAGGGGTGTAAGAATACAGAGGGGAACTCTTGTCACACAGAGCTGCCACCATTGAGATCAAACTCTTCACTTATCTATGCCAAACACTGGCTTAGTTTGCTTAGTGTGTGATCTGGATCACTCTGTTTACTCTCTGGAGTCATATCAAAAATTACCTTTTTTTAAAAAATAAATCATTTCTATTTGGGTTTTTCCACTGCTGAGCACAATAGTGCTCTCAGATGGGATATGATACTTTTAAGTCATCTACTCAAAACACATTTACATTATCTACTTCACTGATTCTGCATGATTGTCTACAATGAAATAATTCAGCACTGATGAGGTTTTCTGTCAAAGCTGGGTAGATTTATGTTGATATTTTCTACAAAGGGTTTTCACTTTACTTCACTCCACTTTACTGGGGCTGCTTGACTGACATTAAACGCCACTTGAAGGTGTTTTTGGGTAACACCTCCAACCACTCCAACAAAAAGGTCGCGTCTATGCCTCAGCGTCTGACACCAGTGCTACAGCTCTCGTCTCGAGTGGCTTGCATATCAGGTATCTTATTCCTCTACAGCCAGGAGCCACATCAAAGGAAGCTCCATAGAAAGCAGTGATGAGGGGAAGAAAAGGAATGGTTGAGAAGAGGGGACATTTCTGACTTTCCTGAAAGAAATAGACGTCGAGTAGCCACCTACCTATTAGCGCAAGAGTGTAAGGTGCTTGTGGTGGAGTTGTGAATGACACGTTATATTTAAACCGGGAGTAACTGGAGTAGACCCTTTTTATGCTTTTCTGTTGCTGGGGTGTTCCTGAGGTTAACCTTCACCAAAAAGAAGTGTATATTAGCTGTGTATTGTATTAGTGGTGACGGGGATGAAGTGTTGGTGGATTTCTCTGTGGGGGGAATGAGAACCTTGATCTTGCATGATAATATGCTTCTCGTGTACATGTGCATTAAGTTAAAGTTCAGGGTGAACTTACAGCGAGGTATGCATTTTCTTTCAATATTAAATACAGTTAGGTAAGTTAATCTAGTTAATTAAAAATCAGAAAGTTTTAAAGAGAAAAGTATACCAGGAGGGTTTGCCTCCCATTTAATTGGAAAGTGTTGCACAGCACAACATAAAGTACTGACTCACTGATGTAGAAACTATGAATGTATAGACTTCTGTGCTTCTGGGTGTCATTTAGTAAAAACTTTACTGTTTGTGTTCTTTAGACTTAGAAGTGTGCAAGTCTGTACTAACAGAGACAAAAGTAAACAAAGATTTGCTGTATATGCTGCGGTAAAGGCATTGTGCACAGAAACTGTGCTTTTCCTCTTGTAATATAACCCTCTGCGTTCCAGTCTCACAAACGAACAGTAAAGACAAAGCTGTGACATTTCTCAGGCAGGTAAGAACTCCTTACAGCTGACCCATCAAAGACAACCAGTAAAAGTCAGAGGAAGTCAACCAAGCAAATCGTGGATAGAAGAGATGGGTAGGTGTGTTGGGTAAATAGAAGCGGTGTCATTATACCCAACATCAATCACACAGGCAATAACAGAGACGTGAATTTATACACAGCCATAGGAATAAACACTGGGGGCAGGAGCTGCCAGACTTTGGCAGGCGCTGATGCTGTCTCAGTGTTGGTGTGAGAATGGCTGCGATTTGAAATGGAAATGGTCCCTTTCTCTAGTGGGTGTTATTGGCGAACAGTCTTTCTCTTGATTGAATCGTAGCTGACTGCATTACGTTTCTGCATAACATTGCAAGAGGCTCTCAAAAACACACTCTTTTCTTTGTAAAGGTCACTGTTGAATATTGAAAATGCTAGCGTTTCCTATTTAGGCATCCATCGCTCTCTGGGTGTAATTTGTAGTTTATGATCCTTTTTGCTATGATCATCTAAACTTATGTTTTTTTTTCATCTCTAGTCTTCCATATTATTTCGTATACTGTAATAATATTTAAAAAAAATGCAACCAACAAAGGTATTTGTTATATTCTCTCTGTTGCAGCTTCTGATGTGCAACACAGATTCTGCATTTTTTCTCTCCTCCAGTGCTTCAGCTATGCTCTCATAATGTAGCCCAGTTGAATTATTTTGCATTGAATCTTCTTTACTTTTTATGTTTTTAACTACAACTTTCCTTTCTGCTTCACCAGTGACCCATTTTTTCCCGCCTGTGATCATTAAAATTTCATTACCATGATAAGCGGCATTCCTCTAACTCTTGCTTGTCACCTGAGTATCTGCCTTGGGAAGCCTTGAATATAAGCGGATACAAATCCAACATGAATTGTTTTACGCGCTGTTTCAGTGTCGCACTAATAACTGTAATTCTTTTGCACAGTTCGTAAAAGTTAAGTCAAATTTCTGCCAAAATCCATTAAAGTTCAGTGTGCATCACAGCAGCAGCCGCCCCCGGCTCTCCCAGGAAAGGGCAATCCCAGAGGAGGGTCCATTTAACCCCTTAGGATTAGTGCTCATGCCTACTTTAGCAATGGTAAAAGGGAAAACGTCTCAGCACATTGAGTCAATAGGGACTCAGGCTTGCTCCGCTAGCTTCCCACACAAAAATGGACCAAGGGAAAAAAAAGTGAAGCTTTAGCTCTGACTTGAATAGGGCTAGATGTTTGCCCAGCCTGCTTTACCGTTTGCCCTTCCCGGCCTTCACAGTACATTACCAGACCAAAAATACGAGGCTGTAATCTCAACAATATATTCAAAGCAAGTATGTGGAGCTTGCCTTGAATATTTTGTCTGCATCAGTTAGTCCACTTAAAGTGGAAGGGAGATTATCACATTTTTTTTTCACACCAGCAAAGCACGGATTGTAGAAAGGGATATGTTTTATTTGATTTAGCCTCAACATCCTGCCACCCTTGTCGTATTTCTTCATGGGTTTCTTTTCATCTCTGTCACTCTCTAAATCACGATTCACACTCTTTTTACATGTCTATATTTTATCAGACAGCATAGTTGTTCCTCTGTTAAGTATCTCTGTCTTGTCTTGCTTGGAGAGGCTGTGGGAGAGGAGAGGCATGGAGACAGTCCGGTGTTGTGTCAGAGGACGTGGCCCCTCTCACAAGGGTCCCTGGTAAAGTCTGTGTGTTGACTTTAGCTGTCCACTGACATTCCCTCGTGTTTGTCAGGCTTTCATCAGGGCGCTGTTCAAACAAACGCTGGCAACTGAAAACACATTCTCTCAGTAACTCGCAGAGAAGCGCGCACACACACACACACACACACACACACACACACACACACACACACACACACACACACACACACACACACACACACGTATGGACAGACTTCAATTTGACTTCATAGCAACAGGTGACACCCCATATAGAGCCATAACTCTAGCAGCCATATTTAGTGTTTTTAGAACAGTTATCATAAAAAATATACCAGACATTTATATTTGAGTGTATTTACAGCTGTGCATAATGTGGAGATATCCGGCAATGACTAAAAAAAAATGTAGTTTGATGTTTCTTCTAATTTATTTGATTCTGTAGAGTAAATTGCAAGAAAACAAGTAAAGTCTTTATTTCCTTTCAAAAAGGAAACAAAAAGACACCTGTGCTTTTACATTTGGTCTCACTCTGCCTTGGACATTTTTTTCTGTCGGAGCTGACGGGTTGGAGCCGGCCAGCGGGAATGCATCTGCCAGTCAAGCAGGAGGAGCGTCTCCTCCCGGTTTAGATTGCCTGTCTGTGCGGACAGCTTTCCAGCCTGACAAATTTCGCGCCTGCACCAGGCGCCACTGAGGTGCTGTATGAGGAACAGAGGAATGTAGGGTGTTGGGTCGTTAGCAGTGGGGGTGTTGGGTTGGGAGTGACATCACAACTGCAGAAAGGGACAGTGGTAACATCCCAGTGCGGCTGCAACAGGGATAAGCGAGAGTTTTGGAAACCAGGTGCACCCCACACCTGGATATGTTCCTTCCACCTCACTTAATTAGAGTTCGATGTCCTCCTAATGAATATTCTCGCTCTTGTCTGTTCTCCAGTTGCGTGTATGTAGTTGTGTGTGGGAGCCAATGGGATCAATTGGGAATTATCTTGCCCTCCCAGGACGAAGCCTCCTTTTTCTCCTGTCTGTTTATCCACAAGAGCATACTCATGTCAGTGTTAGCTGTAAAGACTCATTTCTGATCGGCCTGATCGATTGTTATGATTTCTTGTGTGTGAGTATTAGCGCATTTTTTCTTTTACTTTTATCTAAGAACACTGGTGCTGCCTGAAAGAAATATTGAGAATATTAGTAATTAGAGTCTGGACTAAGTGAGTTACAGTTGCATCAGGTGGCTTTTACTCTTGTTTGGCAAGCAGGAGGTTCTTATTCTCATGCAGTGTGGAGAGACCCAGTTCTTTTCTGTCACCAGATCTTTGAGTGGGATGGCAGGGAGCAGTCACATCATTCATGTCATCTGAAGCTGAGTGTGTCAGAAGTAATAGAGGAGTACTCAGTCCCCGTCTTACTGTAGCGTAACAGGTTTCTGTATGTTACACAGTCATCTGCTGGGTTATAATTGGGGCTAAGGCTGCTGAACCCCTGCCTGGTTCTTCTGAAGGCAGTGACACAGAATCCTCCATAGAGACTTGCTGTGTGATTTTTCTCAAAGTCTGACAGGCGTCTGAAGCTTCTCACGTATCCAGCCGTCAGTTTACCTGAGCCATTCTTCGTGTCTGTTTTTGTCAGTGGGAGACTTGTGTATGACTGTGGGGATACAAGTGTCAAGCATCGGTTTACACCACATAAGGTCTGCTCGGTGCGCCGCTCACGATGGCAGTAAACTGCAACAAAAGGAAAGTTTTCTCACTGTTACTCCTCAGCGCAAATTCAGTCACAGCAACAGAAGGTTTTCTAAGTCAAAGAAGTTCTGTTGTTAGTTTCATGCAACAAGTTTGCCCCTGCACCCTCTGCGTGTGATTGCTGCTGCTTCCACCCACATCACATGGCCAGCTGACCTTGCGCCCCCCCACCCCCCCATGTTTAACAAACTGTCTTCCTTTGTTTACGAAGCCATGTTTCCATGGCAATAGAGCTGAATCAACCCAAACGGCATGGGTTTGCAGCCTCAGTAGGCCAAGCTAGCCTAGCAAAAGTCCACAACAGTTTCACAATAACCCTGGAACACAGTATTAGTGTTCTTAGGATGAGACACAATGAAGAAACACAGTCTGATCTCTTATATTTTTGATTCCTGTCTGGACACCAGTATGATGATCAAAGTGAGTCATGTTTCTACAATTTAATCTAGTAAGCAACAGCTTAGAAATACATCTCCCTCTTTATTAGCGTGTGTTTCTTTGATTATTTAAATGGTCACACACTGATGTTAGAGCGCCACTGGCTCATCTATTTACAGAAGGCTATTTTTGTCATACTGGAAGACAAAGTGGTCCTAGTTTTTCCTGAGCTCCTACTACCTAATGAGCTGAGACCTGAGACCTGTCACGAGAGCTCTGTCGCTTTCAAGTATTCAATAGCTTGAAGCGGACAGTGGCCATGCACTCATTACTGTGCATGCCTGCTAGGGAAGTCTGCAGAAGCAGATGTGTTAACGCACACAGAGTCAAAAAGCAAAATGTGCAGTCACCGCTGCCCTGATCCCTACACAGGCACAGAAAATACTCTATGAGCTTAAATCCCTTTTTAAATCTGTAGGTGGTTGTAGTGTACAAAGCTACATTAGGTTTCATGCACAAACCTTTCCACTTTAACACTGCTCATGTATGAATTACAGCATGTACAAAGAGACATAACAGAGAAAAGTCTTAAAGAGGGGAAAAGTACTGCCATACTATAAAAGTTGGCAGTTTTTTTTCTTTTTCCCTCTCTTTAACCAACTCACTAACTACAGATAGGTTTTTATGTAAGGCTCTACATGTGGTGGCCATGAATATAAATTAGGTAATTAATGAATAAAGCCAAGGGCACATTTTTATATTATATGAATATTAAGAAAATGATATGATATGTATCGTGCTACTAAAAGGAAGCTGGCTCAGTTTATTTATCTTCAGAAAAATAAATAAAAGTAGACCCAAGATACGTGAAATCACTGAACAATTGAACACTGGTCTACTGCTTTTTGAGTATATGTCCACACATGTTGCATTTTGTGTCTAAGATATACAATTCACCTGAATTTCTCTTAAACCGTACACCTTTGATTGCACTGCTTGTCATGGAAATTGCAGAAGAGAGTTTTTCTTATTAGCCCGTCAGTGTTGTTGCGCTCCCGCAGGTGTGCGTTTCGCTTTGCTGTGTCCGCGGTGAGATTGGCTGTGTGGCTGCAATTACTTATTTAGCTTAAGTGTGGGGAAAACAAACAAAGCAGGAAAAGCTGGAATGATCAGACAGTGGCTTTTTCCCAGCCTCGTCTAATTCTAATCTGCACAGGTAATTCTTCTCAAACCCACCGAGTCCATACGAGCGATTGGATTTCAATGCATCTCTGATGAGATGTGGGGTTGGGGGAGGGGCTCTACCTTTGCACTCAGTCGGATTGGCGAGCAGATGCTCAGTCAAAGTGACAGGTGATAAGTGGTTTGGCAAGGTGTAAGTGAAATCTTTATGCATGTCTTGCTTGTATGTAGCTGTGCTGTCACTGTCCATCCTTCGTATGGTCGCTCTTATTTGCTGTGCCTCTCAGAGCATTTTCTTAGCTATAGAGCCACAGCTCTAACAGTCTGCTAAGCACCTGTGACCTTTTAGATGGAGTGTTCTGTTTATTTCAGTGACTAGCGCACAACCGTCTGCTTCGCAAGGTGGTGTGCAAAAAAGAAATGAGAAACTCCAACAAGTTCTGGTGTTTCATTAGTGCCGACCTTACTGGCCTCGTATGGTAATTTGTTGTTGAAATGGATTTTAATTTGTGCTTGCAGAGATAATTTCACTCAAAGCCTGCTGGATGCAGTTGTTGTAAGATGAAATGTGAAAAGTAAAGCACACTTGGACTCATAGATAAGTGGTGTCAAAGATAAATACTAGCAAAAATTTCACAATGAGGTCTCACCAACTGGAATGGCTGTCAGCATGCTGAGATTCCAACCCATGAGTGCTTTACTACATTACTGCAAGAGTGCTCAGTATTAATGGGTCGGATCGCACCCGGCTTTGAAATTAGCCTTCACTTTGAGTCAGACACTTGTAGTGGTTTGTGAGTGAGTGACAGATATGGTGAAAGCAATACCAACAATTAATACCATTCATCTAATAATGTAGTAATCCAAAAGCTTTGTGTTTTAACTTTTTAATGCACTTAATAAGTCACTTACCAACAGGCTTAAGTTATGGGCGCAACTGCCTCTGTTTATTAGAAGAGGTAAGTATTATTGAACTAATAGATTAACAGTTATCAACTATAGAAATGTCTGTTTTTTTACAAGGTGTCCACTGTAAAATAAGATAAATAAAACCGGAAAATTTCTGTGAATTCATGAGAATTTTCTGCTTTAAGGTTACAGCACAGTTGGGGCAATGAGCTACCAGAACTTTTTCTGTAATTTTACATATTTATTTCTTGGAATTTAAACCCAAAGAGTCATGCTGAGAGATTTCTTTCATTTATCACAGCAGCATTTCTTTATCATGTAGAAAAACAGAGATGTACTGTCACGGTCCTGGGTCGGTGACCCAGTGTTTTGAGTTTCTTGTGTCTGAGTTTTTGTATTATGATCTTAGTTCTCTTTGTTGCCCCAGTTTATTCTTTAGTCTAGTGTCTTAGTTTGGCTTTCTTGTATTCTCTTTAGTTTTCTGAGTATTTAGTTAGCCGCCCTCTGTGTCTCCCTGTTATTGTTCTGTGTTTCTTAGTCGCTCTGTCTCCCCTAGTCAAGTCTGCGTCTATGTTACATTTCCTGTTTTACTTTGAAGGTCTGTGTCCTACGTGAATGTATTGAGTTTCGCTTCCCTTGGGTCTCGTTATGTCCGATTTCTCCCAGCTGTGCTCTCCTTCTGTGTCTCGTTCCCCTCGTTATTTCCCAGTGTATTTAAGCCCTGTGTTTCTCTGTGTCAGTGTCGTGATCTCCCTCATGCTGTGTGTGAGTCTCCCTGTGTTTCCTGGTGCGCTTTATATTTAATTTTTCCCAGTGTAGTTTTCTATAACTTGTGATCTGTTTTTCCAGCAATAAAGCTGTGCTTTTTGAGTTTATCCCCCGTGTCCCCGTGAGTTTGCGTTTGGGTCCAATTCCTGCCTGCCACACAGCCGAATCATGACATGTACTGTTGAAATTGCACTTCTTTTTCTTCTTTTGAGATCTCAAGGATTGAATGTGCAGTTAAACTACGTAAGAATGACAGAAAGGGGATTTTCGCTGATTTGACCCACTTAAGATCAAAGTGACTGTATGTGGCCCGTGATGTAAACTGAGTTTGACATCCCTGCTTCTACAGTGTGTTTCTGTTTGAGCGTTATGTGTGCAATAGGCTCTTATGGGACAGTGCGTGACAGTGAGCGCTTTCTCTGGAAAGTAAAACAAACAACCAAAAAGTTTCCTCATCATCTTTGACAGTTACTTAGTATCTGGATTTTCTCTGGTTGTGGGAATAGTGAAGGATTTTTAAATAACAACACTTTCAGAGGGTCCATTTTAGGTCAGCTTTGCTGCTATCACTGTGGGTTTGTCCCCTTTTTGAGGCGTCTCCAGGCCCGATCATCCTTTCTCCCATAGCGCGCTATGAAACACAATCGTTTTGGAGAATGCCCTAAATAGAAATAACAATGTACATGATTGCATTGTCTCTCACCCCGTCGCTTTTTTTTATTTGTCTAACTCTGAATTGCATTTTTGTCAGTCTGAATCCAGAAGACGTTCTTGTCCCTCTCTGAGCCAGTGAGCATTACTCATCGCCACATCCTGCAGAACACACAGAGACCCTGCTCTTAGCGACAGTGCAGGCGAGATCTTAAAGTTTAGAAGTGTGGTTACACTTCACTGGAGTCAATGCTGACAGTGCTCGTTGCCACATGTGCAATGAGTCTTTTTGCACGAATGGCAGAAATCGCGTGTGCACCGCAGCTCTCTCCATCACTGTTGTGGATGTGACTGAATGAATGAGGAACGATGACACAAAGCCGTCACTTCAGCCAGCAGTGCTATGCATCCCATTGAAAAGAGAGGATTTGTCATGGCACCAGCAGGCTATGCAGTACATGCGGAGCAGCTTAAGGTGATTTGGCCCATATTTTTCCCATTGTTTATAGTAATGTGAATCCCCATTTAATTAGTCCAGGGAAGAATCTCCGGGAGCGCTCTCGTCATATTGCACCCCCTCCCGTTGTCTCGAGGTCAGAGGGTAACTCTGAGATTTACTTAAAGTTCTGCGGCAGAGCATTTCATTTAGAGCAGCAGTCAAAGCTTCACAAAGTGTTCTCAGACACCTTCATTCACCGTGTGCATTTATCATCTGTCTAAATCAAGAGCAGGTTCTGCTTTTAGCCGAGAACAGCGCGCCAATCACATCATGCCAAAATCACTACAAAATGGGCAACTCGAGATGCAATCTTTACATATGAAATTGAAGGCAATCAGTAAATTGCTGCCTTAAGTGCAATAGCAATGCATCGGTAATGGGTGGCGAACATAACCAAAGAGCTTCAGATCAGGGAGGCTAAGCCTATTGTCTCTAAGAACAAAGCAGTGTTGGAGCAGGCATGGGTGACTATTCTAACTCCTTTTGCTTCGGGCCACAAAGTTGAATTTTCCCTGATGCAAAGGTCTAATCCCCCTTTTCTCAGTCTAGCTCTCGCTCAGTCAGCCATTAGGTCTTCTCTCACGCTTGCATCATTAGTTGAGGGTCAGTTGTATCCTGTCTTTAGCCCCCCTGTGAAGTCCCTGTTGCTCTTTTTAAGAATTGTCACAATTTCCAAAAGCATTAACTCTTTGGCTGTTGAACTGTAAAACTCTAATACCCGCATCTTAAGGAGTTTTTAATCCTCTTGAGCAAAGACCCTTAAAACATAGTGATAAAACAGCTCATGCATGATTCTACACAACTGCCAAATCTATTACTGTAGCAAAACTGTTGTTGAGAAATAATTTCAACTTTTATATTTGCAGCAAATACATTTCTTCTTATTTACTGACTCTTTTCTTCACATTATGTAACAAAAAGGTCAAAACTATTAAGAAGCAACACAACAGTTAAATAGCCATAAAAACACAAGAAGGAACTGTCATTTTCTGTTGTGGCAAAACAAAAGGGTTTTTTTACAAGTCTTCATTCACAGTTATTTGTGGGTTTTTTGCGGTTTATTTGCTTTTATTACAACAAAATTAGAACTGATGAAAAATTTCTAATTTTGTGTTTTGCACAGAATAAACATAATGTCTTGCTCTTGGCCGTTTCTGTGGTTATAATGTTCTTTGCAGCAGAAATACAGGAGCTCTCAAAGGACATTCATGCTAAATAGAAATTGGATTTAACAGCAACACATAGACCTTCTTTCAGGACGATTAGAGCTGCAGCCAGGCATGGTGTCCTTCTACATTTGCCTGTTTAGTGCTGGATTAAGCGAGTCGGAACCTGCGCGTTCACGTTCCCTTCCTCTAACTAAGTGTTTTTGAAATATCTCCTCTTCCTCTCGGGAGTTTGCAAAGCAATACTCCTAAAAGTTCAGGTGAGGGGATTCATCACATTTCCTAAACAAAAGTAGCCACTCATCTGCTAATGGCTGCTATTATCTCTCTGGCTCTTCGAGATTTGTTTTTCTTTTCTTTTGCATTATTTACTGAGTGTTTTTCTTTTAAAAATCCTTGTCACATTTGCAGCAGTTCAACAGTTTTCGAGATTTCACTCCCTCCTGTAGTTCTCATGAGGGCGAAGACTCACCATGCACTCGTAAAATTTCCAAATCTGATAAGAACTTAAACAGCAAGTGTGATGCTTTCTGCAGTGAGCTGAGCTGTAAATAGCCTGCCTCGTATTGGAGGTGGAACAAATGTCCTATTGTACTAATTTGCAATCTGGCCTAAAGCATTATTTATGTAATGCAATCATTTGGGAAACAAGAACATGGAGCTTTGGGGGGGGATGACTGCAGAACTATTAGCCACACAAATAATTATATGGTAAATGTTATGTAGTCATGAGCTGATAATTATGAAATAAAATTGGCATATTTTGCAGTGCGCTTGAGATGTGGTAAGTGGATTCTCAGTAGAGAGGAAATTGGCCATTATAAAGCCTAATTAAGAAAAATGAAGGCTTTCTTTAATCATGAGAGGAATCAAAGTGATATCCGAGGTATTATCATAGCATAAGCAGGCTGAGCTGTTCTTGTTGTCCCTATAATTCCTGCCTGTCTACGCAGCACTGTCCATGTTGTCTTATCTTAAACTCTGTGCTCCCCTTCCAAACCAACCTTGATTAAAAATGTATGTATTTCAAAAAAGGAGCCCTATGTAACCAGACAAGGGAAACAGAGAGAAAAAATAACTCTAATGTCAACCCACTTTGTCAAAATTCTGTCATGATTGTAGGAGGCAATTAATCTCACAGGAAATAATTGAGCTTGTCCTGCCAAAAATACTCCTGCACAACTTCTTGAAAGATGACACAGAGCAGGGGTAAACACGGACACTAGTGGCTTGTATAGTCATTAATTAGGCACGGCATTGTTATTTCTCAAAAGTAGAGGCCAGCTCTCTATTATTATTTAAATTTAAACCAACTGAGTGACCTGGTGTTTTGATTTTGGTGTTCAGCAGTGACCATCTCATAAATATAAGAACAGTAAGCAAAAGAATCCCTATGTTAAGAGACCCTGTTTCTTTTTGCTTGGACGTAATGATGACATGACTAACTCTTCGTTTCCAAAAGCTAGAGTGCTGTAGGCGGCAGAGGGTCCTAACTTTGCACTAAAACCATCTTTTTAGGAGCTCTCTAACTGTAATTGTGACCTTATGCTGAGACCTTATGCAAGAACTGCTAGCACAAACTGTTTGTTTGTTGGGAAATGAATGCAACTGTTAACCTATGCCCTGCTGTATGCAAGAGAGTCATTATTAGGGGCTGGAAAATGCTTTTGCAGAAATGTGATCTTAATATGTTGCACATATAGCTTTGACCCTTGATTTTCTGCCAGATGTGTTGGAGTCACATTCTAAACATTTAAGCTTTAAACTTGGCTAGTGAGAGTATGTCCTTGGTTCAGTTGTTCTATAATTACCTTTGCTACTGAGTTGGTTTCAGCTAGATTTGATAGAAAGCTATTTTCTTCTTCTCTGCAATTACAGAAATGCATAATATGTGCACATTTTCATTATTATCAAATTCACAAGACCCTAAAAAATAAATTTCAGTTGCAGCATGTTTAGAAAGTTGTTGCCATAATTCTGATCCTAGAGATGCTAAGTAGTATTTTTACAATGACTCTTTTCTAGAAGACTAAATTTGATTTTTTTTATTGCATAAGTGACATGGTGCTAGTGTTGGATTTGACTCCTGCTGCCTTGATACTTCGTGGCACAGATTCAAGCTGGAGACGTTCCTATGAGATTTTATTCCATACAGGGAGTGCAGAATTATTAGGCAAGTTGTATTTTTGAGGAATAATTTTATTATTGAACAACAACCATGTTCTCAATGAACCCAAAAAACTCATTAATATCAAAGCTGAATGTTTTTGGAAGTAGTTTTTAGTTTTAGCTATTTTAGGGGGATATCTGTGTGTGCAGGTGACTATTACTGTGCATAATTATTAGGCAACTTAACAAAAAACAAATATATACCCATTTCAATTATTTATTTTTACCAGTGACACCAATATAACATCTCCACATTCACAAATATACATTTCTGACATTCAAAAACAAAACAAAAACAAATCAGCGACCGATATAGCCCCCTTTCTTTGCAAGGACACTCAAAAGCCTGCCATCCATGGGTTCTGTCAGTGTTTTGATCTGTTCACCATCAACATTGCGTGCAGCAGCAACCACAGCCTCCCAGACACTGTTCAGAGAGGTGTACTGTTTTCCCTCCTTGTAAATCTCACATTTGATGATGGACCACAGGTTCTCAATGGGGTTCAGATCAGGTGAACAAGGAGGCCATGTCATTAGTTTTTCTTCTTTTATGCCCTTTCTTGCCAGCCACGCTGTGGAGTACTTGGACGCGTGTGATGGAGCATTGTCCTGCATGAAAATCATGTTTTTCTTGAAGGATGCAGACTTCTTCCTGTACCACTGCTTGAAGAAGGTGTCTTCCAGAAACTGGCAGTAGGACTGGGAGTTGAGCTTGACTCCATCCTCAACCTGAAAAGGCCCCACAAGCTCATCTTTGATGATACCAGCCCAAACCAGTACTCCACCTCCACCTTGCTGGCGTCTGAGTCGGACTGGAGCTCTCTGCCCTTTACCAATCCAGCCACGGGCCCATCCATCTGGCCCATCAAGACTCACTCTCATTTCATCAGTCCATAAGACCTTAGAAAAACCAGTCTTGAGATATTTCTTGGCCCAGTCTTGACGTTTCAGCTTGTGTGTCTTGTTCAGTGGTGGTCGTCTTTCAGCCTTTCTTACTTTGGCCATGTCTCTGAGTATTGCACACCTTGTGCTTTTGGGCACTCCAGTGATGTTGCAGCTCTGAAATATGGCCAAACTGGTGGCAAGTGGCATCTTGGCAGCTGCACGCTTGACTTTTCTCAGTTCATGGGCAGTTATTTTGCGCCTTGGTTTTTCCACACGCTTCTTGCGACCCTGTTGACGATTTTGAATGAAACGCTTGATTGTTCGATGATCACGCTTCAGAAGCTTTGCAATTTTGAGACTGCTGCATCCCTCTGCAAGATATCTCACTATTTTTGACTTTTCTGAGCCTGTCAAGTCCTTCTTTTGACCCATTTTGCTAAAGGAAAGGACGTTGCCTAATAATTATGCACACCTGATATAGGGTGTTGATGTCATTAGACCACACCCCTTCTCATTACAGAGATGCACATCACCTAATATGCTTAATTGGTAGTAGGCTTTCGAGCCTATACAGCTTGGAGTAAGACAACATGCATGAAGAGGATGATGTGGACAAAATACTCATTTGCCTAATAATTCTGCACTCCCTGTAGTGCAGTGGTTTACACATTCACCTCACAGGCAAAGGATCCCCAGGTTGATCCCAGGAGGAGACACAAATCCCTTTGGGTTTGCATCAGGAAGGGTACGGCATATAAATCTGCCACATCAAACATGTGGAGCTACCCGCTTTGGTAACCTGTTGTGAATAAGGGAGAAGCCGATAGTAGCTTGACATGACAACAGCACACAGCTTCTGCAGATCTGTTGGATACACATTTATGATGGGACTCCAAAGGTGAATCTCCAAAGTCTAGTTTGAAATCTGATGACTGTGGAGGCCGTTTGAGTACAGTGAACTCACTGTGATGTTCAAGACACCAGTTTGAGATGATTTGAGCTTTGTGACATGGTTTATTATCCTGCTGAAAGCAGCCATCAAAAGATGGACACACTGTGGTCATAAAGAGATGGACGTGGTGAGCAACAATACCCAACTAGGGACAGATTTAGATTTGACATAATCGGTGTTCTCATTGTGACAGGAGTGACAAACATGCTCTGGCATACTTCCCAGTGAAAGTCCATGAACTATTGAATGATCTTTTTTTTCTACTGGACCTCTTGTTTGTTTCTTGGCAGCTGATATCAAGATTCATCAGACCAGACGGCATGTTTCCAGTCTTCTATTGTCCGATGTTGATGAGCCTGTGTAAACTGTGGCTCCAGTTTCCTGTTCTTAGCTGACAGGAGTGACACGTGTGGTTCTCTGCTGCTGTAGCCCATCTGCTTAAAGGGTCACTTGTTGTGCATTCAGAGATGCTCTTCTACATACCTTGGTTGAAACGAGTGGTTATTTGGGTTACTGTTTCCTTCTTATCAGCTTAAAGCAGTCTGGCCATTCCCCTTTGACCTCTGGCAGCCATAATGCTTTCCTTTTTTTTGGACGAATCCTTGTAAACTCTTGAGATGTCTACATGGGAAAATCCCATTAGATTAGCAGTTTGTCAGACCACTCCTTCTGTGTAAGCAACTATGTCACATTTAAAGTCACAGCTTGAACTTCAGCAGGTCATCTTGATGTCTCAGTTGAGTTTTGTATTGAGTTGCTGCCACTTTAATGTTTTATTAGTTAGACGTGTGGTTAAGTAACCTGTTAAACTGTGTGTAGCTACTGCGTTTTTCTTTTGATTAAGTGTTTGTATGATTAAATTACAGGCTTGAGTATACAATAAAGTTGATTACCAATACTTCTTCCTTAAGCTGGGATACCAGAAAGCTGCTGAGAATGCATACTGACCAGCTGCTCTGTGCTATTGTTTTCTGATGAGTCAGAGCATCTGTACAGAGTGATAAATCAGGTACACACATTTGATTATTGGCTTTATTCACTTTTTTTTTTAAAAATACAGACACCTAAGAGGGGAGCTATGTTGCTATGTTGCTATGTTGCCGGCTGCATGTATACTTGAATGACTATTTTGAGTGTTTTCATAATGCACTTAAATCTTTGCTAATGAAACTGATGCTGCTTCGTGTGTAAACAAAACACGCTTAGTCAATGTGTAGTTAGTGAGCTGATGAAGGACGGATTTCATTTAAATTTGCTTGAAATAGATTCATTTCATTTAGAGAGCTGTTCCATTTATTCAGTTTGGAGATGATATGAAAACACTTAAGCCCAGAACCACTTGTAAAAGTGCAACTAATCCCTTGGAAGAGTGCAGGTTAGGGCACTCTGGGACAATACAACTGTTTTGGTTGCTTCTTTTTGGTGCCACATGTAAAAATTAGGCTTTACACTATTATGGCTTTAAGACACACATATAGGCACAAGTGTAGAGGTTAGCATGTGAATAATCGGGAGTCTTTCAGCGAATGCAGACAGCACACTGCAAATTTCTAAAGCAGTAATACTTCTCGTTTCCCTTTTCTTGGCTTGAATACTCATTATGTGTTCTCAGTGTGTTGGGACGCCAGGCATGAACTGTTGTTTCCACACTCCTTCAAAGTGTAGCTTGTGGGAGTGGTTGTGGAAAGCAGTTTTGGGGGAGGAAGGTGGGGAATTGGGAGTGTCTTGCAAGTGCAGATTGTAGGCAGTTTCTGTTCCCAAATAGAGAAATTTTGAAAAGTCAATAGCCTTTGCTGCTGGCAGACTTTTAATTTGGCGGTGATATTATCAGATACACAGTGTGCTGGGTTTTTTCTTTTCTTTTTAAAAAAAAAAAAAGTCTTTACCCTTTGAAAGCGTACTAGGAGTAACCCTTGAAGCTCTTTTCTGAGGGATTTCTGTGATATTTCAGGCCTGCTTATTGCACAAAATGATTGGGTTTTCATTAGAAGTTAGTGGGAAGACATTGAAACTGTTATTATGGTCGTCAAACCACGTCTTCATCGATATAGACTGAGGTGTTAGAATTCCTCATTAAGGGTAATGGGGAGGTAGTCAGTGTTTTTATGGAGGAAAGAGTTAAAATCATCTACACACAGTGCACATATGAAGCTTTAGATTGCAGCATAAGTGAAGATGTGAGGCAGCATTGCTAGATACTTGATTTGGAAAGGATCAGACTCAGATTTGACATAATCAGTGTTCTCGTTTTGACAGGAGTGATGAACATGCTCTGACATACTTCCCATTGAAAGCCGCTGAACTATGGAATTATCTGATCAAATTTGCTGAAGTGAACATCCTGCCGCTGTCTTCCTAAACAAATAACTTTCATTTCATTTTTTTTTTTCTGGACCTCCTGTTCCTCTTTCTTGGCAGCCCATTTCCTGGCTGCATGCACTGTTGTTTCCTGTTCCCCGAATCAGTGGAGTGTGGACTGACAATAGAGCGATCTGAGGGGATCTACAGGCTAGTTCGGAGAAATCAAACAAGGAGAATCAAATCATAGCCGAGTGCATTTTAATAACTTTGAGAATCAGACGCTCACGCACACTTAATTTGCGCTTTCTGTTTGGTCATTTCTGCACATATCAATTTGTGTAAAATTGCATACCGAGGTGACTTCGGGGTTTTTACAAACCCAGAGTTGTTTACCTGTGGAAATCAATTAATTATATACACCGCACTGTATGCTATTACTGAACAAAGCTCTGAAAAACACTGTAATCATCTAATTCAGTCAGCCTTCACTGTGATTTGAACAATGAAATGTTTCAAGCTAGACGTGTTTATTATTGCTCTTGAGCAGTACTTTGTTTTAATGTGCCAAGAACAGTGGCAGCTTCTTTTCTTTTTTTCTTTTTCACTTATTGATGTTTCCTGAGCCTTTCGCACCTCCCGCGGCTTTAGAGCTGAATGTCTTCAATTTCAGTATTCTTCTTAATATATCACATACATTTCAAGGGGGGAAACTTTTAACAGTGAGATCAATAAGATGTAACCTGCTAAATAGCCCAGTTGACCTTAAACCCTTTGGTAAACATTCGAAGGAGAGCGCCCCTAACTGCCTAAATAAAACAAGTGTCAGTAGGCTGTGTTAGTCGGGGACAGAGTGTTGCTACAATGCTCCAGATGGGCAGGGCTGTATGTGCAGTTAGCGGGCTCAGAGGCATGAGGCCTGCGTGGAGCCTAAACAGATGCTGCTCTTTAAATGAGACTTCTGACATTAACAGCGGTTAGTGCGCTCCTGTGAGGCCTCCCTTTACAGCTGTTCTGAGGCCATTTCGTCTTTTAATTGGGATGGGAGAGATCATAGATTACATTAGTCGAACAGAAGACTCTGTGGGCCAATGGGCTCCCACAGTGGGACCCCTCCCTTTTTTTAACATCCTCTGGGCTGCTAGCTTCAACTTAGCCTCCTGCTTAATCACCCTCCCGTATGGAGCACCGGCCCTCGCGGACCAACCTAACTATTATCGTGCGAGAGACAACTGTATGAGCAGGTTTTGCTGGGAGAGCCTATTATTTATGGCTCTTAGTTTTAAGTTTCTTTCTGTGTGTGTGTGCATGCTGGCAAGAGGAGAACATGTGTTTGTTTCAAAAAAACGTATTGGAATCAAATTTTTACCTCGCTCCATATTTGGGTTGCAAAATGTTAGCCCGAAAGAGAAAATACATAAATACATATCATTTTTCTCAAAGCTAGTATGCCGCCAGTCTAGACTGGTTGGCTGTAACCAATACCTGCTGTCTGGGAAGCAGTGACATATTATATATTTGCAGGAGACAATCCCTGTATTTATGTATGAGTTAAATATGCCCAGGAGACACCGCTGGAGATTACATATCTGCAACTGGAGTGCTAGAAAAGATTGACATACGACTGTTAACTCAATTCAAACTTGATTACCCCAAATTGAAAAATGAATGCTGCCTCTCTTTGAGGAAGAAGGGGGAGGAAAAGCAAAGAGAGGTATTGACAGAGAGGGTATCAGTGCTCCCCGAGCAGGCCACAGAGCTCAAAGATGATTCTTTTTATACATCAAAGCCTTCTGGGAAAGAGGTCAGAGTTTGTAACGATAATATAAAGTGTATGCACCGAGGTTGTAGATTGAATGTTTGCACACCCTGTTAGATGGATGAAAAAAAAAAACAATGTCCAATAAATCTAGTGTGTCTTTCACGGTCCCGTTTCACATGTCACAAGAGAGAAGTATACGCACATGCTTTCCCTCTTAACGGACACGCTAACATGACAGGGAATGCCGGCCAGAGGGCAATGAATTTGGGCCGATCCATTTCATTTAAGCAGAAGGTGCGTGGAGAGGTTAATCCTGCACTACTAGCATAGCTCTTGAATTTCCACCTCTCATGTCTGTGGGCTGTTTTTACTTAAGTTACTACTCTCTCACAGAGCTTTGCGCGGCGAGGCTGAGGCAGCTAACCACAAAAACGTATTTACTACAGTACTAATGGGTTTCTATATATCAGCTTATCTCACAGTGTCTCTTCCATTTCTATGTGCATTTCTTTAGCGTTGTTTTAGCAGCATCCACAGGATCCTGCCTCATCCTGCACCAGATCTCATTAAAGATGGAAGCGAAGATTAAACCACATCCTCTTTAGCATTCTGCGGCACTGGTCAGGAGGCATCCTCTTCTCTTGTGTTACTCATAAATAAGATTGAACAGGCAGTTCCTGCAGTGGCAAAAATAATGCTTATTTGCCACACCGGTGATGGGTTTATTTAATCAGACAAGCTGACAGATGCTCTGGACACTATTATCAGGACTTGGATGTAGCAGGGCCTGAAGTGTGCAGTGGGTATTTGCAGAAAGACTAGTATAAACCATAGTGTGATAAAAGCTTGTGGTGGGAGTCATGAAGAATGCATTTAAGAGCTTTTCTGGATGCATCATCATGCACCACCATTCTAAATCATTCTGGTCTGTACTGAATTATTTTCTCTTTTTGCAGCTGTCTGCCACCTCATATTTTTATGGATTATTTATATAATATATCCTTGTTGATTAGTACAGTACGTGACTTGGCTTTGTGACACTGACTTGATTAAGGCTGTTAGATGGTGCTTCTCTAAATGTGACTGAAGCTGTGTTTCCTTTGTGCTTTGTATAGCGGAAAGAGAGATAAGCCAATTAAACGCTTTGGAGGTTTGAAACTGTAGCCCGGCTTCATAAATGATGAACGTGGCAAGAGCCAGCAGTAGCCCTTTACTGGTGGCTCCTCAGTAATTAGAACTTCCATTAATGATCACAAATTCCCTGTTCTTTGAAGTAGCTCCTTAATCCAGACAGTGTCACATTCTTTCAGTGTATTCAGGGAGAAAACTCAAAGACACTAATCTGATGCCAAATCTGAATTTAGCAGTGTAGCAGTTATTATGCTGTAAAGGGATGCCTCTGTCGATTAATTAACAAGACAGAAACTTGTCTTCTATAAAAAAAATTGAGATCATTAAAATTTTGTGGTTTCACTTTGTGATCAAATTCTTCATGTGTGAAATCTGCGCACAATAATCTTTGGTTTGATCATCTGCTTAACTTTTCTTTTTCCACATTTTTAACTGATGGCAAATGGGAGGCAGATTAAAAGCCACTATTCTACACTCGTTTAGTCAGAGTCAGTCTACCTGTGAAGCTGCCGACTCCATTTAGGTCATTCATCCATCTCGCCCTCCGAACTGAACTGCATTTTGATCATGAATGCTTTAAACAATCCGTAGCTTCAGTTTTCTCTTTTCTCCTCAATGCACTCAAATTTGGAGACACAGGAGCCCTTTTGCAACACAGACTGCCCTGACTCACGACTGAGGTAACCTTGGAATACAGATAGATCTGTGCCTCTAATAGAGGTCACAGAGACATTTCCATCCTTCATGTTTCTAAAAACGCTTTTCCAAACAAATGTTTTACAATTAGATTATATTTGTCAGACATGTGTTGTGCTGACCTGTTAAATCTATCGCACAATTTGTCATATTTACCTCTTGCCCTAGGAAGTTGTAAAGATACAAAAGGCACAACAAGGAGTGCTCCGTGTTTGCGTGTCAGGACTTAGGACCTGTCCCCGCTCATACTCCCTGATTGGTTGGTGACAGGAAAGACTAGCTAAGGTTAATTCTGGAAAAAAGGATATATCAGAGCGCTGTGGCACCCAATGCATTTCAAATGATGTGTCCTTGGGATGCAAGGTTACTGCTGAGTCCTCACCCTAGAAACAGCCTTTGTAACTTTTTTGTGTTATTGAAAGGCCTATCTATGAAAAAGCTCTGTTGATTTGTGCAGAGTGTGTGGTTACATGAAAGGTTTGTCTGCCCTCTGACATTATATTTTTTGATGAATTCTCCAAAGCTTATTTCTTTGTTGGGATCCAATGTATTCAGTGTGCCACTGCAACAGCCTCTGTATTTCTGCAAGTTGTCTAAGGGACAGCAGGTTGATATAGTCGCCAACTCCGTCTTCGGTCATATTAGATATTGGGGAATAGTAGCGCTGTGCAGTAATTACTAGTGTGATTGATTTTGCATACCATTATGGTGTGTTGACATGCACTACTGTGCAAAAGTCTTGAGCCACCGCTCTATTCTCTATCCTTTTCCTCTGAAAATGGGAAATATGTGCAGCAATTTATTGAATTATGAAGAAATCTAAAATCTGAGTTTCTGTCATTCTAATGATCTATATTTCTAATGCATAACTTACTTAGCAAAGCTTTGTTGAGTAGCCATCTTTCAGTAGTGCTTAGGAATAGTTCTCCTGGATTCTTGAAGGACATTCAAAGCTCTCTTTTGTTCCTGTCTTTGTCAAATGATCCCACATTGCTTCAATAATGTCGAAGTCCATTCTGTGTCTTTCTGTCCAGGTATAATTTTACTGCATTGGCATTGTGTTTGGGATCATGGCCATTATGAAGAATGAAATCATTGCCAATCTGATGCTTTCCAGATTGCATGGTGCATGATGGATCATAGTCTTCTGTGTTCGTTATTATACCAACATCAACAGCACTCACCCTGTTCTTGCCTGTCTAGTTCTTGCTTAAAAACCTCAGGCTTTTCTCTGTGCCTCTGTGTTCTTCTTTAAGAATGGCTTCTTGACAGCTGTTCGTCCACTAGACCATTTCTGATGAGGCTTCAGAGAACCGTAGATGGATCAACTCAAGGCCCAAATGCATCTCTCATTTCCTAAGAATTTATAAATCATGTTCATCCAGTTGTGGCGGATTTTCATCTAATTGTTTTTGGGGAATCTCCCTGTTGGTGCAAAAATGCTGTTTTTGTTAAACTGTGTTGTCATTGGCATTTTACATGGATTCAAGTAAAGAAGTGGGAACAAATGATGGGTTTTGTGGCAGTATACGAGTAATACCTGCTGTCTGGGAAGCACTTTAGTGCCTAAAGATACCATTTAAAATTGGTTGCCTACTAAGTTTTCAGTTATGTGTAGACATAACACTGCTTCATCCCTTGAGTAAGGTGCATTTCATATTCTTGAATGATTCATAGCTTTGTGTTTAGTGGCTTAACAAACAATAAAACATTCCTTGAAAATGGTCAGGTACAAGAGCTTGACTGAGAATGCATGAAAAAGCAGCAACTGTCTAAAGAACACTTTGAAAGTCCTTTAGAAAGCCTGGAGAAATGTTGCTCGAAACCAGTTTAAAAGCTCACAACTCAACAAAAAAAAAGTTTTTTCCTAAATGACAAGATCTTATTGTTCATTGTCTTTCTTTTTCATTATTCTCCAGCTGAGTTAAAGCTTTACCTGCTCACAGTTTCCACCTTTTTCCAGTAATAAAATGAGTTTGGTGTGTTCTGTTGAATAGCAAAATTACGTGTCATAAGTTGTGGTGTTTTTTCAACTTGTAATGCATGTGAGAAAAAGACTTGGCACAGTCTGTTTTTATTTCTCACTAGTTCTATTCAACAAAAGAGGAGAATTAATCATCTGCCTCTTTCAGTTTCTCGCCTTCAGTTTTTGGCCTCACAATCTGAATTCCAAAAAAAAATAAAATGCTGAACACCTTTCCCAGGTTTTATTTTATCACAACCTGTTTGATTCTTATGCAGAATGCTGTTACCAGCAATCTGGCGATATCACCAGCACCAAACAGCCCCCACTAATTTTCCCATTTATTAGCTGTATTTTCTTCTTCTTGAACATTCTCTTCTATAGTCATCATCTGTAAAAGAATCGCTAATCGTCTCTGTTCTGTTACAATGTAACCAGTGTGATAGTTTTATTCGGTGTTGCCAGAGTAAAGCAGCTCTCTGTTTACTGCCCCGCCTCCTTTTGCACTCTTAACACAGGAACACAAAAGCTAACAGACTTATGTAAAACTAGTGCAGTCTATTAGCTACATTCTTCTTTACCTGCTGACACTAAAAATCTATTCTTTAGCACCTATAGCACCTAACCCTGGCTGCAGTGGCTATGTGTTTGGGTTCAACAATGAAGTAAAGAGCTTGGAGGCAAGCCAATTAATTGCTGCAATTAAGCAGTACTGCAAAGTTCAGCAGGAGGACGGCAGTATCGTTTAGAGAGATAGAACCATTGTCAATCTATTCTGCTAGTTAAGCATCCCCAAGATAACTGCTTCAGTCTCTCAGACGACAACATGTCTGTCAATTATTTAGTTTGATGTGGCTGATTATGCGTTCCCTGTCTTCTGAGTATGTTAGAGGAAGACTTTTGGATAGCAAAACGGATGCAAACATTATGCTCTGAAGTGAAGTGCAATGTGTATACAACAGGGCTGTAATAAGCTAACTTGCGTTATCAATCAAAATGATGGCTAATTAGTGAGTTCCTTGCCATGCCTTATTTATCAAACACAGAGGATTGAGTGTTCTGATGACTCCTTATGGTGGATAATAGTTTTTGTCCCTGTAGCTAATTTCCCGTGATCCTGAAACATGATTGCAAATTTGCCAACATGGCTTGCGATGACCACAGCGCAACTTCATAGTAGATGTTTTGTTCTTGATGAAGAAGTTTTTAGGCAAGAGTACTTGATTTGAGCTGACTGATGGATTGTATCAATTCGTTTAAGAAACACAAATGAGTCTCAGCAGAAGCACACTGTTGAAAAGTGAGGTTGGTGGAAACACTCGCACAGGTTTTTTTCTGCTCTTCATGTCGCCACTTGTGTTTCTTATTCAGGCTTAGATTTATTTAGTGACCTTGCCGAGACAAAATGCTGCCTGTCTGATTGTATAATTCTTAGTCTTAGCCATGTGTTTTTACTACTTCAGAGAGTGCACTTGAATAGGCAATTGAAACCGGTTGTCTTTTTTTTTTCTTCTGTTTTCACAAAAGGCTACTGATGGCAGAGAGAAGGAAATTAGCCACTGGGATTCTGTTTGAACGAGAAAAGAAAAACAGTCCATATATGACTCAAAGGAAACATGCACAGAAAAATATTATATTAATGGTGTGTCTGAACATGATGTTCTCACTGTTCTTCAAAAATGTGCAGTCTGGGAGATATATACAGTTGTGTTCACAAGTTTGGGCACGCTCGGTAAAATTACATATTAGTTTTCAAGTAAAAGCCATAAGAGGACATTGGCAGGTAAGAGGCGGTTACTGTGTATTTCACAAACTAGTTAGAAGCTTGCTTAAGCACAGTGCTTGACTGCACACTGCTTTCTGCCCAGTTGTAGTGTGCATTGTTACATGTGCTGCAGGCAGTGCTGAGAGTGAGTAAGCAATGAGGTCAGAGCTGCTCTGCTGGACAAACTATTTGTAATGACACCAGTTCTGACATATTGGTGCATATTAGAAAACATATTCAATTCAGTTTTATATTTATATAGCACCAAATCACAACAGTCAGCCCAAGGTGCTTTAAATTCTAGGGTAAGGACCCAGGCAGGCACCGACGCACTTGCCGGCCGATGGTTCGTTATAATTTTTTTTCCTTGCTAATATAATTTTACAGGCTACGGGCCGGCTTAAAGTTGCTCTGCACCGGCCCTACAAGCGCTGACAGCAGCCTGTTCATTCATTTTCATTACTGACACTGGATTGCTCAATCAAATCTCTTAACGCAACAGCCCACACCCCTACCTTCCCTGTGCACTTATGTACCTTGTAGACCACAGTATAGTGTGGAAGAAGTGGTTGATACAGATGGACACACAAAAGTGAAAAAGTGGATGTGAAAAGCTAAGTAAGAGAGGAAAAGAAACTGCAAATAGATGGGAGCGATATGTGTCAAATTAACTGACATGTTAGCAGCTATACCGTCAATAGTAGTACCTGCAATAAGTAATAACAAGTCCTCGGAGTCATAGCAGGCTACTGTTACTAGCACTGGGAGTGGAGAAGTGCAGGGCGGTGGACACCAGTCCCAACAACAGATTGAGGAAGCAATGGAGGAAGGTGTAGTTAACATGGTAAGAAAATAAACAGAGGGACATTATTAAGAAGGCGGAGATTCAAAGATTCAAGTGAAATGAATGGCTACTTTGACCAATTTATTCTATTTACTCAGCTTTACCATTGCTTTGAGGAATTGCACAAATACATGCACATATTTAACTGGACCATCTGCAACATTTTGATCGCTCAGGGTGGGCTACCTGGGCCAAAAATACAAAAGCTGTTTTTTTTATTGTCCCAGTCCAGTCCTGGTAAACAGCAACAGTCACCACTTGGTGACAGTGGGAAGAAAAACTACCTTTTAACAGGAAGAAGTCTCCAGCAGAACCAGGCTCAGGCATCTGCTGAGACGTGTGAAATGAGGAAGACAGGATAAAAGACAAGCCGTGGAAAAGAACCAGAGATTAATAATAACTAATGATTAAACCAAGAATCTTACTAGTCATAGATTAAGAAGTTACACCGAGTCTGAAACAGCAGCGGATGTGAAGTTTTTGAGGTGTCAAACGAATTATATTGACAAAATATTCTCAAAGTATTAGCTCTGTCAAAATAAATACACCCCATTATAGTCAAATCACTACAACTGCTGCTATTAATGTTAATGCAGGTTTGATTTTTATGAGATTATTTCTCATCAGGATGGGATGGCCTAGCTTTATAAGTCTTCATGATGCACTACAGCAGACTAACATGTCTTTGTTAGATATCTGCTCAGTTCAGTTTAACTCTGTTGCTCTTTATTTCAGAGCACTAGATCCTGTATTTCGTATATTTATGCAAAAAAGACTCCTAACCTTACTTTTTGCTGTTGTGCAAAACTAAAACAGTGATGCATTACCGGCGCTCCGCTCCACGGCATGAAACGTACATTCGAACTGTAAAAGGATTAAGAGTATTTTGATAAAGTGCCTTTAATTAAAGCACAATCCATTTTAGCCTTCATGCTCAATAAGCAGAAAAGAAGATGCTTCACTCTGATTGCAGTTGGCGCTCCGGGGAGATTAGTTTCTGTGACATAAACGGTGTGCCTCTGCATCCGGGGCTCGCTTCACACATCACCTCAACACTTAGATCATTGTGATCAAATAGACGCTGGTGGGAATGGATTCTCTTGAGTGCCCGTTAAGTGCATTTTGCTAAGGAAGTAAGAGAAGTTAAAATACATTTAGCTTTAAAAAAGACAATGCACTCTTCCTTAATGCAATGTTCTGCACTTAAGCTATATGGACTCTAATACTGAGTGCCCAGGCTATCGAGGTCGAGACCCTTATTTCCAGACTTCTGTTTTCCACAAAGAGAATGCAGCGATATGTAAAAAGGAAGTCGATTCTGAAACCACACTTCAGTAGCTGAGGATCTCCAATTTAATGCTGTCCTGGCTTCTGCATCTGGAGAAATCCCAGCCGTGTTTTTTTGGATATAGTAAGGGGAACTGTCTGGCTGTCTGGTGGGTTATGCACTGGGGTTAGTGGACTGTGAAGACCCAGAGGAGCCCGTGAGTCTTTACCATACCAGCAGGCCTGATCATCAGTAAAGAAGGGTCTGTATTAACATGAGGCTGATAAATCCAGAAATGTGCAGCTGCTGGCTCAAATCCTCCAGGAGCTCTCTAGTGACACTAGGTCCTGTGAAGTTTGCAGATAACCCGTTTAATCTAAACCGCAGTATAAGGGTCAACTCTTTAAACACTTGCACAGGGTGAATTGGAATATCATGCTCTCTCGTAACATTATGTCAACTGAAGAAAGTTTAATGTTGAATACCTATCCTGACTGAATTTCTTTATAGATTTCTTTCCCCATTATGCATTAGACTTCTACTCTTGCAGTATATACTAGCGTTCCCTTATGAAAGGTCTGTGAGATTTGCGGTTTCCTTAGATGCCATTAAAAAGATTTAAGTCTTTGCCTCTCTGGATGGTTAAACGTGTCAGTAAATGCACTTTAATTTGAGTATTTATGTTGGTATTTGTGGAAATTATTGCTATTGGTTTGTATCAACATTACATGAAAGCTGAATTTCAGAACATTTCATGGAGACATAGATGAATGAATAAGCCATTAAATGTCGGTGTGGATCTGAATAGCTTAAAGTAAAATTGCCAGTTAGGTCATTGGGCTTTGCGGAGGATGCACACACCAATTGCACTTGAAGTGTACCATTAAGCTTTAAGTTGTTCATTTTTTCAGGACTCTTGACAGTCCTTCCGCATTTATATCATGTGGAAGTTTCACCTTTTTAATATTCAGCAAACTCTATCGCACCAATGCAAAAAATGGCTGGAATAATAGAACAAATGAATTCGTGAGTGTGCCACTTTTCTGAAACTGTTTGTGGTTTCTTACAAACCAAAGAGATTTTTTTTTGTCACTGTTGTGACTACCACTGTGCGTTTGAGATTAAAATTGTGGAAGCAGATTGAAACGACTCATCTAATGAACCCTACTCTCACGATGCCCCCCTGCATTGTGCCTTCAGAGCCCATGCAGCGAGTCTTTCTCATTCATGTTAATAGGCTGCGTCTTTAATGTTGAAAACGATTATTAACTAACACGTCAATCGTCGGGAAGTTGTTGCGCGCGTCTAACTTTGGTGGCATTGACTTTTCCCTTGGTGTCAACTTCAGAAGAAATACAAATGCGCGCTTTGCACGGCCCACCTACATCTTCATTTTCTTGTAATTTCTTCAAGCTTCCTTTTTAGGACTGGGGGTTGAGCAGATGCAGGTGGATGTATATTTATGAGGGGGATGTGTATTTCAGGGAGAAGCGGTGTTGTGAAAGGTGACCTTGTTAGATAAAAGGAGGGCTCGGAAGCCAAATGATGAAAGAGAATGGGATCATCCTGGGCTCATTAATGTGGATTTGAAGGTCAGGTAATTATAACAATAGACGTGTGGGCTGGCTTTGGCATCTGGTATTGTTGCTTTGTTATGATGGTGACAAGCCTGCGGAGGAAAGGGATTAATCACTGTGACACAAGCCTGTTGTCACATTGATACATTCAGACATCATAACACTGGTGCTGAGAGAAGCTGTAAAAACAACATAATTTCGACTATCAGCACTATATGACATGTACAATTGAGACTATGAATAGGTTTAAGAAGCGACTAACGGGGCGCTCTCATATTGTAATTTGTACTTCAAAGTCAAATACATCTTAAAGAAGGGTTCGCATTAAGCTATCAGTGATTCTGAGCAGTTAAGCCTCGTTTCTTTTCATAAGCAAATTATCTTTCAAATCTGGGGATACAAGTTAAAAAGTTCTTCACATGACATCCTCGCCGCACAGCTGAGGTAGGTAGTAACATTTTAACCCATATGGGGGAAGCAAAGGGTACCACATGCGTTTTTAAGCTAGAAGAACTTTAAATTATGTGAACCAAAACCATTGTTTTACTCTTCTCAGTGGTGTGTGCACACTCACAGCTGGAGACACCACTGATGAGTAGTTGTTTTGATGTTTTTCCCTAATGTGCTCGGGGTTCACTTAGACAACGCTTGGGTAGTGGTGCCCTACAAGTGTAGCGTCTGCACAGATGAGTCAAAACAAAGAAGTTGTTCACCCTCTGACATAATTTACATCACTTGGATCTAAGTGTATATTTGCTGGTTAGTGGAGTGTCCACAGCAGTAAGTCATTTCCTTTTGGCCTGATTGGTCATACTGGCCTCCTGTGAACTTGAGTTGCCATATTAAAAAGCAGGAATGAGATGATGAAACTCTGTCACCCTTACCTATAGGTGAGGTACCTCTGATCTCAAGTCAGTCAAAAACACAAGCAAAATCAGAAATGCTTAGCGCGTTTGCGTTTTAGCTTTCAGCGAATGTGTGTATGTGTCGTTTTTTGGTACTTGATATGGAGTTGAAAGTCATTTGAAAGTATCTCATTCTCTGTTTTTAAAAGGCTATGCTAACCTTTTTATATATAAAAATCTGGCTTTAGAGTTTTATGCTTTTATATTTGTGCTATGATTGCTGTATTTTGTGGAGGTTTTGAAGATGTGCCCTTGAAAACTCAGTGTTCAGAATGGCCTCTTTGTTAGTCCTAGTATTATTAATCCTTTATTTATCCAGGTAAAAAATCTCATTGAGATTAAAAATCTCATTTCCAAGAGAGACCTGGCATTTGGGATAGTGCTAGTATTTGGGATGCTGAACATATTTGATTCTTAGGGGTTTCACGGTGTACCTGCTTGTATTGAAAATAACTACAATATTTAAGAGTTACGTACTGTATATTGTTAATAACGCATATAATATCTTAACCAGTCATTTCTTCTTGTACAGCGTTTGGGGATTTATGGATACACTCTCTTTCCACCTCCCTTGTCTCTTATTTCTTGTGTAAAAAGACGAAACGCACAGCTGTCAGAGAGAACAGTTGCTCTTTTTTGCAGTTTTCTATTCTAGGCATCCTGCTATATTGTTAACAGTATTTTGCCACAGTAGAGAAAATGTGATATCATGACAGCCCTAAATAACAGGGTAAGGCTTTATGTGAATAGAGTGGACCTGAAATGGAGTCAAATTCTCAGTCTGAATTATTGTTTTAAATCCACCCCTGATACTCATGTAGAAAGCAAATGTGTTTTTATGAGATTGAATTTGCTATAGCGAAATACTGAAACTCTAGGAGTGCTCCTTGATTTTAAATGTGGATATTCTCACAGCGTAGGCCACGGTTTTGAAACCACACTCCTGTTTTCAGATTTTTTTCATAACTAAACAAAAAACTGACGATCCAAATCAATCACGTCAGTTAACAAGGCTGTGAATATTGAACTGCCAGACACTTCACACTATAGATGTTAAAGCCAAATACAGCACTCAGTGCTGGGCCACTTTTCTTGTGCATCTGGCACAGTCACACAAATGCCAGAATCCTTTGAATTCATTGTGCATTGTGCTTTAATTGATGCACACACTCCATATCAATGTCCCTGTTGTCGTTCCTGGCGCTCCTTTCATCTTCATCGACGTGCCAGTGACTCGCAATTAAAATTTCAGCAAATAGTTTGACATATTGACGTCGAGATAACGATAGAGCTTTTTTAATTTTATCCACATTTCACGCACACCTTGTTACAACCATGACTTATTTGTTTGAGACAGTCCTTTTTTCCCCACATGAAGCCATTTTGTGTGTGAACGGACTTCTGGGATTGTGCCACCTCGGCTACGAGTTTGCCTGCCTCAGTCAGGCTCCTTAGGGACCTCTGTAAGATATAAAGAACAAAAGTGCCAACCAGTATTATCAGGCGAGGCAGCATGTGTGGTGCCACATGCATTTTTAATGTGCCACAAATAAGAAATACCACTGTGTCCTCTCTCTCATTTCACAACTGGTGGCTCATTTAAATTTTATTTCTATTTGTGTGAATTTCAGCAGCTACTAAAAGCGAACAGCCTCCATCATTGACGCTTAGAGTAGTCTCGATTTAACACGGAGCTGCACAGACATGAGATGGGTTGCTCTAGATATCAAATTTGGAATGCTTCCATGTACACGCACGTATGCATTTGATGCGCACGCGTGCTATCACACAGTATCAGTGCTTGTTAGGAAGGCCGGTGGAGTGGAAAAGTCGGCTGTGTATGGAGCAAACATTATTCCACTCTAAAAGAAAGTCCTTCACTCCGCTGAGTCTTTGAAGATCGACTTTCAGAGCTGACATGTTAAACATCAGAACACCAAAAAGAGGAACAGCTAATGACCGTCTAAGTGTCAGTCAAGCCTTCAAATGATTAGCTTTTATTTCCTCCAACTTTTTCATTTTTTTCCATTATTCAAGGACTTCTTTTTTTTTGCACTTCATTGTGCACAAGATGCTTATCATCTGCCTGTCAGACTAGCTGTAAGTAAGATTTCTAATTAAAGCCGAATAATAGATAATATGGCTCCTGGTAACAAAGAGCAGCTCTGTTGACCTAGTTAGTGCTTTTATTTGGGACAGTTTTTCTGTGTAACGTCACATTTGATAAAATCAGAACTCCTTCCTTGTGGACAGGTAAGGCACGCTTCAGAAGCAGCAGTGAGTGATGTGGAACAAAGCAAAGAGCGCGCTTATGACAGTTCATTTGTTCTCGGATGTATTTACTAAAAAAAACAACAACAAAAAAAATCTAAGAAAATGCTGGTAAGATTTGTAGACCCAGATAGGCCCAGCAGCGTTTTATTGCTGTGGTGGCTCTGGTTGCTGTGAAAAATTGCACAAGGATTTCTTTTGACTCAGCAACAGAGCAGGCAACCTGACCCATAAAGATTTTTTATTAGTTTCTGTAGCCCACCTTTTATCCCAAAGTCACAACGGAGCACACTATTAACGTCTGAGCTTGCTGAGAAGCGTGTGCGAGGCTGCTAAGGATAAGGTGAATGTGCATTTGATGGAACATATTTAAAAGGTTCAGTTAAGGTGGCAGAGAGCAGAAGGTAGACAGTGGATCTGTTTACTGCCTTGAGGTTTTGTGGTTACGGTCTAGCACTTCCTATTTAACTGCATGATCTAGGGCTCTGCTGACGACACCAAACATGCAACCCAGATCCATGCCTCGGTGCCCTCTGCACACAAACACACACATATACACACACAGGACTCATACACTGAAGTGCACAAAAGCCATTTTTACGAATGCTCTGCAAATATCTTGACACACTGAGATGAGACAGTGGTTTTAATAGTCTTTTTTTCATTGTGTGTGTGTGTGTGTGTGTGCGTGTGTGCTGGCTTCTTGATACTATGCCTGTCACACTCTTTGGTGGAGATTCTGTTATCAATATTTTCTTGCCCTAAAAATACACAGCAGTGGCACCACTTTGTTTTCATTGGGTGAGGGGTATATGAGGTTGCAGTTGGGGTTAAGGGTTCAAAGGGCAGAAAGGAAGTAGGTGTTCCCACAGTGACAGTCCAGACACGTGTTTGATGAGCCAGCCTAACAGCATGGACCGGCACTTCCAAATGACCTACCATCTGCAGGCAATCTGGGGAGCCTTTCCACTGAGATTTATCTCCCATGTTATGGCTACTCCTGGAATGACACACTAGCACTCCTGAAAAACTCCTAGTTGTAAGAGCTTCTGCTTTTTTTCTTTCTTGTCACTGCCAACAGTCAAGGCTTACCTTCACTACAACCAGGCTGAAAACTCAAGCTGGCACCTATATTCTGCCTGCTGTGACAGGATCCTTTCCCCTGTTTAAAAGGTGAAGAAATATTCTGTTCTGCCCACTAAAGAGAGGATTGCAAAAAAGGAAATGCATAAACATGCTTTAAAGAGACAACTCAACATGTAGGCAAAAGGTAGAAAACAAACAAAACAGATAATATGAATTGATATGTGTTGGTCCAAAAGATTGCCAGACTGAGCCGAGAGCAGGGAAAACTGCAAGGAGGTCTAGTTTATAATTAATATGCACACTGTAAAATATGCATTATGGGATGGATGTGGCCAAATATGGATTTCTGTTTTGATTTTCACTCAGAATAATTGACGCACTTCTTAGGCAAGTCATACTGAATAAAGCACCAGCTCATAGCCTTTGTTGCTAGGAGCGTTGGCTTCTCTGCCAGCTGCTTCTTATTTGTCTTACGTCGAAGACCTGTTATTAAACCAAGTCCCCGTTCATTTTCACTTTTACGTGTTTCTGTTGATATGCATGTGGGCTGAGCTTGCTGAATCTGCCTGTTACCGATACAGTATTTTGTGTAAAGAAAGACATTGTAATTATTCAATGAGAGAAAACAGGAAACGGTGATGGGGGTGGGTGGATTGGGGGCTCATAAAAGCACATAGCAACATTTTTACCTTTCCCCGCAAGCACACATTCATCGAACTGACTGCAAAGATGAGAACACGCCTCATCTCCCAGTGGGCTATTCCCATAAACACATTAAAAAAGTATCTCGCATCTCAACCCCTGGCCTACCCTGTTCACTACTACCACTGCTCTGCCTCACACACACATACACATGCAGGAGAGTTGTGTCAGACTGATTAGCAACCACATCTCCAATCTCTGATTAGGTGTGGAGTAAATGAAGCGCCCCCCTCAGGCATGCATTTCCATAATGTCAGGTAATTAAACCCCAGTGTTTTAATAGCTCAGGAATAGGAAGACTCCCCAGGAGACTAGACAATGATGATAGACTTTGCTGAAAACTAGCATAGTATTAGCTTTCTTTAAACTGGCACTGAAACTACCACTTACATTGTGCTTTTATACATGAATAACTTCAAACTTTGAAAATTTACATCATGCAGAAAGATATACACTGATGAAAATTCCTTTAGTTTAGTGTTTTTTTTTGCTTCTGAGCTTCTTCTGTGATCTTCAAACATGAACAGAAAAATGTCCCAACCTGGTTATGAAAGGCTGTTGTAGAAACGACGCACATTCGAGTTGCGTGCTTTCCGTTGATGGCTGTCAGATTCCTGAGCTAAACAAAGGCTGGGAGAGCACGAGTGTCTTTTTCATCACAGAAAAACCTGGAGAGGTGCTATTGTAAACATGACAGTGCATTGTCAGTACATCCCTGTTTGAGTTGCTGTTTTTTTTGTTTGTGTATGTTGGTGCTCATATTGTATGTGCACACACATACACACAACAAAGGGCCTTTGATGAAACACATTCTGCAGTGGGAGAGGTTGTGTTTTTTTTTAAACAACTGAAGTTATGCCCACTCATGTTGGGTGCCCAAGTGAGAACAAAACAGTAATGCTTCCACAGAAACATCCAGAAACTGAGTGAACTCCAGAAATCACTTATACATGTAATCAGACCAACAACAACAAAAAAAAAAATCATAAAAGCCACAGGACTTTGCTGTGATTGGATTACTCTCCCTGATAGCACACGTTCATTATCTATTACTTCAGCACAGAGCGTTTCTGAGAAATAATAAGCTTTTATTAGGGAAGCATTGACTGCTAATGATACCCGATGCATAGCTGGATCTGAGGATCATTAAAGGCATGGCACGGTGCATGGTTCCTCCAATATCCGCTGTATGAACTCCGCTTCAAACACATAGTCTACCTTCTTCCAGAAACTTTCAAATTAACAGATGTACTTTAAATCCCCTCTAATCTTCCTTCTCGCGTGTATAAAGAATGTATCTTACGGGGCAAGAATGAAAACAAGTTCATTTTAATGATACTCTCTCAGCTGGTATATCACAGTGACAGTTAACTACCAGTAAACTACAGTAAATGGAGGGGACTCGGCCATTCGTGAACAGCACAGGTCATCGTATGAGTGGTGATCAACTAAATGGTCTGAAAGCGAACAACAGACATCAGTGAGCTACGCTTTACCTCAGGGGTCTTCTACGTATCTACAGTATGTCAGAAGCCTCGTGCTAAAGCCTTCCTCTCAGCTAATGTGCTGGAACAAATTGCTTTAGAAATGCAGCAAACCTGATACAGGGAGTGTTGACAGCAAGCGACTGTACACTTTTATGGTACATAACACATTTTCTTCTTTGGCAAGTGCATACTGTGACGATCATGTCAGTTATTTGGTGTTTAAACTTGCTGTGGATATGTGATGGTAGTGTCCAGTATTTATGTGACCAAGAACGGCATAACAATACGATCGCTGCTGCCAATATTCTCATCCAGCCAGAATTCACACCAGCAGGCTGCTCTTTGTCAGTTTTTCTTTTCTAGTCTACATAACGTCAGGGAGAGAAGGTGAGAGGACAGCCCCACTCACCCACTGAGGGACTGAAGTGCACAGTGAAAAACAAGGGGATTATTTTTTAATTATTTCAAATTTGTTAATCATGAAAAGCTACAAAGTCCAGAAATAAAAATGTAAAGTTGGAAATGAACATATTAGGTTTTCTTTTAGCAATGATCCACCAGCTGCAGTTTTATTGGCTGATTCTCATTCAGATTTAGGAGCTATAACTGACAGAAACAAACAAAAAGCACTTTTCCATCAATACAATTTTTTTCTTGGTCCTTCACCCTGTCAGCAGTCAGACTGTTTAATACCCACGCAGGATAAATACTGTCTAAAAAATACATGTGTATCATTATTGCTCCTACTACATTGTAGTGAATTTAACCAATGTGGAATTAAATGAAGTCTATGTCTAAGTTATTGTCATATTAAACTGCAATAAATTACAGAATCTTTTTTTTTATACATTTATGTTATTTAATTTCTTTTTTTTAATTTAAACAACTGAAAATAGGTGCTCTGCAATTGCAAGTAGATAAAAATAATTACATGTAAATGAGTTGCTGTACACACAACTTAACCTGACATATTTAATCATGTCAAATTAAAGTAGGTACAACAGATTTGTGTAACAAAACAAATGTCAGTTACTTACATACATGCTCCATAATTTCCCTTGTAACTGCTTTAATCCTTTGCTCATACAGAGGCTGCTAGCTCGTGGCCGGCTCTGACCTGATGATTGGTTATCTTCGACTTTAACCACTTTCCATTCGTCAGCTTCTTTAAAATGTCCATGTTAAACTACCTTAGTGTGTTTGATTAGGGTTGTTGTTATGTTGTTGGTTCCCCTGTGGTTTACTTTGGGGAACTTCAATTGCAGGGAAAGGCTTCCACACTGATGACATGTTAGCACATAGCTGTGAGTGTACGTGACTATTTGCCTGTGCTGCTGCGTGCTTTTTTCACATGCATGAAAGGGATGGACTCGTATTTCAACTTATGGCAGGTCGGTCACTGGTCCGGTCAAAGAATGCTGGAAATGAGCTCAACCTGGTTATTGTCCAGTTGATTGTTGCATCACTATTAAAACTGATACCTTGTCCTAATGATAGAAATTTATTTTTGTTTATTATTTTTGCAATAGTGTGAAACTCTAGGCCAAGGTTATATTTCATATACTGCACAGTTACCTACAGCATACTGTTAGTGTTGAATACAGTGGACACACATAGTAGAAACAGTTTATTGCTTGCAAATATATCTTCCAGTAGTACCATAATTTCTTACCGTGTCTCCATCAATTTGTGTGACATGTTCCCCAGAGAGATGAACAGACCCTGCAAAGCCATGACAATATCTGGATTTCACTGTTGCACAGTAGTATACAACTGTCTCAGACTGCACACTACTCTTAATTGCTTTTAATGAATCGCATGTCTTATTGAGCACAACCGCTGTGATTTTGCCAAAGAAAATCCGCCGAGGAGTGTATATCGAGTAGCTGCTGACTGAATCACACATTTGTTGCCAAGTTGCTAATTTGATATTTAAAGAAAAAAAAAAAACTGCCTCACACATTGATCATTTTTGTCAACTGGAGATTTGATAAACAAACTGTTGGATGACATTCATGTTATATTTGCTAGACGGAGCTATTGAAATGTGTCATTATAGGCTTTTCCTTTCAAAGCCATACAAAAATCTGTAAAATAACTGTTATTATTCGAGCCAGTTTCAGGCTCGTCACGCTGTGATCTCCTGTGCTGTTGAATTATCCATATTTATGTATGTTTTTTACATTTATTTATACTAAATGCACTTTTTTTTCCTTCTCTTTTCAGCAAACTCCAGTCTTCTGGGAGGAGGCGGAGGTGAGTGAACGCTTTTGTTTTTCACTATCGCATCCCATTGATTGCTCCTATGGTAAAGCAATTAAAGTTGCACTTATCAGATCAGGCATTCAGCCCATCTGTTTCATTGAGTTCATGGCAGATTTCAGTGTCTACTTCAAGTGTCTGTGTTAAATGCGGCTGAATGTAAGGCCAAAATATTAGAGCGTGGTACAGGGCAACCTTGCGCTGTGCCACACTGAGAGATGGTCATTACTTTAGCAGCCTGCCGAAGGACATTATCATCAAGGCAATGCTGGAAATCTGAGGCAGCCGATTGTGGTGTGGGAACAATGGTTAGGGAGTGGAATGCTACCGCCCAGTCACACGGTTCTTCCTTTGTAAAATTTGACTTATGCAGTGACATGATTGAAATAATCATTCTTTACTGCAGTGAGATGAGGTTTTGGGTAAAATGCACCAAGTTACACTGTTAATTTTTAGTCCCCAGGGAAATTTTTCATATGTAGGGATGGTATGACAATGAAATAAGGTCACTGCTTCAGACTTATATGTTTATCCAGCCACATTAACAGCCTTCAGTTGTATAGTCGGATCACGACTATGACAGTCTGCCTTAGCAGAACTATCTGTCTGATATAACTAATCAAAATACGTATTATAGATAAAATCTTCCCTGTGTTGTGTTTTATGACGGTCTCTATCACAGCAAACATTTTATTTCTTACGCCACATTTTAATGCAACCATCAAACAGCATCTTCACTGTATCGTATATTGCCATTTTTCCCAATGTGTAGGTTTTTATAGCCTGTATCATTTCATTCCTGTGTTTTCTTTAGTGAGAAAAATGCAGTATTGTGGATGATTGGTTCATCTGCTTTCTTTCTGGGCAAAACTATATAGGTTTTATAATTTTGTGTACCAAAAAGAAAGGCACATGCTGCACCTTGTGATTACGATGCTTCTGCATTTATTCAGTCATTAGGGTTTACCACCTGGCAAAGATGACTCATCAGAAGCAAAGGACGGGCAAAAAGGAAGATCAAAGCCACTCAACGGTTATATGCTCTGTGCACATGGTGTCCATTAGAGTGTACATTGAGCTGTTGAAATCTTATTCGCATTTAATCATGCAGCTTGGAGTGGCCCTTATCTCGTCTGATACATTTTTAAGACTGCAAACTTGCCTTGTAGAATCTCAATCCATCAGCAGCATGAAGAGGCCCTCAGCGCACAGCCATCTTAGGAATTTCTGTGATTGAGATCAGAGGGTCACAAACATGCTTCTCCATAACCAAGCCAGACCCTGTAAAGCAGGTATACTGTCCGCCTGAATGGTGTCTGTCTCCGCTGCGACTCGCGCTATCGATTTGCCGTGTCCAAAGAAACACAAGAAGCAATTCTCTTTGCTATTACATTTTCATTATTGTTATTTTGTGCCAGATTACCTTTTTACAGTTCTTTAAATCCCGGCCTTGGTGATTGATCCAGTTTCTATTTCAACTAATAATAGCTCTGAGGATATTACAGATTGCTCTGTTTCATAACAGCAGCAGCGAAAAACGGAGGCGAATTGAAGGCTGTCAACATGAGAACGTGAGATCTTATGTGTCAGTTAATGTTGTACTTTGCAAGAAAACATTTTAGCTGATTGTAACCTGCAGCTGCGCTTATTAACTCCAGAGGAATTTCTAATTGTAGCAAGTGCCATTTTTTTGAGAGCAAAGCCTCTTTTCATTCCTAATTGACTTCCAGCGATGCTATTCCTAAGTTACTGGCACAGGATACGAGGTCGGTTAACTCAAAAATGCAAAGAGTCACTTTTAATGTGCTAATAATGACCATAAGGTGAACAACATGTATGTCATACGTCCTTTATGTGTATTTTTAAGAAGAGTAAAGGAAGAAGCCAATTTCCACTTTGCCACAATTTGCCACAGCGGGTAGTCTTTCTGTTCTTCTTTTTTTTTGGCCGTGGTAAACAACGATGACTATAACCAGAGAGAGATTACTATTATCTACCAGGGAGCTGAAATTGTTATTTTCCCCCTAAAACAAAGCACTACACCGTTTGTCTTTTATCTGCATGAGGCCAAGAGGGGTTTTATCTTCCAGTGTCTTTATCACTCGAAGGTGTCTGCTAAACCTGCAAAACTGTTCTCTCTGTTGTCACCCTGCCCTCCCTCTCCACCTCTATCTGCGGTTTGGCATGTGAAGACCTCCTGCCTGGTGGCGGCGAGGATCGATGTGGAGAGGAGATGTGCTCTCATATAGGGTCCTCCTTATCTCCCAGCTGTCTTCTCGGGGCTCTGCAGAGGGGTAGCTTCACAACAGGATGATCCATCATGCTGGCCTCACACACCTGAGCCATGTGTAATTCTTAACAGTTCGGGAAGTAGGACTCTGAACAGCTCAGGAAAACTGGACATAGGCTTTACTTTATTTAAGTTAGTTTACCACCTAGGTGTACTTTGAGCACCCCTGGCTTTGCATGGTCTCTGTTATTTGGTCTCGTTTAGACGTCTTTTCACAGAAAAAGGTTTTACTTCTCTAGAATGCATCAGTTATTCAAGTGTGGGATGTGGTCACAGCAAAACAGAAACAGAGTTTTGCTGGTGATTGTTTTGTCGCAGTCAGAGTAATGTGAAAAGATGGAAATAAATGACAACAAAGCTCTTTCTGAGCCTTTTTCAGTGCACAGGAACGCTGCATTATATTTCTTGCAATAGTTATACAGAGAAACGATTCATAAGAAAAGATTCTTATGCCCTGATGCTCTATTAAATCCTTAGAAATCACTGATGGGAATTTTCTCTGGGTTATGCCTCTTCAGTATTATGTACGCAATGGGGTTAACCAAAATAGCACTGTTATCTGCTTTAGACATGTTGGTCTCACTGGGATTTCAAACATACATAGAGGGAAATAACAATGATCTCTGATAATAGCATCCCAAATAGGGCCTCTGTGAATAGAGGGTAATTATGAATGGTACCAGGTTGCTCTTGTGATGTGTGTCACAGCATGGCTGGATGCTGGCACAGTCCCAAAAGAATAGACCTAATGTAAACATCACATTGCCTATTCTGCCTTCCCCGTCCCTTTGTCTTTTTTTTTATCCACACACACACAAACACAAGCATTCAAGTGCAAACAGGGCTATGCAATGATACCATGAAGCCCTGTGTAGCTGGAGCGGGGGAGCTTCACTTGCCTTTGATGTCTCCATCCAGGAGGGGAATTTGCTCATTAGCATTCTAACCAGAACCATTGCCCTTTTAGCACTAGGCTTTAACTAGACCACCCAAACAAATCGTTCTTCTCAGGTTGGACCTCCTTTCTGTGCTCCAGTCAAGCAGTGGGTCACTGGCATGGCTTGTTGTGTGTGTCTTGGCTTGGGCTAATTCAGCCACGGCTGTGGTCACTCTCTCAACCCGTCCAGAATGACACAAAGATTCTTTAAAACAGGGCTAATAACATTAAAAAAGTCTGCATTTTAAGTGAGCCCTAAAACAAATATATATCAATGTCGACGTGGTTATCGACGTTGCCTGCGTTACTCGTTACGTAAGAGCCGCGGGCCTTTAGCACTCTTCCTATCCTAAACGCTGGCATGAGTCATGGCAGGTATTAGCACATTATAATAGATGAGAATAATTATGTTTGCTGTCGTGGTGCTTACGTCCTTTGTCCTCTTCTGCAACTAAACATGTCATGGGATGTAGGCTCCCGAAGATATGACAAGGCAATCGCTTCTGCCTCTCCTCAGATGTGAAATGATGTGAAAACGCCTGCATGACGACCGCGCTATACAAACACAGTTAACAGACGCAAAACAAAATGTTCCGAGCTCTGGCCTTTAAGTGAAATATGAGAAAAGATTGCTCATGGTGAAATTATCCAATCAGAAGCGCAGAGCATCATCATCAATACGGATGCACCAGCACTATGCTGTAAATGCAAGGCTGGCCATTATCGCAACACAACGGTTAAAAAAGACAAAACACGTGTTCAGTTTTAAGACATGTTTGAATAATCCTTTGCTGAGATTCCTAAGTGCTCCACTGTGCTTATCTTTATCTCCATTCTTTATGCAAAGAGCTCTGTTTTCTTTTCCTGTCACCTCCAGGTGAACCATTATCCTCTGTCTGGCTCTTACCCGGGGCTTGTTTATTGAGTCGATTGGAGGGGACCATGCAGGGCGCTGTGCGGTTGTAGGGGGAGGGGTATAGGTCGAGATATAGGGTGGTGTTGGGTGACGGTTTGGGCGAGATGACTTTCTGTCCCTTACACAGCTCCCTGGAAGCCCCCAGACTAATCGCTCAAAGATGACGTATTATTCTCATAACTCAAAGATTACACACTATGCTTGACTGATGGTCCTCAGTTCACAGATGGTAGTAACAGCCATTAGCATAACTTATGAGAGAGATAGCGTATTTCCCCATGGAGTAACCTAAATAATGTAAAATGATAAATTGAATGCAAAGATTCCTCAGTCAGTGGGGCACCCTTGGGATTTACTTATCTCCTCATATTTAGAGAAGAGTTAGTTACACTCTGATCTAGGCCTGCCCTGTATTCGTGCTGCAATATTCCATGTTCTTTTTTAAGCGTGTTCAAAACAGCAGTGATGTACTGTAACTGTATACTGTAGCACTCAGCAATTCTCTCTCTTTATCCGTGTAATTCAGTGACAGCAGCTCAGTAGGCTTGGGTCAGGACATGTGCATGCAAGTATGGGAGTGCCCTCTCACACTGGTTTTAGCCAGTCAGGCTGATTTGAATAATTGAATTAAAAAATATATTTGAATTGGCCCCATTCTTGCATAAGCAAGGAAAGTCATTTTGTAAATTGCACTTACTTAGTGAAATTATAAAGCAACTTAACTCTACAAATCTCAAGTGTAGTGAACTTTTAAGTGAGTGTATGCATTAAAACTGCACTGTGTGCTACCAATGAAGTGTTTCCTTGCCTTTATTAAATGTGTAGCACAGTGTAATGCAGGGGTTATATGCTATAAAGCCAGAACAATCTCCTCGTCTTACTGGAATCTAGATCCGTTTCCTTTTTTTTAAAAATCAAAAGTGCTTTTAGTGTCTTGCAGCAAGATGATGAATTATTTGTGTTGTTTGCAACTGCATCTTCACCTAAAGCGTCTCAGCGCGTCAGTCATCATATTGAGTAATTATTGCGTGAGAAGCGTCCTCATGCCGCCAGATCATTTATGACGGAGGTGCTGTGATTTAGAGGGCGTTCCAGTGAAAGTAACAGGACAAGGTTATCTGCTGGACTGCAGTTTGCGATACCCAAATAGTGGTGAAGATAACATTGCCGTGTGAAAGCTTTCGCGTGCCATTTCTGTCTTCCCATGCCACCGCAGAGAACAGCCACGATGAACAACCCCCTCTCTTGCTCCTCATCCTCCAATCAGCAATGATGGATGGACTAATTGATGCAGAGTGATTGGGCCATTTATTTTATCCTACAACAGTGGGTTCCATATTTAGGATTAGCGCTGCATTATAATGGGAAGGGAAGAAGAAATGGCTGGCGAGCGAATGAATCCGAGAGGGGGTAAAGAGGGACACTCTGAGGAACAGTTATAAAAAATGTAGAGACAAAAAGAGGAAGAGAGAAAACACTCATGCAGCTGTTACGAGCAGCGTTAACAGGACTGGTTAGTTGTGTAATGCTAAGCTTATGAGGCATAAGGGAGTGTTCCAGAGAGTTTATGGTGAGGTCAGTATCCACGAATAAGAGCGGGTGAGAGGGGCATATAGTTTCCACGTGTCCCGGTATCCCTCGCTCAGCCTATGAATCATTCATCTCTGTCCCCATGTATAAATCAAGCTGCCCGCTGTTGCCTGCGGCAGTCATGTCATTAGCTCGTTGATGGCATCGCTTGATCTCTGGCACTGCAGTGCAGGTGAGGGAAGGGGTCTAACTTTAAACAGCACACATAGCAGAAACATATCAAACTTTGTAGAGCTTTTGCTGGTGGCTGTGGTATAGTGAGCTTTATGGAGCCGTAAAGAAGCATGTTTCCCATGCATGTTTTCTTGAAACCGCTCTCACATCTGCCATCGGGGTGTAAAAATGATCTTTCAACACTGTAATTTGAATGTGCTTTTAGAGAGCACAAGGTTACTACAAGTCTGACTTTGTTGGCCTTTGAGAGTAAAGCAGAGAGAAAATTAGGTGTCTATGATGGAGACTTACACCAGAGATTCTCTAAAACGTGATCACCTATTTTCTATGTCATTTTCAGGCTGATCCAGAGTCTTACGTGGCCTTTTGCCACTAAAGAGTCATTTGAGGTGAAGAGCTTTACTTCTCTAGAATCTCGTCCATCGCCTATTGAGCGAGAAGACTGAGAAACCCCGGAGCCTTATCGGTTTTAAATGCTAGCTCTGCCAGTCACAGAGTGCTGTTACACTTTGACTTACAATCATGGCAAAGTACAAAGTGCATATAAGCAGTCCTCGCTTTTTTGAACAGTTGTGGTACATACCTTTTGGCGTCCAACTTTCTTTGCTATTGCACACATTTGAATGTTCCTACCTCTGAATCATTTTGTTGCAAATAAATATATGTGATATTACAGTCAGGGCCTCTTCTTCCCTCAGGGTTGCTGTTCTAAACATATTGGAACTGCTTGTTTTACTTCATGTTTCACCCTTGCAGCATCTCTCTCTGCGTTTTGTGCTCTCTCTTGCTGTCTCTGAAAGGAGAGATATTTTGCACTCCTACAACATGTGGATTTCAGCTTCTCGGTAATTCACTTGCTTTTGTACAACAATGGATATTCAACCTCGTTTAAGAATCGTCCACCTTATTCTGTCGCCCCTCATTGAACACAACGTGAGAATATCTCCACAGGGCTCAAGGAGCAGGCAAGAAAGTGTCAATTTAGTTCTCTTCCACACTGCATCACACATGACCTCCCCACGTACCCCAAACGTCCCTTTTGTTCACCAGCATTTCTGGGTCACTTGTTAAGATTTTAGACAACTCAGTGCATTGCCAACCACAGTGTCAGAGCACATTTGTATCCTGCACGGGCTTTATAGTGGCCGTTTTGGGGGTGGATCCTGCACAAAATTAAAGGTGCTGTCTGTTTTTGCATACATGTGTCTGTGTGTATTACATATATGCCTCCTATTAACTGTGCACTGTCATGACAGTGGCTGTGAGTCTAAGTGGTACTATGGAAGCATTTGCTTGCATGATGGTATGTCTGTGTGCCTGCCTGAATTTAAACGCCAGTGTGCTTGTGTGTGTGTGTGTGTGATCCTTACTCTGGCATAACTGGATGCTGAGTTGTCTTGTCAGTTGACTCAGTGGTCAGTTTTGGTCCTGCTGCCCCCAGCAACGCACTGTGGAGTGATGAGATCTGACAGACGGGAACAGTTCTTAGCAGGGCACTACCCCATCCCATAGTCCCGCCAATCATGGCAAGGCTATTACAAGGACATCAAGAGCTTAGACACACGCTCACAAGTGATTCAGCACTGGCTGACATGCCAATATACCAATCATATGAAACCCTGTCATTTTTGAAAACATTTACCCAGGATTGCATCCTGAGAAATATTTTGTTCCAATAACACAGAAGGGACAAAAGGGAAATAGATAGTCTGAAATATACGTTCAGGTATTAAAAAAAAATCAGCCAAACACTGAGGCTCACTATAATATTAAAAAAGGTAAAAAATGAATTTGTGATGACTTTCTTTTAAAGTTTAACAATTAATGTTCTTAACATGGTGGTTCAATTTATTTCCTGTACCCTTTATACTCCTTATATTGTATTTTTACTCTGCCTTTAAGCAGAGCCATTAGCTAACTCTCGAATAAGCTCACTCCTTGAGCCAGCCACAGTGAGCAGAATGATCTGTTTTAAATAGATGCTTAATTTAGCACATACTACACAGATTATTTAATAAAGTCAGCATGCTACTGGTGTGGCCCTGAAGTGGTCTGTGGTATAATTCTCCTTCAGCTTCCAGTTGCTGTTATTAACATGAGACCACACAATACTGATGGGAGGGAACCAAATAGGTGTGGTAGCTGGTACAATTACTAATCTGCATTCTGTGATGTTAATGTGCCATGTACTATTCTGCTATGTTAACTGTTGTTAGCTGCTGGACCAATTCCGTATGGGCTGATTTAGCAAAACGCACACGTGCAAACTGCACGTAGCCGAGGTTTGCATTTTGCACCACAAATAAACATCCAAAGGCCTGACTGCTCCTGACTATAAAAGTGTACAGTTACATTAAGGTGGTATATAGATATAAATCCATACACTGCACTGATAAAAATCGCAGCGGGAGTATTTAGGTGAGAATATCTAAATTCTGGCTGGTGGCTGATTAGTGGCACTGTTTTTTTACGCTATCTGTGCAGAAATTGACCCGCTACAGCCTCATGCCAACTAGTAACAAACTGTCAAGCTTTCTGCATCTCTCATGGGGCAGCCTAGTTAGCTGTGTCTGACAGGCCTCTTGCCTACAAGAAAGGTTTGAGTCCAGGGAGGGCAGAGCAAGCTCCAGAGGAAAACTGTCATCTTTTTTTTCAGACCACAGGGAAGAGGAGGAGTTTCTCTCTCCCTCCTTCTCTCTGTCTCTCTCTTTTTCACCCTCCCATCCTTCCCTCTGTATCAGCCTGTTCCCCTGGTGAAGATCTTCACTTTCCCACTGCCTGTTATGCTCCTCTTAGCCTGACTGTGCAGAATAAACAGATGGGTGTCAGAGGATGAAACACCAAGCTTCCCCGAGGAGCAGGGCCCACCGTTTTTTTTAACCCACTCGCAGTTTTCTCCTGCAGGGCCGCAGCAGCCATCCCAGTATGCTAGCTGAGAGTGACACCAGGACAGGCAGTTAGACTGAGGTGAAAGACGCTCCATGTGTCCTTCTTAAGGGAAAGATGAGCGTTTATACCACGGGGATGATGCCCGCCACTCCACCTAATCCTCTTTTCCCAGACACTTCATTATCACCTACATTCTGCAGCCACAGTATGTGTGTGCTGGCAGATCTCTGAGGAAAGCTACAGAAGCTCGCGTAAAAGTGCAGTGTGAGGAAGGAGCACTGAAAAAGCGAGAGAAAGATGAGGAGGATGGCGGTATGAAGAATGACAGTGGATACGCAGAGTAAAAGGTGTGGTGGAGGTGGAGAACAGATGTCAGACGTAGTGGGTGGTAGTGAGAGGTAAACAGTCGGCGTAATGTCTTCTCATTTTCTCTCCACATATATCCATATATATATATATGTGCAATAATCACTGTGCAATATACTCACTCAAATGAGCAATCCTATTTATCCATATTGTATATTCTGTATCTATATATGTGTATATGTGTATATATGGTGTATTTATGCTTATATCCTTACTCTCTTTCCCCTTAATGTATCTGTAACATGCAACTTCTTTCGGTGCTTTGCTACTGGAAACTGAATTTCCCGGAGGAACCCACCCGAGGGATTAATAAAGTTTCATCTAATCTAATCTAATCTAATCTAATATGTATATGTATATATATTTTTTTTTTCCCCTCATTTCAGAAGCCGGCAGGATGCCAAACTGTCATCCCATCAAACACATCGCTTTATCAATTAAAGTGAATAAACCATTAGTGGATTTAGCTAAACAGCTAATTAATAAGCATTTTTGTAGAGTTTAAAATTGACAAATGTAACAAATTGAACTAAACGATCACATGTATTCTAGGAGAAGATGTTAGATAGGACTTGATTTTTCAATGTATACAGACCAATTAATACCAGTATATTTGTTGTTTTCTGTGTCGGGCATGAGCAGAGACGTCTGCTGGGAAGAAGATTAATTTCTGAGTGGGAGAGTGCAGCAAAGCTATTTGAGCCCACTGAAACATGTTGGCTCTCTACTGTGAGACTCGCATTAGCACATGCCATAATTGATGGAGGAGCATACTTAGCAGTAATAATGGGCATGGGCTTTATAGGGGGTGGTATCAAGACATTATTTTCAGAAAGCTCTAATTAAGCTTTTTTGCTGTGGCTTTGGTGCAGCAGCGACTGTCCAGTGTCATCGGGAATGCTTTCTCTGATAAACACGCCGCTTGCCAATCGGTTTGTTCTGGGCCTCCAATGTGCAGGGAAAATAAACAAGTTCATCAAACAGTGCGAGACAGCGCTCCTCTCCACTGACTCTAGTCCTGGCCCTGATGAAACGGCAATCAGCTCAGTGCCATTGGGAGCCATTGTGTTTACAGTCAGTGGGTGGATAGACTGCTGCTAGCTGGGGGAGATTAGACCTTTGAGACCAGCTGGGACATTCCCACCACCGCGCAACTCCACCTGTGAAATTGCAAACGAGACCACGTCCCTCCCCTCGACCTCCGTGGCTGGTTGAGTGATCAGCACGACACTGACACTTTGCGAGGTTGGTCACTCAAATTAAAGTGAGACCTGGTGTACATGAGAGCGTGTGACTGTTTTGATGGTGGAGGCGCATGAAAGCAGACACAGCTGTAGGTCAAGATGTGGGTGGGAAGCGACACAGTTGACTTTGATGTCACTTCTCCAACCACTCACCTCCCTGGAACGTTTCTTTCCCGACTCAGAGTGAAGATTCACTCTTCAAAATTTCCTGCCGCCGTCTTTAAAATAAGGAGCGAAAGTTATCACGGTGTCGCCGTTTTTTCGCAGGCCACGTTCTACATAAACAGGGTAAACCTGAAGGAAATCCAGCAGGATAGAGGGTAGATGTGAGCCTCAGCTGACAGCCCCTGGAACGTGTTTCTCCCCCTTGGTGGGGCAGCGTAGAAAACCTCACCAAGCGTGACAATAACAGAATGCCAAAACACGGATTGGGCCAAATGAGCTGTGAATGCAAACAAAGTAGCGAATTTGTTCTGTGGCATTTGGGGTGGACATGTGTCCCCTCAGCATGTTAAATACTGCACCCAGTCTAACTGACAGACAGGAAGGCGGTGAAAAATGAAGAATAATTAAGGAAAGACGGAGGAAGAGACAGAAAATGAAGAAAGGCAAACAAAGCAGTAGTGATAAAGCCATGTCTCACACGGTTATTGATGTATATATATATGTTCTTATTCTAGGATTGCTGCGTTTCTGCAGCTATGCTGTTTCTTTGGATCCCACCAGAGATTTGTCATGCCTTATGGTAAATTTACTGAAGCATAAGCTGAAGCGCTGGAGTACTTGTTCTGTTTTGTTATCCACTGAGAATTTCTTGGTCTGTATATGACTTCATATTACCTCATGAATATTGATATCCTGTAATTTGTGTCTGGCTTACGTTCGGATGCGTCGGATGCTTCTTTGTGCTTTATGTGTAAAAAAATACGCACACACACACACTGACTCTATAATCCTGAGTCTGGCTCAGCTGTTAAATGTTTTATTTACTGAGCCTTGATGAGATAAGAGCCGGGTGTTTTGGAATGTCTGTCTGAGGACATCAGCATGCCTCTCTGTGTGTGTACGCTTCTTTTAAGTGCTGATTGGTCATTTGGCATCCGTCCCTCAACACCAAAATGGACTCTTGGAGCAACTCGTGAAGGCTATAAACATAAGCAGCTGATAGCGGGGCTATCTGAAAGAGGGGGGAGAAAAATAATAATCTCGATAATACACATTTATTTTGAATCGTTCTGCGGGGATATTCAACAAATGCATTTTAGACTTTTAAGGGTGTTGCTGATTAGCGAGGAGCTTAACGGTTTGTGGGGAGAGATTGTTGCATATATTTCAGTTTTTCAGTCGCTCTCTCTTTCTACATGTAATACTGAGGCAGGCCAGTTAAGGAATCAAAAGAGCCTAACTGCACGGAAAATGGATCTGTGCTGGGTGGCTTGTTAATTCCCTGGTGTGCCTCCTGAGGTGAATCGCTGTCGATGTGGACGTTGTCTTTGATCATTCACAAAGCATGTCGTAGCAAGGTCTGCACAGGCACCCAACAGATGGTCATTAAATCGTGCGTTATATTTTACTGGAGCTTTTTTTACATTCCTGCAAGATCTCTGGGCTTTTATTGCTGCTGTTTAAGATGGCCAGCATGCTGATTGTAAACAAGCTGAGACTTTTTTTTGCGAGTATGCCAATAGAGCCAACAACAATGTGCATGCAGACCTTGCATAATTCTCACTCAGAACTTCCACTGCTTACAGAGACATAACCATTAGACAGGATTAGCCTTTAAATTTTTATTGATTATAGGATGTACTTTAAAAAAAAGTGTTTAAGGTGTAAATAGTGTAAAATGGTATGCGGCCTGCTCTGAAGAAGCTCACTGTTTTTAGATGCCAACAAACCCTAACAGAACCTTGCTCACCAGCTGAGCAATAATGATGACCTCTGAACTCCAGTCAGCTGTGCCTCAGCAGCTCGCCTAAGTGTCAGTAAGCATCACGGAGACAGTAATCCCTAATTACCTCTGTATGATTGGCTACTGACCAGAAATGGAAATCCACCTTAATGATGTATGTCATCTAGCTGGCATTTAAATTGCTGACTTCCACCAGCTACCGCAGTAAAGCGAGAAACAAATGTTCAAATCTCTTCAAGGTGACTCTGGTCTGGGCCTGTGCATACAGAAGCAGAAAGCTTGAGAACGAAACTGCGAAACTATAGGAGGTAATGGAAAAAGAAAATGTTGATGAAGTTGTATGTAATGCAACTTAATCTGCAAACCTAGCCAGCGGTTTTGTGGTTTAGCAAGGCTTCACCGGTTACTGGATCCAACTTGGTGCTGCCTTTGTTTTTCATCGCGTTTCTTTAACACACGATATGCTGTATGTCTCAGCATGCACTATAAGAATGTTATGCAAAAGCAGATATTAAAATTAAATAATTCGGTGTTTAAAGTATCTGTTTTTGGCTTGCTGTAACTGTGGTTTATGCCCATCTGTTTATGTTTTTGCACATCCACATTCAGATCCAAGTGCAACACCCTCCTTTAACCTGCTTGAGCTTGAATATATATTCATTTGCATTAAATGCAATTCTATTTCAGTTCAAACTGTTGCAAATGAACTCTTTTGAACACCCATGCAAACTCCTACATAAGCCCACGTTCTTTATTCATTATTTTGTCATGTGAATTTTGCTGCACCATATAGCCTTTCCAGATCTTTTCATATTAGCAGGCAAAATGAGGGACAAAGGCTATGTGTTATGTTAGTATGGAGGCCAAAGTTCCTGACAGGGCAATTTGCTGTCTTTTCTTTTTGGTGAGGGGAGACAATAGACAGCTGTAGGCTCATTCGGGTTCCCTGTGTGCTGCAGTGTGAAAGCAGCTTGGCTTTTTGCCCCTAGGGTCAGTGCAGGGATCTCAAACACCACGACTGATGAGCACTAATCGGGCCTCCTCGGCAAACACAAGCCTTTCTCTGTAACCTTCAAGCCGTGAAACACAATTTCCAGAGGCAGCGGGGAGTCCGGGGGACCACGAAGTCAACAAGCAAATTGGGGGAGTGGTTGCAGAGCACACACAACACACAGTCAGTACATCTGTTTTCAATGTAGCAGCCTGATAAGACCCTGCTTTCAGAAGTAATCCGAATTAAAAATGTAACAACATTTATTTGCCTATATTTCACATTTTAATATAGAAGATGTTTGTGAAAACAACCTTGTTGTAAATAACTTTTTATGTTGTTTGACAATACTGATGTAACATTTATTGATCGTACCAATTAGCAGTTTATAAAAGTGGTTGCTACATAGGACGAACGGTCTCATGAGATCCGGTGCACCAGACCTATAATGAATTATAAATCTAATTTTAGTTCCCCAATGTTTTTAGATTTATAATTCATCCCTCCGGTAATGTTGAAGCTGTGCTTGTGTTCGAGCTTTATTGCAATACTTTATCTTATACATTGACACGTCTGCTGGTTGTCTATGTAAATAAGAGCAGACAGACTTAAGAAACTAATAAAAAAGTCTTGTAAATAACATAAACTAAAACACCCAAAAGGATCATTACATTGTAATTTGAAAACATGCAATAATACTTGCATGTTTATTGACCTTCCTTTGTGCATTATAACTGATACATATACCATATGTTTGTGTGTGTGTGTGTGTGTGTGGGGGGGTGTTGTATGGGTTTATATAGGTGTATCTATTAACACCTCCTATTGTATATTTTTAAAAGAAGCATTAATTTGAAATGTTTCATCTTTTACATATGAACTGTTTTGATGACAGCGTAGCATTGACCTCCTTATTTGACAGATGTAACCACCCATACACGAGCAGCATTCCTTTCATTGCAGCGACGACTGGAGCTGATTAAAGAATTGAAATGGTCCATTTAACCCCTAACACAGGCAAGACCTACCTGTGTGATGGTACCATTACTTCGCAGTAATTCCTGCAGGCGGCAGCTTGAATTGATCCCCCCTCAGCCATCAGGAAGTTTTAGTGCTGCTATGTGTGTGCTCAAAGCCCAGTTTAATAAAGCTAGCTGGTCATGAGCAGTTAAACCAGAGGAGAACAATAAATAAACAGACTCTCTCTGTCCTCATCTACTCTACCACCACTTTCTTCTGCACCACTTCAGCCACATGGCGTAAGTGCTGCATGCAGAGAGGTCAGCATGTGGGCATGGCTGGCTTCTATCTGGGTCCGGCACTGACCCTCTTAGTGCCATTATTAGACCAGCACATCTGGGGGAGGGTTTTATTATATATTTATAATATATTATGTATATAATATATTATTTATATATATATATATATATATATATATATATATATATATATATATATATATATAGTAAACTCTAAATAGTGTACTTTATGGGAAATCAGTGTTTTTATTATGTATAAACATGGTGATAGGAATGTGTTATGAGACTGCTGCCACAACACAGGCCATCAGTGGGGCAGATTGATGTTGAGGGGCCTGGCCGATGGAGATAGAGTTTATCTGCTGCAGTCTGGGATATGAAATCTAATCACATGAGTGCCAGGTGAGGAAGAGCAGCCGCAGATGAGCCACTAACGCACACCATCACACTTGTATTCAACAAATGGCAAGGAATTTCTCTCTGCTGGGTTGAGACAGGCGATAAGCTTCAGACAAGAACGCTCTCGCTCCACAGATCTGTCTTTCAGAGGAAGAGGAAGTGAATGAAAGAGGATGGCATTAGAGAGAGAAGAGGGAAAAAAGGTTAGCTATGGAAAACGTAAAAAAAAAACCCCGAAAAAACTGTCAAAATACCCGGCAGCCAAAAATAACATACCACCTTGGCATATTTTTTGTTAATTGTACTCTTCACAATATGATCTGGTTTTTCTATTTTTGTTTGAGTGTAGTCAATGAAGGGTTTAAAAAAATCCAAACACTATGTAAGATAACAGAGAGTTAAAAAAAATCAACAAGTTTACATTAATAATGGATTGTTGTTTCTCTCAATACATCCTCCAAACCCATATAAAGCCCTTTATACAAAAGCATTAAACCAAGCTTTACTCACAGCCCCAGGCTTCTGCGCCTAGGTGGTTTGTGTTGCACTCTTTACCTGCACTTCAGCTGTATTGATGCCACAGGTATGATTTCAGTGCTGTTTGAAGCTGCATCCACACAGAGAACGATTTGTTGTTCGTGCATTGCATTGAAGCTGAATCTGAGTGCCTAAGTATCCCTACAGTATATTTACTACTCTGTGACACACAGGCTTCTCGCATGACATCACGTTGCTCGAGAGTTGTCCACCATGTTGGATGTGACACAACCATTGATTCCCAGGGAAAAAGGTACATCCCCTGATTGGCTGATGAGTGGTTCCTGCAGGCTGTTGGCTATTGCTAGAGCCTGCAGCGCCAGAAACCTCTTTGGGCTTGCTTTGCTTGCTAGCAGATTGCTGTGATTGGCTGTAGTTTGCATGGAACATGCCAGCTTGTCTGCTAACAAGCAGGTTAGTGATTAGTAAAACTTGAGAAAGTGTGATACAAACCACAAACGGACAGTGTTCCCCTTCAAAGTAAAAGTTGCCTCAGCGCTGCATTTTAAAAGGTATCTTTGGTCACACTTTTTACAGTTTCATGGCCACTTGGAGAGCAGTTGGTAAGTGTTTGCAGACAAGTTGGCAATTTGCTGTTGACCAAAGCAGCTGTTTGGGGAATTTACCTTTTTATTTGTAATGATTGGTGTTTCTCAGGGGCTTACTGATTGATCTCAATGCCTGTGTGACTTGAGCTTTAGTCGCCAGGAGTCCTGCACTGGGACCTACCTACTTCATGTTAACAGTGTTGATGAAGTTGATGAATGTTATTGACTTTTGATGTTGTTTGCTTGCCATGTTGCTGCTGATCTCTTCTGTTTGGATGCAGAGTAAGCTCTCCATAGTTTGAGCCACTTTTATATCATTTTTAAAAAATAGGACCCCTATTTCAACCTGTGTGTATGTTTTTTTTGTCTTGTTTTTTTTTTTTTTTTATCTCCTGCATTCTTTCCTACATCTTTATATCAGGGCTCTTTGGTATCTTAACTTAGACACTCTTAAGTTACTGACTATAGCCCAAAGTCCCACATAAGACATAAAATATGCTTCTGTCTAAATGAATTGCTTGGATTTATGACATAAGGTGATATGAGTACCGTACATATACAAGTTTATGTTCTTCCATGAATATGCTTTCCCGTGTGTCTGTGTTTTTATGTATCCATCCATCCATTTATTTTCTACCACTTATCCAATTCATGGTTGCATTGGAGATGGAGGCTCTCCCAAGACATCACAGGGCAAGAGGTGGGGTACAGCCTGGACAGTTTGCCAGTCAACACATAGAGACAGACGACCATTTACGGTCACATTCACGCCCAAATTAGAACCACTGGTTATCTAACAAGCATTTCTTCACACTGTGGGAGGAACACAGAATAGCCTTAGCCGGTTGGTGGATTCGAGCCCAGGACCTACCATTTGTTAAATTTGATAAAATGTCGTTTTCCTTTGAAGACTTCAATTCTTATTGCTACTAACTGCTATGTTGTGCAGGTAACAGACCACCACATGTCTCGAGTGGTACACATGGAGCTACCTGCTGCTCTAGTGAAGCTTCACCAGCATGTACTCAGTTTTAAACTTTGGTCTTTGTTTGGATTCTTAAATCTTTGAAACTTGGTTTATTTTTGAACATATAGTGTACCTGCACTTACAAGTTTGATAGCGAGCCCTGAAAGGAATCAGCAACTTGGTACTTTCTGTGTTTTACTTGGTGTAACAGGCAGGAAGTAAAATGCTTTTGAGTGAAGATCACACAGTGTGCTACACATGGCTATGGCACACTGCGCTGAGATTTTTACTGACTTTTATGTACCACATAATAAATACATTTTTTTTTTTTAAATTACACATATGTGGATATATGTGGTAAATGAAATAAACTCAATGTCAAGATCAGGAGAATCATGAGGGAAGGATTATTTTTCCATGTTATCTTTTCTCACATGTAGCACAGGGGGTGCAGATGCACTCTTCCTTGGTATTAGGAACGTATGTGAATAGTCAGCTAGATGATTAAACTCAGTGCCCTTGCTAGTCCACCTGAAACGCTCGTAGGCGTAGGTTAAACAAATTATTCATATTTTAATAATGTACAACTCAAAGGATGTTATGTAGCCACCTGCCCTTGGTTGGGGCAGCAGCTCAGGCAGACGGCGGCACACACTATCTCTAGCTATCTCTACGTCTCAGCAATTCTAGCCTGAAAAACAGTTTTATGCATGTTGTGTCACAGTGAATTGACATAGAAGCACTTGAACAAGGCCGTGCTTAACTATATGCTATGCATTCATTCAGCTTCAGGTTAATCTGCAGGGAACCTGGTGATAGCACTGCTAACATTAGCCATTCTCTTTAGATAAATATGACGCATTTCAGCTGTATTTGAAATACGATTTGATTATTTAAAATGTGGTTCATTGTTTTCAATGGCTCCTAAATACAAACACGCTGTTTAACCTCATCCATCGGCTTGAGCTCAGTCGGGAGTCTTTTTTCCCTCCTTAATTGACTAATAAATGATGCTAGCATCAGTAATTGCTATAGTTACAAAGGGCTGAACCAAGAGAGATGATGCATTCATTGTAAATGCCGTCATCATCATTATTAATACTATGGATGTTTACACGTGGGGGAAACAGGTTTAAAAAAATGTTCAACACCAGAAACTCCACTTTACCGTGTGGCTATTAGGGCCCCAAAAATGTTATGAAACAAACTCCTATTACTCATTGAGCGGCAGGATAATCATTTTGACAGGACTTTTAGATGGAACGGGCAAAGAGAGAAAACTACAAATCTGAGGGAGAGAATCAGCAAATGGGAGATGTCCTCTTTGCCTTTAAGTTCTCCCTCAGTCTGAGACGGATAATGGGTGCGCAGTGTTTATCCTTTATGAAATACATGTCACAGATGTCACAAAAAGAAAAATATTTAATATTTAGATTTTTTTTAAATGCAATCTCAAGCTAAAATGGGAGTTTCACTCTCTGAGTTGCGATGTATTATCCTTTATATGCAGTCTTCTGCCCAGTTTCTCATCTCCTGGTCAGAAGAATCTTATAACGCTATTGTAAATCTCTAGAGACCAAAAGGTTCAACACTCCAAAAGTAATGAATTTGTCAGAACACGTTCAGTATGCTGTGCTGTATATTAGCCGTTAAATCCCACTTGCCCTAAGTTCATATATATAGTTTCTGCGAAATGAGTGTTGGAGGGTGTGATGGTGATGATGACCTCTTCACCCGGTCACTGATAAAGCCATCAGATGTCTTTATGAAAGGGCAGCTGGATACTTCTCTTATTTCCTTTACTCGCCCAGCATACCTACCCATCAACAACCACGTGCTCATCCTTCACGCTTCTCTCGAACTGGCGACCCCAGACTAGGATGCAGTACCATCCGTTTGCCAACACGGAGATTGTTTTTCAGCCATTGAAATTTTACCCTGCAAGATCAATGTTGCAGCTGGCCTGAGAGATCCCAGAGAGGACTAGAAGGGGGGTGAGGTCAGGGTTTTCTCCCAGACTCCCTGTGGTGTGTTTAGGGTAAGATCGGGCACTCTGAAATCAGTCTTTTTACTGACAGCTGAGGTTTAGTCTTCAACCGGGGCCTGACAAGACCAGCTGGCCTGGCTGATATTCTTAATATCATTTTACCTGCTGGCTCTCAGCTACTGATGAAACTTTCAACAACTCAGATAACATCTAACTTTGATAAGTTATTTAAAACATGTTTTTCTTTTTCACTCGGGCCGGGTAATTCCTAAACTGCAACATTTCCGTGTTCCCCTTCGTATCTCATTAACTAATCTGTTTATTCAGAGGAGATGAAATTGGAGATGAAGCTGCTTTTTCTGCTCTGCGTTACAGGCCCGACCCACCCCATTGTTCTTTTATTCTCTCATTTTTTTTTAATTTTTTTTTATTTTGCTTGTTCAAAATTAGATGGATGCAGAGTGATTTTATGCTTTCAGCTTAGTAATGGTATTATGCAAAATACCATTACCCTCAAAAGGACACTCCAAAGTGTGGAAGTGGGTCAAGCGCTTATTTTAAAAAGGGGTTATCTGTGGAGTTGTGGAAAAAAAAACACACAAACACCCATGTCTTCCTTACTCTTAGCTTCGAGAGCCATTCAGCAGAGAGGGAGACATTTTAGCTGGAATGATGGTGAGCAAAGGTTTCCTATAACTAATGGTCATTGTTAGTTTGGTTTAAGAAGCACACTAGACTGAGACATCCAGAGCTCCCATACAATATTTTTCTTTCTTTTTTTCTTTCACTCCCTTCCTTTTCTCAGTCTCGCACTCTCAGCTTGTAAAGGTGCTGTTGAGATTCTGGTGAATATGCCATAATGGAAGCTCTTTGTTTGCTCAGGTGCCGATCCTTCACAATGGGCGGATAATGGAAGAACACTTTAGAGACAGATGTTCCCTCTTCATCACACTCATCAGTGTGACCCTCTTTGAAAGGAAAGGGAGGGAACCGAAAGAGAAAAATCATATTAGACAGAAATGCCGTCCTCTATCCTTTTGCAGTAATATTAGCTGTTTACATGTTGAAAGCTTAATCCAACATTGCTGTTCGCATGTTCTAAAGTACCAGAGGACCTCTGTAAGACAAGCGTGCCTGCTAATCATGTTGACCCCCAATAATTTGCTTAATTCAGTTTAGCTGTGGAGCTACAAATGAAAGGTGTCCCGTCAGCTCAGTGAGCGTTCATTAAAACAAGCACAAACAGAGCAAAACAGAAAAAGCAAACAGAGGCATATTTCGGATTTCCGCATGGCACACTTTTCCAGAGTGTTTATTAGTTATGGGTCACCTTGAAGGTTGAGGAGTGGATGGAGGGCAATCAATAGCAAAGCCAATAAGGAAGCAAGAGGCTAAGGTTAAGAGAGTAATCCTTGATGGTAAAGCAGGAAATCTATAAAAAGAATGATTTCTCCACTCCTGCAGGGTAGAAGATGCTGTTTATTAGAACAAGGTTGAGGCCAGAAACACGGGGTAACACCAAGTGGAAAAACATTGACCTACTATATATCTATATATGTATAACTCTCCATCCATCCATCCTAATCTAATCTAATCTAATCTAATCTAATCTACAAAAACCTTTTCATCACTGACGAATGCTACTTTTAGAATTAAAGTCTTCTGTTTTTTTTCTGTTTAATCGTATTGAGATTTGTGTCTGTATATTAAATTTGAAGTAGTCTGGCCCAGTCTCCAATTATACAACTTTTCTTGCTTTCACAGAACTTCACTAAATCCAGAGTAATATATTGTGATTACAGACTTGAGGATACTGCCAGAAAAGTTGTTAGAGCTGGCAGCTGTGACCATTTTAAGATAACTTTGCTACAATAGGTAAATAGCATCGTTTGTGCTTTCATCTTACACATGAACCTTTAATAATAAATGGCAGCAAACAAGTACGGGCTTTCACCAATCATTACTTAATCCCTCACATAGTTTCAGTCATAATTAAGCAAATCTGGAGAGAACAAAATGATGTCGCTTGTGTCTTTACATCAGTCAGACATGCTGACTACTCAGTTTTTCTTCCTCCCAGGGACAATGCACGGTGTTCAGCAGCACTTAAATAAAACTTAAATATCAGCTTGTGGTGCTTAGGCTACTATTTCTTTTTAAAAACTAAAAGCGGATCTGGATTCTGCTCACAGCTTGGTATTTGTTGACGTGTCTCTTAATGCAGCACTTCTCTGACACACGTCATCTTACCTGCTTTTTACCAAGTATCCCCAGTTCTTTCTATTTTACAGACAAAACTAAGGATGTCTTTGTCTCACAGCAGTAATCTATAATCAGCTACTGTGGTTTTTTAACAAATTAATAAATGATGTTAACTAATGAGTCTAAAGCTTTTTTATTAGCATTATAGTATAAATATTTCTACAAATACTTTATTTATCTAACTCTTTCCAACTGAGAATAGATGAATGATTGCTGTAAAATAATTTTTTTTCATTAATGATTCAGTTTTTGATTCAGTTATGTTTCCATGGCAAAATTTTTTTTGCAGCGCTCAGCTATTGCTTATTTTTGCTGCTATTTTTCCAGCTAGTGTAACCGCTCAGACACAATGCAGCTTGTCTTACCTTGCGACAGCTGCCTCCTATGCTAGAAAATGCGTACTCTACAAGTTTTAAGCCTCTAATAAATCTTGGACGCTTGAGTTTATGGGCTTGCTGTTTCGCGACAGCATAAGTACATGTTTTATTGAAATATAGCAGCTTTTGGCTTTACCTTTGTAGCTAAGTGGTGATGTGTCATACAAAAAACAACTCTGAAGTGTCTTGTCCAAAAGCAAGGTGTATTCTTTATTTATAGCAGGGTTGTTATTATACTCGGTTTAATTGAGCAGCAAGAGTGAGATGCTAATGTTTTTTTTCAGCAGCATATGTTAAGTGTCTCAGTATTTGAAGCCTGACCTGTCAGTGAAAGCAACAGGGCAACATTTTCCTTGGTAAATAATTAACATTGCAATTCTGCCTTCCACTGTACTCGATGCATATTGATACAGGCAATTTGTTCCCTCATCTAAGCACCCAGGTTCCTTCTGTTGGAGAAACACATGGCATCCTCTATATTCATAATGGCCACAGCAACAGCTTGTTAGGGTAATCGCTGAGCCAGTTTTTCTTCTGTTATTATACAATATGTGCAGACTATCTGTGACAAGCACTTCCTGCAGATCTCATTATTTTAAAATATGTTTCACTGTATATTTGCTGGGCACTATTGATGTGGAAGGGCCAAAGGATGCCAACACATTCACACTAGGCGCAGGGTAGAGGTCTTCCTGTCAAAGGTGACACATTTCCTTTGATAGGGATGTTCACATATTTTCTTTTTTTTGCTACAGTGGGACTCTGAGAATTAGCTGTGACATTGACATATTGCGTAACTGAAAGAAATCATAAGATAAAGCAAGTGTGTCGGCATCGATTTCACTTCTTAGAATGGTAATTAACAACTTTGAAATCAACTGCAGCGCAAAAGAAATTCTTTTGTCATTGTCAAAGGAGGCTGACATTTTCCAGACAAGCTTTGTCTCTTTGTCAGGAAAAAAAAAAAATCTGTTTTTCTCGCCAGTTGTATGTGTTTTCCATTTTACTCCCAGCGTAGTGTTTTGTTCAGTGAGTTGAGTGGCTAGCCTGTAGCCGACTGTCAGCTCGTGTCAGTCGCAGCATCAGTAAAAGGCTGGGTGTCTTTTCGTGCTCCAGTCAGCTCACTGTCTGTGATGGTTGCTTCCACTCCACAAAACCTAAGCTCTCAAACATCCCATTAGCACCTGCTAAGTCAAGCTGAAATTTTTTAAAGGCAGCCTGACTTTGTGCATGTAATTACTCTCTCACCCAAAGACCTCTCATTCCCCGTAAAGGCAATTGGCTGGGTCATAGAAGATTACTGATTTAAGTTTAACTCTCTCTTATTAGAAAAGTCATTTGGATGAAATAAGAAACCCTAAAAGACAAGATATTTTAATCATAAACTGTATGTAAAAGATGGCAAAACAGCCATAATGACAACCACTGTTTTTCAACTCAGTATGAGTGTTTTTTGGGCACTACCATGTTAGTTTTTGTAGTGAAAAATTACTGTATTTATTTGTGATGGTGAAGCTCTCAACTAATTCTGAGTTATCAGCTAATGCTCGCAACTTGGCTAACAAGATGGATCCATAAACAACTCTGTTGCAATGCACAGATACTCATATCTGCTGATTATTGTCAGATAATTCCAATAGCATGCAGCACAAACACTGTGGAAAAGTCCAAGTCAGTCACTACAAGTTAGTGGAGGCAAAAATCAGACGTCACCAGTTGGCCACAGCTGCCTTTCTTGGGACTCATGGCAATCCAAGTGGCCAAAGCATGGATGCAGCAAACGTGATTACTTATTAAGCTGACTTTTTTTTTAAACTGGACGTGATGAGCGAGGGATGGATCTAATTGTGAAACCACGGACACCACAGCTGATTGACTAACATTTTGTGATTCGCTAGTTGTAAGCCAATTAGCATATCCAAAAAAGATTACTCTTTTCCGACTGTAATAGAGACCAGAACATAAAGAACAAACTTCATGTTTTATTCAATATAATTTGAAAATAGCAATTGAGCCCATGAAGTCATTAGAAAAGCATTTACTGAGCTCCCAAGTGTCATTTACCTCTATGCTTCTATACAACTGGAAGTCTTTTCGCGACTATGGAGCCTATGTCCATCTTGGAGACAGGAAATGCAATTTGCTATTCTGCACTGATTTTATTTTCCATGAGTTGGCACTTGCTTTTACTATTTTATCATCAGCCTGCATAGCCCATTTCGACCTGACTAGTGAGCGACGCTATTTGAGCACTTGTTCAAACTGTGCGTGCTCGTCATTGGTCAACTGGAGGAATAAGAGACGTTAGCAATTAGCATAGCAGTTTTAAATAAGGCATATGGTCATCTGAAGAACTTTGTATTAAGCACTAAGTGATAAAATCTTATTTGATGACAGGCCAGGGTGATGTTCTCTCATTATATAATAAAAAAGCAGTTAACTATTTCCGTGCTGCATTGTTAATATTCGCCCTGGTTTTTCATTTGTTTATGTGAATGAAGAATTTAGTTTGTGTGAACCTGAACATTTTGCATTTAGACTACAAGCCTCTGAGTTTGTCAGGATGCCCACGAGTCTTCTTTCAATTGTTGCAGCTCATTTTTGAATCCTATTGAAAAAAAATGCTTGCCAGATGCTAGCGGTCTTTTGACACATGATTTCAAGTGATGTTAAATGGGCTCATAAGGATGATGTGTCCAGGGGTCAAGCAGGGTTGTCCTCATCAACCTTTGACACCAGGGTTTCTTATGAGGTTGTGCTCCAGGCACAGCTCTATTGGTAAGGGTCATTGAAAGGGTCGTCCTCGCCCTCTTTAGTTCTATCCAATTAAAGCATCAGCAGCTGAATCGGTGCCTGGTGTTCATTGGAACATTAATTGTGCTCATTGATTGGCACGTAGTTCAACTAAGTGTCCTCTGAGCGCCACACAATGACACGGTTGTTTCTCATCTCCACCGACAGTCGTTTTGTTGTTTGCAGTCACGTAAAGACTTGTAACACGGGTACTTGGAAGAAAAGCTGCACACTAAATCAGGTGGGTGTCTAAACGTATGAGAACACACTCAGCTTCACCGTGTGCCTTTACCTTACAGTTGGATCCTTTACTCTAGCTGTGATACTTTCCTCATTGCAGTTGAGGGTTGTCTGACATTACTCTGGAGTGATTGCCAATCATCCACTCAATTTACAGGCTATGTGGAAGGCACAACCTGTTATTTGTACCTTACAATGGAGACACTGTTATTTATTTATTTATTTTTACCCCAACTGGAAACAATCAGTATTTCTGTGTGTGTGATCGATCTTTGTTTTTTTTCCTTGTGAAAAATAAAAAACGCTGACTGACTGACTTCCATTTTTTTTTAACATACGATCATTTATCAAAAAAATGGTCTATAATAATTGACTTAAACAGCTAATTAATTATTCGGCTAACATGGCTGGACTAACTGGACCTTACACAGTACGTCAGAAACACTATGACGTGAGTATCTCTTGTCAGGGAGATGGGTTCCAGCTTGTTTTGATTTACACTTCTGAAGCTCATGAAAATGCACAATTATGTGTTTTAGAGTAGCCTGTGCACTCGTGCTTTTAAATGCAACTTCACAGAGACTGTTCTGTCTCAGAACTGGGACAACACTCCCACCCGTTTGAAAATCTAATTAAACAAAACTAGTTTTTATCTGTTCTAAATGACTTCAGAGAACCCATTCATTATGCCTGCCCTCCAGTCGTGTCACAAATACACTCTAATATTGCAGTTATTTAATAAATAGGTTACTAAATGTCCCCTCCCCCCCTCCCTTTTTTTTCTTTGTTGTTGTCTTGCACTCAGTGAGGTGTTTCAGCCTTTAAAATCTCACAGGGAGTGAAGACCTTTCCCCCTTGGTATCACCATTTTTATTGAACTTTTTGATGTAGCTCGTTGTAATGCTGCCAATCCAATAACACACTTCACCTTAACCACCAGATATAATGAAAGTATAACCAAGTGATCAATGAAGGGATTTAGACTTTGCCTTCTTTCCCCCCAACTGCCATGCAACCATGGCAACAAGGCAAGGATAAATCTTCTATTTAGTGAAATGACACAAGAATCACCCTCAGATTTGATCATCTGCTTTGCGCCATTCCTCCATTTCCCCCTCTACCAATTTTCAGCAGAAATGATCTGAGAGAAATGAATTGCTTGCCTCATACCTGGTTTTACTAAAGCAATGTGAGTGGAAATGGAAATGATTACCATTTAGCCTGTAACCAGGATGCCTGGCTCGTCTTTGGCTCTGCTGAGATGAGGACAGATATGCTCACAATTTGCCAGGATGAAAATGCTACAGTGTAGTGTAGTGTTTTTACGCCGTTAAGATGCTTTGCATATTATTTAAGTGGCAGACGTGCAAAATGGCCAATAGTGGAATGAATGGCATGTCGAGGAGAGCTACATGGTGTAGATATCTTCTTATTTTTTTTAATCTCTTGGAGCAGTCAAAATGTCCACATTTAGTCTTGAGGAGTCAAAGCTGGAGAGGTGCTTTTGGTGTTCTGGATGTAACCTGTCTGAGAGTGATTGCAGTCAGTCTGAGTTAGACCATGATTGTTGCCTCCCACCAAGCAACCTGTGCAATCTCATTGGGAAGTTTTCATCTAGAGGTTTAAGGCGTTGCATGGTCAATGACTGAGTGACCAGTTGCTCACCACAGCTACATCTAATCAGTCACCAAAACTAGATTTTTCCTAGTCATGAGAAGGTTGGGACACATAACATATGTACATGTGTACCCTTGTGAAACCTTACCTTCCACCTCATTAGAAATGTATTAAGTAATCAAAGTAAAATCTAGATAAGTGACACAAGAGTACACGAAAAATAATTCAGCTTAATATCAGTCAGTTCTGTATGCAGATGTCACACAGTCGTATAAGAAAGTGAGACTGTGAAGAAGTATACAATGGTCCAGATAATACCCCAAAATCTACCATGAGCCCTTTGAAAAGGTGCAAGCTGTAGCCTTTGGATTGACCCTCAGTGTCATTAAAATCTGTGGGTAGTTTTTGGCATGTGTACACAATACAGTCATAAAGTATATATTCGATTATGCACTGATTAAAAGCACAGTGTCTTAAAATCCCAATTTAGATAATATCTACACAAATATCCAAGTCTGCAAACTCTCAAATATTTAGCTTATAGTGCAGGAAAAGAGAAACTCCTGTCCTGATTGAGATGAGTTGGTATATTGGTGTTTCTGTCCTCGATCATGCTGCCTGCTCCAGGGATTCCCATCTAATTAGAGTGACGGCGATGAGATGGCCACGGCGCCTGACAGGGACTGATGGCTACTCAGGAAAAAAGATGATTTCTAACAATGACTTCTAACAGTCAGGTTGTGCTGCAGTGCTGCTGCACAGGCCACACACTGTTGATTGATTTGCATTGCAGATTGGAGAGACTTGGAGAGGACCTGGCTAGCTTACCACGCTGTCGCTGTCTTAAACCCAGCATAATCCCTGGCTAGCAGCCCAGTATGCTTCTCACCCTTTCATTAATATGGGAGTGCCAGTACACCTGGCCACTAGACAAACATTTGAGGCAGCCTTAAATGAAATACATCAGTCATGCCGGCTCACTGGTAAATAGACTGCTGACCACGAAGTAAAAATCATTCTGTTTTGCTTGGCTTTTAGCTTCCACAATAATCATATTACGTTGTAACTTGCACAGAGTTCTTCTTGTAAATGCATGTAATATTATTAATGCTGATGCTGGCTTTATATAATTCTACAAAACATATACGTCTATCTAGAAACCCTTAACAAATCCCTCAAAGTTTTAGGCATAAATATTTAATAGCTCCGAGTTTGTTTTTAACTAATTTCACAGACTAAAGACAACCATAGTGTGTTGCTTTTATTTTCTCTTGCTTGATCAAAGTTTTCTGGTGCTGCCACTACAACTTATTATTCACACAGACTAATTACACTTATAGCTGACTGCACATTATGTGGGGTCCAAGGTTTATTTATTCTCTGCCTAACCAGGAATCATAACTGATGTTTGAGCACAAGATGTCTTGCAGCAAGTGATTATTTTGTAGACAGTAGCTAAAAACCAAGGGTTTACAGTATTATCTTTAAGTAGCCTAATGTAGTATTTTACAGCATAGCGGGTTCAAAGTGTCTGTAGTTTGGTTATTAGCTGAATCAATAATTCAAAAGTGTAAAGAACTGTAATACATATTTTACTTAAAATGAGATGGAGAAAAAAAAGAGCCACAGCTGTTGGTCTCTGTGTGTGTGTCAGCTCCACTGGCACTGCCAGTTTGATGGTGTTTACTAAGGCTGTGCCACATCTGTGCTCTCACCAGGCTTTTGTTTGTCCCCTTCTTGTTGACCAGATCTGCAGTTTTAATGGTGCATCAACTGACATCGCACACTGGAAAGGTTCATTTTCTTTGCAACTATATATTTATATAGTTAGAGTATATTTACAGGTGCAGAGCACATTGCATCGTTTACAGTTGCAAATGGAGAAAGAAAACAGTTTTTCACTGTTGTTCAGCATTACATATGACATACATGCGTCGGCATAAATTCAATAGGTCAAAATACACTGACTCATTGCAGTGTCCACTCAGCCATTATAGGAGTTGATCAATTCTACCCACTGCTATTGGCCCATCTCACATAACACAAACTGCTAGCATGCACCAACTTCAAATCTTTTTATGCAAAACATGACGGGGAACTAACTTGTGGGGTAATTTAACAATCATACCAATACATGGTTTGTGCAGAAGAGCTGCTTTGACTTTTTTTAAGCACACATTTAGCACTGTCTGCAGCATACGTAGCAGAAATGTTATAACAGCTATGGAGACAGCAGATAAAAGCTGTGTCTTCCTGCTCAGTTATTTTGCCTGAAAAGATACAGTAACAACATTAGTGTCTCTTTTCAATATAAATATAATTTATTATTATTATGTATACAGTGCAATATCTCAGATCATTTTGATTAATTTTGTGTACAAAAGCTCATTCTTATTCCAGGGCTGTATAGATTCATCAGAAATGAAGGTTTAAAAAAAATAAACAATAAGAAGAACAGTAAGTAACTTACTTGAGGTCTTTTTATAAGAATGTAATATTTAGCACAGGGCTATAGACTCAGTCCTTAACAGACTGCATGTTATGCTTATCAGTCTTTATGCCGTGCTACTTGCGATGCACCTGTTTTTAAACAAGGCCAACATATGGATGTTAGCAGAGCTGTGAAGTGCAGCTTTAAACAAACTGCAACTGTGAACGTGTTCTTTTAAACTTCCGTGCACAAATCATTCTTTGATTAAAAGAAAAAAAAAAGTGTTAGCCTTGAGAAACACCTTATCTTTGCGTCATCTAGTTTCCTGTTGCAGTGTGTATAGAGTCCGGCACAGAAGCATCATGATCAGAAGTGATACAAAAATGAGTGTGATTAGTGAAGAGAAAACTTCCAGAAAGCAGACACAGCTTCTTTTTCTCCTCCTCTGTCTATCTTTACTCTTCTTCAATTTTAGTGACAGAGCCTCTCCCAAATGCTAACAGTGTTACAGATATCTGGATGCCCCTCAAGCGTGTAATTTTGCAAATGCCTATCTATTAGTTTAGAAATAGTTTCAGTTTAATATATTATTGTGTGATATAATATCCTGGTGACGACAGGTAGTTGTGAAATTTTATGCTTCATACACACTGAGGAACATAGTAGTTAGAGACCAGAGCGCAGCCAAAATTATCACAACTGTGTGCAATGAACTAGCAATCTCATTGCTTCTGTAAGGGTTACTCCTGATGGTGATGGTGAGTAAATATGACAAGTGGAATGTGAAAACCTGTTACCATCTATATACACTGAATTTTACAATAATTTCTTGTCATGAACCGCTGTGTGTCTGGTGTGTGAGGTTACGGATCCAAATGCAGAGCAAGCAAGCAAGCCGAACACACAGCAACATGGAAAACTTGACAAGAGGTAATGGGAAATCTTGACCCTAAGGAAAGCAAACAGGAACAGAGCTAACATTAATCAGGAACAACAGGAAAAGTGAAGTAAAACTAAATAAAAAGCATCAGAGATGCTTGACTTCAGATAACAGGAAGCATCTACTGAAACACACGCAAAGAAGTAAATCAAACTAATACACAAAATGTAAACAGAAACCAGAGAACAATAGTAACGAGAGCTTAAAACCTGAAGATCCAAAAATCAAGCATGCAAAAACTCAGAACACTGACTGACATTACTGGCATAAATTAATCCACAAATAGTGACATATTTGCAGAGGGACATTGATTTGACTGCAAAGTATCCCAGGTGCTCAGTAACCTTACTTTTATGTACAAATATAACCAGAACACAACCAGCTGATTGAAATCGCTATCGCAAAGAGACACTTTGTAGATGAGTTGCTCTAATTGTGTGTTTACCAGTAGAGGACTGTTTCAAAAAGTCATGTAATTTGCAAAATAACAACCCTTATACTCGGTACAGCTGCTATTCGGCCCATCACTTGGTTGTCTCTGTGTTTTAGTTAAACATTAGCAATTCAATTCCAATGAGCATTTCCAGATTTAAACTATTAGACTGGTAATGCACAGTGATTGGGAGTTGATAACTGTCCAAACAGTGCATTTGGATAAAGATTTTATATCAGTGCCAGATCTAAATAGTGCTAAAACAATCTTTCAAGTCCCCTAGACATGCACAGAGTAAAATCATTGTGAGTGTTAAAGTGTAACCAAAAAACGGTTCACTCTTGGCAGTTTTCCTACCAAACATTATGACGTAAAAACCATGCAACGTGACTGTACGTCTCTACCCGCACTGAGATTAAGCAGTAATTCTTGTTTCCAATTTGTGCGGTCTTTATTATAAAAATAATCAGATTTTAAAAAATATATCTTAAGCTCTTCTTTAATGGCATCAGCAATTATGCCATAAATGGATTTAGTATATCCCATCTTTGTATAAGACATGAAAAATGGATCATAACCTGCTTAAGAGCTATAAAGAAACGATCAGATTGGCTCCAAAACAAAGAATGTGGCTCGCTGTTCTGTCTACATTCATCACTGCTGCTTCACCGCCCTGATGACATATATGCTGACCTGAGAGATTTAGAGTCAGAATTGATAACTAATATTCTCAGAGGTGACAAAGCGCACTTCATTGTAAGTCCACATATCATTTCTGGAAGGTCAATGGCTTCCATCATAGCCTTAATAACTGATATCCTGCCAGTTTGTGATACAGAAAGTGGTGTGCGACGGCATTAGTGTGTAATGTGTAAACACAGATATTACTCTTCTGCAATCCCCAAAGCATAAAATCTTGACACTAAATGTAATGTATAACGCTGGCTTTTCTCTAAAGAGAGAAAGCTCAGTGGAAAAATTGAACACTTTCTGACTTATGATGCTCTGCTTTTTTTTTATGCCAAATGTTTTACCAGAAAAGTATATTTTTCCCCCCAAATGACCATATTCACTACTGTTTCAGTCCCTCCTGGGGTACATCATAAAACAGTTTGGTTTCCTTTTGTGGGGGGTTTTAAAATTAATGGGCAGTGAGCCAAGCTGTGGACAAGCATCTATCTGAATGCTGTCACTGTAGAGGCCATTATATTGTTCCATTTGAATTATAAAACCTTGCTCGAGCAAGGCTGGTGCTGCATGGGTGCATGACTGCTCACCGGATGGCAGAGATAGGTCTCTTCAGTGAAATGGTTGAATGAAAGGGTGACCAGGCATCTCTCTCATTATTAGACTTGTCACTGTCACTCACAAAGGCATGAGTGACAGAAGACCCTATTACCCTCCCAAGATTCATCTCCATCCTTCAGAGATAGGGCAGCTTTTATAGTTGTCACTGAGGTGGGTGGGTGGGACGCCAGGACAACGCTTGAGCAGTCTCATTATCATTCACACCCCCCCACTGATTTATTTCTATCAAATGCAGTCCTGCGATAGCCCCGCATGTGATATTGTTTAGGTTTTCATGACAAAATAATAGTTTTGATTCATCAGATTTTTGCCACAGCTCTGAGAAGAGGCCACTGTCGAAATAGCCTGTAAGTATGTTAAAGCTGGTCATCCCCAGAGAGAAATTATCTACTTAATTAAAAAGACCAGCAGGAAAGGCCTGGAATCATGACAGTATAATTATAAAAGCCCAATTTCGGTTAATCCTTGGCTCTGCAGTGAGGAGCCTCACATGATGAAGCCAGGCCATGGCTGCTGGTTAAGCACTGAGACCACACAGGTCTTTTACAAGAGGCAGTTTTAGGATGACAGGCCTTAACTGAAGATCTACGGAGCTGAGCAGGCCCAGTAGTCTGCCCAAGGCTTTTCCTTTTCTTTTTTTTTTTTACTACACTGGAGCCTGGGGAAAAAAGGACAGTGAGATCATTTATGAAGGACAGGGAGTCAAGAGGCAAAACATGTTTAAAGTTAGCTCAGTGACTAGTGTGGCAACCACTAGTCACACTTGGCGTTATATCACCTTGAATTGATCTGAATTATTGTTTAAAAATGCAACTTTTAACTGTCCCCACCAAAGCGTGTCACTGGAGATGTTTACTAAACTATAAATCGCAGCAGGACATTACTGCTGATCTTTGTGTTTGCGTTGCATGGAGGTGGGCTCCGTCTTTTGTCTGTTCGTCTCGGTGGCAAGGCCTTTGATTTGTGTCTCACAGCTGGGCCTGGGGAAGACTTTTCAGTGGGCAGCTGTGGATGCTTAATCTCCCCTGTGCTGACACAGGCTCAATTAATAGATGGCGCACTTTGGGATTCTGCAAGAAAGTTGTCAGGGCCCTGTCAGATAAATCACAGGAGAGGAATCCACTCTGGCTATCTCAAGCTTCAGCCCCAGTGGCCTTTTTCCTCTTTGTTTGCTTACTCAGAGTTACACAAGGGTAATGATTTTTATAGCATCGAGGCACACCGGGGGTCTGCTTGACAAGTGCTGTGATTGCCCTGAATTATAGGCTACAGTTAAAGGAATATCCATAATTATAATTTTGTTTTTAATGGAAAAGCAATCAGTATAATTGTTGACTAACACTTGAGAACTTTAATACAGTCATTTTAGACTTTTATACCTCTCAAGCAAACATATAATTCTGTGAAGATCTATCAAGTCTATTTGTTCTTAGAAAAACCACATCTCAGGATCATAAAATTCAAATAACAATTTTCTATCCGCCAGGAGTTTTCCCTGATTTAATTCAGTTTTTGCTCTTTTTAATCATTTTGTTTCAGTTCCTTTGTAATGGAAAAAAGACATTATTTTCAGTACCTGTTTTAAAAGAAAAGAACACACTTAGGCATGATTGTATTGATTTCAGCACTTTAACTTTAAGTCTGTAGCTTTTTCCTTTTCAGGCAGATATCACAAAAATGTTTATAATGAAAGAAGAAACACATTAATATAACTGCTGTACATCTTCATATCCAGCCTCTTTCCCCACTGGCCGCACATCTAAAATATATTTGAGGCTAATGTTAAGACTAAACAGATACGATGGGAACCTACATAATCCTTTCTACCACTGTTATTACCGTCTAATTGAATTTCGTACTTTTTACCATTATTTTAGTTTTTATGTGTTTTAAATTCTTAATTTTGATATTTCTGAGGTATTTGAAGCTATGCAGGAGCAGGAATCAAATTAAGTCAACTCTATACCTGAGGGTATATCACCCTACCTTTGCTGTTATCTACACAATATAATGTGTTCATTGTTGTAACACAGCAGTAAGCGTTAATAGAAGAAAATGACTTACCCCCTGGTGTTATTGACATTAGTTTACTTTTAGTTTTTGGTGTATTTTATATTAAATATATCAATCTCAACTTTTTTTTGCAGTATTTAAAGATTTATTTTGTGTGGCCCCCTGTCAGCCCCCGTTGTTTTTACGTCATTTTCTTCTCAGTGTGATACACAGTGTACGTCTGTGGCTTGAATATTTTATTCAACAAGAGCTGATGCAGTTTAAGTGTTCCTTTGATTTTTTTTAAGCAGTAATTTAATTTTTTCTAATTCTTTTGGAAATAAATAAGGATTCAGTTAACAGCACATGCAATGTAAACTATACTAAATAAACTACATGCCACTATGGCCGCCCCTCCATGATCCTGATTCGGCTGCAGGTTTCTTCCACTGTCGCTAAAGCGCTTGCTCATATGGGGTCATGTGATTGCTGGTGTTTTCTTTGTTTTCTTTGTATTATTGTAGGGTCGTTACCTTACAATATAAATTGCCTCAAGGCAACTGTTGTTGTGATTTGGCACTATATAAAGAAAATTGAAATGAATTGAATGCTACTATATAAACTACTGAGCTGTGGCGATTTGTGGATGGCACGGCTCTCACCATGAAAGCTGGAATAGAACTCCTCCATAGTAATATTTAGTGTTGAAAAATAAAAACTATTAATATTAGATTAACTGAAAAAATAAATATCGAATCCCAGTTCCTAGTAATATACCGAAATCATGAGCGATTATGGTGTTTTTTGACTTTTAATTAGCCGAAGCAAAGAAGAGATTCAAGCAGTGTATTTTTTGCAGGTTACAGAGCGAGGCTAAAATAAAGGAATTCAAAACTATGATGATATTTTAATTGTGTAGCTTTCTCTGGCTTTGCAAGCTTCTCATACTTGTACAAATGTAAATGTATCGTACATAGCTGTAGGCTTTGCTGAAGATGCGCTTTGCACCAGTAAACTCAAAGAACCATGCATAATAGCAACAGCTGTTCATGCATTTTAATTGAAAGCAGTGGCCTTTCATTGAACGGCTCCATCTTTCTTCATTTCCGCAATTACGAACTTGCCACAGAGTTTTGGCCTCAAGATCCAAGAGTGTGAAGCAGCAGCCATGCTTGTTTTCTCTCCTCACGAGCCGTAAAGCTTACTATTCGGATTGCCCAATAATTACATGCATTTGTCTTGTCCTGTCCTGATTGTTCTCAGAGCCCGTTTGCATTGAACAAAGCGCTTCTGTTCCAACTCTCACCTCTAGTCAGGTTGTTCCTAGAAAAGTCATCCTTTACCTTCCTACAGCCGGCTCTCTTGGGAAAATCAAAAGATGAACTTTGTGCAGGGAAGTAATTTATGATGTAATTGGCCAGGATCTGCTCGGAGGGAATTGTGTTTTCCAGCCATGTTTTCTCAACATTAGCGTGTCCCCCATTAGCCGAACTTTTCAAAGAGAGCAATTTCTCCAGGAGGCGGCATTTAATTATGTTTGGAGTGTGAATAGGTGTGTTCTATCGATTCCAGATAGTTCTTTATCCAAGGAGGGCTTGTCATGTGTTAAGCAACTGATAGAGCTTCCTATACTTAATTTATTACTAAAAAACATGAAAGGCTGATGATGTGTTAGTGGTGGAAGTGATAGATCTGCATTAATATTAAGTGAGAATAAGATGTACCTAATCAATAATTCAAATCTGGTTTTGACTCTTGATGTAGTCCATAGGGAGTCCTTAATGGTCAGCGGTGGAATTGAAATCAGGAAAAAGAATATTTTATGTTATCTTCTCTGGCAGCTGATTTGCTCTCGACCCATTGAGATACGAGGCGAGCTTATTGATAGGAGATGCTTCCTGGTGTTGGCTTAACTACCTTTATACCACAGATGTACACGTCCGAAAGCTCTTTGATGTCAGAATCACTTACAGGGCCGGGTTACCTGTCATGTCATATTATTCTTGTTTATAATGTCTCAGATTGATCAGAAATGGGTTGATTCCTCCTGGGAGCACAAAGGAAGCATTGATAAAGTGTTTAATTTTCGAAACATCTAACATATGTGCACAGGCATGGAAGCCATGATGATTTCTTTTTCCATTTTAGTATGATATGATGCCACATTTATGGGAATTAATGTTACTTTGCCCACAAGAGACACCGCATGTACTTGGGTGCACAATCATACATGCACAATACACTGGCCTCTCATACGATTCAGTCTGTGGAAACTCTCTTTCCTCTCTCTAACGTTACAGTGATAGTAAAGCTTCAGGTTCCACAGGTAATCTAACCTAGGAGAAGGGGCGATAATAGCCACACTGGCAGAGTGCTTGTTTGTAATAAGAGAGTGGGTGAGGAGTCAAAGGTGAAAAATGAGTGCGATATTGAAGGAGGGAGGAAGCTGTAAAAGGACGCTTGTGTTTATCTGTGATTATTAGCGCACCTCACACCCTGAGATGAAAGAGGCTTTTCAGACCCAGGAAGTCTAATAGAACAGACAAATTTTGGATTTCCTTCCAGACGGATGCCATTCTATAAGCACAATGTGATGTGACATGCCAAGTGTGATTACAAATGACACAATCGTATCCTGAGAGATGGTGCCTTGATGGTAGGCTGGCACACTTTTTGCACTTCACCTCTGCGTCCATAACTATTGAGACAGGCATTTCACTATAGGATTATATGATGTAAGAGACATCATGCATTCATGTCTGTTTGGGTGTGTATAGTCTACCTGTGCTGTGAGGGAATGCAAATCATTATAACTTTGGTATGGAAACTACAAAAGAACTCCAGAAACCACACTGGGCAGCTTGTCACAACTAATTTGAATAATCGTTTGTTGATACTCTGTGTTCTGTCCACTCCGTGCAGTTTGAGAGTAAAATCCCAGCCGAGCTTTAAGTGATTCTCATTATTATGTCTGTATGTTTTCACCATGAGCTGCTCGTTTTGGGGGTTGGATTTAGGATGCTAAAGGGATTCACTTCATTAAATAGACTCATTGTATTAGATTCTCCAAAATAAAGTATTGCCAACCTGGCTGAAGTTAAGAAGAATCACCCCGTCATACGAAGAATGCAAATCATACATTTCACTGTGACAGAGTGACTCCGCTGCTTCAGACAAAGAATGCCTCAGCATGATGGCACAACAGTTAAAACAACATCTTTATATGAGTGCCGGGGGCCGTCGCAACTGTCTCGGAAAGTTCAGCACGGCTGGGGTTTGGCACCGAGTCGTCCGCAGCTGTCAGACTCTACATTTGCGACGACGACACTGTCGCATGGCCTTTGGTAACCTAACCTGGCATTCCTTTGCTGACCTCGAACAACAACATGAAGATTCTGTTCTCCTAATAAGTCAAGCTTAAGCTCTGCAAATGCACACTTGGGCTTCAGTGCAGGTTTGAGAAGTATGACTAGAGATATCAAAGAAACTACTTAAGTAACGTTATGTTCCATTATTCTCATGAATGGTTGCATCAAGTATTTTAAACCAACAAGTAGATCTATGTTATGATCCTTAGATATAAAGAGGTTTCTTAATCAATTGCAATGAACACTTACACTAAAGGAAAATCATCAGGAATGCAATTTAAAAAAAAAAACTTTGCAAAAAGAGTTATACATGTATATCTTTTTTTTTTTGTAAGTTGGAGTTTATTTGCTTAAACCTTAAAATACAGTGACTTTTAAGGTAACAAAGGTCACATAGACAAGGAGTTATGCTTACTTGCACAGTCACCACCTAAAATCTTGTTTTGATCCATGAAAATAACTAATAACAAAAAGCAGGTTTTGGTTGAACTAGACATGTACTACACTTACATAAAGCATTACCTTTATGTACAGAGAAGATAGTATGTTCCTGTATGTAAGGGATAATGACACCTGGAGGAATATACTCATTTACAGTGATAGGCATATGCTACAGTCCTGGACTGATCGCTGTTTTGCTGCTAGCTGCTTCACTGAATCACCGATTAAACACATCATTTCCAGCCATGAGACGGAGCTTGTATCATCTGTAGGGTTTTTTTCATTAGGCACTAATAATTTATTAAGCTGTTCCTGGTGACTAATTACTTGTTGATTACGTGGAAATTAAAATTTTGGACTTATAATTAAGTCTCAGAGTAAGAAAAGAGTGTAGCTAACATTAGCAGCTATCACTGACAACCTTCTACATTTGCAGGTGTGTTTGAACACTCCTGCGCTCAGTCTGGTGACACACTGCTCTAGTTGAGTGGTTATGTATATGTCAGTTACATGGCACTTTACACACAGCTGTGTTTTAGTTTTCTAAGTCAAACTGTTGTGGTTTTACAATTTCCATCTGTCTCATTTTTACTTTTTAAATCATCCAGACAGTACTACAGGGAGAGGGGGAGTAACACTACAGAGATTCACCACCCAAGCGGCACTGTGCAAAAAAAGAGAACAAACTGATAATCAAAGTCTTAGTATTTTTCATTCTGATTACTGAGGGTAGCAACATTTAATTGTTTAATAACCCACTGACATGCTTCTCAGGTTTAGATACCAAATTACTTTGTTAGCTTCAGGAAAAAGTACATGGTTTAAATTAGAATACACTTATGCATAATGTTAACCAGATGTTAGAAGCTTCTCCCTCATTTTCTGGTCACAAGAGAGATTAAGCCCACCCTAATTGAGTGGGGTAGGATTAAAAGGAGTGACAGTGAAGTCACCATGCCCTCTAAGGGTTGCAAATAAAGCTGCGATCCATTTTGTCCTTTTTAAGGCTAGCGGTTATACAATTGTAGTTACAGCATACTGCGTTCGGTCAGCTATTTTATAGAAAACACTTCCAGTCTTTGCAGAGATTTTCTTCAGTAAGAGTATTAACTTACAGGAACCTGCGATTGTCGCGTCACTCGTTCTGCTTCCTGCTTACATCGCAGTGCCAGTGTCAAGTAAGCCTGTGGTATTTTATATCACTTTGGAGAGTAACATCGGTGACTATGTGCCTGGCACGCTATTAGCCCAAATCCCTTGTTTACCTGAGTATTACAGGTAAAATGGAGATTATTATCCCTTTCCTGGGAACTTGGTTACAGTGCAGAGTGAGATCAGGCTCCTGTTGCATCCAAAATTGCTGTGATTAGGACACATAATCCAGTATCACAAGGGAGTAACCACAATGGCTTGAATATATTCCACCTGACATTTAGTTCAGCCAGATCTCTGATTGGCACTTGATTAGCAACTAATCCATGTCATTATCTCCTTCAGTGAAATTAGTTGAGTAGAAAATGGTGTCGTAAATCACAGAGGTAGGACTAAGGAGGGGCTTTGATCAGTGTACAGCTCTAAAAGAGCTAGGAGGAGAGTTGAAATATGTTGTTGCCATGGATACTACAAAAAAATAGGTGAGAGGCAATATATGGCTCAGTGGTTTCAGGAATATGCTTGGTTTTGTGTGGAAACAGCAACTCTCGGTGTGGGAAAAAGTATTGACAAAAGTTTCGGTTCTTATCTCCTGATCTGCCCTCGCATAGAGTTGGCAGAGGCTGAAGTTTAGATCCACCTTGATATAAGTGACTATTTACCTCCGTTAGATTATGAACTGATATGCAGACCTCTCCGTTTCCTGCCAGGTAAAATACAGAAACCCTCCCCCCGTTTCCTGCCCACCCTGGCCTGCCTTCTTTGGCTCCAGTCCTGAACCTAACCCTCAGAGGAGTGGAAAATAATTAGGAGAGAAAATTGCTGCTGACACTATTTCTGAAAAGCAGGGTATTGTAATGAGAGCAGAGCAGGTATTCATTGTGTCTGAGGGAGCGATTGAAAGCCCTTGGTTTTCGGGCTGCCTGGGAGAAGCCCAGGGAGAGTAAGCAGAGCTTTGCTGAGTCCCTTAATGCATGTGGGAACGGAGCCTTGAGAGGACGAGGTAGAGGTGTCTTCAACAATGGCAGGAGCCAAGGTTACAGCTGAGTAACTAATTCAAACTGCTCTAGACTGACACACACACTCATACGCACACACTCTTGTCTCCTTTGTCTCTCTCAATATGTCTCTCCCTCTGTCTCTTGCTCTCTCCTAGTTCCCATTATGTGTTCAGAGAGATGCCGTCCAGCCACTGCTCAAAGTTATCTTCATTAGCTGTGTGGACTTGCTGGAGTGGCTGCTCTGGGAAGCTTTTTTCTGAGCAAGGCACTCAGAGAAGATGAATAAATGTTTTGTCCCACATAGGCCCAGCCTAAAGCAGTGGCAGGCTGCGAGGAGAGAGATAGATGAGGTATTAACTGTTATATTTTTCAGCGGGGGCCGAGGAAGCCCAGTGGTGGGGTTGATAGAAGCAGATGCTGCCGCCTGAATATTAAACCAGTTAAATGAAATGTCCTCTATAAAGAAGTCTTAATAGGAGTTAAAATATAGCACTGTGCTCCACTGGTTGTGCATAACGGAGCTGAGCACATGCTCATCTCAGGGCTGCTACTTGACATGTGATTCAGCCTAAAAGCTGGGATAAAAAGAGGTCACTTTGATCGTCTCTTAGTGCCGTGATGCAGGTGCAGCATCAGGATGATGATTTAGCATTTGAATGATTACTGCATCTAAGGATAATGAAAACAGGGACACAGAAATAATGGCGCGCACGAGTCTTTTGAGACTGCTGAAACACGTGGTGCTGTGGCTGATGACAAAACTTCATTAGACCTATAGAATTGAAATCCACTGAGCTTAGATGGCGCAGCTGCAAAATATGACAATAAATGATGTTTTACTGATGCTTAAATACGTCGATAATCAAAATAAAAAGTAATTTATTGTTTTTTCTTGTTGCTTTGATGTTTTATTGTGACGGAGAGTGAACAGACTTGTCCTTTCTCTCCAACGAATGTTAATGCCATTCTTAGTTAATGAAAATCTGAGACCGCCTTTGTAATGTTGCAGGCATCCATAATAGAAATCTGCAGGGAATAATGGTGAGATCCCACTTAAATGAGAAAATAAATTGATGGCCAAATTGCATGTGGGTCATATCTCCACTTATGGGAACTCAGATCTGCTTTTAGTTGCCTAAATAATGGACAGAGAAAACTGTACTCACATTCAGGTTTAGATTGCCTCCACTCTGCAATTTAATTTCAAATTACAAAGTACATCTGAAACCTCTCTCTGTTTCTGTGCTTCTCTGCTCCTCTCTATAGCTCTTTCTCAGACACAGAAATAAACACGCATATTACCCACAATGCATCTGCTGTATTCCATCCATTTCTGTGAAGTGGTTAAAGTAAAGCAGGTAAATTAAATCTGTGGCTTTGCCATTCGAGATTCTGGCAATCACCCAGATCAGTTTAGCATCTCCTTCTGTATTTCCAGGCACTGTGAAGAAATTTCCAGGCTTTTAGGGGCGCACGATGCACAGCGACACATTCAGTAACATCAGAAAAAGTAGCTAATGCAACTATGAACAGGGGGTGCGGTGAAATAAAATCAGAAACTATTATCTGCAATCTGACTTTTCAGGTACTGAGATAAAACACAGAATCCCATGTGCTTTTGTTCACCGTGTTCCTGAGGTGCTCGTAGGTAAAAAGATCGGTTATGCTCAGTAGTGATGAGTGTAGTCAGAGTGTCTGTGGAGGGCGGACTCCCACGGGAACTCTGCACAACAGAGAAGGGCAGTATAATATTTTCCAAACCTGGATGTCTTCTTATGACCATTAGAAGATGGTAGTTTGCTTTTCACCTGTGCAAGGGAAGCATTGATATTGATATTTGCTAAACTGTGTCTCCTTCCCTATTTCAGGCTACAAGTTTTTTTTTTATTTAAGGGATAATTTGCCTTCAGAACTGCCTTAATTCTTTGTGCCACAGATTCTTTAGAGATTTTGCTCCGTACCCTTACACATTTGCTGTAGATTTGTCAGCTGCACATCCATGATGTGAATCTCCCGCTCCATCACATCCATCTGTTGGACTGAGTTCACAATGTTCACTATCACTATTTGAGTACACTATGTTCAAGAAATCGGTTAGAGATTGTTTGAGCTTTGTGACACTTTGCTTTAGCCTGTTGGACGCAGCCATCAGAAGATGGGTACACTGTGAGCATAAATAGATGGACATAGTTTGCAACAATATTCCGGTAGGCTGTGGTGTTTAAATGATGCTCGATTGATACTAAAGGACCCAAAGTGTACAAAGAAGATACGTCCCACACCATTACACCACCAGCAGCCTGAACTAGGTGATATAAGGTAGGATAGATGGATGCAATCCTGGTCCTACCATCTGAATTTCACCACAGAAACTGAGACGCATCAGATCAGGCAACATTTTTCCAATCTTCTACTGTCCAGTTTTGGTGAACCTGTGTGAATTATAGCTTAGTTTCCTGTTCTTAGCTGACAGGAGTGGTGAGTGACGGCTGTAAGCCATCTGCTTCAAGGTGCAGAGTATTGCACGTTCTTCTTCTGCATAGCTTGGCTATTTGCGTCACTGATGTCTTTCCATCAGCCCGAAGCAGTCTGTCCATTTTCCTCTGACCTCTGACTTCAACGAGGCATTTTCACCCAGTGAACTGCTACTTACTGGATATTTTCTCTTTTTTTGGGATCATTTTCTGTAAACCCTAGAGATGACTGTGTGGGAAAAGCCCAGCAGATCAGCAGTTTCTGAAAAACTCTGGCCTATCTGGCATCAACAACCACGCCACGTTCAAAGTCGCTTTCTTCCCCATTCTGATGCTCGGTTTGAACTTCAGCAGATCAATTCGACCAGGTCTACATGCCTAAATTGCCTAAATCCATTGAGTTGCTGCCACATGATTGGCTAATTGGATATTATGCACATTAACACACCGCACATTTAAATAGGTGTACCAATTTGAATTGAACAATTCATGTTTGCAAAGATGCAACTAGACATTTGTGATCAATCTTGTTCGCACAGTGGATATTATAAAAATGCCAAGCCCACAGCCAGCGCTACATCTGCTCTTGTTGTGTTAAGTAGCTTTCATTGGCACCACAGCGATCCCTCCTCATATCCACATCACTGTCAAACTCTTGTTACTTTTTTGAAAAGCCATCAGGATTTGTCTCTGTCAAGTGCCTGTCCTTCAGTCCATTAAAGATGATTGATAGAGCTAGAAAATCTTCCACCCAGCTGTTGTTGTTGACTCATCTCTGAGAGATTGAAAGGAGCGGAGAAAAAGACCATCCCTCATCAAAAGACCTTTTGTCTGTGTTGACGATGTGAAGCAAAATAGATTTTAGAAGATAGGTTATAACTAATCTCCAGCCTTTTTTTAAAGATGTTTTTTCTAGCTTTGTATAGGAATAATTATTAGATTATAGATGAAGATGGTGATTAGTCACATTTTTCTTTAATCTGAATATTACAAAAATGTTTAATGTTATCCTGCAGGCTCTTAATTGTCTGATCTCAACTCTTTTAGTTTTCATAGATAAAGTTAGTCTGGGAGGCTTTTGCCCTCCATTGATCTCGTATTAACGAAGAGCAACCAAAAAAAATGGGTACGTGTGGTTGTCCACCTGCCACTGTTTCCTCCTACCTCTGTTTTCCTCTAATGGCCTGTGAGGATTTTTACAGGACAACTTGAAGAGGATTTTATCATGTTTCAGTGTGATTGATAACATGCTCTTGGGGGGATGTCAGGCTTTCAGAGACGGATAATGCGGATTTCTATCTCTCTGCCTTCTCCTGTAAGACGTGCCATCAATCAGATGTATCATGGCCTTAACCTGGTAAAATTAAAACCTTAGATAGGTGGGGGGATGGGCAGGGGTCTCCGTAGAACCAGGACACACACATCAACCGGGAGCATGACAGAATCAGAACACAGATCCACATCGTGGCAGGCTCACCGCAGAGAAGACGGTGGATTCCACAACGGGCCAGAAAATACAGTTAATGATCGGACTGCATATCGCTGTTGACAGAGGAGAGAGATTACAGGAAGAACAGTCTCATTTTCACTGTGTGCGGAGGCGTTATTAGATCCTAGCCCAGCTAATTTCATTCCTAAGCTTGTCAATATTTACCAGCAATAGGCACAGCACTCTATGGCAGACGCAGCCTCCCTATAGAGAGGAGATAGAGCACCAGGGAGCTGATTTGAAAACGTAGACATTCACTAACCGGAATCAAACTCATAAACATAATTTTCAGCTTGTTGCTGGTTGTTTGTTTTCTCATGATAAAGCACGCAAACTCCTAATTAGCCCAGCTGGCTTGGGATATGTCGAGTGCCTGGTTTTACATGGTTCTCCTCAGGTAGGCCCTTACCTCTCTTTGTATGTCTGTTTGTTTCAGTTGATGGCTGCATACACAAAGCGGCTGGGTCCTGTCTGTATGACGAGTGTCACTCGCTAAATGGCTGTGAAACCGGCAAAGCCAAGATCACCTGCGGCTATGATCTCCCTGCAAGATGTGAGTATCAGTAATTATTAGCTTTTTCTGTTTGTTTTTGTAATGTGCGCCGAGGTGCCTTCCAGGATAATTCTCTAATTAAAACTGTTGCCATTGAGAGCTACATCACCTGACAGTGAACATTAAGAATTAGCGGTAAGTGCACTTTCCAGCATTAATCTGTAAAGTTTTTATAAAACAGCTCATTTCTTTTCCAACACAAGGCTTCTGAACCAGCTGGCAGATTGCTCTTACTTTGCAATATTGCCAAAAAATCATTTGTAGGGATAAAAAAAAATACTTTTTTGTCTTTTGATTGCTTTTAGACTTAAAGAATTTTGTCATTTACATGTATATGTGTATTATATTTCAACCTGAGGCCATTGCTCCTGTCATTTTTGGATAAAGATGATCGCTTTTGCAAACTAAACACAAGCACACATGGCCCCACATGTCTTATATACACGCTTGTATGCTCTCATATAATGACTGAGGTCATTAGTGCCAAAAACGGAGTGGGACGCATTTGATGTTGAACAGAAGAACCTGTGAATCCAAATTACTTAGTTTTTAGAGCTCATTTGTAATAAACAGGGAATTGTTATTTGGAAGATAATTAATATGATTGGTGCTTGCTGTACTGCTGGATGAGAGTGTCGTCTGCACACAAACAAAGACATTAACGAAGCTATTAGTTGCTTAATTTGATTGATTTTTCATCCCTGATTTATTCCGTTAACAGATCACATAAATCTTGCTATCATGAAGATGAACGAATAAACGATTAGAACTTGGACTGCACAGTTTTCCTTTTCCCTCTGTAACGGACATAATGTTTTTTAATCAAGTTAAGAAAGCCAACGTGTGTTTGTCGTAGATATTTCCAAACGAAATTCTTTTCCTAATCGTCCTTAATACACGTGTCTCTTTTCAAACTTTGTCACGAGCTCCTTTCCTTGCAAACTTGAAATGGAAAACATGACAGGAGTGAAGAAATGTCACTTGGTGTAATTCGGTCGAGACAAACGTCCCAGCAGTCCTAACCTAACCCTGAAGGATTTCCGTGAGACAGCCAAGAGAAGACATTGAGGCTCAGATGAAATTAGGTTGTGTTAATACGGTATGTCGTAAAGATGTCAAACAAATGGAGCAGATAAACTGCGAGTCTGTCTTGTGGGCAGCAAGTTTAAGTGTCTGCAGATCCAAAGCAGGGTGCACCGTGACAATTTAATAACCTGCAATGTCACCTGGGAGCAATCACGCTGCCATTGGGTACTGTTATTGTAATTATCTCTGGGCAAAACACCTTCTCTACGCTGATAACTCGTTATAGATTGTGTAGTTCTTTACCAGGAACAGCCGGTTCATTTTTGAATGTGATGTTATTTTATATTAAAGCATCTTTACTCCGAGCCGGTATCATCTTCTAGCTCTGATCACTGTCATAATAGCGTCGTCTCTCGTCTGCTCTCGGGGACTGACAGTTGCTTTACTCTTCTTTGTGAGCTCAGCTCTGACAAGTCTAAAGTCTATCCACACTTTGGATTTTATTCTCTTTTTTTTTGCATTAATTTCTGTCTCTGACTTATTTGTTCCACCTCCACACACATTATGAAGCTGCTGTGACTGCAAACAACATCTTTTCACTGTACAAAATCTCAAATAATAGTCTGTCCACCCACTCACCACGGAACAAAGTAAACAAACACGACAGCAGACAATTTTCTCATTTTTGAATTTCCCTAAATTCAGGGATGTCACATGTAGGCGTATCAATAAAAGGGCAAAAGCTTGCAGTGAAATAGCAGAATATATTTTTCATTAATTGAAAGTTAATATGATGTTAATGGCCCTCTGCTGTGGCTAAAGCTGAATACTGGATAAAATGAGTTTTTAAATGTGTATAATGAACTGAACGTAGCAGATGGATCATCACCATTGATGAGAGAAGTGTCTGTTGACGATGCAAAAGTAGCCCTGTGGTCAGTCTCATGCTTAGAAGCAACTCCCCCCCCCCCCTTAGAGAACATCTAAGCATAGGCTGCTTCTTTTTATTTTCATTTATAATAATTATAACAAATCTTAATTATATATGTCAGTCTAAATAATGTAGAATACAGCTTGAATTTTGATCTTTATATGGTAAAATCAAACTGAGGAATATGATCCCTGGATTTTAAATAACATAAGGTTGTTTGATACAGATTCCAAAGGAAGAGCAAGCACATGCATGAGTGAAAATTCAAGAAATGCATTATAGACGTGTGACAAATGAAGGGAAATCCCAATGTGATGGTCCACCGTGTCTCTCCATTGATCCTACTGAGTCAGCCTATCACATTACTGCACATTACTACCTTAATGCAAGCACAGAGGCTACTTTCAAAAACATAGGGTCAGTTTTTATCAACCAAAGCTGAATAAAATAAATAACTCCATGAAAGTTCATGAAAACAAACAAGAACAGCAGCAGCAAAGGTGCAGAAAATAAAACTTTAGGAACACACGGATAGGAACACAAAAAAACACACACGCAAAACTAGGCACAGATCAGGGCCTCATGCCAAAATCCAGGTTTAGTAAAGCTCACTAGAAATACATTTAACAAAACTCTGATTCAGATTAAGGATACACACATTTAAATCCGCTCCATGATTCCTTCCCCGCTGCTACATTTGAACCAGGTAACTAACGCACTTACAGTGGGGCAAAAAAGTATTTAGTCAGCCACCGATTGTGCAAGTTCCCCCACTTAAAATGATGACAGAGGTCAGTAATTTGCACCAGAGGTACACTTCAACTGTGAGAGACAGAATGTGAAAAAAAAATCCATGAATTCACATGGTAGGATTTGTAAAGAATTTATTCGTAAATCAGGGTGGAAAATAAGTATTTGGTCACCTCAAACAAGGAAAATCTCTGGCTCTCACAGACCTGTAACGTCTTCTGTAAGAAGCTTTTCTGTCCCCCACTCATTACCTGTATGAATGGCACCTGTTTGAACTCATCATCTGTATAAAAGACACCTATCCACAGCCTCAAACAGTCAGACTCCAAACTCTGCCATGGCCAAGACCAAAGAGCTTTCGAAGGACACCAGGAAAAGTATTGTAGACCTGCACCAGACTGGGAAGAGTGAATCTACAATAGGCAAGCAGCTTGGTGTGAAAAAACCAACTGTGGGAGCAATCATCAGAAAATGGAAGACATACAAGACCACTGATAATCTCCCTCGATCTGGGGCTCCACGCAAGATCTCATCCCGTGGGGTCAAAATGATCATGAGAACGGTGAGCAAAGATCCCAGAACCACACGGGGGGACCTGGTGAATGACCTGCAGAGAGCTGGGACCAAAGTAACAAAGGTCACCATCAGTAACACACTACAACGGCAGGGAATCAAATCCCGCAGTGCCAGACGTGTTCCGCTGCTGAAGCCAGTGCATGTCCAGGCCCGTCTGAAGTTTGCCAGAGAGCACATGGATGATACAGCAGAGGATTGGGAGAATGTCATGTGGTCAGATGAAACCAAAGTAGAACTTTTTGGTATAAACTCAACTCGTCGTGTTTGGAGGAAGAAGAATACTGAGTTGCATCCCAAGAACACCATACCTACTGTGAAGCATGGGGGTGGAAACATCATGCTATGGGGCTGTTTTTCTGCCAAGGGGACAGGACGACTGATCCGTGTTAAGGACAGAATGAATGGGGCCATGTATCGTGAGATTTTGAGCCAAAACCTCCTTCCATCAGTGAGAACTTTGAAGATGAAACGAGGCTGGGTCTTCCAACATGACAATGATCCAAAACACACCGCCCGGGCAACAAAGGAGTGGCTCCGTAAGAAGCATTTGAAAGTCCTGGAGTGGCCTAGCCAGTCTCCAGACCTCAACCCCATAGAAAATCTGTGGCGGGAGTTGAAAGTCCGTGTTGCTCGGCGACAGCCCCAAAACATCACTGCTCTCGACAAGATCTGCATGGAGGAATGGGCCAAAATACCAACTACTGTGTGTGCAAACCTGGTAAAGACCTATAGTGAACGTTTGACCTCTGTTATTGCCAACAAAGGTTATGTTACAAAGTATTGAGTTGTATTTTTGTTATTGACCAAATACTTATTTTCCACCCTGATTTACGAATAAATTCTTTACAAATCCTACCATGTGGATTCATGGATTTTTTTTTTCACATTCTGTCTCTCACAGTTGAAGTGTACCTCTGGTGCAAATTACTGACCTCTGTCATCATTTTAGGTGGGGGAACTTGCACAATCGGTGGCTGACTAAATACTTTTTTGCCCCACTGTATATGGATGTCAACACATGTAGCGAAGCACCTTAATTTGGGTGTGCCTAATATCAAGTAAACAGTGTCTTATCTGTTTCTCCATATTTTTATCTTCAGTTCCTGCCACGTTTCGCCCCTATCACGTTACACCTGAGTAATTAGATTTAAAAATCCAATCTCTGGCCCTATGATAGATTGAGGGGCTGTCCAGGGTGTATCCCGTCTCTTGCCCTGTGACGGCAGCGGTAGTCTCCAGCCTCCCTGCCCATCCTGTTCTTTAAGATAAATTTCATGGCTCACACATGTTCATAATTTTCAGTCCTCTGGATTAAAATGGAGGCTCTGCTCTTTATTTACTCATTGATATAGTGAATCCTGGTTTTGGAGCTCCGCTGATGATGGCTTTCTTTAATTACTGATACACTTTCTTGATCCAGAGTAAAATACTCTGATTTGATCAACTCAAAAACCCAGACTCGAAGGTTTTGGTTTGACTCACACTTTTTTCCTGGAACAGTGCAGAAGTGTGCATTAGAGACAAAGGTGTGGGAGCTGAGTTAGGGTTCATATCTCATTGTGTTGCCTCTCAAAACCAAACCAACCAAAATTGTTGTTATGTTCACAGCACATGTTGTTGGCCACATATTGATTTCTGTAGCTGCAAAGACATTTAAGCTGTCAAACAACACTGCGGTGTCTGGATTTAATTTGTGAGACAGATATCATATGAACCAACCTGTTATTGAACTAACAAGTGAACACATATTTTATTTTACATTGTTAGCATTTTCACTATGTAGTAACTCCATACTGTATCAACAAGCGAAAGATCCCCAGTTCAATCCCCGGAGGAGACATAAATCCTTTGAGGTTGCGACCCGAAGGGCATCCGGCCTACAAACTCTGCCAAATCAAACATGCTGTGCTGCGGTGACCCCTTGTGAATGAGGGAGCAGCCAAAAGCAGCTTTAGTAATTTCAGCATAAATTAAACTTTTTCATTTTTAAATTGTCAACAACAAAATATAATTTTTGTGTTTCACTGCATGCAAAACCGCTTCTGCTGACGCATATCTGCAGATGGTGGCTCCACGGCTCTTCCAAAGTGAGAAGAACACAGACAGATGGACTATTTAGCGTTTACATCTTGGCAAAGCACAATATTTCCAGCGTGGGCATTCTCTTTCTAGTTTTTCCTGAACATTAGTCGGCTTCTCACAATTTTCTATAAACATATAAATCTCTTAGAGGATTGCAGCCTTCTTTGGGGACTCCCCTCTCTGGAATCTATTCCACTGGATGTAATTAGACAGTCTAAACATACAATGCGAAGAACCAACCGTATATTTCTTTGCTTTTAATTAGGTTTGCAGGGATTTAGGCTTGGGTTGGCATTCTGTGTCCAGAAGTCGTTTAATGACTTTGCCAACAATGCATAGAAAGCCATTCATCACGCCATGTGCTCGGCTGTTTCTCTTGAAATTATAGCATTTGCGGAGTCTTAAGTGTTATTTAAAAATATCAGCCAAGGTGTATCATTTTTCAGGAGAAAAAGAAAAGAAGATTAGACTGGTCAATTTTGTTGTTTTTGTAAGAAATTGAGAAATGACAATTTAAACCTAACACTCGAAGTCACTGGTAAAGCAATAAAATGCTTCCTTGTGTCCCGGAAAACTACTTAGTGCCCATGGGGAGAAAAGAAGTAGATCTGAAATCAGAGTTGTCCTTGTTTGGAGATTTGATGTGCCGAGGCAATGGAAAATGACCGGGCTAACCTATCCCATATCAGCCTTTTTTTCCCCCCCTCAAGACAAGAAAATTGCTCTCCATTACATCCTTCTAAGCAGTTCAGACTGTGAATCCCAGTGGCAAATGAGCCTTTCCTTTAAGAAGGCCAAGCACATGTGGGACTGATTATTATGGGGCTGGCTCAAGATTATTTATCAATGACAGTAATTACCCACCTACCATAGCGGAAAGACTCCAACAAAAGAAAACTGTCTATTACATCAATCTGACAAGGAAATTGTCTGTTTGACCTCATGTTAGACAAGTTACTCATCCGTCCGCAGATTAATGATCAAACGAAAATACAATGTCAAGTGTAACCAGCTATGTCTCATATTTACGACTTTCCTACTGGAAGCTGAGTTTCAACACTGTGCAGTTATTCCATTAGTTAGCATTTACGTTAAAATGTGCACTGTGCACCACTTCAGTTGCTCTTCTCTGCCCGGTTAAAGTTGTACTCGACGTACCTATCTTAAGATTTTATAGCTTCGTTTGAAATATATCCATATGCAAAACATTTTTTAATGTCACTGTTACAACTTTGTCTCATATCAAGATCAACTTTATTGCTAAAACTTAAACACATTTATTAGCTTTTCTTTAAATCCTTCAAGTTCTACAGATGGTCCAAGTAGTCTGGAACAACACTGTTAAATAAAGCCTTTATTGGCCTTCTACAGCCATGTGAACATGAACGTTTACACAGGACTCTGTGTAGGCTGCTGAAAATTAAGCACTCTTATTGCCTCCATAGGAATTAAGAGGTGCATCCAGGTGCTGCTTATCAAATGCAGTTGATTAAGTGATCAACAGTAAGTGGGAGCACCTCTATAAAATAGAAGCTTTGGCTGTTTGTTGGTGTGGAGCATTCAGGTGTTTGTTAACACGAATGCCACAATCATCTCAGGAGTCTACACCCCAGCAAACTCACCCTAATGTCAGACAATGCAATGCAAAAAACAGGAGCTGCATCTCAGGCTCCTCAGGCCTCGTTTAGCATGTTAAATGCTGACATGCTAGTACAGTTAGAAAAAGACTGAACAAGTTTGGCTTTTTTGCCAGAGCACAGTCTCTTCACTCTGAAAATAACTGTCTTTGGTTTGCAAAGTTTTGAATCAGCATCCGAACAAAACACAAGATTTTTGGAACAATGTGCTTTGGACAGAATGGAGACGTCGGACCGTAATGCACTACATCGCATTTGGTGAAAACAAGCCCAGCATAACAGCACAAACAACCTCACAGCACAAACAAACTCATAGCAACTGTCAGTACAGTGGTGGAGGGGTGATGATTTGGACATGTTTTATAGTTCCAGGACCTGGGCACGTTGCAGTCACTGCGTCAACCAACAAAATAAACACCTAAATATGTAATAATAAGTAATAGCTAGCACCTAAAGTGTGCAACAGGACAATTATCCCAACATACCAGCAAATCTTTAACTGAATGGCTGAAAAGGAGAAGAGTCAAGGTCAAATGCTGAGGTGAGACCACAAAAATAGCTGTGCATGAAGAATGCCTGCAAACCCCAATGAACTGAAGTTATTTCTGCTAAAGGTGGTGCAAAACTAAGCTATTGAATCATGGCATGTACTTAATTTTTACAGGACTGCACAGAGACCTGTGAAAACTTTTTTACATGACTGTATATGTTACAAACTTAGTGTTTTACCCTTTAATGAAAAATCATCATCATTATTATAAAAAATCATAAATATAGCGCACTTATTCCAAGTTACTACGACTCACACAGCAGGCAAACGTTTGAAAAGCCAAATTGGAATAATCCTTTAAGTAAAATATAACTCGCTTAATGGTAATAATCTGCATTTATCTGGTGCTGTTACGGTAATTTAAATGTGTGACAGTTTGTAGGATGATATGCAGCGGCTGAACTCGACAATGGAGATGTCTGAATCTTATCATTATTATGCTGGTCCACTAGTCCACTCTAATAACGTTTAGCAAAGACCTCGTGGGTTAATCAGCACTTGCACATTTCAGCCCTAGCTGTCACAGTAGACCTAGAAAGTATTTAGGGTTCAAACTAGAGGTCTGCTTGAGAAAGTTAATGTCCCAGAGGAACTTTTAGATAGAGGTTGGATGTTTTCATTCTCCAGTTTCATCTGAAATCTTTTACCCAGTTTTGTTTTTCTCCCTAGGGCTACTTTAGATTGACAGTTCAAAACATTTGCACTGTTTATTGTTTCGCCTCCCCCACCCCCCCTCACCCCCCGAATCCATTATTCCTTGAGCTCTAAGTATATGCTTTAAATAATAAATCATATTTGGATTCAAGAAAGATGGGCCAAGATTTAGTTTTATCATCTTTCTGTCATAACAGTGGCCTCTTTCGACTTTAATCTTTAATTATTTGTGAACATGTTTTTATTGAGCTTCTTTGTTACATGAATGCAACAGTGCTGTATTCATTTATTTGTATATCTAAAACGTCTGTAGTCTCATTGAGCAAAGAACATGTTCAGTCCGCTATTTCACGAACTCTTTAAAAGAAACGGTGATCATTGAGATTCATATGACGTTTGTATTCAGTCTTCATTATCAGTGGTAAGGTTTTAGATTTCAGCCTTTGGAGTATTGCCTCTAGCCATCCCGCTCTGATAGTGTGGAGACACAACCTTATCCATGCAGCACTGAGATCCTGGCAAACCTTTGATTACCCTCTTATCTAAAACTAGATGCTAACTGTTCTTGACACACTCAGCTGACGCTCTGTGTTGGCAATGACTTTGCAGTTCTCCAGTTCGCACTCAGGCTTTGCTTGAACAACATCACTTCATTCATGTATTTTTTTTTTTCATACTGCTACCACACGAGCCTCCTGGCATCCTGTGTCCACTGAAACCATACTGTGGTTTTAGCTTCTGAGTGTGTGTTACTAAGATCTAAGATCTTTAAAAATATCAGAGCTCTCTACCCTTCTGTTTTCACATGACATTGTAGTTTGGCAGCATCTGGCAGACAGAGCGACTAGATCTAAAGGATGTTATTTCTGTATCTGTCTCACTTACCACCATGACTTAACCGCTAAGTAGAAAATCATTATATTTATAAAATAAGTGTCCATACAATCATGTATATTTTATGTGTCTACAAATTGATCATTTATATATATTATTATGTTATTATTTTGTAGCCTTCTGAACTGTAACAGTAGCTGAAAAAGGTGGAAGGTTATCAGTGTAATCACTCTAGGTCAGCTGTGTCAAACATAAGGTCCAGAGCGCCAAGACTCCAGTGCGACCTGGAAATCTGAAGGAGGGCATAAATTTTGGACTTTTAACTGTGTTTTTATACGTTTTATAGCTTTTCCTACTGATAAAGTCCTTGCCCATGGCTGTTCCTCCTACAAAGTAATAAATAAACATTTAAATGACCACAATCTCTTTCACTGTCTACTAAAATAATTTCTGTGAATTAACAAAGAATTTGTTGTATTATTACAAAACATTTTCTGTAATTTTACACATCTGTTTTTTATAATTTAACTCCAAAGAGTCGCTCACCACATCAGCATTTCTCTATCGTCTAGAAAAAGAGACGTACTGTTGGAATTATTTTTTTCATATATAAAGATATCTGAGTATTTCAATGTGTAGTTAAACTTATTTACACTGACAGAAAGGGGAGTTTCACTGATCGGGCCTACTTAAGGTCAAAGTGGGCTGAATGTTGGCCAGATGTAAAATGAGTTTGACATCCCTGCTCTCGGTAATTCTCGTCTACAACAAATCTCATAGCAAGTGATGTATTAAAGAATGAATATTTGCCATGTTGCTCTGGTTTATTTTCGTAAAATATTTAAATGCCAAGAACTGATTCTAGTTTCCAGTTAAAACTCTTTAGACGTAATACCTATTGAACTAAACCATCAAAGTCTTTTTTTTTTGATAATCCCGTTTCTTTCCCGTTCTGTGGAAAAATCGGTCTAATGACCAAAACTGCTCACTTTAAATGGACGACAACACAAAACATGGACAAAATGACCAAACGCTGTGATGGTGGGTTCAAAAGTTTGTTTCAGCGACAGTGTGTGGAAACGGCGCTATTGCTGCGAGCTCTGGTGGAACTTACAGGACCGCAGTTAGACGAAGCACCTTTGGGAGATGCACCCTAGTTCGTTTCACCTCCTTCTTTATCTTCTGCTCTCTCTCAGTACAAAATGGGAGTCTCTGGTGTTTACTGTAACTGCACCTGTGCCAACAATACTAATCACACGCCTGTGATAAATTTTTCTCCGTAATAGCATGAAGAATCTTTCCCATGCCCTATTTAATCTGGGAGACCAGGCCGTCTGTTTCGTCTCTTTCCACTCAGCAAACACAGATAAATCACAACAAAGTACTCGCTATTAGTAAGTGGCATATATAGCTCATTCTGACACATTCGGAGGACCATCGGACAGCCCATAATTTGCTAATCTGGATGCAACCTGTTTACAAGAAAGATTTCATCATATATAGTAGCTCTGTCGGCCAAGGTTTCGCTTCAGGTGTGATCAGCAGTGATTGAAAGGTTAAATCAACTATGTAGGAAGAGGTTGTTGTCGTTTTTTCTTGCTTGATTATTTTAGGAATGTTAAAAACATGCTAGGTTGATTGGATTTTTAAAAAAACGTATTATTTAGGCATTCAGTGTCCGCCCACTCTTTTGAAGCCAAAGTATAAATATAACAGATAGAGGCATTTTATTGCAAAAGCAGTTAGTAAGCAATTTCCTGGCCTCCCTTTTCACAAATGAAATGGCTAATGGCTTTATCTCTTCATAATGCATCAAACGGAAGTGGTGAGACTGTTACAAGGTGTTTCTTTTTCTCATTTTGAATTCAAGTGTGGAGTTAAAGAAATCCTTTGTTGCAGCAGATAAATTAGCGGGGCTTAAATCAACCCCGGTGGCCATCGCAGTCCCAGCCACACGCACACAGTGCTAAGTCAACGTCTTCTCTGCTGCGCACTGTTAGCGCTCACATCATAAATGTCACTTCATCTCTTCACCCACACTCCATTTACCAGGCGGGGTCTGCCACGGACTTTCTCAGACAGTCTTGATTGTTTTAATGTTTTTGTCTGGTAGCTCGGTCGCTCGGCCTGCCGGTCGTTGTGTAGTTTTAAATATAAAAGCTGAACTTTTTGTGGTAATAGTGGCTGAAGTGATTACAATCTTTAGTCTGAATAAAGGAAGGCATTAAATCAAGGAAAGGTGAGAAACTCTTAAAAAAGTAATAAACCTTTGTAAAATAAAAAAGAAAAGAAAAAATGGCCAGACCTTGCTGCTGGGATGAAATTTTAAGCTGTTTGTGATTATACACTCTAGATTTCCAAGATGAATTAATGATAGAATTAACTGAGTATGAAAAGGAAAATAGTATATCAAGGAGAGGCCTTTTCTGTATTATTTATGAGACAAAAACTGCTTCTCCACACTAATCATCTCACTCTTTAGCTCAAAGAACAGAATAAAACTAAATTCACTCTATCTGTGAAGTCTCACATACTCTTCTGTGTCGCTCTCCTTTCAGATATTTGGGTTTCCTTTGTTGGCTGGCCTGTCAGTCTTCCAGGCCTCTTGAGAACCGGAGTAATTTGGTAATTTTGCCTAAACGGCGATACTGTAATTATGTGGCATCAGCTGCCTAGCTGTCAGTGAGACGGCCAACGGTCATTCATCACCGGGAAACTAGAAGTGTGTGTGTGTGTGTCTTTGTGTGTTTGGTGGTGGTGGGCTGGTCGTGACTGATCGGGTAAACACGAGCAGTCAGAAAGTGCGGTGGTCTCTCACAAAAATGGCTGAAAATAGGAGGTGAGAGGCCTTTGGAGTAATGGGGTGCAGGAGTAGCTGCAGCCTGTGTGGTAGACTGGTTGTTTGACTGATGGGGTGGGGGTGGGAGGTGGTAGTGGCAGCGGTTGTTTTCTGGAGGAGGGGGTGAAATCAAGGCGTGCCCGAGCCCCAGGATGACAGTGATGCGTCAGGAGGGGGTGGGTTGGTGGCGGCGGGAGGGGGGGGGGGCTTGTGGGTGGCAGATGAAGTGGGACCAGTGGAGGGTCAGGTTTGAAGTGGAATGTGGCAGCAGTTCTAATGCAGTACTGCCGTCCTATCACACACAGCTCCCATCTGTCCGTGAGTGAGCCAGGCTTAATGAAGGCTGTCGTTACAAAGGGCTCATCACCCAGCGGTGGCACATTTACACATACAGAGAAAACCATCACTGGTGAAGTGTTGCAGCTGCCAAAATCTGCTGTATTTTTTAGCATTTTGTTTTAATGTAGAGTCTATTTTTTTCATACCACAGTAGCAGGGATGGTTTTAGCTAATACTATTTCTTTAGCAATGATAATATTAGAATTCCTATACAGGGCAGATCACATGTGTAGCACCGCCTCATATCATTCCTTATATGTTGGTAATTTAAGCAGTGGCAGTAAAAAACATTGTTTTCAATAGCTCTATAGAGCATTATTAAGAATTTGGCCTTGAAGGAAAAGTCAAAGGTCAAATATCACCTATTTTAAATCTTAATACAATACTTTCAATATGTTGACAATACACACCACAGTTGTAAGAATCATAGTGTCTAAGTTTTTTGTCAGTTTTCAATAAATCACAATAAATTGTTGAGCTCACCTTGAAGATCTTGGATGAAGTGAGTCAGATTTGCATGGATTGTTAACATGACCCCACTCAGAATTCATTCAAACGTTTTCGAGCTACAGTGTTTACAGAATGACACGCAGTCATGTAAACGCTAGCAGCAACACAACCTCCCTGGTGGAGGTAATAAAAGTAATAAATGAATAAATAAAAACACATTTAGAAAGTTTTTCTTGTTTTAAACTCTACCTTTAGTCTCTCTTCTTTGAAGACTTACTTTTGGCATGGGAATGCATGAAACGGGTCTTTCTTGTTACTTCCCATACTTGCATCATCGAATAGGGGATTTTGTAGATTACTGCCGCTCCAAATAAAGCGTTCCTTTAAAATCTAAAATAATGACCAATCTGTGTACATATATTGTCAATTTATTGCAATCAGGTAGGGATAATATAAAAAAAAAATTTCACCCTAAGTCAAATGACTCTTTTGTGATAAAATAGCTGAGATGTGCATTTGGGAACTGAAAGAAACAAATGTGGTGCGTGTTTATTTCCCAGCCTGAATAAATGTGGACACATGGTGTCTGGAGTTAGTCTATTCCAGGCTGTCTCTAATAAGTCAAATGTGACAGAAGAAAAAGAGACTGCGCAATTTGACTTTCAAATATATATTTTTACGAAATTTATCAGCCTTTTTATACTCTCAAAAGACTTCCAGGTCTTTCACAAAAAGCTGCCGGAGCATGATGCGATGATACACCCGAAGTTAATATTTTTAAACACTGAAACCCCTCCACTCCACTAGCTAGCTTGTTTTTATTCAATTTTATTTATATGCTCAGTTCTGAAGATTGACTGTCGTGCTACAACAACAGCATTGTAGTGTTAAGCAGGGCTTCGGGCTTCCTTATGCCACCACCAAGACCAATACAGAGCACTGCCAGTCATTCCTGGGGGACAACAGTGCACAGTTTCGGGTAAAACTCTGCATGTCTCCACCGTTGACAGCGTCGTTGTCACGAGAAGAAAGCAAAGTTTTAATCTGATGGCTTTGTTTACTTCTCATCCAAGACTAAGGATAAAAACTAATTAAGAACAGGGAGTAGCAGACTCCTGTAGTGCCATTTTCACAGCTAATTATGCATGAATACAGCCTGCCTAAATAGTTGCTCCCTAGTCTTTGATGTTCTTTTCACTAAATTGCTATGGTTACTTCCGCTCATTAGGCTTTTAAGATTGTAAATGTTGACAGGTTTTGCCTTCCTTTCTTCATTGTGCATCCCAGTATCTCTCTGCTCAAGATACACAGGCATGGTGACATCAGTATATGCTAAATTTCATTCCTAAATATAATCACGTGTCCTGTATGTATATCCCTGGTTGGCATTCGTGAGTTTAATGCTGTGGATCCAGAACTGCGCTGTGGCCCTTTAAAAACCATTAACCTACCCATAAAAGTACATATGGGTCTCTATAAACTCTAATGGGGACCAATACACTGGAGCCAGTGTGTTCCTTCAGGGGCACCGCTTTGAGAAATACGGAAATGAGACTCCATAAAAAAGGAAAATAAAACTTCCTTTTTGATAACATTATGGGCTGGATTCCTACCTTGGTTTAAGTGCTTTCCCAATCAATATGTTCCCAGGATAGTCAAGTTTGTATACTTGTGTGTAGATTTTATGGCCCAAGGCTGTTTGAATATCAAACTTTTTATACATACATTGTGCTAAAAGATTTTTGGGGGGCATAATTAAGAAATACTCTAATTATTTGGCCTCAGCACTGAAAAATAATCACTTATGCTGCAAGTTCACAATTGAATAAATTAATAAATGTGAGCTATCCCCAATTCCACGTTAAGCTGTTGTTTCTTTTTTAAATATTGCTTATAATAAAGTTTTTTTAAAAAGCTCATGAGGAGAAATTATACACATAAAGATTAACAGCATTCCAGGGAAAACTCTGAATTTAGTCAAAACAGTTTCTATGTCTGCATCAATTAAGTAAGAAACCAAATACATCAAAGATTTCTTTTGTAACCATTTTAAAATGATCACAGTAGACTTTAAGTTTTTATGACACATATTGGCTCAAGGAAGTGTCGCTGTTGCATCACACTGCTTCCGTTTCCTGGGTTGTTTTAAGGGGCAAAGTGAGAAATGGCTCCGTGGCAAGCAGTTTTATGGTGATCACCTTGAGCCAGTCGCTCTGGCCAGGAGACCAGTGAGTGCAATGGATCAGTTGGGAGCCCTCAGTGTGGATTTATGAAAGCGCAGAGCTGGGTAAAAGGATCGCTCACCTGCCTCTGTTTTCTGCACACCAAAAGATGTCAGTGAATAACGTCAGAGAGCTAATCCAAGGTGGCAGCGCTCTGACAGCAGTTCGCAGATGCTTTCTGCCGGTTGCTGCTGATCCACAAAAGTTCATTTATCCCGGCACTTCTAGAAACTTTAACATTCCAAACACAACACGTTCAATTTTTAATTGGGAACAAGCCACTGTCTGGGAAGTGATCTCGTCCAGAAAGTTTGCCATATCCTTTCCAAATAGTTGCACGCACACTGCCTTGCACACATACACACCCGATTCAGCATGTCGCCCAGCACGTGGCAGGGCACCGAAGGGGACCAGGACGTGCCTGTAAAGGTCCCCTCCGTGCACGTGGTGGTTAGGTTGGCAGGGCAAAGCAGGGGAGCGTCCGGATCAAGTTTCCCCCTCCTGCTGTCTAATTATTGACCCATCTGGTATTGTCTTTTCAATTGTTTCAATTATGATGGCACTGGTGTTGCTCGGCATCCTGGCGTCAAGGCATGCATAATTCATGTGTAACACCCTGGACTCCACTCAGAGCTGTGGGTTTGAGCTGAATGTCAATACCTCCTCATGCCCCCAGTGGAGCAGAGGGTTGTCTGTATTGACAGCAAGGCCGATAAGGAAAGCCAAAGCAAGTGCTGTGAAAGACACTGGATAGTGATGCTATCACAGAGCATGTAGGTGAAAAGATTTCTTCTGTGTCAGCGAGAGGTAAAGCTGTCTTCACAGCTCGTGTTTACTGTCGCCTAATATGTGGCCTCATTATTGTCACCCCCAGACCTTAGAATCAATAGTGTTCAATTACTCATGAACCAGAGGCCCGGCGTTGTTTACTGGGGAATCAGAGCCGACCAAGGGTTAACTCTCTCATCGGGGATTTGACCAATGCTTCCATCGAGGAAGGGTCCAGAGGCAGGGAAAAAGGTAAAACTCAATCAGGAGGAAAAGGTTCAGGGAGTGTGAGTGTTCATTAAGAGGTGTGAAGATGAAAGAGAGAAGGGGTCACATTTTTTGACACCCCACTGTAATGGAGGTGCTTCTCGGAGGGCAGTATATGATATCTATAAAATGTGTCATTACTAGATGCCGGTGGCAATTGTTTGCCCACAGATTGGAACTCAGCAGATGATCAAAAGAATCTCATATTGCTCACAGTAACAGGCTTATACACCACTGCGTTTTGACAGTACATTCTGTCGTGACACACGAGACGTAGGAAAAATTCATGTTTATGCAGTCTGCATGAGCGCTCAAGAGTACCATCACCATCTGCACTGCTTTTAAAACATTATTTAACAGCTGAGGATTTTAAGGTTATTTTTTTTTCTCCCCCGGTTGAATTGCAGGTTACTTTGCATATCCGTTTGTTATTCCCATCATCATGGTCATGGAAGACTCATTGATTCAGTACTTGTGGACCCATGCGGCTGATTCAGTATTCATACGGTGACCCCTCACAACAACACACCGTCAATTGCAGAGGTGCTCTCATGGACACTGGCCTACTGGTCTTCGGGTCCCTCTCTAGTACCCTTGCAGTCACATCGATGCGTGCGAAATAAGCTGTCAGAGCTGTAACTGGATGGAGATTTAATTCTGCATTTCTAAGGACCCGAACCTGCAAAAACTGAATGATGCCGCTGCCTGTAGGGGAAAACTCCACACTGGGAATTTTAACCTCCCGCACTTCACCAAAGGTTGTTATTTTTAAGTGACAAATTAGGAAAAGATTATGCAGTGCCCTGGCTCTAACAGGCACCGGTAGCAGTGAAAATGAAAATGTGTATTTCATCCTGCGGTTTTTGTTTTTTGTGAAAAGATGCCGCGACTGTCAAAGAAAGAAGAAAAAACTGTTTTTATGTTCATAAAAGCAGTTGACACTAATAATATGGTTATTATGGCTGTGGAATTGCACGTTATTGTGCTCTTTGTCTCAATATCCACAACAAGCAGTTTGACTGTTGAGCCTTTGTGGTTGTCGTTCTACAGTCACGTCAGGGATGAAGAATTAAACCTTTTGCGGCAGCTGTTGGATTGTTGAGGCAGCTTACAGCTCATGAGGCTCAACTTTCAGCAAAATGTTTTACAACATTATATTTCATAGTCCACAAAACACATTTGCTCAATAGATGAGAGGGCCCAGATTGAAACAGCGAAGCGATGAGATGGGTTAGGAACGTGCTTCATCCTTGCTTCTATTTCTTTTTTAATAACTAAAAAGTCTTTGTAGGCAGGACTTCTGACTTCTTTGTAATTATTAAAAAAATGTTACAAAAGAACGGTCATCTTTGATTTGTGTTCATCATGGTTCGTTAATCTCAAAGAGCCTTGAAAAATGATTTTTAATCATTGTAATTTTCCACATTCCCTCCCTAAAAAAAGAACCTCTTTCTTTTCTTTCTATTGTTTTGTGGGAAGTTGAGATCAGAGCTTTCTTTTGGTTCAAACTCGCTTATGTGCGGAAGTTTTGATGTGAGCAAACGCTGATAGGTGTGAATTTTTCAAAATTAAACCCGGCCTGTTTATTCTCTGTCTCAAAAGGTTTGTCGTGTGTGAATTTGAGGCAGCGTGTTGAATTATTTTTTCATTTCCTTGTCTCTGAAAAATTCTGATATTCGGTCTCCAGGCAGGTATTTCGTAGGCACATCATTTCCTCTGCTGTGTGAGCCCTGAGCACATGGAAGAAATGACAGCAAAGCATGATGATGCCTCTTATGAGCAGATCTACCAGTCAAGACTCTAATAAGCTTTACCTCACTAGTTACTCATGGCAAGCCTCCGACACGCCACAGGAAAGCAGAAATAGATAAAACATCGGCACAAGACATCCATTCCTCAACCCGTTGTGCTCGCTCTAGTGGAAACATTATTTTTCTGTTGATGTAGGACACAAAGCCAGGCTGTTGTCACCCTCTCCTGGCATAGCGACACACGCACAGCTGCACACCCCACCCATCTGCTCATCTACCTCCTGCTCCGGGGGCCATCGATCGGATGCTGTCACGCTCCAGGGTGTGGGGGGGCGGGTTGGAGGGGCAGTGTGGGCTTCTTCCTTGGCACAGCGTTGCCCTTCCCAGGGAGAGTCGCGGCGCAGCAGGGGGGCTAGGGGAATGGAGGTTGCAGTGGGAAGGGGAGCGTGGTGGCGGGTTGTGTGGCGAGCAGCTGCTTTCCTATGGATCACTTCATTAATATCCCAGGGCAGAAATTTGAGGGGCTGCTGCAGACTAATTAGCCTTGTCTGACCCTCACATTTCAGAGAGGTCGCTCCTTTCCAGTTTTGTGCAGAAGCAATCCACAGCCAAGTAACACCCCCACCCCACCACCCCTGCTGTCTACCCAACACCCATTCACCGTCACTGTCGGTTTTATTTTACAAATACAGAGCAGAAGTAGAGAAGTCTTGTCTGCCTTACAAGTCTTGCAACTTGTTGGAATTAAAAAAGGGATTTTTTTTAAGCCTCCCGTCTCATGATGAATCGTCACCCAATCTTATCATGCTGTTAATCTGCCCCATGTTATTTCTTACCTGTCTTTGTCCATCACTGGGAGTATGTTTGCGTAATGAGCAGTGTCTGTGACTCTCAGTGGGCCCAGGGACAGTGTAGCACAATGGGGGCAGTGTGTGCCTTTGGTACCCTGAGACAAGAAGCCATCCCTCATTAGTATCATCTGTTTTCCCAGATGGCAGGGTCAGGGTAATAGTGAAGCCTGATGAAAGGACTCGTCCTGCAAGGGTGACACTCATTCTGCTGCACAACACTCACTGTGGTTCCCAAAGTTGCCCGCTCTCACAGGTGATGCCGGGGATTTAGTGGGATTCACAGTCAGAGAGAGCTGAAGTTCATGTTTTCAGTCTCGCTATACAAGCTTGTACCCGTGCTGCAACCTGATGAGTTTAACAAAGAGATACAAAGAAGAGGAGCCATGTTATCTCAAGAAGGTGGAATTTCAACTTGTTGCTCAAAGAATGAACAAAAAAAGAATGTGAAAATGGGAAAGGAATTACTTTGACACTTGCGAATCTCAAACACAACTTTACTTCTCACCTAAAATATTTCCATGCAGCGGGTTTTAATGATTTTTCAGTGACTCATTAGAGTAGAGCCCGAGTCCGAGAGAAACGCCGTAAGCCTTATGTCACGGCTCAAACACTGCGAGGGGATCGCTGCCATGGCTTGCGAGGCAGCGTCAGCTTTCGGGAGAAGGAAAAGATAATGAGTGCTTTTACTTTTACCTTGAAAACTCACCAAACGGCGCTTATACCAATTAAGAGCATGGTTTTCACTGGAGTGGCCATTATCAAATCTGACCTTCCAATTATTTTTCTCATTTTTCTCCTGATTCTGTCACCCTAGTGTGTCTGGTCAGCCCTCAGAGCCCCAGAGGATAGACAAGGAATAGATAATGGTTCTCCGAGCTCAAATCCAAAAACTTGAGACGCAGAGACACTGCTGCTAAAGTGCTACTATCCCTCTGTTTCATCTTTATTTTCTACTGTTTGTAACATGTACTTTGCCCATCTTTTGGCACAGTTTGTTCTTGAATATGTTGATGTGCCTTTTTTGTCCCTTTCTATTATTTTTTCTTGTATGTTCAACTCGAGAATTACTTTAATTAAGCTGAATTTATATGGAATAAAATATACAGCCATACATTATATTATAAACTGATATTTATGTTCAAGGATGTAAAGAGTTTAATCTGTTTTGGACTGAAGTAGGATGTGTTGGTGGAATCAGGTGCAGATGGTTAATAGCCATGTTGTGATGTTTGCCAGTGTAGCTCTTTGTTCTCTCTTCACATTATTGTTTCATGATTGGTGGCAGTCTGCTCTTTACTACCAATTTTTGCTTTTTGGCAATCATAGCTACTGGCCCAAGTGTTACTTTTTACTAGGACACTGGAGAATCTGTGGAAGATGATTTCTTTTTATTATATTTTCTGGATTTGCTTGGATTTATTAATTTGTTCCTCTCACTCTGGCACAGGATGTCCAGAAGAGTTTCTTTTGATATTTTGGTTTTTGTAGAGAAGGTAGACCGGAGACCGTCACAGAGTTTTACCTCCCTGTTTTCTATCTGTTGGGTTTTGATTTGTGATTGGCTGGAATCAAGATGTGCTTTGAGATCTTTCTAAATAATTGCAGGATTATTTGAATTCACCAAAAACATGCCTGCACACAGTTCTCCAACAGGCTGGCGGCATGTAGATCACATGCTGATTAGTTGAAAGTTTAGGTTGAATAGAAGAAGAAACTACCACAGTAGAGTTTAGCACAAAGAAGTGCAAAACAGCTAAAGGGCCAGCAACTGCATAAACATGAAAAAAAAAAGTGCCCTACTTTTTCATTTCACATATTTTTGTCCACGCAAGTAACAGGATGCAGCTATAACATGTAGACACGGGCCTGCAAAGCCTTGTGTAGCATCAACACAGTAACATGCTGGAGCCTTTAGTGTGCTTATCTGATCGTGTGATGGGGACGGTTGCAGAACAGCTGTAGCACAGTCAGTAATGTGTCACTGGATACTCCTTCTGAGCCCCCTTTTCTCACCACAGAAACACACACACACTCACACACACACACGAACACAGATGGAATAATGAACATGGCTTCGGTTGCTTGTAAAGAAGATAAAGCTGTTTTGTAGTAGGCAGGTTAGGCAGGAAACAGTGTTTCTGTTACTTCCCATTATTTCTTCTGTTACTTTGTAATATGCATTTTAATTAAAGCACTGATTGTAGCAGGATGCCTGTTATAGCACGTATTATTTTCTCCTTATCAAACCTGCCAGTCATCTAATAACATCCACTTATTTATTCATTTATACTTTTCATTTTCAGAGATTTAATATTAATTTATTACAAACTTGTGAAAGAGAAACTGTAGAATTATGTTAACGTCCGGTCTTTTTGATCAGATTGTAAAATCAGCCACTCAGATGATTATTCGTTTTATAAGGCCAGGGATGGAATAGAAGCAATGCACCTTGCTTTTAATCTGTGGATGTGTGGGTTGATATATAATAACATTAATTTAGAATGAGAGGAATTAATGATTGGTGCTATGGCTGACTGACATTACATTAGAATAAATGTTATTCAGAGCACATTTCAATGCAAAAGTCTACGTAACACCTTGAAATTCAGCTGTCAGAATGTTACAGGAAATGATTATATATCAAAAATGGCCGGGTTGTCGTTCAAGGGCTTCAATTAAAACCAATCACAAAGACTTTACAAGAATCTACGCGAACCACTCTGACTGAATCACAAAACTTTTTAACGGGTTTCTCACTCAGCTTTGTGAAATAAATGGTTAATTTGAACCTGGAAGAAGACGTGACCTCTGGCTGTATTTCTTTGCTTCGGAGGTCTTCTCAAATCCCGCTACAAGAGAAGACATTGTTCCATTCATCATCCCTGGAGCATTGTTTCTGTCGGACAGCAAGTAATGACTTGATTAGCATTTTCATCAGACTGGTGGAGACAACCTGGAATCAGATGCATAAAACTGAGATTATGTGAAACAATACACAGTAATTAGGAAGATGGGAAGAATGAAACAAAAACAGCTCTTGAATGGGGCTTGGAAAAAATTAAAATGTAGCTATCACTTGTAACATTGTAGACAGACAGTATGAGTAAAGCTTCTCTGAATAAATCTTCATCATAGCTTAATGTCACTGAGCATTTATAAGATCTGCAAAACAAAATGGTAAATATATGTTGCACTGTTTGATTTCTAAACTTTGAAATCGTCTGTAGTCTCACTTAAACCGTATAAAAGCAGCAAATATTGCTCACAGTGGCTTTTTCACACGCTCTTAAAACCTATGCTGGTGTCAGTCATAATCCTTCTTTAGATATCGCCTCATATTCAGAGTGTTCTTACTCGAGATAATTTATTATTATCTTTTTGAGCAATACTAGTGGTCTGTGACAGGAAACCTGAACAGAGTCGGGGATCCAGTCAATATATGTCAATACTCTCGAATAAGAAGATACTACAGCAATTACAGCACAATGGCTAAGTTCACTGAAAAGGAATAAGGCAGCAGCTGGTGCGCCCGCGGTTCTCGTTGTGGTGTGTGGGATGAGGAGGAGATCAAATGAAAAGATCTGAGGGTGTTTCCAGACGTGTTTGCATGAAAAAGTTCCTAAAGGTATTTGTATTGATTTCCTTCAAAGTAAACAGTGGTCTCATTGTGTGTGGCTACACAGTGATTAAGGGAGAGCAGAGAAATTTAGGATGTGCTGTTTGGGTTCTTTTTTTTAATATCTGGGTATCTGATTATAGTGTCTCGTCTGCCACTTGCACTGCCAGTGGACTTCACTGTTTCCTCAGCATATCTCCACTAGAACATGTAGCACACTTGTTTGTATTAAATATACCGCTTAGTGGTAAAGATCTGTTAGCAAACAAAAAAGTTGCAATGCTGTGTAAAATTGCACTCATTGAAATACATGAAAATTCAATCTTTCAGTCCTGGACTGTGACTGTGAGACGTTTTTTTAACTTGTGTGACTTTTTTCAAAATGTTTCATTTTTGTGCTGCAAATTTAAATCAATGAAGTTACAGTATACGCTTCATTGCCCATTTAAGGTATACATGTTTCCTTAAAAATGTGTATATGCTAAGCATAAGGAAAACACATGAATTTAAAGGATGGTTTATTCACAAACATTTTTCTTGATTCACGCTGTCAGTTTTCGTAAGTGTCATGACTAGCCCTGTCTAGTCAGGATGTCAAATACGGGTTATTCTACTCTATGGCATGGCACTTGATGGGCTGGCTTTCATAAAAGAGCTGAGTAGACAGCTGCAAAAGAAAAGTGAGTACATTTTTTTTAGTCAATATTGAGCCAAATGTGAAGGAAAACAGTAACAGTGAAGTGCAGATCTGCTAGAAATAAAATATATACTGAAAGACAAACTGTAAATATGTAACAAGAAGTGAAAAAACATCAATATAACTACTGGTGGTAGCCTTTATTTTATTTTTTATGTCGAATTCAATCAAAACTAAAGAAATTAAAAATATTGAATTATTAAATTCATTTTAGAAGTAACATATTTCACTATTTCTAGCCTGAAAATGGGTTACTCACTGAATCACTATATATAACTATACGCTACTATCCAGTATACTATTTACTACTGTCCTACATTTATCACAGGGTTTTTTTTTTTTCAGAAATAACACAAATATGGCCTATTAGATACATATGATGCATGTCTAAAATGGACTTACCATCACTTACACTAGTTTTAAGTGAATATTGTACATGATCAAATGTTTCTCACATGACCTGATCGTTGCTGTTTATCTGGAAGAGATCCATGCGGTTCTACAGCCTCACAGTGAGTCATGGGGAGGCCAATTTAAATGTCCATTTAAGTGACTAAATATGGTTCCTTGTACAATTATATTATTCATAATTATTAATTTTTGTTCCGTCGATCCAATTTTAGCTATGCACTGTAAGCTCATATTCAGCGTATACACGTAACTAATCTAACAGCTTCAATAAGAACAATGACACATATGAATCTAAATCTATGTTCATTTTGAATTTGAAGTCAACACCAGAGGTAGAAAAGTCGTCTGGTGTTGCTTAAACACATTCATCTCTACCACATCCCATCGTTTATTTTTTTTTCTAAGCGGTTTGTTTGTAGCTGAAAACACACATAATGCTAGAAAAGACAAATAATTTGCATCAGCTGGATGAATGACAACAGCTGAGATTGTCATCTTTAACAGGAAGCTTCTCTCAGTAAACCATCACATGTGAACCATCTGCTGTAGAATGTACCACACAATAAAGAGGCATTGACTGAACATTTGTTACAAAGATGACAGAATGATTACCCCAGTATCATACACATCACACTCAAGATTTTTCTTTCATTTTTTTCTCCCCACTGGACAAAACATCATTATTTTTGTCATTCTTGAAATATTTAAGTCAGAGTGCCCGGATATAATTCTTTTGCATATGCAACAGGATTCGAATTCGGTGGAGTACATTATGAAACAGATGGTCCCTTAGCAACCAGACACTTTGATGTTAGATGATGTCTGGTCTCTGACTAGCTATGTCAGTTCAATGACTCTACTGATGTAAAATGCACCAGAGCCCTTTTTGCACCAAGTACCTCATTCAAACCTTCTTTTTGGCTGAGAGGAGAAACTCAGAAAGAGAATAGTTCTACTGACTACATCTAACTGTGTGTATTTACAGTCCGAATTGCTATTTTTCAGATACCTCAATATGAAATTAACATCAATTCAATCATAAATCGGGTCATAGAGAGTTGTAGTTCTGCTGTTATCGCGACTTACTAATACATTATAATGATGCCAGTTTTTACTAAAAAGTAATTAATACTACAAAGAGAGCAGCAAACACTGCAGCAGTCTTTGCTGCTTAAGTATAGAAAAAAATATGATGTATGACATATGAAACAAATCAGTTACTGTAATGCATGAATGTTACTGTAAGGATTCATTTTTGGATTACGGTGCTGTGCAGAAGTGTTGAGCCAGCCGTCACCGTTTTATATTTTGATGGAAAGTAGAAATTAGGTGCAGTGATTGATTAACCCTCTCAAGGCAGGCGTTGCCGATTTGCAACAGTTAAAAACTAACAACCTGATTACCCCACGTACATATTTTATGAGTTTTTTTTTACTCAGAAGTACCACTGCAGGACTTGGTTGTGCATTAGCAACAAAAAGTTTAATTTGAGCCTGAGAGGTTTAAAACATGCGCAAGCATGAATGGAATATATGGAGGATATAAGGCAAAAATCAGAGTTTGCACAATCCCAACAAGCTTCAAAGGCAATAATTGGTTTGGCCACCTTTATTCTTCAACACAAGCTGAAGTCGCTGAGGCAAACTCTCTTTTAAGTTATTCTTCTAGTCTGAAGAACATTCAAAGCTCTTTGTTGGATGTTGGTTGTCTCTTTCTTACTTATTGGTGACAATTTCAACCAACAACTTCAAATTTAGGTTTATCACTCTGTTGCCACTGGAATACTTGAACCTTTTCCCCCATTTTCCCTCCCTTGAGAATGGCTATTTGACAGTTACCCTTCCACTGAGACCATTTCTGATGAGTCTTTGGTGAACAGTAGAGCTATCAAATGAACTTTAAAATGTTCAAACTTTCATCTGCTGCAGTTCTTTTGGCCCAGAGATGTCTTCTTTTGTCCTCTACTTGTCCTCAAATTTCTAAGGACAACACTGCACACAATGCGAAGATATGCCAAAAAAAATTATCTATTAGCTCTTAAGGATTCACATTGTTGGTGCAAAAATCCATTTGCAGATCCAGTTAAACTTGGCTATCTTTGGAAAATTTTTTGTAGATTAAACTAAAGAAAAATAAAGAGCAAACTAAACACTAACTGACTGGCTAGTAACAGAGTGCCTAAAGATACAATTTAAAAGTGGTTCTTTGCTAAGTTGCCTGTCCACTGTGTGTGTAGAAACAACACGGGTCCATGCCTTGAAACTCTGGAAGACCTTCAGAAAGCCTCAAGCCCAAGGCCACTTTAAAGAACTACAAAAATGAGGGTTTTTAAGATCTTTTGCAGAGTACTGTATGTTTTCAGTGTGAAAACATATTTAGAGTGTCTTATCTAAAACAGGTTCAAATTCATTCTCAGCATAAATCTTTGGGGAAAGAAACCAAAAAAACAAACATTTAATTTGTGTGGTGTTTCTGGCCAGCAGCCACTGTAGAATTATCTCCAAGGTGAAATGCTCCTGGAGGCCCACAGCTTGTCACGTATTTAACACGTCTTCTTCGCCTTCTTTAGTAAACCTGGTGGATGGAGATCTGCGTTATTGCTGGTCAAAGCACTTCTCCAGAACTTTTATTTCATTTCCTCTCACTTTTATTGTGTTATTGATAGAATTATATGAAAGCAATATCTCTGTCAGACTCCTTGGGCGGTCTTTGGGAAAGATGAGATTCTGGCATTAAACCCACCTGTTTCGCCTCAAGTCAGCATGTGTGCGGTGTGTGTGTGTGCGCTTTCTCCACAGAGTGCACACATATGCATGGGGGCATATTTGTATGTGTTAGTAGACATTAGAGCAGGCACGAGTGTGAAATTGACCTCAGCCATAGTATTAACTGCCCCCAGAGTGATGGAGCGGCCACCCACATATCACACAATATCAATCCCTGCTTTTGGATATCTGTTATAAAAGTAATGCATTTGTTTAAACTTTTACTTTTCTTTTCTGTGTTTTGGGGTTGTGTGTTAATCACTGATGAGCTGGTTTTTAATTTATCGCTAATAGTGAGACAATTGTAAGCTTTAAAATTTCATCAAAAGAGCATAATTAGACTTTGAAGTCTGAATACTAATTAACTAACTAAAAATGCTTGAAGAAAAAAGATCACTGAGGCAAAATGTCAGTTATACCGTACCAAAACAAACAAAAACAGATAGGCTTATTGACCCTTCGCTATTTGCCTTCATTGGCTCATTACTTCGTCACACTGGCTCACAGCAGAGCTGCTTTTCTGTGTCGCAAACAAAAATAACATCAAGTAGATTCCTTTCATGGATTAGCAAGTAGCCTTGGACTTGATTGGCAGACGGTGGGTGGTTAAAGTGCACATTGGAAGCACGTTCTTCGTAAAGTTAGAGGAAATGCTACGTCATCCAAAACTTCTCCTTCCTGGTTAAAGGCCTTAGAAATCTCGCTGCACTGAGGTCTAATAGTCCTGTTCACTTGTGTTGCTTTTCTTCATGCCAGTTTTCCTTTTAAAGATATTAGCAGCCTGTTAAATTAAGGTAGCATTGTATCAAGGTACTCCAGAAAAGCACGGCTAATGTGTGAATTAATGTGAAAATTGTGCAGTGACGTCAGTGTGTTCATTCACAGGAAAACACTGGAGGTGTTTTCATCTGTGTTGATTGCGTTTGATATTTATCAACTGTTAATGAGATGGTGTTGACCTTTCATTAATCCCTGAAATTAAATATTTTACCTCAAGTGGTTGGTATGGCCTTAACAAAATCATTGTGGTTTAAATGTTAATTTTAAAATTCTAAGTGGAGCTTGTGTTTTAGAACAGATATGCTGTCTTTGGCACACACTCACACCTTCACCAAGTTTCACCCACACTTCTGTAAAGTTCTTCAATAATTCATCATCTGGAGTGTGCCAGTAGCAGGGTTATTATTAGTGAGATTTATTTGCGAGTTTCTGCACTCCCAAATGTGCATGCGCTCGTATATTACTCGTGTACTGGCTCATGCGATTATAAAGAAAATTCCATTACATTATCGCGAGATTCCAATTTATGTATCTACGCATGGTTCTTGCATTTTTTATCTCTCACGTCCATGTTGCACATTTTCCAACCAGTTCAATTTGGTTGCTCGTAGCTCAGTCACACTAGAGGCTAGGAAAAATCAGTGGCTGCCCAGTGGTTGCATTGAATTTTTTTCCACATTTGGTGTCCAATTGCAAGCAGTTGCAGCAACCAATTGAGGGTGTTGAATGCTCAGAGGCTGAGCATTCAACACCATCAACGTCTGGGTTACCACGTTTAATTTCAAGTCACAAGTCACCTTGTAGGAAGCAACCTTTCTCCAAACAATCACTCTTGAAAATAGCCACCTAATTTATAAGCGCAGACAGATCATCTGACTCAATAGTGGGCTCAACTTTAATGTTTGCCAACTGGTTAGCCAGTGTCATGAGTGCCAATGACATTTTTCAACTATGTCAGTATGTAGAGGAATTTTTGGATTTCATTGTTTCAAATCTATGAGGTCTGGCTGGACTAGATTTTTACTTTAATTGCTGTGTTTGCATGTTATTGCCAACTTGACCCCATTTAATTGCAAACTAATAACAGACTGACTCCACCTTTTTGCATGTTTTTGTTATCTTGATACACCAAAGTTGCTTTCCAAATTTGGATTTGCTGTCTCTAAAAGAAAACTCGCAATTCCCAACTCAAGAGATATCTTCCCAGAAGAGAAAGGTATTCAGCGGGCTTTTTCTGGGGGTAGATTGCCATGAAGATTATATATTTTCATCGAAAGCTTTCACAGAGCATATTAAGGCAGCATCCCACAGGGATAGAATCGCTTATTTCTCTGATGCTATTTTGAACACAGTAGGACCGGACACGTGGCATCTTGCTGGTTAAAGTGGCGGATTACCCACGGAGGTATTTCTATGTTGATTTCTCCTCCATGAGAAGCCATTAGCCTCCGGGGGCAGTGACGAGGTCTGCCCATTATTCAGGGACAAGGTGGTGGAAATGGAGAAGGATAAGACACAATGTGCTCAGGGCCAAGCTGCTCACTCCCCTGACCTGCTTCTCAAATGGCTTTTCCACACTCTCATAAAAGCCATTGCGCTGCATTTTAAAGAATAATAGAATCGCTGCCTCCTCCCTGAGAAACTATTTTAGCTTTGTAATTCCCCGGCACTAGGGCATTTCTTTGAAGGTGACTTCACAGCAAGTTTTCTTTTTACACCTCACAAATGCCTATAAGAAAAATCAAAAGCTCCCTTAAACAAGGGCAACGTGACCAGTGCCGCTTTTGTCGCTACATCAAGTTACGAGAATGATGGCTGCGGAGAAAACAAATTGCCTCCACGTCTTCGAAACACGCAGGTCCGTGAGGGGCATGTAGAGGAGTTGTGCATCTGTGGCGCCTCCATCAATGTTACACTTGATCTTTGCCTCTCAATATACTGTGTGGCTCTGCATGTTTGATTCATGCTATTCTAACCAACTCTATGTGCAGGAAACGCCGAATTTAAATACATTTGCTAAATCTGCTGTTTTTCAAAAAGTTCGTGTTTTTCTGTACGCTCTTGGTCGGTTTAAATGAGATTAAAATTTGACATTAAATAAGGTCATATTTCTTTTGAAGCTTAAAATCTACTGCCAACTGCTGATCTGAGCCATCCCGCTCATCTAAATGTCGGCTCCTTCACTCCAGGAGTCTTTTTTTTTTATTGTCACCACAAGACTATTTGAGGGCGACGGTGTTAAAAAGCACCGACCACGCTGACCGCCAATGATTACAGGTCTGTCTGCGCAGTATAGTAGGTACAGCTATGTTGTTGAGACCTGTTACACACACACACACACACACACACACACACACACACACACACACACACACACACACACACACACACACACACAGGAAATCTGCGTATTCCAGTGTGGACATAGTCAGTAAACATGGACAAAATACCCTCAGAATATGACGACATTGTTATACTCACGGACCGTGAAGCATCCTGCACCTGAGCGAGTGATCGCATACTCCGTTAAATTTATTGGTGCAGGTTGAACTTTAGCAGTTCTTGACCACTGTGAGTTGTTTTCATTTTTATAGAGAATTACTGTGCAAACCTTGCCCTCTTAAGCCGCAGTCACTTGGATAAGAAGCTTAGACAAATACAGTATCACCTGCTGCGTCCCCTCCTCCCCCCCCCTACTTTAAGTAGCACACTCGCTTTATGTTTATAACACAAAACACACCACTCCCCCCACCCCTTCTTCTAATGCCAGGGGACCCTGAAATTGCTCTTATTAATCAGAGCAGTGATAATGAGCAGTGAATAATAACCATGGGTGGAGGCCTACTGAATGCAATGAGATGAGGGGAAAGTACCCCTCTCCCCTAGAGAGGTGTTTATTTGAGATTTTAAGATTTGAATGTTTCTCTGGTTGTCCCCTGAGACTCAGTGTGAGTATTTCTGCTGACCTTATCTCTTACATGTAGTAGTACCAGCTGCTGTCCCCCTCCTTACTCTCTCTCTCTCTCTTATAGATAGATATATATTTAAAACTGGATGATACTGAAGCAGAGGCTTTCCCAATGAGCCTATTATAGAAACCCTAAAGGAGCTTTTTAGTTTGTCAGAGAACTAGATTAGTTATTGTTGCCAGTATTTGACCCTCACTGTCAACAACAATGTCTCCTTATGGGATATCAGTGTAGAGCTTACTCAGCGTCAGAGTTGTTGGTTGTAGAACAGAATAAAGATGTTATGGGTTTTGTTTGTTTTTTAGCTGCACTGGTTTCAAAGCAAAAACACATTATCCTCTCTCTCTGTCGCCTTTCGCCCAGTATGAGTGGGTGAGTTGACATTTTAATTCCCTTTTTACCGTTGTCTGTTTTTGTTTTGTTTTTTCAATTTGTATTGTAGCATAAATCAAAATAGAGAAATGCTTGCCAAAATATGTTTTCACATGTTGGAAATAAGAGAGACAAAAAGAGTTTTTCATGCACGACTCTGGTTTTCAACCATCTTTGCAGACCTTTGCTCGGCTTGGCTCCAACCTACTTCAGCTTTAGCGATAATTCTTATAATAGCCACTGTTTTTCCATGTTTCCGCCCAAACCACCTGAAACTTTTGCCGCAGGTATTGTTGTGTATGACTATACAGCAAGCTGCTCCACTCTAGTCCAGTATGTGGCAGTAATTTAGAAGATAATACACCAAGAGCAATTATAATTATACAGCGTGAATGATAACAGTGATAACAGTGCAAAAACAGTAAGCATGGCATGATGCTATCGTTTAGGATGTCCTGCTTTGCGTATGAGTCAACACTGGAAAAAAACCTGAAGATCACAAAGTGGGATCAAGCTCTCCAAAATGTTAGATGTAAGTGGTTTTCACTCATGCATTATAGCTCTGAACTTTTCTAGACATCACCAAGCAGAGGTTAACCAGAGAACCCAAACACCTGATGCAGTTGGCGGGGAAAAAGCAGCAACAGGGGTTACTTGCACATACAAAATCAGGAAAAGCACAATAGGTCTGCTTTAATTGCCCGCTAGTACCTTTAGAGTTCAGCTGCAGGAATAACGCTGCAGAATGTGGCAGAATATGTGTACATATTTGTTAAAATCAGTGGAATAATATCGAATATATAGCCTACCCTGATTTCTACAGCAGGTTTAAGCATTTCAGTACATTATTTATTATGTTTTAAATATTTTTTATATATTTTATTAATTTATTTTGGCTTTATTTTGATGGAAAATGGGGAAGACGTGCAGCAAAGTATCTCGTCCTCTGCTGTTTGTTTCTTTCGTTCTCTGTATTCATTTCGGCGCTCTTAGCTCGTACTTTTAATATGGGTCAGTTTATTTTTGTTTGATTATTTTGGAATGAGCTTCTTCTTCTTCTTTTTTCCCCCCCACCTGCACCGTATTGTGCTGCAGCACATTTTATCAGTGCGAATGCTTCTTATTGCCTTTTTTCAGCACTTTATCACTGCACAAAAAGAAAACATGAACTGAAAGGTTATATCGACATAGAAATATGTGCTTCAGGTGCTCGTTTCTTTTACAGTCGCTTTATCCAGTCTTTTGCTTTATTATCTGCTATCACCTGAACAGCTCCGCATCAGTGATGAGGTTTGGTAAACTGTAGTTGTTCTGAGGAGCTCTGTCTTTATCCACACGACCTGTTTGTTTTTGATAGCACATGATTAAATTTAGCTCAGATTTGCTGCCTCCTTCCACCTTTCTAACCGCGCGCGTGAGGCTTTTTTAGATGCAGCTTGTGATTGATGAGCTTTTGATTGGAATTGCGAATGAGACACTTTCATTACTGTCTGTCGAAGTGCATCCTGTTAGGGGGCAGTAAAGTCTGCGGCTGTCTGCGAGTGTGTGTGCGCGTGGGTGTGCATGCTGTTTGTGTGTGTTCACATCCTCGTGCCAGCGTTAGCGTGAGAGAATGGCATGACTTGTTGATGAGACCCGCTTAATAACATTTCACAATTGGTTTCTTCCAACGCCGTGACTGCTCACAGCTCGAGAATGAAGGCCCAGTTCACTTCCATAAACAAGCCGCCTAACGACTGAGCTCCGATTGGCTTTTCCTCGTACTTATAGAAAAATCGGACCAATAATCTCCTCTTCACTCCCACCGAATAAAACCATTAGTCAAATTTGTATGCACAGCAGGTGAATAGGTGGGGAGCTTGCCGGGAGCCGGCTGTGCTGGAAAACAGAAAAGAAGATTGCCTGGAAAGTAGTAGAAAGCTGCAAAAAAGCTGCCGTTCCACGTTGCTGCCGTTAATGTGTTGCCATGTCTGTTTTACACTTTAAAGTAAACTCTTTGTGAAGATAAGGTGCCCACAGGAACACTTTAAGAAGTGTGTCTTCATTAAAAAACTTGGCTCGCTTAAAGTAAGAACATAGACATTGTAATAAGACGGGTTACTTTTTCAGGTCTAATTTGATTATGCTTTGTAATTAAATTAAGCTATAATACAAAGGTCCCATGATATACGTCTCAGTTTGTACAAAGCATTTATTATACCCCCCGCTGTGATCAATTAGGCTGTCAAGACAAGTTTTATGAGATGCGCTCACCTCATAATCACCACTACGGGAAACAGTTTACATCTGCTCGCTCATCTATTCAGCGACCAGCTCCTAGTTAGCAGTGACACAAATGCATTGTGGGAAAGCTATTGATTGTTTTCCACCTTTTTAATAGTAGTGGTGCCAGATTTATTTGCAAAATAGTTCTCATCATTTCCTCATATTGGGGAAGCGTGACAGGCCATTTTGCTCCTGGCAGTGTCCCTATTTCATGTCACATTATTTCGTGTTTTGTTCAGGTCACCTTGGCACTAAACAGGGAAGCAGTGCCTGCAGCAGCTGTGATTAGAACAATGTTTATCAGCAAATGATGTTTCCTCAACAGAAACAAACGGCACATCATGATTACTGCTCAATTAGTGGGAGCCAACTCATTTATTTTCAGGTTTAGCCCGAGGTTCTCTTCTTTGTCTAAGTTGCTTATTAAAAAAAAGGGAACAAAAGGTTACAATTCTTGCTCAAGAAGACAATAGGTGGGTCCTAACTCCTTGTTATAAACTAATACCATAAAGTACATTATTCTTTACTAGCACTGCGGTGCTTGTTGGCACATTTGCACATTTATCTTGTTATTCTCAGCGTCTCTATATTAAAACGGTTGTTTGTGACAACTTAATAACAGGATAATAAATGTATATGTTTATTTACTCTTCTTCCAAGCGCCATAATTATTGTACAAAGCAAACTAATCAAATATAGACGGTATTTGCATCACAACCGCTTCCACTGGCAGTTGTTTATCAGAATGTATTTATAAGCAACACAAACGCCATTCTGTCACAATATCACATAGAAATACCGATAAATATTTAATCTTTTTTATGTAGACACTTTTTTTTGGTAGGTACCCAGACAAATATAAGTAACTGTCATGTGTCGCAAAACGAGAGAGATTCGTTGGTTTTTGCACGTCTGTGGAATTATTACATTTGCAGCGAAGCACCCGACACTGCCAGGTTTCATTATCACCTTGACACAGGCGGTTGGGTTTTTACCCACAATCTGGATTTTATTCTACATTTTTGAAAACATATTTAATTACTAACAAATTCAAACCATTAGAAATGAAACAGGAAGGAGGAACTGTCAACGGCCCCTTTCTGATCATATTACTGTCAGCTATTTACTTCTTCTTATCAATTATTCTTCTGTTATTTGTAGATGTTGATCTAACTATAAACATTAAGCCTAAATAGCTTAATTACTACTTTATTACTACTAAATATGATTTTGAGCAGAAACTACATGTTTACTAAAAGAGCAAAGGTCAGAAACTTTAACCCTCAGACTCACATGTTTTAACTGCGAATATAGAAATTAAGACGGAAATGACTGAAAAGGCAAGGCAATACCTCAAAGGAACGACTACCTTTATTTGGCAGCCTTTTATTTGGATCATGGTTCTTTGGACATATTCCCAGAAAGATTCCCCTCTCTCTGCTATCTTGACTGTCTTTCACCCTCACTTAATGGTGCAGAGCGGTAAAGGCTCGCCAGATAGGAAAATGAAAACTTGTGAATTCTTAAAACTTAAACCCTCTGGTGACAGTTAAAACGTATGTATAATTCATATGAATGTGCAGACGTTACATTTGATTTACACTTGTGAAAACATGTCGATTTACCAGCCGGCCTCTATCACGCAGTTTCTGTATATAAACACACAGAAAAGAAACTGTACTTTGAAGTCAATATCTATATCAGTCACCATAAAGATCTTAAAAATCTTGGTGATTTAGTAGTTTATAGACACCCTAACCCAGACACATGATAATCTTCTGTTAAAGGAAAAACCCAGAATAGGTTTCTCTCTTGTAACCATTTGTGTTTTTAACTAATCGAAATCATCATTTTATTACCTTCTCTTACTTTTTAAAAATATCTTGCAGTATGATACAGCATCTATAAAGACTTTAGTGAAGAATAATCTGCCAGTTTAAATAGAAACTTTGACATTTTAGCATTTTCTGCTAACATGGAATGTAGTTTAAACCCTTTTCTACAAGTTCATTGTAGCTACCGCTCACTGTGATGTGTTAAAATGTCTTAAAATGAAGACAACGAGTATTTTTCTCAACAGTTTCATGAGAAGCGATTAATACAGTGTCTCTTCCTTCACCGTGACTCAGTTAATAGCTGTAAGAAGGCAACTACGCTTTTCTTTTGCCTTCAGAAGTCTAAAAAACAGTCCCTGAGCGGCCGTGCCTTTTTAGGTTGAAGCTTTGTTAGGGAATGTTTGAAGATTATTTGGAAAACCGGCAACTTGGTTTTTGTAGTCGAGTCATCAGGATATTGAACATTTGAATTTTAGCAATACCTGTAGCTTGACTGGAACTGCCGATTTAGATTAGACCACTACTGTGAGTCAGATTACACTGGTATAAGACAACCTCCCCCCCCAAAAAAAACCAAACAAACAAACAAACACATATGCACCCAGCTCCAGTGAGTGCCAGTTTGAGTCTGTGTGAAAATAAAACAGGACATCATGACTGATATTTTCCTGTCGACTTTTCCTCACACCGCTCTCGCCCTTACTTACTTACTTACTTTTGTTGTGAAGCTTCCTCTTCTTTCTGTATTTTCTACTTTGGTTCAGTGCACTTTGTATGTGCTGTGCCGTGTGCGCGCATGTGTGTGTTTGTGAGAAACAGCATGCATTATTTACACAGAATTTGTGAACCTGAAATCAAGCCATGTTTTTCTGTGTGGGAAACAGGTGTGTTTGGGGGGGGGGGTTGTTTTTTGTGATTCATTTTGTCAATGGGTGCGGTATCCAACCTGTATCTGTGTCTGCAAAACACAATCAGCATCGCGGTGGTTTTTCTAATCCTTGCTTGCTCTCTACGCTGCAAAATGAAAGCACATCTCATCTGCTATCGCTCCAAAATGACAGAGCACAAGGTAATCCCTGTTCTCGAATGCCATCCCCTTGCGTCAAGTGCATAAAGATGATTTCTACCTTTATTCCTCTCCTTTTCTCCTCTGATGAGTTGTATGGCTGCAGGCTTCTATATCCGCCTCTTGTCATGTTGCAGTGATGCAATTAGGTTTGTATCCTCTGTGGTTTCTGTTCTTTTGCAGAAAAAGGATTGCTTATAAAATACCTGTCTGTGCAAGCAGCTCGTGCCGTAATGAGTCAAACTCCAGTGTTGGGCTCACATAGGTGACATTTTTAGCAAAGCAGCCATCTCAGCAACAGATCATTTGTGTCTCTATATCTGGAAGTATCGTGGCAGAAGGCTTCGTTTGAGTTTTCATGGATGAGAGATGCTAACAAGAACCAAAATACTTTATGCAGTTGCTTCTTTAAAACTCACATCCGCTACAGTGACTTTTACCGTTCCTGCTCTCTGCCTTAACAGTGTGTGGAGTTCTAACTAGTGTTATCAAAAGCTCTCTACCAGAGGAGGTTAGGGCCGAGGGCTGGAGTGCCAGAGGTTAACTAGCTCATGTCCTAATGGATCTTCTCTGCAAATTGACCTGAGAGTCTTGGTGTGTTTAGCATTCCCTGCATGTAAGCTAACATATTCACCTTCACAGCCAGAAAGACTGCTCAGCTAACAAGGTTCCTACGCAGTATGGAAGAGTGTGCAGTTTGACTTTAGTAATTCCCAGGTTTGGATTACAGTAGGAAAAAAGTGCTAGCCTGGAATAGTCTCTGCTGTTATCTTTATTTTTGATTTCAGAATTTCTAAAAATAAATTCATCCAGTAAGCACCACTGAAATTAAAGCAATAATGCTTATTATTAAACACATACTCCTAAGGACAATGGTCATACGTATATATGTCTTAGGAGCTATATGACGCTGTTAATCACATTACTAGACAATCAAATAATAATCTTATTATAATCACTGTAGCATACATAAATATGTTTGTAAGGACTCTGTCCCCTTCTTACCAGGTGGGCCAAGTAAAACTACGCACACTTCGTCACGCATACTGCAGTTACTAATAGGGCTGTGCGATGTGACCAAAATCTCATATCCCGATATAAGAATTCTATTGTCCCGATAACGATATAAATCACAAAAATTTAACATTTTCTGTAAATTCTGTGAATCTCGGGCAGCTCGACTTGCGTGAAGTGTTTCCAGCTGCGCGTCATGGAGTCTAGTGTTTTAACAGATGCATGAAACTATAAATTTTTAGACATAAGTTGTAACGTTTTCTTTGTGAGTATTTATTACACAGGGTGCTGCGGGGAAAAGCCTGTTCTAACGTTTGAGTCTAAGGTTTATTTTTTAGCACCTGGCGGCTCTTTTTTACTTCTCATCCGTAAATAATCTGCTCTTTCACGTAATTCAGTTTATTTTGAAAAGTCTCAACAGGATCTTGAGCTTTATTGTGAAAGGTTTATGTGGTACATAAACACGCGGACACGCGATGGTGTTACCGTCGTTGTTGCTAACCACAACGCATAAAAACAGGCGCTTGTCCAGCTGTAGTGTGGTTATATTAAATATAAGAGAAAGAGAGAACTTTAAGAAATTAATATAGCCACTACAGTGACCATCAAAACGGTGAAAAAATATTGCCGTAAACAGTTTATTTTGCGACACCATGAAACAAACGATAGCGTAAAATGAAACGATAGACGTTTTTATATCGTCATCCGATATATATCGTTATATTGAACAGCCCTAGTTATTAACATCTACATGATAAATGTTTATTACAAATCCCAGTTCTTTTGGGTTTTTTTCTATAAATTATGTTCATACGTTAGTTAACGGTCATCCAAATTTGTGTTGCAAAGGAATTTTGTTTGAACTTCTGTTGAACTGAATAGAGAATGAAGAATTTAAAAAGGCGTTAAATACTGCTGAATTGTGTATAATGTTGCAAAAACACATATAACGATGGATTAGTTTGCAGAATTTGGCTATCCTTAGCAGCACAATCAGCAATAGCCTTGCATTCTTCCAGGCTATTGTCCCCATCCCCCCTGCAGAACGTCACCATATTCATTATAGTCCCGTTTATTCTTATACAGCAAACATACAGTCGCTCTTTTTTTCTTTTTAAACATTAAAGTGCTGCAGAAACACTGGTACGCCGTCATCTATTTACTTCCCTCGTTTACAACTTTACTTCATACAGACAGAGAGAGAGATGCAGCCGTCTGTCAGGGCTGCAGCAACAGTCATTGAGTGGTGGTGTAGTAACATCTTTAAACTGTTGCACATTAATAAAATAAGAGCCACAAAATTAGCTGTGGTTATTTGGTTGTGGATTAACATTTAGATGGCTAAGTTAGCAACTAGCACCTAGTCATTGTCCAGTATGCTTTTTTATGCATTGAATGACCGGTTCTGCCAAAAATGGGGCCTTCACTGTGTTCTGGGACCCCTGATTTTTTTCTTTCTGCTTAATAAAACACATACTTCAGCAATATGACAATACAGTTCTCCCTCTGTGGAAGCATAGACCTGTTTGCATATTCATTGACCTGTGCATACTAAATGTGACAGATGTATATAGTTACATTTTGGTTAGTTTAAGGCATGAAGTAATTCTAAAAACCTCTTATTAAAATGACATGTTGATGAACAGATACGAGTTTTCAGAGTCTTAAGCAAAAGCAGGAGAATGACTTCCAGCTTTTTTGAGTTATGAACAGGTCTTTTCATATATTTTCAAATCTTTTCTATGTGAAGAAACTTAAATTTCAATTTTTTTCACCTCATTTTCTGGACTTTTATGATCACAGTGTTCTTGAAATTATTTGGCAACATTACAGTATTCATACTGAGTCATGTCATTTTGAAATAAAATGGCGACATGTTAAACAGTGTTGCAGAAACACTGTTTCTCTTCTGATCTCAACAAACTTTTTCTATTTACCAAGGTAATGTGTCATAGAATGAGATCAGCACTTGTGCCCCTGCTGATATCCCCTGTGACTCACATTTTTCTGATCTACAGGAGGTTGACACCCACTGTGAACTCTCTTGCAGTATTCCTGTGGACCTTATCTCATATATTTCCTCTACTTCCCTTTCTCAAATTACTTTAGTCTCTCCATTTCTCTAGATTGAATTTTTCCCCCCTTAACCCTTACTAGCCCCACTACATTTGTCTAAAAATGTTCATTTTCTCTGTAAATTACAATTAAAACGTGACCCTCATCTTCCAGCTGGCAGCACACGATCGCTTCCCAAAACTATTTAACAGAGATGATTCCCCTAACTGCTCTAAACATCCTTGCTGCCCCCTTTGCTGCCTTTTTCTTACGGTCAGCACATTGCTCTTTGCCCAGAGTGGAAGAAGCCATTCTGCTTGCTGTCACCACGCAGACAGATTCTGGGCTGCTGTTGTCTAAATGATGGATCTGGAGTAGTCAAAGACTGCTGACTCCTTACTGACCACCTCTCTCTCACCACCACACGTCGGCTCCTTAGCCCACCAGCAAGGGCCGCCATGATGGATAGGGCATCCATCGCTCAGCCCAGCCCAGCCCACATCTCCCCTCCACCCTGCAGGGCCTTTGTCAGTCAAGCCTCTGGTGGTAGAGCACTGATTGACACAGCAGAAAAAAAGACAAGCAGGTAAACATAAAAGCCATATTGTTTTCTGCCGATCTGTGGGAGTGTTTTGAGGTCACTTACAGTTCATCAGCGGGCCCAGAGAGAGAACTGAAATGCCTGGTCGTGGACTGGTCATTCGCTTTCTTAAATGAGTTGTATAACATGACTCTGTGTACTGTCACATTTACTGTAGATGTAGAACACTTATAGCATTTTAGGTTTTGTATCCCAAACTACTGAGCTAATCCCTTAAAGACACTAAACACCCAACAGCACATCCTGCAGCTTATTTTGTCAACTAACTGACTGGAGTTGTTTCACTTCCCACTAGAAAAGTTGATATTAACAGAGAGGCTTAAGTGCTGTTGGTGCCCTGATACCATATTGAAGCGAGTGGTTCCCACTGGACTTGAAAAGACCAGCAGCAAAGACCAAGTAGATTCTTTGCACATTTTCTTTTAAATGCTGACCTTTCATTCATTCGATCTTTTTTGGCCTGTCAGTTTAATTTATGTGATCACTTATCCGCATGAGGGCATTATTTATTATTCATATTATATTAAATTAATCTCACTGATGTTTTTGGGTGTGCTGACTTTGCTGATTTTTTTTGTCTCCATTCCCTCTTTTCCTTCCAAGTAATACATGGATATTTATTAGTATCAGATATTAAGTATACACCACCATATTATTATCATTTGTAACCACACATGATGCACTATGTGTTATTTTAAGCCTCTTCCAGTTATTCTTGGCGGTGCGTTTATGTTGCAAGAAGTTAGTGCTGCAAAAATGACTTTACACCAGCATTGTCTTCCCATGGCTGAATGTAAACCTACCAGCATTTTAAAGAAACCTGAAATATACAGTAATATGCACTAGTCAGGTTAATAGATGCTGTAATGAATTGGTTCAGTACACAGAGTAAACAGTTTCAAAGCATTATGGCAGTGTGCGTGCAAACTGTTACCCAAAATAAATATAATATATGAGTGTCTGTTTATGTGGAGATATCCTTTCGTTTCCTTTTCTTTGTATGAGCTTGGAAATGAATGAGTTTAGTTAATCTTTGCATGTTTTTGATGCATGTGCTAAACTACATTTAGAGGAATAATATCAGTCTTTTTCCAGATTAGACATTTTTGACTCTTACTGCACCGTATTTGCACTTGATATGTCCCATTTTAGTGATAAGATGATAACTAAAAGCAGAATACCCCCTTCGGTTTAGCTGGAGTACCCCAGGGTGTCTCACCGGGAGATGTTTTTCAGCTAAGGCGAGGTAATTTTCACTTCCAGTCTCTTGGTTTAATAGGCACAGCGTGTCACATTGGCTGTGTTCCCTCTCCAAAAGAAACAAAGACTGTAGAAGTCAAAGTGACACATAATTGCTCTGTTACCAGTTTAGTTTTTCTTTTTAAATTCAACATAAAAATTGAAAATCTTACCGGGTATTTTTAATTCTTAAATTTACATGGAACAAACTCTCAGTTCAACTGATGCCCGAGTATAAAATCTGCACTACGTTACTGCACAGCTTAGCAGCTAGAATGTTTGTTGATTGTTGTTTGGTTATCGAGTGAACTCGTCATTGTAGATCAGATAAAAAAGTATTTTAATAATCAGATTTTCCAAGTGGACTTAGAATTTTTTTTTTTTTTTGCACTGTTGGGTTTTACTGTATTAGTGTTTTGGGGATTATTGTCATGCTAAAAATTGAAGCCATTCAGATGCTTTCCAGGTGGTATTAGAAGCTGGATCAAAATATATATTTTTTCTGTGTTCTCAATTCCACCAATTTTGACAAGATCTCCAACACCACTGGCTGACGTGTAGCCCTGATCCATGGCAGAGCTCTCACTCTGTCCATACTGACAACAATTTGAACCAAAATGTTCAGATTTGGAGTCATCACTCCATAAGAGTCCAGTTCTTGTGTAATTTGGCATACCTCAGCCTTTTCTTCCCATTTCCCTTCCCTCCTTGACAGCCACCTTTCCACTGAGACCATTTCTGATGAGGCTTCGGTGAACAGTAGATGGATCACCAGAAGCGCCAGGTGCATCGCTCAGGTCCTGTGTCAGGGCTCAGGTCTAAAAGGCCGATGGGGTATTTTTGTCACCTCGGATTATCAAATTGAACCATAGTTGTATCTACTAGGAGGGTGAGGGGTACTGACAGGGCTGGTACTGACAGAAACCAGTATATTCGAGGACTAAGCACTGTCACTTCTTATTTCGTCCTCCCCTTGCCCATTTCCTCAGTTTTTTTTAAGGACTCACTGCACACCATGAGTTATGTCAAGCTTTTGGTTGATAGCTCTTATGGCTCAGATTTCACTGTTGAGTGGCTTATCAAACAACACATTTCTCTGAAAATGGGACTGTACAAGGATGGGACTGAAAATGGGTGAAAAATGTATCCAATGTCCAAAATGAAACTTCGACAAACCTTCAGAAAGCCTCCAGTTCTATTGATTGAAAAATGCATGATGTCATTGGCTCCTTAAAAGCAAAATATGAAGAAATGAGGGCTGGTTCAGGACCTTTGCACAGTACCGCATCGCATAATCATAATAAACATGTTGTCAAGTTTTAATAATTTCACTGACACGTGGATTGCTCAAATTATATTTTATAATTCAAAATAATCAATTTCCTTTTTGTAATAAAGGGACGTTACATCCAATCCTGTTATATTTGATCTGTTATATTTGATCTTTCTTTTCTGGGTCACCAGGCAATAGCAATTCAAGCCTGAGCCCACAGTACACGAGGAGGAGGATATTGCATTCAAAGCAGTTTACAAGCTCATTACTGCCCTTTTAAATATCTACTTAACTGGTGTATATTTGATGAAATACCAAATCCAAACAGAAATCACCATGCTGCTTTTTTTAAGGCTGAAAATACGAAGCTTTCTCTCACCATTGGTCCAATTGCCCATTAGACTTGAGTTGAGTCTGATGAAAAGAGAAAAAGAATCTGTTTACCCTCTGAATAAAATCTTTTTCACCTCGTTCATTCATTGCATTGAGTAAATTAGTCCCCTTTTTAAATTAGACAATTCCACCCACTGTTTTTAGTAGAAAAGGCAACCAACTTAACAGCAGAAAAAGCGAGCCCTTCAAACTGATTGTGTATGCAACGCAACCCTGTGAAAATAAAGCAGAGCTGTTTTTCATAGGGCCAGGGAAAGGTGGGAGTGATGAAGGCTCTGTTTTTTTCCAGGCTTACTGTAGACAGAACTAAGCTATAAAAAATTATCAAAGAAAACTGATGAAAAAATGATCGATGAAAGCATTCCCAACCAAACGGTAATGCACGGCAAAAAAGTAAAATCAAAAAGTGATGATTTTATATTCTTCAAGAGCAGTGTTTCGACGTTGTTTTGAGCGTGCTTTCCAATCAGAGGAGGTAACATTGGAAGTTGAAAAAGTCTGTGAAGTGTGTAATGAGGTGACACCTGATATTCTCTTGGGTCTGTGTTGCATCGGGCTGTAAGGCCTCCATCTGTCAGGGGCCACCAGTGGCTAATCTCCCCCTGCATACTAGGAACTGATCCCACTCACCTCCAACCTGAAGTATTCATTATTCACACACAGACTTTAGCCCACACTGAGCTCTATTTAGTCAGAGGAAAATGTCCTGCTCTGCAAGATAAACAGGGAGCCTTACCTAAGCGTGAGGTAGCAGTTTTGACTGTCCCTGTCTCACTGCACTTCTTTACTTCTCTCTGATAATTCACACCTTCTGCTGCTCCTTTGTGCTGCTCAGATGACTAAGTGGGGAAATGGGCTGTGGAAAATGATCATCAATGCAGCTGGCCTGCTGACAAGAAAGGAGCATTTTCTCTTCTGTTGTCAAGAAAAGGAACATCCATTTATGCCCTGCACGATTCACAGCGCTCTTTCTTTTTTTTTATTACATGCGATTGTTTAGATTTCTAAAGATTGGATGTTTTTTATCTACATGTTGGTCAGCTTATACATGTTCTTTTTATTAGCTGGCAAGGTTTGAAAAAGTATTATGGTTCACATGTTATTCTGATAAGTGTACAAAGCATAAATAATACCACGAATCACAGCGGAAATACTAATTGTTTAGCTACTCCGTCGTATAAATCGTGGATTTTCTTTGCTCTGCTGGATTTTCCTTACAGCTCCTTAATGAGACATTTCACATGAATATACATCCCTCCATCATATTTAAAGATCGTGTATTTGGTGATTGGACAGGCGAGGGTGTTACAGAACCACAGTTTGCTTTAAAGCGACGCCGTTCGTTACCAGAAACAAAAGGAGCAATTTGAAATCATAATGAAGCGTTTATTGTCTTATGGGGATGGGAAATGTGGCGTGTGGCACGCTCTGCCTCGTAAATCTCTGGATGTCACCCACGGCATGTAGATGGATCTCCTCTCCTGCGGATGTCTCCAGCCCCATAGAGCGCAGCTTCGGCAGACTAATGAACACAGAGAGCCTTGAGAATGGTAAACAAGTGCCTGATTAATTGGTCCTCTGCTTCCATTATTTTAGCGGTGGAATACAAAATGCCCTACAATGGAATATTTTTGATCAGTTTTCCTTTTTTGTACCTTACTTCACTAGAAATGCGGGTGGCTTCTCTGTGAAGGATAGTGTGTGCCAGTACTGTCCTGCTTAAAAGAATGGAAAATACTCTCAAACTATTGCAGCTCAATTAGATTACAAGAAGAGCCTTGGCACTTGGAACTGTATGTAACTGACCCCATTTAGAAAAACAGGCAATCTCATAAGAGAGCTAGTTGATTATGGTGCATCTATCAGGAGTCCTTTAATCAGTGCCAGTCTTTTTTGTTGTTGTTGTTGTTTTTCAAAGGCACTATTTGGCACTAAATTAAGCAATGCAAAAAAACAATATTTGAACCTTGAAAATGTCCACTGCAGTCATTTAGTATATCACTCACGCACAGCAACTTTGAAAGAGTTGACAGGATGATCAAAAGACGAACCACATTGGATGTCTCTGGCTGTCAGAAAGCACTGTGGATCATGATTTATTAAATTATCTTTTGATTTTCGTCTTATGAAATATATTATGTAACCATCTTTGTGCCAAAAACTTTCCCTTGTACTGCGTACATGCCTGATACTGTGCACGCAGACAGGCTCAGCGGTTGGTAAACTCAAAGATTCCAGGCAGAGGTCCGTGTCTCGCGCACTCATGGGTAAGTTGAGTGACTCTGGAAACTGCGGCTCTTTTGGAGCGATCGGCTTGACGAGGTGAATTGTGATTGCGAGTGTCTGCAAAGGCCCTGCTGCTCCAAATCCTGCTTTAGTTTACTGAAATTTTTAAAAGGCCCAAAGAACTTGAGCTCTTGGCTGCCTCTCACCACACTGCTCTCTGAATCATTGAAGGGCCATTGGATTATCAATGCATGAGAAAGTCCTCAGTACTAGCACTTTAGAAAAAGCCTTTAAAAAAAAAAAAGGCATCCAAACAAGTGCGACTCATCTGAACGTGTCTCCAAAAAAATACGAGTGTGCTTCTGTGAGTTTTAAGTGTGCTCCTTTGTCACAGTGATCTGACAGCTCCTGTCACTGTGGAGCCTACAGCGCTCATATTATTTGACTGCTTGCAAGCAAATCTTTATTACATTGTTCCGTAAGTATTCTTTTTAGCGCCACATCCCAGTTTGCTTATTGTCACTGATTATGATGTTAACGCTTTTGCTGATAGATGACTTGAATTACCATGAACAGTCATTAGCTGCTTGCCTAGCTGTGACAGGTGGTCAGAGTTGACCTCTCCGCACTACCTTAAGCATGTTATGTCTTCATCTCTGATTGCGTGCCTCTCCAGACAGATCATTTTTCAGCTTCATAGCTGGATACACTTTCATACGGACATAACATTGCAAGTCTGTTTTCCCCTTTCAACAAGGCAGATGCACCATTGTAAATACGTACTTATCTGTGCTACAAAAGGACTGATGTTGAAAAAAGTATCAAAAAGCGAGCCTGCATATTAATGTTTGCATATTTTGGCACAGATGAGTCATTATGCTTTGAATGTGCCGCACCCCCTTAGCGAACACGCTGTTGCAAAAATCCACACAGTGTTATAAAAAACATTGATTGCACTGCTACTCTAATTTTCCATGCGTTTTGGTCCATCATTTATCTGAGCAGGCAATTGGGCTGCAAATGTCATCCTGCATGACCTCTTTTTCCCCCTCGATTAGACATGTTATAATTTGTTTGCATGCAATCAAATGCCATTGTTTTGCCCTTTTCTACTTTTTGGTTTATTTTTGCCATCTTAATCATGAGTTTGCAGCGATCAAAAGTTAGTAAAAAGAGCCCATGTGCATAAATTTGTTTCCAGGAGCTTTGATTGTCAGGCGTCTATTCGGAGGATCAGAGAATGAACGTGTGAATGTTTTCATCACAGATCCAGTGGAGCATCTCGTATGATTCTCACAGCAAGAACTCTGCCACATCACAGTAGACGTGCTATATCAAATGTATCCAGTATAACTGTAATGATAAAATCGTAAACCTCCTCGGGCTTGTAGATAGCCTAGTTAGGCAGCAGTTTGAATTTTGTCTTGGGACCCATCACTTTTAAACCCACCTTGATTCTAAAGACACTCTTGTTCCCTGTGAGTTAAACTTATTGTAAAACAGCGATTGTTTTGTGAACTCTCAGTGATTCAAAAGCTTGAGACTTCTTATACTGTAGATACCGAACAAGGATTTTTTTTATATGTATGGTTGCTCTGTTGGGATTGCTCTGTTCTTTGTAACTCTACGAGTTTTCCCGATGAGAACCAGCATTTAAGTGTGTGACTGAATGGAGCTGTTGCGTTTTACTGTAATGCAGTGTTTTTGTGGCAGGTATCTTGCATTGCAGTACTGGGGCGGGTGCACTGCTTGAGACTGCTGAACATTTCTGATAGATGTAGAACTGAATGCTGAGTTTTTCTCATGCTTCCACTCTCTTTTTCCGAGAGTTCTGGGTAAAATGTTTGTAATGCAAATAAGGGCACTTCAAAGAACGTCTTATTAGCATTTTCAATAGGAGAAATGTTCCATTGTGTGGAAAATTCGATTATTTGAAATTTTTTTCCCTCCTTTTGTATGTTAGAACGAACTAAATGAAGCTTGTGTTATCGTTTTTCTTAAAGTTTCCAACTTTGCTAAATGTTAAATACGTGACCTTGTTGGCTCTTATCTCATTCTTTGGCTCATGTGCAAGAATTAGTCCGGCCGGGATAGTCGGACACATCTGATTTTGGAAGCACAGAGATTGATTGGGTGCTGTGTTTTTATTCAGTGTTTCGCCACCTCGGGCGATGTTTCTCCCTTTGTGCTGTGGGATTCAGCAGCCCAGGCTTAGTGTCATTGTTGAGTTCTATATTAAGACTATTGATTACACTGTAAGTGTGGCAGTGGGGCTGAAGTAAGTAACACACCGGTCCTATCACTGTTTTGGTGTTTCTGAACAGGCACACTTGTCTGGCAGGTGAGCAGATAAATAACCCTTAGTGTCATTTTTTCTTTTAAACGAATATTTGTATTTAATAATGTCAGTCAGCTGTATGCAGCCTTTCCCTCTTAAATGCCCCTGAATGAGCCAAATAGCTTAAGCATTCAATTTAATTGGTTGAACCTGTGTGGAATTTTCTCCATTCATGGCAACGCCTTGTGCTCCTGCGCCGAACAGATGCCGATGTTCCCTGCAGCATCGTTGATTATGACTGGTATCGTAGTAATTGAGTTGCTGTCACACTGTTGCGCCTGTGCTGAACTCCACAGCCTGACTGGAGCCTGCTTCTGTCAGAGAGCCTTGGGCAGGCGGGTGGCAGTTGATGGAAAAAGACCGAGCAACCACAGCAGCCCATCAAAGAGCACCAATTACACCCTTTTGAATCATTTATGATCTCCATTGTTTTCACCCCCCCAAAAAAAAAAACTGCACAGAAACAAATCATATCCTCTCGGCTGTACTTTTTTTTTTTTTAACTTCTTCTCCAAGCTGAACCTGGCGACTGCTGCTTCCAGGAAAGACCTGGACAAAGATGTCATCCTCGGCATTTGTGCGCCTCTCTCTCTCGTGTCCCTCGAACAGGTGCCTGTGAATGAGTCACCCCTCTTGTGTGCTAGAACAAATTTTGAGGGGAAGTAATGACTGTTAAGAGCTTCACAAACGTATGCAATGCAATTATGCTTAATTATGGGTGATCAACATTTGCATAATCTTTATCCCAGCTACTCCTCAAGAACCAATCAGATGTTGTTTTTTTTCCAGCACGAAAGTCACATGAATAATTTATATCAGTAAAATATATCTATTCTGTGTCTCAGTGATCTCAGTGGCTATTCAGCCTCCTCAGTCATCTATCATTTATGATGGAGAGAGTTAGGAAGGCTCCCTGATTGAGCTAATGAATGCAAATGCACTGTGCAACTAGCAGGGGTCAGTAGCTTCACTCCCCCTCCCTATACCTGTTTTCTTCACTATCAATTCGCTCCAAGCCCATAAACAAATGTGGCATGTCATTTACTATGGCTGTGAAACGATTAATTTTCATAAAGAAGGAAAGAAATGGCCATCTCTTTGGTACTTGGGGCACCTGCATGTGTTTTGACAGTGACGATAAGCATACATGGCAGCTCAATTACGTTCTCAGCCCTCGTTTTCTGTTTTATTTAGGTGATGGGAATCCTCTCTGTGAGCAACCCTTATGGTTAAATACATGGAAAGTTGCATTTATGGTACCACCTGCACTATTGCTTTTTCATTTGGCACCCCGGTGCGTCGCATGATACTCTGGTGCTCGCCCTCATGTAAAAAGAACATTTTTAATAAATGGGAGGCACATGCGTATACTCCACAGCGGGCTGCCTCATGCATAAATGCTCCGCTTTGCCTGTTTCTGTAGTCGCTGTGGTCCACAAGAGGCTCGTGAAAAAGCATTGTATTGTATCGTACAACAGCTGCGTGCCAAGTTATGCTGTTATGTGCGTCGTATATATATTTCAATCTTTTCTGATGTATGCTGTGCATCGCACTCGCAGTTTCTGGCACGAGTTAAATGCATTTAAAGAAACCTCATAATCGATGCGAGACATCTTTACTTTGAAGTATCGTTTGGCGTCATGTATTAACAGCTTCTTTTAACTGTGAACCTTAGTTGATCTGACTTTAAGTAGTTTTTTTATAGAGCAGCTACACTGAAAGCAATAAACGATGCTCCTCTCCTTTGTTTCACACTATCCCAGTAGATTTAACCTTTGATTATTAACTATTATGTCTGCTCAGTTTAGTGGATCTTTAGCTTCTCTATTTACCGAGTCACTGATGGATGAGCGTTTTTCCTGAAATCCACCCGCTTCGGGCTTTCCGTGTCATTTTTTAACCGCCTCAATTTGGTAGTGCACAGACTGTGTCCAATTGAAATTAAATTCATAAATTGTCTCACTAGCAGATGGTTTTGACATACAAGACTTTTAAAATGCATTTTATGTATTTGGCATTTTGTTTGTTAGTTAACAGGCCTATTAAGTCAAAGAAAGACTAATGATTGGAATTGCGGATTAATCAGGCCTTAAAGTGGAATTGTTCGATGCAGGATTCAAAACTGAGTGAGACAAGCCTCTATCCTCACTATTATCTTTCCTTACAGTAATGTGGCTAACATCTCTTTAGATGTTCAGGTTTTGTATGCTGTCTGTTTAGAGTTTTTCGACCCAAAGTGTAAGTTTTATTTAATAAACACATATCTAATGGACAGTGGGTTTTCACTGACACGAGTGGCTGATTTTTACAGAAAGGACACATAATGGACAGGCACTGACTCGCCGTATTCTTTCACTGCAGCACTTTTATTCACTATATTCATATATTTTAGTCAGAACTGAAACACCCGTAAATACAAAGACTGAGTGACATTATCTGCTGGCAGTACTTATATGCTGTTCTTTTTCCTCTATCCCTGGCTTCCACAGTTTTGACAGCACAAAGCATCCTCCCTCCACACAAAAGGACACACACACACACACAAACAGTGTTTCCTTTTCCACATGTCCAAATGTGAAGCTCTACCAGGGTTGTCTACCATTGCCAGTGTGACCTTACTTTTTTCCCCCCCTGTAGGCAGGCCGAGTCTGTTCTGACAGCTCTGCTTTTGATATTTATATTTCTACAGAATTTTAATTACTTTGTGCTTCATCTTTCATGCCTCTCCATTGTAAGCATGCCCATAACCACACGCAGTTGTGTTGTTTTACACCCTGGCTCCCAGATATTGACTTTTCCATTCACAAACACATGTGTCCCTCTCTGTTTTCCCCAGGGCATTAGCATGCTGTGTTCACCTGCCTAACAGGACGAAGCACGCTGTACCGTAGACATAACACACACAAAACTTGTCTTTGACGTTTTCTGTTTTTACTCACATGTAGGTAAAGCTCAGACTTTGTTGCTATTTATTTCTCTTTTCTCTTTTTTTAATATCGTTGATTGTGAGCCAGGCTACGATGTACAATGCTGGTCTTGCATTGCTGGCTAAAGAAAGAAGAATAAATGCAACAAGATCCATTTAATGCACAATACAGCATTATTTAATCCGTAAACACATGCCTTGGAATGGATTATCCTGCTTACGCTCTGGTCATTCAGACAAAACCCTAGAACAGCTTCACTTCTCTACAAATCAGCTCTAAATGCTTTTTTTCATAATTATATTTTTTGCTTGCATCATAGCAATTGATGCAGCGCTATTACAGTATTGATAAAAAAGTTATAAGACGTTACAGATTTGCAGTGGTTGCACACAAAAGTTAGATATATTACACATCATCCGGTAGTATTAATGAAGATAATTTATTAATACGTAATTGGCATGTCAGCTACAGTATATATTTGAGTTGACTGAAATGCCAACAGTTTTAAAAGTTTTAACAGCAAGTGAAATAATTAAATGAACATCTATTGTTTGCAAACAACACTTTAATCAAAAAACAAGTCAATTGTAACCCTTTAGCAAAATAACTCTGACAAACTGCCAGCGAGATATGAAAACGAGTCTCTAATTTCAGGTGGATTTTGATTCGTTAAATTCAGCTCCCGTGTTTTCAATAATTGCAGCAAACAGTAATCACAACATGACAATTTCAGGTTTTTGTCAGCAGCCTCTGTGCTGATGCGATCGATCTTTATACTTTACTAATGAGTGTAAAACAAATACCTCAACCAACGCGTTAATCCCAGCTATAAAGGACAATCTAAACCATGCCTCCAGTTAATCAGAAGAGATTTGCTTTTCCACACTCTCACCTTTCTTTTATCCTTTTTGAATTTGTTCAACTTTACTTTGCGTCTATCGTGGCTAGATTCACACCTGCTATCATTTATACTGCCTGCTAAGAATTAGGGGGGGGAATAAATAGCGTTATAGCCCTACTGATGCTATCAGTTTAACATAAAGAGGCTCTTTCCAGATAGAGAGCCTAACAGGCTGCCTTTCTGCATGCCAGATATTCTGTATGAGATGAAACGGGGCAGCAATAAGTAATTGTGAGTGACATTTTTCACTTGAGCACATTTACTTGCTTTTCAAAATGTCCATTATATGCAAAACAGAAGAATGTGTTTTGTCTCTGCTGGATTCATGCATGTGGTTCAAGCGGCATGAAGCCCTTTAAAGGGTGTTTATCTAATCATATGCATAGTTTAGAAATACGATAGGTTTGTCAGCCGGTGATGATGTGACGGTTTGTTTTTAGATACTAAATTTCCCGACAGCCCAGTGTTTGTGTGGACGTAAAGGGGGACCCAGGTTAGGTGAGCATAGCATCCGTTCTGTCATGTCAAAGTACATTGTTTGTGGCAGCTCGGAGACAGAGTCTCACTCCACTTCCCCTCATGGCCGAACTTAATCTTTCCCTCGGCCCCCATTGAAGCGTTCCTCCTGCAGACCCTGCTCCCGTGAGGAAAATATCATGAGAACGTTCAGGTTTTTCTTTTGAGCTGCATTTTTCTTGAAAGCAGGCAATCTGTAGTCTAGATAGTGTTACAGCTTACTTCTACCTCCTTGTTTATCTTGCCTGTGACCTGTGAAATCATGTAAATGCTAATGGAGCTTATGCCAAGAAACTAGTTTCTTATTTTGATTTATGTAACTTAGAGCTATTTAAACTGGAATTCTATCCAGCAAACTTTCATTTTCTTCACAGCCCTGTCATCAGGTAATTATTAATAAGGACATGAGCAGCAGGAGACACCAGTTCAGCCAGAAGGCATATTCATTATGTGTTCTCTGTGTCTGCAGTGGTTTTAGGCTAGTCTGCGGTTGGTAGCTTGAGAGCTCAGGGTGAAGAGAACAAGATGGCTACCTTGGGCACCATTTCTGGCACCGTTGTTGGAGAGAAGCAGTCTGTATTACTGCTTTAGCATCATGAGTACGAGTGAAGCCATTTTCTTTTTCTCTGACAACTAAGCAGAAACATTAAAGATTCATTAACTGCTGTCAGCTCGAAGCTTATTTCAGAGTGGCACTCTGATGGCTCTCAACATAGGCTCGTCCTGAAACTAAATCTTCTTTGTGCTTCACTATATCGCTCTCTCTCTGTATATATATGGATCACAGGAAAAGAATCCACTTTGTGGTGTGATTAAAAAGTGCAAAGTCAGTCAGCCAGATCTTTTGTGTCCATCAAGTCCATTTGCACTGTGCATGCAGATGGTGTGCACTTCAGATTCCCGTGTAAATGATAGAATCAACAATTATTCCGTTCATTTTTGCATTGATCCCTGTGATAGTTTAAATTTAATGGCTTTGTGCATTAGAGCAGTCAAACACCGGTGCGTTTTGATAAGAGGATCTGCTTGATAGGAGCTGCATCCTGAAACACTTTGTTGCATCTCCATAATCTCATGTCCTTCGAAAGATATTTAGAAATCTGAAGCATGCATAATATCCTCCTCTTAATCGCAAATGGAAATTTTGCTCTGTGATTCATGCAACAGCTACAGTCAGGATCTTGTCATTATTCAGACAAATGAGGATTTGGATTCAGAGAGCTGCTTTTTAATTTTACTGGCAGTGTTACCAATCTCCAGCCTGTTTACCTCCTGCTTTGATAAAGCTTTTTAATCCTCGTTTTCAAAGCCCTAACTTGTTTTCCCTTATGTTTTCCTCTCTCACGTGGATAATAAACAAAACTTTTTCAAATAGTTGTGTTCTAAACGAGAATCTAATTTGCTGTGTCAATTAATTAAAAAATATTTGAAATACTGTGTGCGCATTTCTGATAACAATTTCTTTTCTTGTGAAGAGGTTTTACTTTTTTCCTATCCGGAGAAGGAAGAAAGGCTTTTCATTCAGTATAAAAAATACAAAACCGATGGCTGTTAGTTGCGCGTGCTGACTGCTGGCTATATAGTTAATAGCTGTGTCTTCTCAGCCGGTCTATATCTGTGGAAAGCGCAGACCAACTGAGGCCGCTAAGACACAATGTGGAAAAAGGAAACATGGAAAGACTTTTGTGGGATGGCATCTCATCAGCTGTTCCCTGTCATCCAATTCATTTTGCATCTGGAGCCTCTTGGGTCTGCAGGAGAACACACTTTGCATTATTTAGATGGGCAATCACTCAGAGATCCCTCTGTTTGGCCCTGCAGAGGAGCAGGGGTCTAAAAATATCACCTCAGCAATGTGTGATTTTCTGTGTCATATCAATGGGACCTCCAGGTATGTGCATTTGTCTCCAAAACCATATTTCAATGTGAAAGTGGCAAAGGGATGAATGCTTGTGTGCACGGGAGAGGATTCACACAGTGGGTTTCATAAATAGGTGTCCTAGATTCCTCACTCTACTGCAGCCATTTGTTTGATGGACACAAAGACAATTATGTATGAAGGAATTGTCAAAAATTGCTGACGCTGATGGACGCAATCATTTGTGCCAGGTCGGCATTATCGTACGATCGTCGTCGTCATTCATCGTCAGTCTTTTGTGCAGAACAATGAAACTGGGTGGGGGAAAAAAACAATATCCTAAATATGTAAGCTCAAGATAATTTTGCACCGCTGCTAAATGTCAGGGCTTGCATATTCACTCGAGAATTTATTATCCTCATCAGCATCATCATCACCGAACCATTTTCCTAGCATATTTGAATACACTTGTGTGGCAAGTTTGCATAACTTGGCAGTGGTAGTCGCTCAGACTTTAAAATGTTTACCAGCGTCGTTTGTCATTTGTTTCCACAGATTCATCGTACTGCAGACCTCTGTGGGATTAAAGCAGTTTGAAATAAATAGCTGCTACGATCTTACAGCAGCAGCAGCAAAATTCAAAAAATTCATGTCGTTTCATTAAAAAAGTGCTTCCGTTTCAACAAAGTGATTAATTAGGTGTTTTAAGACTTAAAGAGTAGTTCGTTTCCTTTATGCCGTAGGAAAGTTTAGAAAGGCGCTACAAAAAAAAGATGAATTAATGAATGGCAACTTTATCTTAATGTGAATGCATTCCCATTTTTCCAGTATAAGTGACAATAAAAGATGAAGAGAGCCCATTCAGGAGGAGTGTGTGGGTTAAGAAAAAAGACACGTAGCCCCATCCGAGTTGTGCTTTTTTTTTTTTTCCATGGATAACAAGCTCCCTAGCCATGAGGACCACATCTCCAGACACTATGGAGGCTTTTCAAAGAGCAACCATCTCCTTTCTCTCCCCCCCGGAGCCCAATCTGGCCTTAGTCGTTAAGGCATGTTTCAGCGGCGTACCCTCTGGCATATCCCCTGCTGCTTCAGCCCCCCTGCTATCCTGACGGAGACGCCGCCGCCGTCTTCCACTTGAATTTTTGAAATTAAAAAAGGGGAAGAATGTAAAGGGAATGACTGTGCATACATGAAAGGCTGGGAAAGAAACATAAATGAGCAACAGGCAGAGAAAGAATTTGAAGTAAACAACATCATTATGACTCCCTCAGCTATGGCCTTGTGAACTGGTCCAAAGTGTTTGTGCAGATGGTTGTTATGGTTGTTACTGTAGCGTTTAGACAAGGTAATTATTCCACACAGCTACCAACTTATTTGAGCAGTCTCCCACTTAGTGAGTGGCCTTGATGAAGGCAGAAGGATAAAGAGATGTTGGCATTCCCTTTCTGTCTGGTGTACAATGACCTTTAATGCCCAAGCAAAGGAAATTATTATATTTCACTTCACAGTTCCGGTCTGCATTGTTGCTGATAGCTCGGGCCGAACGAGAGCCCTGACATCGACACCAAGCTGTCTGTCCGGTGTTACATGAAAAACATCATTTAACTTACTCAATTATTATAAACGATCGTCCTTTCACTTTTTCTGTGCTGTACCCAAACACAGACCTGCAGAGGCCTAACAGGATGGCTCTGCACAGCTTTCAGTTGAGCGCATATACATGCTTTAAAATTTCCTCCGACAGAAGTGGGACACAAAGAAAATGCTAACTTCACACAAAAAATGACAACAGCCTTCAGAGAGGTTAGAGTGCAGAGACAGTGACTAGCAATGTTGTCAGAGCAGGAGAGGTTATGGTATTTTTTTGTTTGTTTTTATTTCTTTTTTTTCGCAGGACAGTGATACGTGACACTTTAACCGAAATGCAAACAGTATTGGTTTCGTTTCTTTATGTATTTTTACATCTGGGATAAATGAAACATACCCGACGGTTCCCCAGCATCTCACCTTTGTTCTTCGTCTAGCCCCATGGCGTGGGTGGGCCATGTTAATAAGACTTCTTAATTAACCCCCACATTTCATGGCTCTGATTAACATTTGGGGTGCGCTGTTCGGGGTGCATCTTGTTGCCTCTTTCTTAGCCCTTGCCCACCAGGCAGATGGTCAGTTATTAACAGTAATTAAAACTCCCATCATTGATCACGGTTCGTAATTGTATTTAATTTGAAAAGTATTAATGATTAAAAGCCGCAGCTGCGTGGTTTGAATGTTAATTGGGACGGGGACCAACAGAGGGACACAGAGTGCCAGTGGAAACATCTCACAGGGCTCACCCTCGCTGTTGCTAGCAGACTATTCCAATTACATGTGCAGGTAATCCCGATCACGGCATTACTGCCGCTTCTGAGACGGCGATAATCATTAGCTGAAGCTTATTTCATCGCAAGCCATTTGTTTATTCCTGTAACTGATTTGGCGGTAAACACACTGTAAACAATGCTAATATCATTTGCAGGCGAACTCTATGCAATGACATTTTCTGGATTTTAATGAAGACAAAATGGTGTCTTTGTTGTGGAGGGGATCTTGAGGGAGCTGCAAGACCTTACAGAGAATAAAGTAGGTCAGCTGGCTGACATAGGGCGCCTGTGGACATGTTCTTTATGCTGTTACTGCTTTGCACACAGCAGCCTTGCACAAAAAGGAAGAAGCCATAGTTAACATTAGTAACAGCTTGTCATTAGAGGAAACTAGCCTGAAGGTATTTATTTGATCATCTGAGTGGTTCTTGTCCATCACGTTGTGGAGTTCGACAGATACTCAGACAATGCGCTGAATGCCTGAAACTGTAGTGTGTGATTTGGTACCATTGTCTGTGTGCTGGTGTGCTTCTCACCAAAAGACAGCACTATGCATAAAATGCTCATAATTTCAGTCTCATTTTTTCATCATATGCTCATCATCATACCATTCTTAAGTCTGCAGAACATTAGTTTTCTGCCTTTTTATTTTTAATAAAAATGGATCCGTCAATAAATTCATCACGACTGGGTCTACACACTTAGAGGATTTTTTAGCTTTTTTTAGGCTCATGATGGCTATATATATAACAGCCAAATGACAGTACAATGTAATGGAATAAATGATTAATAGAAACAACTGCTATAAGTAGATGCTAGATGTTTATTATTATATGCTGCGTGTCGAGTAAGTTAAAAGACACCTAATTCTACTATGAAATTGTCACCTGTGAGTGGAAAAAAGGACGAAGACGGCTGATTCTGAAACGAGACGGATTGACAGTGAGATTTAATGACAGGAAGTCTTGCCTACCGCTCAAGCTTCGTCTTTATTGATTTGTTGTCAAGGATATTATAAAAGAATCTGCAAAATCCAAGTGTTACTGTTGACTGCAGCCCATGAGTGACAGACAATTAAAACAGGAATGGGATCCTTGGAGTGACACCAGATGAAGGCTCTGTGTGCCAGGGAAAGCAGTCTCCGGAGTTAATAACAGCCTCTATCGGAGACTGTTAAAAGAAACAGGCAAATTTTTCAGCTGCTGAAATGTGAGGATTTTTTATATTTGGTGGTTTTTCTTTCTTTCTGTCTTTTTTGGTTACACTAATGCCTTTGCCTAGACTAATTTTCCACTAGAGAGTTGATGAAAGAACACTTATTTCATGATAATCTAATATTTTTGTGTCCTAATTAGTCGACGCTGTGCCAAAGCTGAGGTTTCGATTAAGATAAGACAACCAGTAGATTATTGTCTGTGTACTAAAGATTGTGCCGTCTTCAAATTGGGGTTAATTATCTCACGGCAGAAGTTTTGCTGTAGTTTTAATGTATTTGGGGCCGGTTTTCTGTTCGCTAACATCAGCTGTAGAGTTTGGCGAAGGAGGGAAAGTATCCTTTCACCCTTGTGGATTTCTGAAAAGAGGGAAGGCAAACGTAATGCAAGCCATTTCTCGTCTTCTGATATCTCCAACAGCCACATGTTTATATTGAAAATTATTTGGAGTTTTTTTTCTTTCCTTTCCCCTCCTTTCTCTTGAAACACTTGCTTCTGAAAGCAGCAATCCCCTTTACAGCCTAGTTCTCCACAGTGCAGCACAAGTGCTTTTGTGCGTCGATAAGAGTTTGTGAGAGCATGCGTCTTTGATCTGCCCTACCAGAGAAGATGTTGACGGTTTAGCGGGGAGATGCCGGTGTTTACTGTTGAGCTTAGATATCGCCCCCACCGAAACCCACCCCCGCCACCCCCGCCCACGTACTTTACACGAATCGCCTGTGTGCCGCCGTACTGCGGTTAGCTCCTTTCAAGCGTGTCTCAAAAATTCTGTCGACTAGCTTGTTCCCTCTAAAGAAAAGGATTTACTCAGAAGGCAGGCATATCACAAGAATGAAATGATTCAACGCAAAGTAATACCCCTTGTAATTGAAAAGCGATGAGCCCTCACAGAAGGAATGCTGGTCAGTGAACATTAAAACCATACACATGTACATAGAAATCCTCAGCTCCTAAAGTGAAATTGATATTTATTAATGCGCTTTTTGTAATAATTTACAAAAGACATGCATTTCTTGCTTTAGTCATCTTCACATTGTAGATGCAAAGTAATTGAAAAACAAATGTGAAATGAAGAATAAATGAGGAGCCTAAACGCACCAAAATCCCTCTTAGTGGAGAAACAGACGCATTGACAAGAACAACAACAGCTTTCCAAATAGCCAATATTCAGGGCAACGATTCAAACCACTGTTTGATCTAATTGCTGTCGAGTCCTTCGCGAATATGACAACCAGCATCTGGGATTTCATTGTTTCCTCTGCTTTGCACCAGGTGACCTTTGGACGACTCGTGCACACACAAAGAGCACGTCACAGCAAATGAGATATAGATTCTTTGCAAATGTGCACAGCATCGCATGGATTATTGTAGCTTTCTAATCATGTCCGATATTGTGGGAAAACGACTGAACAGCGGAGAATGTCACCTTTACAGACATTACAGAATGAGGATATCAGTGCAGCTTGATGAAGTTGGTTAGCCTACGATAGGTTTCCCAAGCTTTACAAAGTGCTTCACATGAGCCGATCGGGAAAGCGAGTAAAATAAATCACGATTACTCGAGCTTTGTGTCAACGGCGAGAGATGTGAGGTCTGAAAAGCCACAGTCATATCAAGGTGCCTTTGAAAATATTAGCTAGTACATAATGGTTGATGTGATGGAGCCTCTATTTTTCACGGCGGCCCTTTAAATCCTGTCATCAGTTAATGATGGCGCTGCCAGCGTCCTCTGAACTCTGCTTCCCAACTGTTTGGATTTTTACGGACAAATGGAGTGAGAGGATGCAGCGAACTGCCTTTGCGTTCGTTTTTGCTGTGCCCATGATAATCATTGCAAAGAAGCCTCAGTAGTTAAAAAGTGTGCCCATCTGGTGAGGAAACTGGGACAAAGTGTACTTTAGAGGGAACAGTGGATAACTCTCCTGGCCTTTAGGGCTGGAGCTGGGGAGAGCCAAGCGCTCTGAAATAGTTAGGTAAAGATGCTTATTTTTTCATTCTTTATTTTTAGCTATTCCTCAGGGAAGTTGCATTTGTGTGGTTGCAAAGGTCATCAATTTAAGTTCCCCTTTCGTTTGTTAATGAATGCTTGTGCTGTGAGGAGAGCTTTACATATCACTGGTCAAGATGCAGAGGCCCTCATTGAGAGGCTATATAGGGTCTCGGCGGATGCCAATAGCGTTCAATAGTAATGACATCCCAGCGTCAGGAGAAGAGTCCACAAATTGACTTTTCAGCTCCCAGCTAAGTCCTGAACTCACCCCCTTGCAGTGCTTTTCCTGCCCTTTAGGATTTGGGCCATACCAGCTCAAGCGTTCCAAGCATCATTATTCTCGCATCTCTTATCTGAAGACGGGATCAATAAATCTATGAATCCTGCCCTGACTGGACTCTGGTGTCCACCAGCCTCCTATTTTTCCTCTTGTCAATCCACTAGAACACTTAACTGCAGGAACACAGAGATGCATTGTGTAGTGCCTTGGTGAATGTTCATTAAGTTGTTTTTTGATGAGAAGTGGAGATCAATAGCAGACTAAGGTGATTCATGTATCTGCGCTGATCGCTCCTGTAGATTAGCATGCCAGCAGACTTGTGCATGTTATTTAGACAACAGCTGAATCCGATTTTTAGAATTTTTTTCTAATTGCAATTTGAAGGATTCTCATTCAAAGGTTTTAAAAGTGCAAGTATGAATAATATATTTTCATGTTTTATGAATAGGCTAAGCTTAATCTCTTCTTGGTGTAAACTCAGAAACAATCTTCGAGTTTTTGCTGCCATCAAATGTCTACGAAGAAAAATAGTGGAAGGCTAATTTAGAGTGTTGGCAGGCTTAACAGGATTTCCTTGTTTTATGTTCCAAACACAACACAGACCCATGGGGGTTTAACCTAAATACACACATCCTGCTTTTCTCCTTTTGTTTTTTTTTTTTTTTTTTTATATTTCAGAATTACATTTGAAGCGAAGTGGACCGATCGATACTTTGACAACTCTCAAAACTAAGTTCTGTTTTGTAAAGATCCACAGTACCATCCGTGTCTGTTATTGTATCAAATAATAGCACGCAGCCTCTCCTACTCACTCACCTGTATCTTGCATACATTGGCAGTAAGGAAAAAATACAGTCCAGCGAAAGCCCGACTACACGAGTTTCAGCTGCACCTCGTTTAACCCGCCTCTCCACCCTCTGCAAACATAAAAAAAAGCATCCAGATGGAACGACTTGTTTTTCCAAACACATTTTGCAAATGTGCCATTGATGGACACGTGTGGCATTTTGAGTTTGGTTTAGTTCATAAAGTTTACAACACTCGCAATTTAAATTTGCATCCCAAATAAATGGATTTTGCAGCGAGCCGGTTACATTCTTTTTCCTATTTATGTGTTTAATTGTGCTTGTAGCAGAAAATGAGCAGTTAAGTATCTAGGACTACATTGTGAATCTGCTTAATTGCTGCATTTAGGAGAAATCAGAACAATTTTTTTTTTTTGCACTAATAAGCCCTGATTTTATATCACTTGTGTTGTTTGCTTGTTTTATTGTTGCTGCGTCACTGTTGGGAAGAAACAAGGCAGACGTCACATTTTTCATGCTGGGATTTGAGAGGAAATATGTTACAGTTCTTGGAAATAAAACAGTAACGTGGGCCTATTTCCAGAGTTGTCTGACATTGGCTGACATAATTTATTATTCGGTGTATGCATGCGTGCGGTGTACACGTTTAGAAATTCCCTCATCATGGAGCAGGGTTAGGTGCACTATGTGTGTTCTTCAGACGATGGTTTACTCCATCTGTCAAATGTTGTGAACCTGGGATGCACTGCTTGCCTCACAGCCTGAGGTGCTGTGAGGGTGAGAGTGTGAATCAGGCCATGAACCTTTGCCATCCTGGTCCCAGCGCTCTCTTTTTCTATATTTCCTGTTCCTCTCTGCTTATGTAGTAGCCAAGGCAAATTGCTGTAAGAATAATCTTCTAAAAATGTAACAAGTCTTATTGAGAATTTCTGCTTAACTTGATGCACGTACAGTTTCTTGCATTATCATTAATTTCTATATATAGTGAGGTAATGATGCTAAACTGTCGTAATTCTTTTTGATCCTACAGTGTCTTTCTTACTGTAACCATTATTTGTTTGCACTTTTATATTATGTACAATGCACATATTTTTTAAAAAATCCACCTATAATAATTCAAATTTAATGACTGTACATTTGATGAATCTTATGTTGAATGTTTATTAGGCTGTAAGCTGCACATGCATCTCAGCGTGTACTGTAAACTGCTGCAACTGAGATGTGGAGGAAGACAAAGCTTTTGTTATACAAGCATTTCCTTAATGGCTGCATGCCCTTATTTCTGCCAGAGAAGTTTAGTTTCATTGGCCAGAGGCATGTTTTTCTCTTGCTCCCTACTTAACCTTGGCACTAATCTCAGTGTGATGGGCCTGGAAAGCGTTAATGTATGGCACTAGTGGAACAGATGGGCGTTCAGTACAACGTAGTGGACCACTGCAATAAAGAACCACAGATTGCTCTTTCTTGCTACATCGGCGTGGAACTTCCTAATCTAGTGCAACTGATGAGAGGACATCTTCCTCAGCTGCTCTCTCCCAGGGGCTTATCAGTCTCTCCATCCTTGTATCAATCACCTGTGAGTCAAGCCGTTCCGTCATGCTACATATCCTCAGCCGTACCTCCCACGGTGTTTCCAACTGTACTCTGTTACACTGCATGTGGCCTCCTACATATTGTCCCACCTCCAGTTTAGATCTATGTGGGTTCCCAGTGAATAGGACATATGTTCGAATGACAAAACGGGAAGTAAGGGAATAACAGCTGGAAGTAAAGAAAGTTCACACTTAATATTAGTTTCACTTGTATCCTGCTAAACAATGAAGATGAGGGGTAACCTATTGTCTGATCAGCTCTGCTGTGGTCGTGTTTTCTATTCATTCACTAATTTGTACATCCCACACACCTCTAGCTCAGTTTAGCGGGAGCAGGAAATGATCGACCTCCCGTGGCTAACCCTGTGGGACCCCGCTGACCACAGCACTTAGCGCTAAACCAGCATTACAAAGACGTCATTACAAATAACATATGTGTGACTGATGGAGACCAACTGCCTTTTAGTCAAAAGAAACATCAACATGGACAACAAAGAGCATCTTTGGAGGAACATTGCATTCATGTGACGGTTGCAGAGGCCCTTTGGGACAGGCTGAAAAAGCTCTTAAATGAATGGGATGAATGGGAGTGATCGACTGCTGTCAGACAAAGGAGGATAGACTGGCCGTGTCATCCAGTGCTGTGTCAATTTATGGATTTGCTGTTAATTGAAAAGCTTGGATTTACGTCAGATTTACGAAATGCTGCTTTGAACTGTATTAATATTTACATCGCTGGCATTTTTATGCATTGCAGAGCAAATGTAGAATTCCTGAGAAACTGCAATATGGAGTCTAGACTTGCAATGACAGCTTTTTTTTTTTTAAGAGGGTGCTCTTTAAGATTTAGGAGGCCTCTCACAAATCTTTTTCATCAGGAGTAGATATTCACTATTGCAGTGCCAGCAGAGCGAGTAGGGATTTCGAACGGGCTTTTATTTTGTTGCTAATGTTTATTAGCTGGTATTTGATGAAATATGTTATTTGGCCAATTTCCATTAAAAGGAAATAGCTGAATTAGCTGTATTATCTTCCTACTATGAAATAAAACTGTTTACATGATCATATATTGATGAATTGAAACAATAGGTTTAACTTATTCACATGCGAGCTTTTTGGTTGAACCCACCAAATACACAATGCTATTATAAAAATGTATATTTTGTTTCAGCGCAGTGTCCTGGCCTCAATCAATGTGGTTCTTTTTTTTCTGGAATCACTCAGCGTATTGGAAATGTCAAATCCATCTTAGTGGCCTCTATAATGAGTAGAGGGGCGCTGGCTTAAAGTCATTCATTTTTTTTATTGACCATTGGATTCCATAAGGAAAATCACACAGCGAGGCCTCAGTCACATGTTAATGAAAACACGGTGGACCTTGAATATATTGCTAGAGGACCTTCCAGAGTCGCAGCCATAGAGCATATTTGGACATGGCTGAGCTAAATCAAATCAACAGCGATGTCATACACCAGCCGTAGAAAGTTGGTTTTGCACAGAAATAATTTGAATGTGTCCCCATGGTGATTTTCCTCTTGGATTCCTGCTCTGGCGTAACCATTTTGCTCTTGCTGGATATCTTCTGGGAGCTAAAACTCCATTCCTTCATGTATACGTCAGCCAGCTAAAATGTTAAATATGAGAAAATTGAGTACAGTTGAGTTCTACTGCAAAATCTGTGTTATCTTTTCTTGGGAATCTGTGTGAAAACAGGTTAATTTTACATCTATACCTTGAAGTGTGGATATGAGTGCAGCTTGTATGATGGCCCCAGTGTTGTTAAGGGGTACCAGACTGAAGCACATATCAGCATTTCACATGTGGGATTTCTCTCCAAATAGACATGGTTAAAGGTAAATGCTGTATACTTAAGCGCCCTTGGGCCAAGGACTCCTCTGGACCAAGGGGGACACTTTGTAAAGCTCACTGTTGGACCAGCATATGGCTTAGGCATGCAGAGAAAAGAAAGGCTGTGCACACGGTGAAAGAGCTGGGTAATTACATTTCCAATTGGACACATCGCAACAAGATACAAGGAAAAGTAAGGGATTGAGTGTGTGTTCAGGAATAATTCTGGTGAGAGGACGGGCACGAAGGCTCAAGCTTTGCAATTACCAGAAGAAAGAAACAACACGGGACTGCTATTTCCTAATTTCCTAATTTAGCAAAGAAACCAAGTTCAGTGCCCTGAAAGAGGCCTTTCCTTCTCAGTGGGTCATTGCTCTGTCGACTTGTCACTCTGTTGAGTTTCCTGCTGAATTTTCATCTTGTTGGCTGAGTGCGAAATGTTGTCCAAATAAGGTATACATCTGTGTTTCCATTTCAGTGACCCGTTTTCTGTATCCTGAGGTACAACCCAGGCTGTCCCTTAGATTTAAATTTGTACAAAGGAGTCCAGTCAGGGACTTGGGGCCCAAAGGCGAAGCAGGCAGCGAGCCCTAATGATGAGAGGAGGGGATTTGCGGCCAACAGTATCAACCGTACTCTGGAAGACACATGTACACAAATCTCTGTGTAGCAGCACGGTGACAGTGGAAAGGCCCTGGAGTGTCAACCCAGTTGTCTCTGAAGTCTGTCTACAGAGTCTTAGGTACCGTATACAGGTCAACATGGCGGCCACAGCCTTATGACACATGCTCTTCATCATGGAAAGGGAAATCTGCATACATGACTAATGACAATATAAGATGAAAGCTGCAGTCGAAAGCTCTCATAATTAACTAGTAGTAGCAGTGGTAGATATCTGCTTTCTAACTGTTGTGAAAATAATTAAAAAAAACACACTAGAGATAATTTAACACTGAAAATATGATGGCAGATATTATTAATGTAATTTACTGAGCAAGGTTACAGTGCTCTTTTTAGTGCTAATTTGTTATTTATACAACACAGTCAATCAAAAGGAGATTGATCACAGTGCAGAAATCTCAAGCTGTCCTGTTTATCATTCCAAGCAGGACATTTTATACTAAATGCTGTAAAATACAGCATAACACAGTGTTTTGTCTCATCTTGTAGAAAGAGTGAATTTAATGAGTTTGTCTTCACATATCTTTGATCAAGCAATTCAATTCGGTTTTGTTTATGTAGCACCAAATCAAAACAACAGACGCCTCAGGGCACTTTATATTGTAGGTTAAAGACCCTACAATAAGACAGAGAAAACCCCAACAATCAGGTGACCCCCTATAAACAAGCACTTCGCGACAGTGGGAAGGAAAAACCCGCGTTTTACAGGAGGAAACGTCCAGTAGAACCAGGCTCAGCGAGGGGCAGCCAAAAGACGCATCCAGTTTAATCTGATGAAATTAAATCTATATTAATAAAGAACATAGTGATTGTCAGATTCTCTTCTCTTGGAACATTTTATACAGTATTTACCTGTCCCCATCTGTATATACTCTTGGCATGTGCAAGTTTATCTTTTTATCTTAGATCTTGTGTGCTAAAATTAGAATGGCACCATGCACGTTACCTCGACACCTTAAACGAAATACTTGAGTGTATCGCAGTGTAATTATATCGATAATAATCAAATGTTTGAATAATGCACTACTGTCCTGTGCAGTGGGTTTGTACTAGTTAACAGGCAGGACCAGGTGAGAATTCTTTGTTTCACATCACTGTCACTCTCTCTCAGCAAGCAGCTTGACAGTATCTTAGTGTCAGGATTTGGAGAGTCCCTGGCTTTTAACCATCTTAGTTGACAATACCTCCATTTCTTGACAGCTTAAATTCACCCACTCTGTTGCTATGTGACAACATGAATTTCTCCTGCCTAACCCTTCCCTTGTCACTTTTCTTCCCTTTTCTTCTCTCGCCTGGTTATGCCTCTCCGTATTCAACAATCAATTATATTTAATGGCATTTCCTGGCCGAGATGAGTAAAGTCAGAAAACGTTATTTTTCCTAATTCTCACTGCAAACTGGAATGAGTTCAAGCTTTTTCTCTGAGCTAAAAGGGACAAGACGTGATTCGGAGGACGGCAGGTGTAGGAGCATAATTATGATTAGAGCTTTGCAGAAGTGTCCTGCCTGGCTTTTGGACTAGAGGCTGGATGACACTAAAGTGTTTGCACAAAATAACTTCCTTGGCAACAAAAATAAATGGCCACTGTGGGTCAAAAGCGATGGTGAGAAAATAATCTGCTGCTCCCACTTTTCACCTCAGCTGAATTCAGCCAATGACACTTTTCTGCCCTTCATTAAAAGCCCAGCTCTGCAGGTGTATAATATTCATCGGAGGTACAGGAATACTATTTTGAATATAGTCTGCAAAATGGAATGCCATGCGGTGTCAATATTGCTTTTGTGGTGCAAAGGAGAGTGTGCAAGCTTCCCCGCAGATCCGCAGCTAATTGGCTCACTCCGTAGTTTGCCAGGTCCTGTCCTATGGCTGTTCCTCAGTGCCCATTCACACCTTTCACCAACATCCCTGCAGGTGGAGTGTGAAATCCATTTGTTTCAAGGCAGGAACCAAAGCGATCTCCACCCTGTGACAGACCATTTTGTCTGCAGCTCCAGACAGTTCCTATTGAGCTAAACAGGTATAACTCAACGGTATAAGTCAGGCGGCTAATAGTGAATCATTAGCTTTATACCAAAGCGAGGTGTTTCGTGCTTGATGTGATGGCCACCCATTGTTCCCACATTTTTCCAGTGATAAGCAGACAATTAGTGGTTCGGCTCAACATCAGCGGGGGTCATGAATCATGTACTCGCATCATGTCGGCCTGATTCAGCTTGCTCAGTGCAAAATTAACCCCCGAAGATTGTGCTTTAAAAAGCGTCCTGGTGTTGTACACCTTACACTTTCCTCCCTGAAAGTGACATAAATGGGTCGTTACCCAACAGTGAAGAAGGGGCAGTTACGCAGTGTTCTGTTCTCATGGCATGGTTAATGACTGACCTTTTGAAAATGTGTACAGGAGTAGCCCTGAGAAATGAGTCTGCCATTGAGAACCACTGATGACCTGCAAGCTGACCTTGACTGGAGGTAAACACCACATTTGTTTGTGACCCTTTGTAGTAACTACAACCATTAGTGTGCTCCGAAGGCACTTGGGACCTGCCATTCCTCTGAGACTCTGTGGAAAGATTTAGAGACTAGTGTCACAAAGTTTGCTTCCTGACTGAGGAATAGTGCAGGCCTAATGAGAATGAGGAATTCAAAATGCTAAATTACCACAGTTAGGGCACCACCTGTCTCTGGTGTGCCCTGGTAATTATCTTGCATCACTACTTTCTCATTTCTGCCCACCGAGATGACATTAGCATAGAACAGGAAGGGCTCTGCATACACTAGATGAGGCACTTGGCTGATTGCATGCCAGTCCTGACCCCTATGTCCAACACACAGCTAGCGGAAGCTCTCCAGATCATAATGAACCCATAGGATGTTTTCTGGCTCCTCACAAATAAACAAAGGGCTCAAATGTTAGACTTTGTATAAATTAGCATTAATGACTTCATTATGTTTCTGGACACTGTTCTGTTCTCACGAACAGTACTTCATTAAGTGGTGTTGGGCATTTAATTGAAGTTCCTGTTCTGTTTAAAAGGTAGTTTGACAAGTTGCACAAGCGAACACCTGGCCCCATTTAGAGCAAACATAACAGATGTATGTTTATGAGCACCATGTGTCAGTTTAATGTGCTCAAACCAAGGGAAGGTGTTTTGGTTGAAATTTAAAACACATTTTGTGATTTTTCTAATATATCTTTGATGTTGACGGCAGTCTTAAAATGTGTGTGTGTGTGTTTGTATTGGCCTGTGCATTCACTTGATCTTGAGTATTCTTAAATTAGCCTAAGGCACAATGAGTTGCCCGAGGACTTGCTTTAATATGTCTTCAAATATGTGTATTTAAAGTTATTTCTTTACCTGTTTGAGTTCGTGTGAAACTAATTTGCACCTTGTATTTACATTATAAAATAGTGTGATGTATGTCTAAACATTATGTATGGTAGTGATGTGTTGCTTTGACATTCCGAATGCCTTCTCCCAGCCTTAGGCTAGGAAAAAAAAAAGATGAATAAAGTCCACAAAACAGATAATCTTAGTGATTGTCACTGAAGATATTTGAGTGCTGATTGCCTTATTTCCAATGCTGACAACAAGACAGCATTACAGAGTTGTCTAGCGCAAACCGCAGCTAAACAAATCACCTGGTGATGACACATGGAAGAATGCAGTGCAGATGAGACAACTGATTATAGGAACACCTGTGATCAGAATACATTATTTAAAAGGATTTATAAGTAGTAGTGTTATCACAGAGTTCTGTTCCTGGAATGGAGTGAACTGAAAGGGAAAATGCACACATTTCTTACAAATATAAACAGTGAAGGGGGGAAACGAAATTGTTCGCCTGAGTCTGTGCGTTCCTGTAAAAAAAAACAAAAAAAAACGAGTTGCTGCAATAGTTTTCTGTATGACTGTATCAGTCTCTCACATAGTTGCGGAGGTGTTTTGGCCCACTCCTGGTTTAGTTCACTGACGTTTGCAGGAATTCATTTATGCACAGCTCTCTTAAGAGCATTAAACAATGCTAAGTCTTTGCACATTTCTATTGCACTGTTGTGCCTGCAATGTCTTGTATCTGTATCGTTCTGTTCTGTCTGGTGTTCCACTGTCTTTGTTTTGTTTTTTTGCAATTTTTGCACATTGCACTTTATGCAGTCCTCCGTTGATTGTCTATTATATGTCATATATAGCAGCATGGTCTGGGAGGAACATTGTCTCGTAAAGCCACTTGACCTGACTCAACTTGACTAAGGTCTCGCCACAGCATTTCAGTCCGATTCAGGTCTGGGCTTTGACTTGGGCATTGCGACTCTGGACTCTTTTCCTGTTCTGTCATTTTCTTGTAGGTTTGCTGCTGTTTTTGGGATTTGTTGCATGACCCAATTTGAGCCCAGCTTTAGCTCTCAGACAGATGGCCTCACATTTAACACTAGAAGACTCTGGTATACAGAGGAGTTGCTTATCTTAACGACTTCAAAGTGCACATGTCCTGACTGCAAAACAAGCCCAAAGTCATCACCCCTCCACCACTGTGCTTAACACACTCTTTAGTCACTCTCCTTATTCGTATAGAAACAATAGGAGTCTACTAGCTCTGTGCACTATTTTATTCTATATACAAAAACAAAAAACTAACAGTACCAAAATGTTAGCTGTCAACATCACTGTGTAGAACAGTATTAAGACACTGTTACTAAGAAATAGGTAACCCTGTCACCGTGACACTATGATTAACATATGTCTGTTATTTATTGTTCCATGTTCAATTAGTCTGAATTAATTATCTGGACATTTTTTGGCCTCTTTAGTCTTTCCTGGGCTTGAGTTCTGCCAGATGTGCCTTAGGGACTTGAACCTAATAGCCTTTATCGATTCAGGCAATAGCTGTATGAAAACCTGCTTTTCCCAGGTCTAATTTTAATGTGGCTTTTGCACCTATGCCCAAAGAGCTGTCAATTGGTTTTCTGCCTCTTTATGGACCTGTAGGGGTGAGTTAGTTAATGATATCACCACAGTGTGAAGATTAGAACTCAATTATCTGCCTATGCCACAGACCTTGGTCCTGGCCCAACATATTAATCATGTTTCTTGATAGAGCTGAGCTAACGTGGGGGAAGAAGCTCATAGCCATATGGAAACTGTGCAGGGAAGAATATATAGTAGGTAAATAAAACAACTTAACAATTGTTTTCTTATACTTTCGTTTTCTACAGTACTGTATTGTAAATGTTTTCCTTATTTTAAATGCAAATCTTTCTTAGTACACTGCATACTTCCATTCACGAGTTTTCGGTTTAGGCTCCAGGATCAAAAGCTTTCAATTATTGTAAGTATTCTGAGAAATCCATGTGAACTAATTGAGCCCTGTAGTCCACATTTAAAGTTCCGTTTTAGTATTCAAATCACTTAACTGTCCCAAGGCTTCCTATATTTTCCATTCATGTTAAAGATGTGTTTTGAAAAGAGTCTGAAAATAGAAATTCTCACTGCTTTTCAACTCAAGCTTCAAAAGCACTTGGCGGGACAAACTAAATGGCAACATTAGAGCTGTACTGAATACTAGGAGATGCAGCCAGTTTGTGGATTATAATCTTGTTTGTTTGTTTGTTCTGCTTAATTGTAATGCATTGTCAAACCAAAAGAGAAGGCCCTCAGTAATTCTGCGATATATATTGTTTTAGATATTGTTGTAGCATATTTTATGACCCTATTTAATTTCTGCACAGTGAAATGCACCTTTTATTATTCGGTAAACAGGTGCGTTGCATGCATCAATTTTCCCAGTATAACTCAGGATGTCTTATCTTGATCCACTGCTATTTTTCCCTACAGGTGCATTTGCATTCACCTTGCTTTTTTTCTTTAATCATGAAGGATCATGGAGAAAAAAAAACCCTTTTTATCTTCTGAAGGTCAGTTTCAATGCTAGGCTCTAATCAGACTCTGCCTAATAGAGGTGTGTTTCATCAGAGGACTCCTGTGCTTCCTGCAAGGCATATACAAGATGCATTTTTGATGTGGTTTTCTTCTTAGAAAAATAGAAACCCTGTGATAGTAATGACATCACCCGCAGACTGCTACAGAAACTGATTGAAGAGTCTATTTTGGCTACAGGAGTTCTGTCAGTGGGATGCTCGCTCCTGGAGCAGGTCACTGTGATCTTTCTGGCACCCACTGGAGCTCACAAAACAGGCCCCCCTCCCAATGCTTCACCACATGTCCTGGTGGAAGGATACGAGTCCCCAAGGGAGGCTGCATCTCAGCCAGATGCCAGCCGACGCTACCTCCAACTGCTGTAGCGCTCCCATTAACATGCTGACAGACACAACATGCATAACAGCGCTTTATAAAGCAATCCTCCGCTCTAAACACTCACAGAATAGCTTCTGTTGAACCTCAACATTCCCAGGATTAAATTACTTTTATTTCTGATATTTTGCTTCTTATGTCTCTCCGCTTACCTCCCTTTGTTTTTGACTGTGATGAGATGAGACAGGAAAATCCATAAAGAAAACATTGTGGTTTGACAGTGACATGAAACACCCAAACTCATGCTTGTCTGTAAAAGTGCGAGTTGTCAGAAGAGTTTTGGTTGATATAGTAGCTGTTTTGTTGACTTTTTTTGGTTTGTTTATTTGCTTGTTTTGCTTTTCAGAGGAATAAGTCCCATTTTGTTTGTTCGGCCAGACACAGCCGCTGGATCAGTCACAGATCATCAGTGACGGTTGTGTCAAATAGGGATTGATTATATTTCAGATATAATAAAAGAAATACAGTGGTGCAAGAACACTACAGCGCCATAAGTATGATGCCTGACAAAAACAACAACACTTTGGAAGTTTCACTTTCCGGGGCGTGTTGTATCGTTCGTATAATTTTGCTTGTTATGCTTATTTACTGGTAACCGTGCTCCTGCCAGTTAAATTACCTATGACAAACTAAAATGATCTAACTCATTAGCATTATTGTCTTGTTCTAACAGGTATGCAGTGTGCTGCAGTGTTACTGACAAAGAAAGTAAAAGCTTCCCACCCACACAACAGGGTGACTTTCACCCTCTCGTTGCTTTGAAGTCGGATTCAAAGCATAAACCACAGAGGTTGGGAAAAGATAAGGGAGTGATTTTCCCCTATTTTTTCCCCCTACCATCCTTTATCTTTCTTGAGCGAGTGCAAGTTCACTCTCTTTGTGGTCAGCCCAAGTTTACGTTTCATCACAAAGCCAGTCTTGCCTCTCTCATCTGCTTGGGAAATAAAATTGTGGATTTGGACAAGCTCAATTGTTCGAGTTTTGATTTAAAATTTAGTTGCAGTTATAATAAAATGATGCTTATTTGAATAGAACTTGGCAGATGGCTTTTTGCTGGTTTATATTCAGCAGAGTGACAGCACACCTTTGTGGCAGGAGGTGAGGACAGTAAGAGGTTTGTCATGGGGCAAGCAAGCGTAAATAATTTAAGGAGTCGGGGAGTGAAGGGTCACGGTTCCTGCATACCCTGAAACACTGTGAAGGCAGCTTTGGGGCTGCAGGCAGGCTGCACACTTCGATACTTGTCTGAGATATTGTAGCCTGGTTTCAAATGATTTCTCACAGGAGCAAACTCCCTCACAGACTGACTGAAGTAAGATTTCAAACGTATACTTTTGTATCCTCATCGAAAACAGATATGCCATAACGAAAGAAAAGCTCATAGAAACTAAATGGTTTTCAGCATTTTGTATGCGGCATCAAGTTTCCTAATGATGCAAAAACACCAGTGTCTCCATTATCTGAGTAATTACTTTAGATGTTTAGATTTAATAAACACACTGCTGGTTTGTTAGAGTGTTGCAGAAAGCCTCTTGAAGGCTATTATTAGACAGCTATAGTCTACATTAGTGGCATCTGCTATTCCCATGCTCTCCTGCCACTATCTGTGCAGGCTAATAAATCACATACTGTAGCAGTCTACAGCATTGTGCTACAGGCAGGGGTATAACAACAGCAGTGTTGATACAGGAGCACCTATGTAGCAGGCTCCAGCCCCCTATGATCTCTTTCATTTCACTCCAACCCTCTACCCTGCAGCACTCAGGCTTACACAGAGGACACTATCAAAGCATCAGCCACAAAAAAGGAGACGAGCGCAAACATATATTTAGGAAATGCTGCAGTGTTCAGAGCTGTGGCAAATTGGTATTGTTACGGTTCCTCATTTTAGGCTGCTCTGCTTCACTGTGCCATTGCACTAGCCTGGTAGACTTTGATGGTGGAAAAAGAAAGGATGAGGCTAGGATTAGTTTAATGCTACTAATTAACAAAAGACAGAGGAGAGAAACATGCTATCTGGTTCTGGATGTCATGCGGCCCTTTACCACATCCTCTGCTGTTAATTACCTCTGGCGTTTCGCTATCTCTCCCAGGAATGGACAGGGCACGCATCTCTTGAGCTGCTCCATGCATGGTCATTAGAAGAAACAGATTTATCCCAACCAACTGGCAGCACTCGGCTGTCATTAAGTGACAGCACAATGGCAACCTATTTTAAAACATGTTTCCAACTATAACAAATGCATATTTTTGTGACTTATGTTGGGATTGTGTTTTTTTTTAATCATGCTAATAGTATGCATAATGTTTCTATGTTTCCTAACATTACTATTTGAGTACCAGGCGTTATAATAGGTTCAACTCTTATCACATCCCTCACATTTATTAAATAGATGATCTATCAAGAGCTTGATATCCAATTAAGATAGCAATTGAGTATGGGATTTGCCAGATGGATAATGTGAAAGTGAGCTTTCCCACTGTAGAGTAAGTGGAAACAGCAGCAGCAGATCTCTGTATTGTCCTGCAAAGCCACGTGAAGTCCTGCCATACAGATGTTTTATGTTGTATAGTCTTGATAAGCGAAGAACAATAGGCTATTGCCTATTTCCCCATTTTTAGCAAAGCTCGTGCAGCTCGTTTATTTGGCTAATGATGTGGCAGCTATGGAGTGCATAATCATAAAGGTAGGGGTTAGGAGTTACAGTCAGTGTTTACATCTACATGTGAAAAAAGGGGGGTAATTAGATTGGACCGAGACATAATAGGTGGTGCCACACAAGCTGGTTTGAGTCTTTTTGAAACTGTGTATCATGTGAGGATTTTTATGCACATCAAGCTCTGAGCTTTATACAGAATAGTGCAAAAACAAAAGCAGTAACAGGCAGTTCTATGGACAGCATCACTGATGAGAGAGGTCAGAGGAGACTTGCCAGACTAGTTGGAGCTGACAGAGAGGAAACTTTAACTCAGATGACCACTCTCTATAGCTGTGGTGAGCAAACTCTGAATGCACAACATGTCCAAACCTGAGGTGGATGGACTACAACAGAAGACCATGTCAGCCAAAAACAGAAAATCTGTGACTGGTGGGCACATACTCACCAAAATTGGACAGCTGAAGACCTAAAATCACATGGTCTTAATGAATCTCGCTTCCTGCTGATGCACATTGATGGTGAAGTCAGAATTTGGCATCGCCTGTATGAATCCACGACTCCAACCTGCTTTGAATCAACAGTCCAAGCTGCTGTGTTGGTGTGATAGGGATAAAGTCAGTCAGTGAGCACTTGGAAGCTACAGCCTGAGTATTGTGGCTCACCATGTGCATCCAATACATGGTCACAGATTACCCATCTTTTGCTGGCCACTTCTAGCATCATAGTTCATGTTAAAATGAGTTCAGTGTACTTTAATGGCATCCACAGCTGCAGATGTGAATTCAATAGAACACCTCTGAGATGTGATAAAATGAATGATTCACACCATTAATATGCAAACCCGCAGAAATGCAACAATACTGTTCACACAGACACAGGAATGATAAGGAAGCATAGGGAAACTGAATCTTTTTCAGCATAATAATTAATGTTACAAATATGTTTCAGTTTGCGTGTGTTGTTGTCAACTGGATGTAAATTACCAGTAGCTGTTAATAGCCACCACATTGTTCAACAAAGTCGAGACTTTAAAATAGAGTGCCTGTGTTAATTGGTTGTTGAGCCATTTGCATTTGTTTCCAAGCCACATCTGCTGAGAGCAGGAGCATCTGATTTTAAATAACTGGTGCAAAACTTTATAATCACCACCTTCAGAAGTTTTCTATAAAGGTGTAAAACATCCTTAGCAGTGCAAGTGTTTCACAGTCTTGATTCATATTTCTGTGGCAATGAATTCACTGCATGCTGACCTCTAGAGAATACCTCATGGCCAGAAGGCCTAATCCAGTTACAATGTGTGCACCAACCATACTTTATCACTGGCAACTGTATCTACCTTTCCTCAGGCTGTGGGACCACACTCTGGAGAAAAGATGCCTCAAAGCTCTACTGTAGACTTGGATCACGTTGTCCTAATCCATTCCAAAGCATAACAACTACATCCTAGGAAAACAAAACTTGCCCTTGGCTAGAGCTTAGGGGTAGCTCACACCTGTCTGCTTGGTATAGTCTCTGTTCTTGTGTGTTTCCAGAAGGGAAAACTGAATAAACAAGACACGCCATTTGCCCTGTCTTCATGGAGAATTAATTAAATGCTAGATTTGTATGTGCTTCTTATGATCTATAAGTGGACTGAAAAACCAGTGACTTACCTCTAAATATTAAAGGTGCAGTTAGTACATTTTTGAGTTTATTTAATACAAAACAAGCATACTTGTTACATAGATTAATTATTTCAGTTTGAGAAAGTCACCATGTTGTCCCTCAATCTTGAATACATGAGATGGCTGCGTTGGACATTGCAGTTCTACCTATTTTGGTAGAACTGCAATGTTGGCTAGAGATCGACCACATAGAGTACACCAAAGATGGAGAAGAGACCTCATAGGCGCTTGCATGTGGTGGAGGCAAGTTGTAACTTGTGCCTGCACCTTCAGCCTCAAGATATGAAGGGTCATACCCATATTTTATCTTATGAGAAGGGTTCCCCCTCACCAAAGAAGCAAAAATGCAAAAGCAAAGACAGGTTTACCAATGCTGGCTAACAGCAGCTAATAGAGGCTAACAGTGGCAAAAACAGAATTGTTTACCAACAGAAAGGTTCACCATATTCTCAAAAACTCACCTCACTTTTGCTGTTATTTCACAAGAGTGAGTGTCACTGGCTCATTGACTGTCACTGGACTCTTTTTACAAAGTTTTACAGCCTCTGACAGAATAAATAGTTGTGGACATGTCTCATCTGAGATTGACAGGTGAGGTAAACAATGGCCAACACCCAGAAGCCAAAAAACTCACTTTGATATATGGGTACAGTCACTACAGATCAACCTTGTTCAAAGTTTTTGAGGTAACTTGGGGTGAAAACTTAAAATACTACAAAATATTTAATTGACACATATGTGGTTTTTTTGTTTTTTTGTTTTTGTTTGTTTCCTGATTACTTGAAGTTGATATTATTCAAATATGCTAAAATATGGTGTGTACAAAAATGTGTCTCTTACACAAACAGCAGCAGAAGGAGACTACCGTTACAGTCTACAGTTAATATGTTGATCTCGCTTGGCTAACTAAAACATGTTTGTCCTGCAGTGGCCACCGTAGCTTGAATTGGCAGGTGGTAAGAAAACAGAACTCAGGTGACTGCAGTCTGCACTCTACTGACATCTAGTGGTGATATTTTACTCAGTGTACCTTTAATGTGTACAAGTAAATATAGAAGGTTTTCTTATTAATCTGCTTCTGCTGTGAGATATCTGCTTAGTCTTCCGACCCTTGTAACTTTTAAGTATACTTTTAATTTGACTTTTTCTTAAATCAAATCTCACACAAAAGAAAGGGAGCCACATTATCCGGCAGATGCTTTGGTTGGGTAAATATACAGCACTTACTATTCTTTGTAATGCGATTGGTTCTCTGTCTCTGAACATTTTCACTCGCTTAAGCAGCTATTTAAAACCAAGTCTATTTTCAGGTAACATAAAACTCTTGGAGACAAATGGCTAAACATCTGAGTACGCCTCCATCTTTGTTGGATTTAATCCTTATTGTAGAGAGCAGATGACAAACGGTGGAGTAGAGCGTACTTTACCAGCTAATTTTGGGATTTGTGTTTTCTGGCTTGCACATCTGATGCCAGTTTTCGTAGGGGTTGGACCAGATTGTGTCTGGAAGTTGGATCATAATTCAGAAGGCTTATCAATCTGGTCATGTACAGTAAATATTGATATGTTTAAATCCTTAGTTTGTTTAATATATTCATATAGTGCAGTAGCCATCGTTCAACAGGCCATTCTTCAGTCTCCCTAATATGTGCCGTTTTCCTTCATTTTTCAATGTCATTCATTTGAACCCCTCAACTCTTTCTTGTATAACACTGTGCAGGTAAGTAATAGCTGCACTGTTTATTACTGTATTTTTTTTTTTTAATTTCACATGAAAATGATGTGGACAACTCATATCCTCTAGCTGTCTAGTTGGTTGAAGCAATCACTTCTGTTGCCTCCTCGTGGCTCCTTTTTATTGATTGTCTGTATTACTCCCTGCTATGCACTCAAAATTACCTGCGCTAGATGATACAGATAAATTAAAGGCCAGGCATTTTAACGTAATGCAATTGCAGGGGGTTTGGAGGTGGAGGGTTATGCTGCTCTGAATCTCCTTTCCTCACTTCTCTTTTCTGCTCCAGTGAAGTTTTGTAATTAGATTGTCATAGCACAGACTGCTCTCGGGCCTGCTACTGTTTTATATGCAGATGGCTCAAATGATTTGTCTCATGATTTCATTGTCACTGTTTACTTGACTTTGTGTTGCAGTGACAGTTCTGTTGCTCTGGAGGTAAGAATGGCTTAGGGGAAAGCACAAATCAGAGAGAAATAAACAGTGTTTACATGAGAGTGCTCATAATTTCATAATTAGTCCTTTTTGTGTTCTTGGAAGATAATCCAATTAGAGTGTCCAATAATGATTAACTCACTGTATATTAATCACTTTCTAACACAATAGTGCACTAGTTGTCAGGAAGATTGCCAGTGGGACTAATGACAAATCACAGTGATATGAAGGATTGTGCAACAGCTTAAACTCAAGTCCTTTTGAGAAATATTAGTCAACTTTTTTCCATGCCCTTACTTGTAAATATGTGCTAATGACTGTACATAAACAGGATGCGCAGTTCTCTGGAGACATGTCAAAAATACTTTATGAGTTGAGCTGTGGGGAATGACCTTTACTCAGTGTTTTAACAATCCCACTGTTCAAAGCTCAGAATTCCAATTCAATTCCCATATTTAATTGTTGCCTACCGTACTTACAGAAAAGTCATGTGTAAAGTGGTTTGGCTGCTGTACAAGCATGTTTGCTAAAGCCCGGCCAGATCTGTGTTGTGCTCCAGAGGAGCGGGCCAAAACCAACAGATGGGTAGAGCAGAGGAAATGCTGCTGCAGTGTTTGTCCCAAACACCATGCCGCGCGGGTGTCCCTCCTCAGAGACTGACCACTTGGCCTTACATCCACTGTGCTGATGCCAAGAGAGAAGGAGAAAGCGGGAGGGAGAGGAATTGTGCAGCAGACAACAAGAGGAATGCCATGGGAGGGGAAACCAGAAGTCAGCTAAGCTAGATGATCTCCTTTAACCGTGCAAACCTGCAGAAATATACGGATGCTATGCACAGACACATTAAGTCGAACAACCTTCAGATTTAGCCTAGCAGGATTTGCTCACTGATGTCATGATGCAGATGCCTTCCACATGTTAGCTAGAGTGCAGGTCAGCCAGGTGCCTGCTATTCTGTGTGTGTGTGGGTGGAAGTAGTGCAAGGGGAGCACTAATGCTTAATATGAGCTGCTTCCCTTCTCCCTCCAAATAGGATATAATATCTGCTCTTCATTAATGATGCAGGGCCCAGCCCCGTGCAGCAGAATGCATTAGAGCTTTAATCAGCAGATATGATTGCTTTGTACTTCGTCTGACTGCACTAGGGGGCTTAATGGGGGTTTGGTGGCGGTTCATGACAAGGCTGATGACAGGAGAAAAGTGAAATGAAAAGAAATAAAACATTTTAATGATATTCAATCTGACAGCATCTTAGAATGATTTTAAAAGGACGTAGTCAATATAGTCGGGTTTTTTTGGCTCTCAGTAGCTTTTGCATTTGGAAGCGTGAGTGTAAAAAAAACCCTTAGTCATAACCAGCATCTGAGTTCTTTTCAGTGGTAATTTGGCCATAGAAACCAGGATTCTTTCCAAAGGGAATAAAGAACATGGCAGAGTGAGATGATCCTTAGTGGTGACTTCAAAAACTGCCCAAGTGCCTTTCAAGCCACATCTAATCTTTCTTCTTTTTCCTTTTTCTGCCATTAATTTTCATCCCAAAATAATGAAATGCAAATATTTCTCATCAGTTCTCTGGGAAAAGACTTGTGACTAATTAGAGATCTACAATGTAAAGAATCCAACAAGGGACAGGACTTTATCCCTTTGGGACTCCTCTGGTTCCCACTGTTATTCTTGTACAGCATGCATACTGGAGGATGACTTTGATGGGGTTTTTTTGTGTTTTTTTTCTGGCCAAAATGTACCCCAGCTCTCTTTCCTGCATACATTAGACACTGTATCTATCGTATGTTCTCTCCAGCTTTTTGAAGCATTACTATTTCATATCATGGTACCGCTTTCTAGTTGATGGTATTACAGTCATAATTGTCTTAAGAGCTTGTGCACCCCATGATTTAATAGCTTGTAGAAGCACCCTTAGCAGTAATATCTTGAAATAATGACTTTTTTGGTAATAATGTGAGAGACTTCATCAGTCATTCACATCTTTTTGACCTACTCTTCTTTACAGCGTTTCTTCAGTGCATTGAGGTTAATTTATGTACATCTCTATTAAGGTCTTTGGAACAGCCTTTCAGTCAGGTTGAGGTCTGGATGTTGACGCCTTGATTCTTTTTTTTAATCCAGTCATTCAGTTGTAGATTGACTGCTGTGCTTGGGATCATTGTACAGGTACTGTCTTTGAAATTTAAGAAATGTAACATTTAGCATGGTAATTGAGACCTGTAGTCCTAAATGTAGCTCTTTGGTGCTCTTGTAATATCTCTGAGCAGTGCATGTTCTGACATTTAGGTACATTTACTATGGTGTCCAGTCCTGGGTAGGTTGGCAGCTGTCTAGAATTTTTGTCCCAGATTGATGGTCAACAACAACTGGTTCTTTAAGATCATCGCGGATGTCTTTCCACCTTGGCATTGTGTCAGCATGCACCTGAATGCTCCATTGTCAAAACTTCAGCTTTTCACGAGGTTGTCACACATGCTGATGATCTGTTAGTCGAGTGTATTTGATTATCACCACCTGGCTGCTATTTACCCTCTTAATTCCTATGGCAACCGTAAAGGCGTACTTAGTTTTTCACACATTGCTTCAGCATTTTGGCTCAGCTGTTGTTAAATGAATAATAGCACGGTGTAATATGTCATGTGTTTTTCAGCCGAGGTTGTATTTAACCAAATTTACCACCTGTTCAGGAAGAGAGGATTTTTTGATAAAGTCCGGATGTGTAAAACCTTAGAATTGAAAAAGGGTGCGCTTTCTTTATACCGTGACTATGTGAAGATTCAACTATGTTAAAAAAAGAAGAAAAACAATGTGTCTTTCAAACCTAGGCCCATCCAGCACCTTGTCACATACTGTCTTTAACTTTAAACTTAAGATTTAGGTTAAGCAGATCTATTTTGAACTGAAATGTATCCTGGTTTTTGAAAGAAAGTTTCCAAATAAACTATTCTCTTGAAGAAAAGTGTGTGTACAAATGTTATCTCCATTATACTTGCCAAACTGTTGTTTATAATACCTTCTTTGTCTCACAGTGGAATTTTTGGGTTGTGTGAATGAATCTGCCATCTGCTGAATGGGTTGAGATACTTTCATCAGCATCATCCTTGAATCCCACTCAAAGGACTGGTTATTCATGCATTTGGCACACACTTGTATCCTGGAATGAAAAATCCCTGAAACACTGAACTGAGTCAGGATTTATCTGACCATACTGGGGTCTGAAGCTTTGGTCCAAGGTGAAGAATCAAAGCTGGCAAGAGCTTGTGCAGCTCGTGTCTGCCAGTGCTGCCAGTACCCCTTCCCTTTTTTACACTGTTGTTACATTATGTTGTTCTTTTAAATACGTTAATATAATATTCTTACCAATTCAAAAGAATTTGTACATTCGTGAAACAAAAATGCAAGATGCAAAGATGCACTGATGAATGCATCAGTGCATCTTTGTGCAGACCTGCAGTTTCGAGTAAAGCAAAGGTTTGAATTTTTAAGTGCAAAGGCAAATCATTCAGGGAGAGTCAATACTGCAATATCTAAAAATATATACCAGCCTGGCAATGCTTGAAACATTTGGGATAATGAGTCTTTTCCTTGATCTCTTTTAAGATAAATTATCCAGCGTGTCTGTTTTGATTCACTGCAAAGGTTTTATTGCATTTCAAGAAGCTGTATAGGCCAAGACACTGATATAACTTTTCCTGCAGTGTAGGATATGCTTCATATTAAGATATTGCCAAAGAGGTAATACCCCCCCCCCCTCAAGGTTCTCTTCCTAAACTTACCTGTTTTTCATTGGAGTCATTATTCTGCACTGACCTCACTGGGCGATAATTTTTAGGTGGGCATTTTAGATACAAGTTGCAGGGTGAAATTTAAGTACGTTAATGACTCCTGCTGTACCCGCCAAGGCAGAATTAATTTTACTCATACACTTAGTGACTCTGCTCAGAGATGTCACTTAGCCCTTAACAGAGGTGGCAATTTGCCTGGCAACATAAAACTGTGTTTGTTTAAGAGCTCATCAGGGATTATTGGCTGTTATTATGTCAGTGGAAATCAACAGCCTGCTGTGGAAATTGCCTAAATGGATTTTGTGCATCAGCCATCATGAGGGATTTATGTAGTAGATATTTGATAGGTATGGTCAACATAATTTTAACATTAACATGGAAATCCCTCACTTGTCCATGCCCTCGCCTGCCTGTCAGCGTCGTTTCCTTTTTGCAAACAGAGTCAGGCTGCTACTGTTTGTTGTCATGAAAGAATCTTATTTGTTGTGACAGCTTGGGTCTGTCTCTGTATGTGATGGGGATTTGGCCTGGGGAGGTTATAGTGTCTGCTGACTACCCATGCCTTTCTTTATTCTAGCACCACTGGCCCTTTGTCAGATGTTCGTTCACCCTGAATGTGATGTGACACTTGCTTTCTAGTGAACAGTTTTGCATGACGGCATATTCCTGCTCTCATGTTGGAAAAACTAATAGATGAGCCATATATACTCAGATAATAATGCTCGCCACCCACACATTCTCCACAGTGGTGTTCGTCTGCAGGTTGAGCCCCATTGTTAAACGTTATAATGCTGAAAATAGGACATGATCTGATGTATGTATACATGCAAATATATTCCTAATTGATTTTTGGTGTTTCATATGCACAGATCTGTAACAAGATGCTTTAATGAGTTGTGATCTACATCCTAGTAGCGCCTTGCCCTTCCTGTAATTCACCTGCAGAGCCCCTGTGGGGAACTGATTCTTCATCTATAACGTCACAACTTTGACTGACAGGGAGGTGTACTCCTTGTGGAGAGTACACAGAAGCCACTCACTGATTATCTATCCTGTCCTTGGGACATGGCTTTTTTCCACATGTAGACAAATGAATATCAGTCACGCAATTTAAAATCCTCAGTGTGTTTTTTTAAAGACCTTTGGAAGCCCCCCCCCCCCCCCCTTCTTTTTTGTGCACAGAAAAGCTATCTCTCTCTTTCTTTTAAGCACAACAAAGTATCGTACAGTGCAGGATTTTATTTATTTATGTTTACAAGACTCCTCTGTCTTCCTGAATGCTAAATGTAGATAAGCTAATTTTCCTGAGCCGATTATCAGCTTCAGAAACAAGTGGGCAGGCCACAGAGCACATTCAAACATAAATTGAAAGAGCAGCAGAGAGAGGAAGAGAACTGTTTAGTTCCCCTCCTACGTAGCTGGAAATGGATCTCAGCAGTGGCATTTCTCCTCGGCTCAGTCCTGAGATTTCCCCCCTAGCTTTAAGAGACGCTGCTGCTTGCCACACTAAATGCCCAGTAATTTATTTGTCCTGTAACTCAATAGGAGTGCAACTGATATGACGGAGTTTCACTATAAACAAAAGGAAAGACTTCTCTTTGTAATGATTTGGTGGTAACCTCATAAGATCCTCATTTGGTTCTTCTGCTCTCTGTATAAATTAGTATATTTTAAATAAACTTTTACTTTATATATGGAAGTAGTAGTATTTTATATATAGGACTATATAAACCATTTGACTTTTGTTGTTGTGAAGTAAATTTTTTTTTAAATAATTTGTAAACAGTACAACTTCCAGTCTATGGAATTTGAAACCAATAAAGAAACACAAGAATATTTCCCCTGACTCAGCTTATTAGATTAGGCGTGAATGAAATATTAGACTTTTCACTGAGGGTTTCCATATTTTATAAAGAGACTTCAATAATCCTGAGCTTGGGCCGACTTCTCTGCAATTAAGCCTGTGCTTGCATGGACTTCGTTAACTTTGTGATGGAAGCGAGCACTGTAGCATGCACTGCCTTGAGGTCACCCTGACCTTCAGCTACTTTTGTGAGACTATTCAAATCTATGCAGCATGGACACAAATATGACTCAAAACGCCTGCGCTTGCCTGTTTTCCTGTCACAGCAAGGGTATGCCTGAGAATGACTTCATCCGGGGGACATTTACATTAGTAAATAGCACAAAACTGACAGGCTCTTCTATAAATGAGCGAGTATGCTGTCCTATCAAAAGGCGAGATGGCTGCTGGTGGGGAAATGGGACGTGTTAGGGGCATATGAACTGTATATGCCTGCTGACAATGATGAATGTTGGCTCCAAAATACAGTATAAGTGATTTTCTGTGCTTTATTTATTTATATACTCCATGAAATTGGGGCCATTTTGACCAATCTGATTAGGATGCTACTGTATGAGAAAGGAGGGGAGAAAGCTGCCGCAAAGGACACTCGCCAAATGGCCAAATGGATATTGGTCTCTGTCAGAGTGCCTCTAACAGCACTGGTAAAGGGTAAACAGTGACCCCCTGCACCTCCTGGCATGCTCTCTAAATGCACTGTGTGGAGACAGTGTATTAAACTCCTTCAGCTCACAGTAAACAGAATCAGTGCACCGGTAACAATAAAGATTTTAGTTTGTGTTGAGATGTCCGGTCCCTTTCGTCATAAGCATCCTCATTCTCCTCCACGGACAGCAAGTGATTGAAACCTGTCTTGTGCTCGCTCTCGTTTTTCTTTCACTTCTCGGGCAAGCACCAGCGCTAGGAGTCACATTCTTTTAGGAGCCGTGGTACAAAAGCCGTAAAGTTGCCTCTTTACTTCATAAAACTGTTTTATAGGCCCTGATGTTTTAATGGTGTTTACAAGGTTTGGATGAACGCAAGCGTTCTGTCAGAGACTCGTGATCAGTGCTGCTCAGCTGTTGCAGTCTGGCACTCAGCTTTCTTCAAACCTGTTTTATGCCTTGAGAAAACATCACAATTATTCAGTTTGTAGACAAGTCGGTAAGGAAGCACTGAGGAAGTTGCAGTACACTACAGCGGGAGTGTGGTGAATTCAGATACCTTTCCTACAGTCCATGCTCATGGAAGAAATGGAAAGCAAACTCTGAGCTACAGTTAATGCTACCTAGTGACACCAATCTATGCCAATAGTCTGTATACATGAGATATTATTGAATCCACCATAGTCACTCTTTATTTGTAGCTCCAAATGTATAGAATATTTGAAGCACCCCCAAATTTGTCGAGCTCTGTCAATCACAGCATAAACAAAATATTTAAGAAATATAAGATGATTGCTCCTAATTGGACTAATCCTCTTTCAAATCGGTCTAGCACATATTTTCTATAGTCAGGGTTTGTTTCCCTTTAAGAACAGCTACAGATAGGGCTTGCAGTATCAACACACTACTGAATGACCAGTGTGTCATACTACTCAATTCCAATGCCCTTTACACTTCTGGGGCTTTTCCTTCTTTGCATTTTCCCTCTGATTTATTTCAGCCCCAGGGGGGTGGTTAGGCAGGTTAGCAAGGTTGAAGCATCAATACATACCCTCTGTGTTTGAACAATCTAAATCATATTAATATTTATCAAGCACGGGCCACCTGCTTGCTTTTTAACTAAGTTTGAAATGTTGCACCATTGCCGTTGTCACAGTTGCTGTCTGCTTTTGGGAACAAAACAGTGTAAATGTGCATGCTGTTTGTAACCTTTCTCACCTGTCTTGATCTCTGCTCTCCCGCTGCGCTTTTTTAAAGTGTCTGTTTGTGAAGTGCGTCACCAGTGGCCTATTCATTCTTCAACAGTGGCTGACATTAGGCTCTGTGTTTACATAGATCCGTAATGCTCTCAGTCAATGAGATGATGTCTTATGCTCTGTTGAAATGCTGCCATGGAACATATTCATCTCAGGTATGGGGCTGCATACCTGAGATGGATATGGTCCAAAGGCCCAGTCCATTAACACATCCACTTCTGATCCATAAATCACTGTCCAAGGCCTCCTCAGACAACACCGCCCTTTTGGAAGACTCTGGTCTCCTCCGCTATTCACATATGAGCCACCTCAGATAAATCAGATCGTTCTCTTCTAGCACTTTCATTCTTCTTTCATTTCTGCTGTTTATCTTCTCTCCACATCTCTTTGGACAGATTTTTATTATCCTATGGTTTAGTATTAGCACTGAGTTTTAGTATTTATTTTTTCCTTTGCACACTGTTTAGATAGAGGGTAATAACATACCATGAGATATTGTGCAGTGAAAGTCAACCACAGTGATCTTTTGCAGATACTTCTTCATTAAAACTGCTCCTATTATGGACTTATAACCTTTAATCGAGTAGTTCTAGATTTGATTAGACCTGATCTGTGATTGGCACAGATTCATTAAGGTCACAAAGGAGAAAATGTGTGACCTGGCACCTTTTCTCGATGCAAAGAGAAAGCAGGAAGCTGTAGATGCTGCACTGTGTTTACAGTCCTGTGTCTTAAAGTGCTCCACATGCAGTTCTTTGAACCCCCTTGCACTCGTGAAGTGGCATTTCTCTCCCTGTCAAAGAAATGGAGTCAATGTAGTCTGTGTGATGAAGCTTTATGCTGGACCCCTGACAAATTAACTCATTAATGATAGATTTAAATTGAACATGTATGAAGAAACCATTCATCTATTCATGGAATCCCATTTGTCCTGTTTTATGGAGTGGTGCTTTTGACAGGAAGTAACAAAATGGAAAAACCTAATCGTCCAAGAAAGATGGGCTTTTTTTTATTTTATTTTATGAAGGCCTTTCTCTCCATCTGCTTTACAATTCCCCAACACAAAGAATTAATTTGAGTTTTTCTTTTTTTCATGGTACAAAAATGATGACGGGTCCTGATTAGAACTTATTATTGTACTTAAATTGAAATGCAAGATATGCCCGTTTTTATGATTATCTGCAAATTTCTAAAGCTTTTATTCACCTCATTGTAAGTCCTGCATTTTTTTTTTCTTCTTCTTCTCCTCTTGCATACCTCACACCCTTGGCATGGAATATGGGACAGTGAATGTGAGCACAAAGAATATGAAGTACTATGGCAGAAAATATTTCTTGTAGCAAAGGATGGCGGTGTTCCTCAATCCCTTCTGGGGTATTATGAATGCCAACAGGAAGAAGATTGGATGAAGAAGAAAAAGAGGAAAAGAAAAAGTGAGTGCAAGCATGAAGGAAAACCAAAGTGAAGAGGAGGGGGGGTAAACTGGAAGAAGAGATGCCAGCTCATTAAACATGTACAGTTAAGAGCCATGAAGCAAAAAAAAAAAAAAAAGGGGGGGGGGGGTGAAAAGTTTTTTCTGCTGGGCTTAGAAGCAGACAAGCTGGGTATGGCCATGCTCAGTGGGCCTCATGCAGAGCAGCAACCCCCTATTCTGTCAACACACATACGCAGCATGTCATCACTGATAAACCCTCTGTGAAAACGAATACAGTCTAGTTCACAAGAAAAACAGATAATGTGGCGGAGGCAAGATCAAAAAAGAAAAGGCTCAGATTCGGAGCGATTTCATACAGTGGCACTGATTACTTTTCTCCTCTCATGTGTTTCTAAAACATACATTAACAAGAAATGCTGTAGCATGTGGATATGGTCTTTAATGGAGAGGACCCCATTATTTCTCGCTACTGAGATAATATCAGCTATTACATTTTCTCAGAAGTCATAGAGGCCTCTGCACAAAGAAAAGTGCCTCCTTTTTTGCTGGCTGAGTACGTCTGTAAGGGTGTTATTGTGCAGTCTCGGTAGTAGTAATAGCTGATGGGAAAGTTTCATAAAAAGATTTGGGTTTTGCGGAAGGAATGAGATTTAAAATACTTGAGTAATTCTTTTTAGTTTGTTAGCAGTCATTTTCCAAGTCTTTCATTTAACTTCCTTCACTCTGAATGTATCAGCATAGTATTAGTGTTCTCTGGTAGTTTGCAAGGACAAGTTAATCATTATAATTTTAAGGATTTAAGCTGGATAGGTCTGACAGCCCGAAGCTTGTTTAATGACTTATTCAAATAATAGAACAGGATTTTATTTTATTTATTTTTTTGGAAGCAAAATGTGTTCTCATAAGTCTCTCAAATAACTGCCATGATCGGGCTGTCATTATATTACAGAGCCATTATCAGTTGGCGCTTTTCCTGAGCAACAAGTGGAGCAACAATGATACAATACGCTGTGTTGCCCTGTATTCCACCAAGCATGACACTGTGTGGCAAACATTACATTATTGAATAAGTGGAGCCTCCTTGGCAGGCCAGATCCACCAGTTATTCTTATGAGGATCTGATGTCATTAATTATCTTTTAAGCACTTTTCTCTTTGCAGTAACAAGATTAGTGAGTTCCTCTGCATATTGGAATTAGCTATACCATGTGCAAAAACAAGAGCTTGTCTGAAGTTTGTTAAACTTTGTGTGTGTGTTGGTAATTACAGCTCCAAAGCACAGGGTTTAGACCTTTTTCGTTTTTGGACCTGACATTATGCTATGGAGCTTTGTGCCTTTGTTGCATAATCCAAAAACATTTAGGTCATGTGAACTGAACCCACAACTGTGTAAAGTAGATTTGAGTAAATCATTTATGTGCCTTTTTTCTGTGAGCCTACAGCCGTATGATGGACAGGGACGTTTTCTTCCCGTTCACCTAATTCATGTTGAGGTAGGTTTCACTCTTGCCGTGACCCGTGATGAGCAATGATCTGTCATGCTGTCTATCTGCTATCATCTATATCTGCATTTCTGGCACCGCTGTCTCCCTCCTCCGGCGCCGTTTCTGTGGATATCATAATGAAGGAATGAGGAGAAGATAGGATTCCTTGTATCCTTGTTTAAGTGTGATATGCAGCACTATGGGCTGAGGAATGTGTGTTCGAATGAGTTTTGACATTCACTTTGCTGCATGTCCAAACTGGTAGCACAGTGCATTATTCACTCATAATGCACTCTTTGTGTAATGCTAATGCTTTCTCCCTGTTCCAAATGCCAATTACATTTTAGCAAACTTGTCACTGCATAACCCAATTTAATGCCAATCCACTTGCCCAATTCCAAATGGCAGTCAAAAAGTTGCCGTCTAGAAAAATAGAGATTGCCACTCATAATATTAATGTCTCTGAACAGTCTTTGTGGACACGAAAGACAAAAAAACATGAACGACTTTTGATTAAATGTTCGTTCATAGCTCTAGAAGAGTAACCCCCACCACCCCATAATCCACTATCTTCATATGAATTTCTGTGGCTCCTCTTGAGAGTCGTCCAGTATAACTTATTTTTATGTCAGAGCACTTCAGTGCTTTTCCATTTGCAGTTTTGCAGGTAAGAAATGTTAAGCGTGGGACATAAAGTTTCACTCCCGACTGATCACTAGGTCAGTGGCAATGATGCGGGGAGCAGAAAGCAGATGTTCGGGCTGGAACAAAAGTAGCCAAGGGTTTAGTGGGCAGAAAATGCTAGGATCTCACGTTGTGAGAAAAAGACTCGCTCTCACATTATCAGCATTCACATTACAAGCTCATTAACAAGAATAATGGAGCTCAATAAAAGCAATCAGGCTCTGAAATAAACTACAATTAAACAACCTTATTTTTCCCCATTAGAGGAGAGGCACCCCTCTGGGCTAGAGCAGAGGGACATTGCTTCAGTCTTTCCCCATCTGCCACAGACAGACATTTTTACTTTGCAGTCATGACAGCCACATACTGTAAACATCAGAGGGAAGGCAAACAGGACAAAGCGGATTTTTGAGTGTTCCTGTGTTTTGAAGCCTCCAAATGCGTCTGTCATGCTAAACAAACACATCCCAAAGCTTTTAATGTCTAGTTACATTGCACAAACACATTGTTTACTGTTGTCTTTCTGCAGAGCATCATTCCCTACATAAATCCACCCAAAGCTTGAAGTGCGGACTGTAGTGCTCGAGCACGTCACAGGGCTTCGGTTTTGGAGCTGCCGCACCAGGAAATGCCTGTCTGCTTAGGAGCTGTAATTTAATTGAGGGATTAGTATGACTGTGCAGGGTGTAATATACTACTTTCAACACCTGCCATTTAACCTTGCTGGTGGTGAGCAGGACTTTCAGGAACAGAGAGAGGGGTTACCTTTAATCGTCAACATGCTGGAGCCCTGAATGGTGGCTGGGGGTTTTCAAGCCCCCTTATTGATTCCAACAGATGGCAGAACCAGAGAGAGTTTTTTTCCGCTGACTCCATGCCCAGACGAACAGCAGTGGAGAGCCTGCCATGGCTTCATTAAATATTCACTCACAGCAACAACACACACACAAAGACACGACACAAAAGAAGCACAATACAACTTCCAGTGTGCAGATATTTAGGCAGACCATCGAGCTATATCGAAAGAAAACAACATTCACCTCATTTCCAACTTTTTCAAAAATTGAACAGTCTGCTCCAGTTCCTTTAAAACCCCAGTGAGCCTAAAAATGCAAGTTTGAATCATGTTAATTATTAATTCTGAGCTTTCCTCCTTCTATTATCAATCTTAGTTGGAAAAAGATTATCCATTTATAATCATATCTAACAATTATCGTGTTCTTTTGGAGAAGCTGTAATTTAGCATTTCATAAAGCACTAATGGAACAAGTTGGGATGTGTCGCAGGAGAATTTGACAGCCTGTGCTATCAGACTGCAGTTATGCATGCGAAACACTCCCAAAGATCTTGGACCACCTGAGGATTTGTTTATGTTAGAAATTAACTGCAAGAAAGATGATTGCTGGGCAGGTCAGGAAAATAATTACAGGGCTCCGGCGATGTCAGGCGTTACATTAGGCCGCATCAAGACCTGTCTCTGTTGTCCGGAATTAAATATGAAAAGATGCAAATGAGACTTCAGCGCTTTGCGAGGATGCGCTTCCTGTAGCCCTATAACAAGCTCATTGAGATGCGGCGCCACTGGTATGAGATAGCTGCTATTTATTCTTGCAAAATGCCTATTTTAATACGGGCTTCTAGACTTGCTTATGCTGAGGCGGTAAAACGATGTTACGGCATAAAAAGGTTTAAATTGCAGCAATTATTTGAAATCTTATGGGGATTCTTAGAGTTCAAAGAGAGAGAGTATTTAATTGCAAGTTTACTGCGGTTGGAGTGGCAGCATGTTTCATCTATGCTGCAGCTGAACGGGACTTACCAGTCGGATTCCTGCTGGGCCCATTCAGTTTAAGCATTTACGCACTTATACATAGTGAACTAAAGCACATACGCTAAGGGCATCCACCAAACAGCCGCTGAAATTGTATGAGTATTCACTTACCGAGGATGAATACCTACCATTAAAAATATTCTTCATCTTAATGAACAGCATGTCCTTTAAGTTATGTTTATATCCAGTGATCTTACGGGGACAGGAAGACAGGAAGGTATTTCTTATAATGTTCCTTAATGGTATATGCGGTTAAACAGTCCTTGGAACTAATTCAATTGCGCATATTTGTTCATGCTCGAGTTTCAGTGTGTGTTTGAGAGAAGGAAAGAAGGAGCAGGAGAGCGAGCTGTAGGAGATGCGAGCTTTGTAAACACACACAGCTGTATCCTCTTAAAGCAGACCCCGTGGCTGTCCCCTCTTATTCTCTGTTTGTAAGCTATCATACTCTTCTGTCACGATAAGAGCCGATGAAACTCAAGGCTCAAATGACAATTATAAATTACGTTCTGCGGTTCCTTTTCTTTGTTGCTCATTCCTTGTGTCTATCTTGTCAACTGTTCCTATGGCTTAGAGGGGGCATCTTGCGTACTGTTTTGGTGTTGGTTTCCCTTAAATTCATTGTGCTGCAGGAGCAAAGAAAAGATCAAACCCCCTCGCCCAAAATCATTTTTACGGGAAAAAAAGTGTTTTTGTTTGAAGCTTGTTATTTTGACTTGTCTCTGTGTTTATTCAAAGCCATGACTTAGCCATGCTGTACTGGATTCTGTACAAGCAGTTTCAGTGTGGTGCTCCTCTCTATCTGCTTTTCTCTGTTTGGATGTCTCCCTCTCCAGGATCGCCAGACTGTGCAGCATAAATCTGATTGGCAATGCATCACTGCAGCAATGTGTTTTTCTTTCACGCACACATACGATGTGTAAACTGCTAACAGAGACGCACTGAAATGGCAAACACGGGGAAGATATTGAAAAAGATGTTCGAATTTTGTGGGGATATTTGTTTGAAACAGTTACTCCTTGTTTTCAGTTGTCAGGTGTTTGATGCTAACCTTTCCCTTAAACTCTCTTTTATAGCCATTTTAAAATGTTAACCTAGGAAATGGTATATTTTACTATATAGTAACTTCATTAAGTTTTCTTGGCTAACGAGTTAAAGCAGAGGGCAGCTTCTTTTTTTCTCATGGCGATACATGTAACTTTCTGCACAGGTATATTTAAAGAATCTGTTAGTAGATAATGCTTTAATCCAGATAATGCTTATGGGGATTTGCTCACAATATAAATTTAAGGATCACTATTAGACATAAGAAGATAAAGCTCTAATAATCCCTACAACATATTATACTCTGTATGCTACAGGAAACCATGCAGAGAGGTTCTCTGGAACGGCTACTCTACTGGAGATATTCTGCAGAGCAATTAGACTCATCAAAGCTATACTTTTTTCTATGGGACACCATTGTCTAACACTTCTTTTTGAAATATCCTTGCTTAAATTGCGAGCTAGTGTCCTCTTTTTCAACGCTTCATTTGTCCTAATGCTCTTTTAAATGGGCTCCAGGTGTAGAGATGGACAAGTATTCTTGTGCAACTGCAATGTGCGATAAGTAGCCTCTCATTTGACCGCCCTTGCAGGCCAATTATAAATCTGTAATAGGGCAACACCTCCTCAGTCTTTCTGTTATTGAACCTCACTGGTCCCCCCCTCACGTTCCCTTTTTGTCTTTGTCATTTTGCCACGTTTCCTTTCTCTCCCCATCTTCCTTTCTCTCCCCCTGCGGAAAAAGGGTAGAGAGGGCAGGCGTGGTGATGGCCAGCCCTAGTGTCCTTTAGTGTCCGATAACAGAGCCTTCCCATCAGCTGCCTGCCTTAGCCAAGCAAGGCCTGGCTAATGGATTTGGCTGGCAGGCATACATCCCTTCTTCCCAATTGAGCCACCCTGCTCTCTCACACACCTCTCAATTATTCAGTCTGCACTTCTATGCAAATGCTTTTCTATTGAAGAAAAAAAAATTTTCATCCGGTTGTTATGTGTGCTGATGCGTGTGGCTCTTGAGACTTGTCGGGTGTGACATATGGTAAAGCTAGTGAGATGGAGGATGCTGCCTACTTGCCAATCCCTCATCTCCTTTTAGGCGAAGCTCCATCAGACCTGAACCATTAGAGGCTGATCTATCGAAGTGCCGTTCACAAGTGGTAACACTCTCTAGCAGTTCCCTAGCAACCGCCGCAAGCGCTGGTCTCTTTCACTGTAATGCTCAGTTGCTTAGCTACAGACACTGACAAAACTACACACGGCTTATCTCCCCATGGAGTTAAGGACCAAAAACCGGTAGTGTCATTCCAAAACTGATAACTGAATGGGAGCACGTTATAATAGATGACTCAACACAGCGTTCTCTTAGCTGTGAAATCTCAGTATGAATATTGCAACAACATTGCATTGTTTACACACTCAGTAGTTGCCACCGGTTGTCTCATATCTCCAAGATAGAGGCGTGTATCGGCTCTGAAACCAAGATCAATACCGGTCATGACCTTCCCCTGCACCGTTGTCCGTGCAAACCGCTCTGGAACGTTTGTGATATAAGGAATAGAGGCATAGACTGGACAAAGACATGTTGTAAAAGTTAGGCGAATTAATGTAAACACAGACAAACCAGGAGGAGGGTGACAGAGAATCTGAGGGATCTGTAGGCAGCTGCAGGGACAGTACTGAAAAATGTTGGCCAAGCTTGCGGTGAATTGAGTTTAATCATTTCTTAGTAACAGCATGTTCGCTGTTTGCATAGCAGCATGTGCGTAAATATAGGATGAATAATGGCAGATGAGAGCTGCTAATGCCTGCCTAAAGCAGCAGTCATGATAAGGTCATTATATCTGTGTTCGTGCGTTGCTCTTTGGTGTCATAGGGTGGATGAAGGGCAGTAGGGTGCAGGGAAGATAGGATAGGGGTGATGGTTTTGGAGGACTGGGTAATTAAGGCACATAAAAACAGCTAGCCTCTCCGGTGGCAGGAAGGTATGCTGCTGATTTAGCTCTCCACCCTGCATGCTGGCCACCTGTTAAAGGATTTATTTCCCAGGCCAGTGGTGGTGCTTGACATCATCAGGCAACCTGCTTCTTCTCTTAGCACAGCGGAGGACAGTAGAAGAGAAGAGGTTACTTACTGTTTAGCAGAAGAAAAATAACCCAGAGATTTTGTTTTCGCCTTTTCTCATTTCAGGCTGTCAGTTCCCATTACAACAGATTTAAAAACCAAAAAGTTTTGGTCTTCAGGTACATTTTCACAGGTGTCAAGAGTGTTGGGAAACATATTGTTTCCTGCTGCTCTTTTCCAAGTGTGTGGAGAGCAAGGTGCAAGGAAGAGAAACTTCCCTTCTTAAGTCACCTGGGAGACATCGTGCCCTTCCAGTAGCCTACCTCAGCAATGTCACATCCCACCTTAGCAGATGCTTAAAGAAAACACCAGCAAGTGCATTTACCCCCATTTCACACTCTCATATTTCATTTTCGTGTCCACTGAGGTTACTTTTCCATTTTCTTCTCCACTGCAGATACTGCAAGGTGAAAATTGTTTGTTGCCTGTTTATTTATGAGAACTGCAGTAAGGGGCAATGTGTTTACCTTAGCCACAAATCCGTGTGTATTTTGAAGAAGTCTCAGAGGTAATTTCATGAATCTGTAGTTAGGTTTATGCTAACAAGGCCAGAGTAGACACGCCCCCAGATGGCAGCATCTCTCTGCCCCCATGAGATGCAGGCACCGCTGGGCACCGCCGGGCTGTGGAAGGACCTGCTACTGCCAAAAATAATTAAGCATGCTGTCACAGACTTTTTGCTGTATTAACACAAAATGTTCATCCAAGTCTCAACATGGGAGAAGGCCCCTGCCTCCAGTCTTTTCTTTTCCAGATATGCACACACACATACACACACAGTCGCACACAACCACTGCAGCGCTCACTGTTTACACACGATGTCACTGCCAGTGCAGAAGTAAGTTGTCTTTGATCAAGTGTCTCAAAGGAGCAGTGCTTTGTAAACAGCCAATAAGATTAGGCCCTCACAGGGCCGCAGTTCCTTATTTGTTATTGCGTACTTTACAGATGCTGTATAATATTACAAAATATACCTATAATTGTTTTCCTGCATGCAGTACAAGTCATATCAGTGTGCAGCATACGTGATTATGGATATACAGTTGGATTGTTGCAGAGATGCGAAGTGCTAAATGAAAAATTAAGCTGAGTTTGTGTACAAACCTAAACAAGGTGTGAATCTCATTTCTAGCTATATGTTGGTACACTGTGATTTTACTGGCCGCTGTTTCTATGACAACATGGTAATCAGTGCGACACTGATCTCGCAAGTTATTGCTGCGCAGTTATACGGTGCCATGTGTTTGTTTTTTATGTTGATTGACGTATTTGCATTATTAATTGGGATTGTAGCAGAAGTAAAAGAAACAGGGATATGTGCCGCATTCACAGCCGCTTTAGTGCTGAACTGTAACGGCTCTCTGAGGTCTTCATAATTTTTGTTATTATTCATTTTTTTATTCGTCACACATTTTTTGTTTGTCATTCAAAGTGCTTTAGGCAGTCCTCCACAGTGTTTCAGGTAGGGTCTTTTTAACAGCACCAGGCAAGGCATTAAAAAGCCAAACACTGAGCTAGCCTTTTTATGATAGCTCCAATGCATCATCCTTCATGAAAACAAAAGTGTTTCATTTGTGTTGTTATAAAGAAATCAAACATGGTAAAGCAAAGGCTGTCAGTGAAATATATATATGTGGTTAACCATAGAAACCCAAAGTATACCCCTGTCTGCAGACAGATGTTTGGACAGCTGGTGCTTTGGGAGAAGCTTCACATATCCCACAGACAATTTTAACTGCGCGTAACTCGTAGTTTTAAGATGTTAAAAATGTCAACTTATCTTAATACTCGCATCTTTTTTATCTCACCTTACCGAGTTATATAATTGTCAGCTGTGAGGCTTTGGAGTGTAAAACTCATCTGTTTCCATCATTTATCCTGAAGTGCGCAGGCACACCGACAGCAACCTCGAATTGCTGTCCATCCTTTAGATTCTCACTGTCTCTTCACTCAGGTGTGGAGAACTATTTTCAGCTCTGCCAGAGCGGCAGCACTGATGTGTGCAATGTTTTTCACCTGCTCTTCATCATTTCATTTCATATCCTGAAAGTGTTTACTTTGAAGAAGTGCTATCTGGCTGATGTGTCTGTGTTGTTTTTTTGGCTGCTTTGGGCTGGATTTAAGAGGTTGTTTTCCTTTTTTTTGCCTCTACTGAAAAAGAAAAAAAATCCTTGGCTTTTACAAGCCTTCTGATCCCCACAGTCTAACTGCCCCGACGTAGCTAAATGAAAAACAGCATTTGTTTGACTTTTCTCTGATACCTGAACAAAGGTTTTCATAAGCTGGTGCTATTTGGAAGGAAACGCTTTGTTTAACATGAATGTGAATTCTTGTTTCTTTGTGGGGTTTTATTTACTACTTAGTGTTTAACTATTAAAACCAGCAGTATTTGGGCATATTCCCGTGCCTCTCTATTTTATTTATTTATTTATTTTGGTTTCCTACAGTGGGCTTAAATCTAAAATCAGATGGTGAGGCATATTTTAAAGGTCACTGTGGTAGTAGTAGACATCTGTTGGATCTGGCAGAAAGGGAGACCTGCTTGTGTGCTTAAAGGCTCTGGGCTAAATGATTTCTCTTAGTAGGGATGAAACTGATTGCTCTAATCACCGTATAAATTTTGTAAGTAAAAAAAATTTTTTGTTAAAAATCTCTTTAATCCTATTGCATCTTGCATCCAGCACTAAAGTTCCATTGCAATTTCCCTCTCTCCTTCTCTCTCCCATGTATGCATCACCTAAAATAGCCAGCTTGTTCCCTTTATTGAGCGAAACTACCAAGTTCTCATAGCCCTGACCTCATCTCTGCTTTGTAGAGACCACACATCGGAACGTCTCTGCCCTGCCAATCTAGCATAGTAGCCCAAATTATTTCATTAAGCCCACATTTTTGTGAAAGTAAGATAAATGTCCATGCAGCATGTGGCTCTGATTGCCAAACTGCTCTGAAGAACAAGAGACTGTTGTGCAAAAGTCCAGGCTGCTGTGAATTATAGGGACTGGGGGGTGGAGGCGGGGATGGACCAGGGATGGTCTCCCGTCCATCAGGCTGCTGCACTCAGCACTCTCGGTACACAGTCTGTGACTCAGCCATACGGGGCCTCCCATGTTTGTTGAACATATGGAAACATCAACCGGCTGCCTGTGTCATCAAAGCTAACCCTAAAGTGCACCGTGCATTAGTAACATTAATGCAGGCCTGCTGAGAGATTGAACTTCACTCTGTTATCTGCTGTTTGTGTTTCTTATCTAACAGCGATACATCAGCGCACACGGAAGGCCGACAGGTTGCTGCGCCAATTCTTTCAACTTTTAAACTGCATCAGGAAGTCTTTCCCCTTTTTTTAAAAAAGAAAAAAATCAGTTGCATTTATAAAGCATCAAACCACAACAGTAGTGGTGACAAAACCTCCTGCAGGAGCGAGACATCTGAGCAGGATGAGGAGAGAAAAGAGGAGAAAGCAGAGCATAAGGAGACTACAAATAGGACAAAGCACAAACTACAAGAAAGCAAAGACAAAATACTTGTCAACCCAACTCCATATGCTCCATATGATGACACGACCACATATCTAAGTCACTCCTACAAATGCGATAAAGACCATTAATTATCCATTGTTTAAAACAGTCACTTCAGCATTTCCGAAAGGCCTGCGCAGAGCGGCGGCAAGGTCAAACTCTGAGTTTAGTGCAGCACTCAGAAAAAGGCCCCATAAATGTATGCATTTCAGCATTTCCCATGCTACTAAAAGGCGAGAGTTTATATGTGCTCTACTAAAGGCTTCTCCCCGGTGAGACATTCCTGTTGGGGGTAACAAAGTGAGCGTATGCACAGCGTGGCACAGCCCTCGGTGCAGAAATGGCTGCATCTGTGATAAATACACACGGCAAACAGATTGCAGTAAAAGCAGGTGGGGAGCTGACTGATGCTACGCGTGACCTTGTGTTTTCCAGACATAAACCTTTCTGCAGTTCAACGTATTTCATTTACAACGCTGCTGAGAGACAGACAGAGCCATTCAGGAGGAATTTGGGGGGGGGGGAGAGAAAGAGAGATTGATTTGAAGCAAGAGAAAAACGAGAAGGAAGGAGAATTGAAAAAGAGACAGAGCTTGGCCTGCTTCCAAACTGGCACCTGATGAGATTTTATTCTGCCATCTATCCAGGGTGTACTTCCAGTGGGTTTACGTCAACCGTACCCAGCGAGTCTGATCCGCATTCGAACGTGGCCGTATGTTATCCGATGAGTAATGTATTCCCATAAGAGCATGTTTCTTATAGCTTTTGGTTGCATTGCACGGGGAGTCACCGAGCACAGAGTGTATGTGTGTTCCCTGTCTTTTGATATATTATGTGGCAGGTATACCACTGCTAGCTAGCTGCTCCCTGGAGGAGTTTGGTCACAGTTCTGCTTCTTCCACATGGGACTCTGAAACTGTCTACGTGGGTGTTTGGAAGCACAGGTGAAGCAGGGCTGAGAGAAGAGACGAGTCTGAGAGTGACCTCTATTTATTTTGATGGGGACCTCTCACAGAAATCACTGCAGAGACACACCGTCGGGCAAGTTTTGATGCTGCTGTAGATAATCCGCATGTGTGCGAGTGCATGGAGGATCCTACCTTTTGGGACCCGGGTACTGTGAGATCTCACTGGCTGGATGGGTCCTTGTTACAGCTTCTTCAGTGAAGGTACCTGAAAAAGGCACAGATAAGAGCGTGCTCTCACAGATGGAGTCGTAATGGGGCCATATTCACTCCACTGACTCACGTCTCTTGGAAAAATAGGACCGCCGTAGTCATTCTTCTGTCATTTCTACAAGGTCATACTCTGAACAAGCAAGCAATTGTACTATTGATATTGTGGTGGGTGGACATGGTGATTTAGCGGTTAGCTGCATTCTCTCCTTGTGGAAAGACACATCTTAACCACCAATTTTTGTCTTTTTGTTTTTGTAAATGATGTTGCCTGTGCTGCACAGGCTTTTTCAGACTATTGTCATTTCTTGAGAAAAATAGTAAGGCATTGAAAATTGCTATGAAATCAGCAGCGACTCCTGCAGATTCTCTCTCTCCTACTATACGGAGAAAATGCATGAAGTGTTTCCCCTTTCTTGTGTTACGGCGTTGTTAATCAAAATTAGATAATTCGCAGAATCGAACGCCACGTAGCTGTAGTAGTAATCTCGAAGAAAAACGCGTTGTACGTTGAACTGATTAGCCGCATTCAATCCCTCAGGCCCACATTACTCAAGCAGCTGGTTCACTAGTGAAGGAGATAGTTTGTTGTGATTAGTCTCGTAATTAAACCGCAAAGGCTATGAATACATGAGTAATGAGTGGCACCCTGTATGTGAAAGGAGTTGATAAGTAGGCTGTCTCTGTAGTGGAGCTTTTGACAGAGAGGAAGCTAAACCGGGAAATAAGAAAAGTGCTGACCGCTCTATTATGACTCAAAGGTAGCTCCCAAAGGTCACTGCCCACCAGTTTCCTTTTTGTTCAAGCTCACCTGTGTTGTTTTCTTGCCTTTTCCCTTCTTTTTTTCCTTTTAATGTTACTGTGGAAAGGACAGGCTTCATAAAAAAGCATGTTCTTGTGTTAGTATTTGTTCTGTAGCCTTCTTCTCCAGCTGTTTTAACTCATGTGTAATAAGTGAAATGAATCTTTCAGAACCTGGAGAAATTTTAAAACACCTCTTCACATGCTCATGAAGACAGGCCTGAGTAAAGCCCCGGGGACAGAGCAGCCTTGTGTGTGTCAGCATGTTAGCCATGTCTGGCACTTTTTTTTTGATATGTAATAACGAGATTTTCAAAGGGCTTGTGGCATTATCATATTACTTTGAACTAAAAAAATAAGAAAGAGGAAGAGGAAAAAAAAAAGGTTGGGGGGGGGGGTCATACTTAGGTCTGCATTTGTCAAGTTCATCATTCATTTGAAAAAAGGAGAAAGGCTCTGATTAGCAAAAATATTTATTTGCTTGAGGCTGAGATATGCAAAACAAACAACAACTCAGTTTTAAGAAGTTTTTAGAAGCAAAAACTGACAAAGTCAAAAGCACATTAAAGACCACAGAAACTATTGGATCGTTTGATTGTTTTCAGCTCCATTTACTTTACTTTTTTTTATATCTATGAGCAAGACAAATCTGCCGGCTCATTTTAGTTGTTTCACACTGCTTAGATACACACTCTAGCCTGGCTAAATAGTACTTTTTTAAAGGTTTGTGACACTAAATGTGTGCGAATGATTCCAATTCTTGCACAGAGATTTAATAATATTTATTTATTTTAATTAGATTTGTTTTTCATTTGCATTTCTACTGAATTTTAACCATTTAAAAGTTGTGTTGCTTTCCAGCTCTTGGGCATTTGTTTGAGTTATTGCTCTGCACTTTACACTGATAGCTGTGGGGAAAGGAGACATCAGGCAAAACCTCTTAATGACTAAAATAAAAATAGTGTGATTGTTCATCGTCTCTATCTCTATTGGTGAAATACAGCGAAGCCATTCACAATAATATTTATACCCATTTCCTAAGCCTTACTTACTAAACATAGATTTGAATATGCCTTTGTAATTACTGTCATTAGGATAATTTGGAAAGCGTGTGGCACATGTTGCTGGAACGAGAGCACGCGTAATCTCTCCACCCGCTGTTTTTTTCTCCGTCAAATCCACGTTGAGTGAACATATCTTAATTAAAATTGTCGGTAATAGCATTTTTGAAGGCCACATCACTTTCACTCTTCCTGCAGCTGTGCTTCCACAAATACATGTGTGTATGTGGAAATCTACTGCCATTTAAAGATTCATGAAGCCCAACTCAAGGACCTGTTGGTACAGACCCCCAGCAGAATTACGATGCACCGCCCGAGCGATTGGGTTGCCCTAATCAAAGTAGAAATGGGATATCGCCGAATTCAGGTAACAAGATCACAGTGTAATGTTGCAGTGCGGAGATGAAAGGCTGCACTGTGGCTGTGTGCGCTTTGTTTTTGTACATTTAATTCAAAACAAACAAAGAAGCTTTACAAGCAGGTTGCTTTTAAAGCTCTGTCTTCGCAGGGCACCTTGCTGCAAGAAAAAGCACCAAGAGAGTAATAAATATTGTAGATCCCTGCTGCATGGGACTGTACAGATGACATCTTTCCGTGGAATTCAAATATCTGCAGTCTACCCGTAGTTTACCGGCCCCGTCAGATTCATCAACTGCATCCCTCAAAGGTGTGTCTGAGGGGCTCCGCGTTGTAGCGGAAAATCAAATAATATATTTTCCTCACTACAGAAACGTGGTTGATGTGACCCGGCAGGGCTGCTTCTTACAAACTGCATTATCACTTCATGTTGGATCGAGGCTTCATCAGCCCCTTTACACAAACCGAGGCCTGTAAAAGCAGAGATGATGTATCTGATGCTGAATTTTCTCAACCAAAGCTCCAGTTATACTCTTATTCTCACACATGCAGGCATGTAGGCAACATATATGCGCTGTTGCTTTAAATATTCTTAATGAAACATCCAGATTCCCTCCTTACGGTGCAGTGAAATCAAAGTTGTTGTGATGTCATAAATGGCTGTCATGTAATGGGGATTGTAGTTTCTGTATCAGTCATTAAGGTGGCAAACATAAGTAAACAGTGCGCTTTGTGTGTTGTGATTTTGTTATGTTGTTTTACACAGGGGCGTAATTTCCAGGGGGGTTAGGGGGGTTATGACCCCCCCTCCCTTTATCAGACCCAGCCAATATTGTCTTGCATAAATAGGCCGTTGGTTTTCTTTACTCATTTCAGTTATTACCAGCAAAATAGTTGCATGTTTAATAATCTGGGAATTTACCCAGATTTATTTATTTACTTAGACAGAGAGATCTTGACCCCCCCCCCCAATGTTCAGCACAAAGTTACGCCCATGGTTTTACAGAAATGTGTTCACACTGTATACATGAAGTTTTATTGTTTGAGCTTGTGAATTGTGGCTGTACTATTTGTTTTTCAGCCAGTCTTGCCTCACACGTGGCGAAAATACACTCTTTTTCACATTTTATTCAAAAATGTTTTGCAAATCGGGAAAAGGAGCGTGCAACAAGCTGTCGAGAGCAGTGTCACCTGGTAGCTCATTCAGGCTTAGGGGAATATTATAGTAAGCCCAAAGCAGTGAAACAGCTGGCAGTGCTGCTCGGTGACTTTCTCCCTCTGTTTTTACTCTGGGCCCATCGTCCCTGTAGACACTACCAGGGCCATTCTTACAGCATGTGTAGAGCAAAACAATCATTGCACTCCCACTGTCCTTCAGTGTGGAGCCAGTGTATACTCACTCAGTCATGCACACACACACAGACACACACACCTCACCTTCTTTTCAGTACAGTAAAGCAGTAAAAAAAAAAGTGTGCCAGCGGGCTGAGAGTTGGCTTTCAATTAGAGTGGTCTTTGCTTTTACTCAGAGAGCTTCTTGACATTTGAAAGCAGCGCGGACTGTATTGTACTGTACTTTATGCTGGCGTGGATGTGTGTCGGTGCCGCATGTGCGTGACTCCAGAAGGATGACACATTTCTTTGTGAATTGTTATGATTGACAAGCGCTGATCGGTGCGTCATAAAAATGCCACCTAAAATGTGGAAAAAGTAGAGATGGAGCCTCAGTGTCTCACGCAGACAAACCTAAAGACGCACAAGACAATGAAATGAATGTATAGCTCACTTTATGTATAAAATATATCAGTAAAATGTTAGCTTAGCGTGTTTAATACTTTTTGTCACAATCATTGGAAAACATTGGTGTGATATTGCATGTGTGTATGATGGTCTGTCATCATCCTTTTGTAACTGCTCCCCCTCTTGCTCTTTACCCCCTTAGCCTATTTAAGTGTGACAGAACCTCAGTGACACTCACAATGGGAAAGCTCTTTGAAAGCCAAGTGTATGAATAATCACTAAGACACCCCTAATCCATTTTTAAAGAAGGGAATATTAATGCACTAACAACTGTATCTGCTCAGTATGCGTCAGATGATTCCAGGTCTGCAAAAAGCCCCCTCTTTCATACTGGAGCTTCAGCAAGCATTAGGGGATCGCTCTGCACTCTGTCACCATGACAACACCAGTTCCATGTCCGAGTGGGTGTACACACTTCATTTAGTAATCCTTAGCGAGCAACGTGGGACAGCTGTGTGCATGCTGAGAGGGTTTAGGCTAGCAATCATGCCAAAATACACTTAATTTCTGGAAATGTGGTCACTCTTGTGGGTATTATGGAATTAGAGTTTGAGTGGCAATACCTGGCAACTACTGTATACATTACAGTTTTACTGGAAGGAAATTCGATCTTTATCTGAACAGGTACTCTCTTACTGCCATGGCTATTTGCCTCAGCGCTACAGTATGTTAAGAGGAGAAATACAAATACAATCACTTGATTAATGTTGAATTCTATTAACATTGAGCCGTCACAGAGGCACGCTCGCCGGTCTTACTGTAAGTGGCAAGAGCTCCGTTGTGTGTTTCTACCTCAACACATGTGCACTGTGTATACACACAGAGCGGTAGAGTTTATGTATAAATTCAAACAAAAAAACACATCTTTCACTCTGTTTTTTTAAAGCTATGTAGTGGGTGGAGCTTCGCCTGCAAAAACCCCATGGTACACTCACACAGTGGATTAGGCTGGCTTGCTGACAGCGAGTTACTTTGAGAGACTGTGGAATAGGAAGTGTGAGATGCTACCTGCTTTTTTTTTTTTTTTCATGGGACATTGAGCACATTGAAAAGAGCCTCATGACTGACAAAAGATGGATGAATCCTCTCTGCTCACAGTGACTGGCACGTACTTGCTATCATGTGGAAGCAGTGTTTAATTAATACAAGCATGAAAGAGCTGGAAAGAAAGTTGGAGTATCATTGCTTCGTTCTGATTGGTTTGCCAAGACCATGAAATGATAGAGCATTTGTGTAGTGTATGTTATCACAATATTACTGGGATTATTAGTATTATCTCCTATTAATGTTACAATTACTAATAAGTCATGTAATCAACAATTAAAGTAAGTGGGCTTTTTAAATAGCAAGTTTATTCAGAACAAATAAATAGAATAAAGCACATAAACAAGATACCTAGCTCCTTATATAAGAATAAAGAAAAAAGCTAAACATTATGAACAGATATGTCCACACTGATGTGACTTCTTGTGTTTTTTCATCAACCAGTAAAAAGGAAATGACCCGCTTTGATAGATTTGTCAAAGAGCGTCAGATGCTAACAGATTTCTAACCCATGAAATCACTGCTGAACCTCCCTTTAAACAACTTCCTTGCTCTGTTTTTCTTTTTTTGTTTCAGTTTAGGTTTTTTGGTGGGAAATTTAAAAAAGAGAAAAATCAATGGTAATGGCAGACAGACGACATATTGCAGTTGACTGTTTCTTTACTTTATTGATCATTTTTCTTCAGTTCACCCTGAAGTATTTCTGTAAAGTTTTCTCTGTCTTATAAAAGGAGACTTCCAGTTGACGCACAATACAGCTTTATTTGTGATAAATGTTGTCATAATAATAATAATGGATTGCATTTATATAGCGCTTTTCGGGACCCCTCAAAGCGCTTTACAATTCCACTATTCATTCACTCTCACATTCACACACTGGTGAAGGCAGCTACAGTTGTAGCCACAGCTGCCCTGGGGCAGACTGACAGAGGCAAGGCTGCCATATCGCGCCATCGGCCCCTCTGGCCATCACCAGTAGGTGGCAGGTGAAGTGTCTTGCTCAAGGACACAACGACCGAGACTGTCCGAGCCGGGGCTCGAACCGGCAACCTTCCGATTACAAGACGAACTGCCAGCTCTTGAGCCACGATCGCCCGTCATATTTGTAAGAAATATATAAATCAATACATTTAAATGACATAGCAATGATACTGTTATCTGCCCTAATGGAGAACAGTTAGTGAGTGAGCTACCTCTGACTTGAACTGAATACAGCTTAGCCAGTGCAGTGAAATCATGAGTACCACACATAAAACACAGTCACTAGTTTTAGGCATCAGTCATAAACTTTATAGAGACACTTAATTCTATTAGTAAGGATCATACAAACTAATAAGACTACAATTCACTCTCCATATAACATATGACTTAGCACATAAAAATAGCGACTGCAGTTTTGGCTGAATTTCCTAATGGACTGTAAGTCATTATGTGCTTTGTTGATTCTTAAGTGTGGAAGATAATTGCCAACAGGCAACACAAAGTGGTTTGATTACTGTCTTTTGCTTGTGGATCATAATAGAGCTGCACCCCTGTTTAAAGACTTCAGGAAGCGGTGCAACATGTAAACAAAATGCATCGATTTGCAAGTGATTAAACCCCGTGTTTAACTACGAAATGAACAAAGACAACACAATCCCAGTGTTTACAGGGGTTTTATGTTCTTTGTGGAAAAATATGCTCGTTTTGTATTTGACTCCAGCAACATGCGTCAACAAAACCGGGACAGTTTAGGCACGTTTACCACTGTGTTGCATCACGCTTTCTTTTAACAGCATCCTGTAATTGTCTGGGAATTTAGGGGGCAAACTGCACTCATTTTTTAATGTGATTTTTTCAATAGCCTTGCATGAATCAGCGTTTCAGCTGCTCAACAGTTCACGTCCTCCTTTGTCGTGTGCCGTTTCTCGGTACACCGAGTGTTTTCAGCAGGTGACAAGTCTGGACTGCAGGCAGGTTGTACTGCAGAGCTCTTACTACTAGTGAGCCATGCTGTTTCTGCTGTGTAACTGTCTTGCTGAAACATGTAACTGATCCCTGAAATCTCAAACATCATGGCCGTTCAGTAGTAGTTGTCAACCCCACACTTGCATACATAGATTTTCTTGAATTCCTCTATTGTGGGCACATATGATGATCCCCAACTTCATACAATTTTATGTTGAGGAAAAATGATCCTGAAAATGTTAACTGTGTCTTTCAGAGCAGCAAAGCTCTGCATATCTTTAGTTCTCTATTACTCAGCATCTCTTTGATGCTCATTTTATACCCAATCCTGTTTAACCTACTGGTGGGATTTTCTACCAGCAGTTTATCCTGCTCATTCTAAAACAGCAAACAATAACTTATTAGTCATAAGTTTTCATCTTGTCTTTGTACAATTTTAATAAAATATAAAGTGTAAATGATCTTTTGGAAATAATGGGCTATAAGACTGCTATGTCCTTGTGCAGTGTCAGGATGACGCACGCAGGTTTGCATCTCCCGTTCTGTTGCCAAGAATCAGATTACTCAGAAGAAGAAGCCATGCTACAGTAAATGTGTTCAAATATTTTTTAGCCTTTTGGAACAGTTATTATCTGGGATGGTACGTGGCATATAAAAATGAAAGATTGATTAGGCTGTGGAGTGCTGGTCGCTCTCTGAAATAACATGGTACTTCACTTCTAAATGAAGTCTAGATTTTTCAAAAGATTTTGTAGTTGCTAAGAAAGTGGCGTCTTTGAAGTGAGCATGTCCCCTTGGTAGTTATTCCTGAGCTCTGGGAGAGCCGAGGAGTGCTTTAGTGGGCTCGTCTAACATGTTCTTACACATTCGCTACATTTGGTGTGTTCGGGGGTCATTTTGTGTCCAGTCGTTCTCCGATAACAGAAATATCTCGCCACGAGGGATGTCTTCATCTCAGGATTTATTTTTTTTAATTCTTTTATGTTTTTGCCCCTGATCTGAGGATCTCAAATAGCTGAATTCTATGAACACTATCAATAATGCCAATACTGAGTCGACGTTTCGAGTTGCCATGTGTAACGCAGACGCACTATGCACAGAGTGCAATTCACTGGAATATGTGAAAGTACATCTGACATTTGAAGGTCTGCATTAACTAAATATAGACTGCATTACATTTACCTTCTTATGGTTTCCTATAGATTTGTATAGTGCACTATTATCTATAATACATGATGGCCTAGAAGAGGAGAGAACAGAATGTGGACGCAGCGAGCTTTTATATGGACAGGTAACAAATTACAGAGGGGGAAGACAAAAAAGCAACAACATTGTCTTAACTGGGACATCACATGGTACAAGAACAGTAGCGTGTCTCTGCGAGTGCGCTTTGGGGGCAGAAACACCTTTCTTCTAATTCTTGGTCTTTTAAGGATGATAGTGGAGAGCGCTGTCCGACCAAATCCTCCCTTGGGTGTTCAACTGGACTGAGAGATGGCGACTGTGACGGCTGTTTTGTGATATAAAATACTTCACATCAGTTTCTTATCAAACCATTCAGTGACTCCCCCACACCTTATAGATAAGGGCACTGTCATCTTGCCAACAGCACAGTCATTTTCTAAATTCATGATCATTTTGGTTGAAACGAGGATCATTTTCAGTCTGTCGGATGGCTAGTTTGTGTCTAGTGCATAAACATTTAACAGCATCTTCACCTTTATACTTGCTGCGGTGTTCCCTGGAGTCTTTTGCTGTTGAATGAACATACGCATCTCCCTTGCAAAGGAAAATGGGAATCACAGGACAATTTCTCAGGTTATTCAGGCAGAAATTATTATTATTTTATCCAATAATGCATTTTTGTTGTAATTTTCAGTGTCGATTGGGCTTTAACGACCACAAAAAGACCAGCAGCAACTTTTTGTTTTTTCTTAAGTAGAACTTTTCTTTTTCTACTCTCTTGGCTTGCTGTGCGTTTTCCCATTTCACTTCTGTTTTTTATTGACTGCTAAGAACTGACTGGGGGGAAATGTATGATAATTGTGCCACATCTGCAGTACAACAAGCAACATAATGTGACATGTTTCCTTAATTTATAGTGGAGGACTTACCAGTTTCAGCAATCAAGACACCCACTTAGAATTAATGGTTAGGCATTTTGGAGTAAACCTGCCCACACTGAGTAATCATAATAGACAAGATAAACATCAAGTAAATTGTTTATGCTTGAGGAAAAACAACAAAAAATAATATAACCCAGTATTATCATCACAGAACAACAGATCAGATCTTGAGGTCCGGTTGTGGTATTTAATGCTGTCCAGCGACCGCAGGTTTAACACATAAATGTTCTTTGAGTCTCACGGGAAAAGGAACAAACCTTGGGATTGCTTTTGTTTTTCTTTGAGGAGTCTGTAGTCTCATGGGGAGAGAGTACGAAGTTTGAATGGCAGTCATCAATCTTTGCTGGTGCAATCATGTCACTGACGTTATAGCCCCGAGCAACCATCAAGACCAAGATGAACAAATCCAGTCGATCAAAAAATTTGCCAAAAAGAAAAAAAAGAATCTTTGCTGAAAATGGAAGCTGAAGGCAAAAGCGTGTGCATGGCTTTTGTTGTTGTATGAGTGAGAAAGCTAAAGAAGACATCTGTGAAATTTCTAAAGACTTTCTGTATGCTCATAGATTAAACTCTGCTGGCTTGTCTAGTATAAAGAAAGCAACCTTTAAATGTGTTTCATGAAAACATTTAACTCTGTTTTCCACGCTTGTTATGGTAAAATGGCCTGTATTTGTATATCTCCACAATTATGCCCAACCGGCGCAAGACAATCACCAGGAATCTTTTCAGCCCTGTAAAGATAGAAATTTATTTGCCTCTTGAAGAAAGGCAGCACTGAGAGAATGGTCTACATGTGTCAGTATTCTTACAAAGGGGAAAAAGGAAAAACACTGATGCGTTTGTAAGCTAATGGGTGCAGTTGATGATAAAAGCTGAGGGTTTTTACCAGGAGAGAAAAGGCAAAATGATGAAGAATGTTAATAATGACCCGTCAGAGCTTTTCAAGCTCTTATTGCGAAGAGCATCTGTGTGCAATTTAGGTGTTGGAAAAACATCATTCAAAAGCATTAGAAAAATAACTTTTTATGCTAAGAGAGACTTCTGTCTTTTAAGCAAGGTTAAGCTGTCCATAGCTAAAACACCATACTAACAAGGTTATATTTGTTTTTGTTGTTGACATAGTTCTTTTGTACGTCAGCGAGTCTGTGCAGAAGGATTGACTTCACACCCCCACTGTGCACTCAAAAGCCTTTAAAAAAGTATGATTCAATACATGGCTGTTGAGTCATGAGCCTATATTTTTAGTGATAGTAGCTTGATGGAGTTTATCACCTTGTTGCAAATACTTGGATTTTATTCTTGGATTTCCTTGAATTTAAAGAAATACTGGGTTTTCCTTTGAATGGAGCATTCCGGTCCTTGTAAATCGGGGGTAGAAAGGTCATTTGTGTTGAAGTTTACTGAGATGGTGAAGTAGCTGCCAGAGTCTCTCTGAGCTCTACCGTAACAAACTGTCCTTCCTGTAATAACCCTCCTTAGTCACAAAGTGAAACATGTCTTTCACCTTACAGAAACACAGTTGTATAAATATTTATTTGATGTGGAAGAGTTGAGGATACAAGTGGAGGCATCCATACTGATGAAATAAGAACTGCTTAAATTTTCATGAATTCACCAGTAGTCTGGTTTTTGGCGCTTGCCCACACTATAATTGGCATGTGGCCGTTCTTGTAGTGAACTTCATGAATTATGCACGAAAAACAACTTACCACGTGTCCCATTATAACCACATTGTGCTATGCAATTTTTAGTCTGCAATTCTGGAAAAAGGGAATAGTTCAGACAGTTCTATTCTCATTACAACACAACCTCGGTTTAGCATTGGGATCAACCTGGCCCCTTGTTTCGTACCTCTCCCAAAAACTAAATATTACCCCTTAAGCAACATTAGAAAACTCTTCTTGATGATAAAGGTCCCTGCTTTTTATTATCATGAAGTATTAATGATTGTCACACTAAAATGTGTAATAGCTGATCTGTGCTTTCATCTCAACAAATTGTGACTTGAAAGTCGTGTTGTGGGCGGTGTGACTGATATGCTGCACTTTCCGTCTGGGGTTCATATCCTTTCTGGTATTTTCTGACATATTCTACTCGTTAGCCGCTGTTTACTTTCTTTTAGTTCAGTCTTTTTTCTTCAGTATTTAGTAAAAAAAATAGGAGTTTGGGTTACAGTAAACCAGTGGTTCTCAAACTTGTGTGGTGTAGGCTGTGAACTTTTTCCCTGGCTTCTGCAGTGGCCCGTGCCAGAAAAATGTCTGAGAACCACTGCTGTAGATCTTTTCACAACCATAACCACACCTTTAGGGGGAAAAACCAAAACGTTTTCCTTTATGCTAACTTGCCAGGGTGATGACTCCCATCCCATGAATATGCCCCATAAATATATGCATGTCATAACTTTACAACCTTCTGTTGTAAAAATGCTCCTTTATGAGCTGTGGTTTAACAATGTGCTTTGAGAGTGAACCAAGAATCAAATTTTATCCAAAAATTATTTATGGCAGAGTAGATTAGGAATGTAGCTGATATTTATTCAGCAGGAAAATGAGGCTGAGTGTTTCATATCAAATAATTGAGGTCGCATGTAAGAAAACATAAGAAAACGCTGGCTGCACTGCGATTTATTTGCAAGTTCTTACATGAACCAGCTCTGGGTCTAAGTCCTTCGAGAGGGTTTAATATTTTAGTAATGAGAATTCGCTGCATTAAATTACAAATCCAAGGGTCAGAAATGATCTATATTTAATTTGCTTAAAAATGAAGATGAAGACTGGCCCGCACTGCTGGATATAGTGAAGTATTAGTACTGTCTGGGTTTGAATAAACAGAAGAATGGCATCATGACTTTTGGTGAATCATCATGTATATAATCATTTTTGTTGCAGACTTTTGTTTTTTGCATAAATTATTTTTCTTCGTAGTTAGTCTTTGTGATCTACCCGGTATGCTATGTGGGCGTTGCAGAGTAACATCCTGTATATTGATGCTGACCTGGCCTGTCCAACATTGAGAAGGCCAAGGGTAGCCACGCAGAATGCAGAAGATTATGTTTCTGTCAAGTCACCGAGTCGATTCTTTTCTGCTTTCCTGTCATCGCGCCTATGATTCATTTAAGAAGTTGCATTCTTCGGTCTGGCCGGGCCAGACAAGGAGACCAGTGATTGACAGGTAAAGACATTACTATGCGAAGGGAAAGAGAGTACAGGGAGAGATATGAATATTTGAGTGGATAGCATAAAAGAATCTTGTAATTGATTTTCTATCTAAGCTGCTGCTTCATTTACTAAATAAATGCACTCACTTAGGTAGCGGGTTCATCTTGCCTTCTTCATTGTCTCATTGTGAAGACAAACTTTCCCACGTTGTGTATTTTGCTGATGATTTTGCAGATTGTTTTTATAGCCTTGCACTTACCACCACGGAGCTTCAAACATTTATCCTTGCTAAAAGTAGGCCGTGCTTACTTACAAACGAGCTTGTGTTTGTCCTGTTCCGACAGATGTGATCCACACCGTGGGGCCGGTGGCCAGAGGTCATGTGGGCCCTACAGAGACTAATGACCTCACCTCCTGCTACCAGAACTCCCTCGACCTGATGAAAGAGCATGACTTGAAGACTGTGGTGAGTACAGTGCACTGCCAGGCTGAGGAAAAACTGGACTCTGTTCAGAGCAGTTTAAAACACACAAATTATATGCTTTTGGTGTTTTTGTTTAACAGCGAGTAAGCCTTCAGTGAGAAAAGCTGTGTTTGAAAATTTTGGAAATTTGGAAAAGGTACGGGAACAAAAGGATTTAGCATCTTTCATTTTAGATACAGTTCTGAAAAGCCTTAATCTTCTTTATTTAAACAAAAGCAACAGAGAACACAACAAAATGGTAATGTTTCATGTTTGTCAAATGAAGGCTTTTCATGTAGACTACTTTGGGTTGTGATTAAATGAAAGGCAGGCCTTTGTACCCACCTCTCTATTTTACGACTGTGAATAACCACACTGTTATTTTTCTTTTTTTTTGTTTGGCAACCCACTTTAAGGTTATAAAACTCTGCCCTTTCTCAAATTCCACAAAGGCTTTGGTGTAGATTTGTGATGTGTCATTTTGGTTTTCAAGAAATTAAGTCTCTCGCACCAAGAAGTAATTTGTGATGTTTCTTGGACACATCTGTGCCACCTCTTCAAGCTGAATTTTCTTCTTTAAAACAGCAGAAGAACAATGGGTACGGTGCATGCGACTGAATCATAAGGGCTTTAGATGAGACAATGCCCACACAATCCACAGCTGGCAGATGATCATTCACACACTATCTAAGCTTCTAGCCATGCGCGGACTGTATGTTTCAGGCTGGGCTGTGTGATATATGGATTTGCCCTGCCCACAGAGGGTAAACAAAACAGTGTCACACCAAATATCCACAAATCCCACTTTCTGTGTCAGTGTACTACCCTGCAGCCTCATCAGAGGTCAATCGATGGAAGAAAAATGAGACATACATGAGTGCCGGTTTCATTAAAGACGATGTTGACAAATTCCTGCTCTATAGATGACTTATTGTGAGTGCAACAGACACCTCTATGTTGCAATTAAATGGATTGTGAAGCCAAATGTCTGAAGTAGTTGGGTTTTGCTGCTTCGAGGTTGTATGAGAATGAGTGGCAAGTATTCTGCAACTTCTCATATAGTTACATCCACTAAAGATGAGTCACAAGCATGACATTGCATTAGCATATTACACAATTACACTGAGTTCTGCTCAAGAACTCACTGGCAAAGGGAGCACCTCGGCAAAATCACTTGGCATCTCGGGCCTCTTCACGGGAACCCACCACCTTGCTTACGTGCTTTCATCCACAAACCACAAAATCCTTGTTTTTTTGCACATTCCAAAGATTTATTTAGATTAGGTCTATCTCTTGATTTATTTATACAATAATCCATATATTTATAAGAAACAGAGTTTCTGTTTTTACTAGGAGCAGGCAGGATTCTGTCTAATATATTTACACAGCTGCTGTGAGTTGAGCAGGCCTTCAGTGAAAACAGTGGTTTTCTGTGATTGGCTGGCCTTGTAGGATGAACATTACATTATCTTAGCCACAGTCCATTTGGTCTCTCCTTGCTGCAAGGACAATAGACAGCCTTTTTTGCCAAAACCGAAAAGAAAATAACTGTTTCTTTCTTCAAGCAAGGCTGTGGCCCTGATTTAGTTTTAGTCCAGCTTGCCTTGACATGCAAGACACACTTGAAGAGAGGCTGAAAGGGTTCTCTGCTAATTCTTTGTTAACCGACTATCTCACAGGCTCTTGGTGCACAACACAATGTGTCTAAGTTTCTGGTTAGCTGTTCAGCTCTAAGCTCATTTCAGCCTCTCTGAAAGGGTCTCACTATGAGGTTTGCTGTTTGAGAGATCCCACTGACGACAGGCCCGCTGCCAAGTGGGTCTGTAAAGTGGGCAAAGGAAGGCAGGACAACAGGGAATCGTAGATGGCTGCCTCCCTAAAGGGGATTCCAGGGCATTACACAGGAATAGGAGTCAAAACAAAGCCTAACACAAGATAAACTTGAGCATGAAAGGAGAACCGATTGGTTGCTAATCCCCATTTCTTTAAGCTCAAAGCCACCCTTCAGGCTCCAAAACGGTATGGCTACCACAGTCATCATATCAGAAACTTCTTGTGCATGTAGCATGTCAAGATGGGGAGTTTACAGAGAGTACCACTAAATTTCAGGACTGAAAATGCACTTCCTTTACCTTAGGGCAGCTCAGTGTGTGAGTGCGTGCTTACTAGTATTCCAGTGGTTAGAAATTAGATAGAAGAGCATTCCTTCTCCTACACTGTGCTGGGCTGATTTGCAGCTCTGCTGGAATGGAAGTGAGGAAGATCGAAAGTATGACTTTTAGAAAACCTCAGGCAGTTCCTGGATGGGTTGCAGAAATGTTTCTGATTTTTTGGGGGTAAATTTTCAGCGTAATATTTGTATGGGTTAAATGTCCTGCAACACTTGTAGGATATACAGTAGAATACTTTTACCGCTTGACCGATTTTGCATTTTGTCTTGTTCTCTGGATAAATAGCAGACTGGACGATGTGCCGTTGAAGCGTGTTTTTCCAAATCATTTGACTGCAGTGCACGCAGGATAGTGATAGCATGTGTTTGTGCACACATAAACTTTGCCTTTTACGTGCATCATCCTCAGGCATATGTGAGTTTGCCTGTGTTACTGCAGCATCTTTGCTCATTTCTTCTCTGCCTAGAGGACGCTTATGCTTCAGTGCTTTTTTTTTTTTGCTTTTTTTTCTGCGGCTGAAAGAGCAGCAGGCTGTCACAGCTCCCTGGGCTCTGACTGACCATAGCCCACAGCCAGGATGCCAGTGTTCCAGCAACACACAGGGGAGCTATGGGAGCTTTGCAGGAAAGTTGCAGCTCTGGACTATTGAGCAGCATGTTGTCAAACAGCCCCCTCCTCTGCTCATTGCTTGTTACACTACACTATGTTGTTGTTTCCAAAGGAGACTCAGGTGAAGACCCAAAGAGGAAATATTGGACTTGTTTAAAGATTGATTGTAGTTATGTAGTAATAAGTGATAATAACACTAACTGTCCTTCTACAGCAAGAATATTCTAGCAGGCATTTAGCTCCATGCTTAAGCCAGGACATATTAAATGGCTCTGATAAAGGTTTCTGTGATATATGAAAAGGTTTTTCCTAAAGGAAATCAGACAAATAAAGATTTTCTGTAATGTGTCTGTGTGCAGAGGTCCCAACAAATCATAGGACATGCAGTTCTTTTGCAGCCAAGAAACTTGCTAATGAAGTTCATAACTCAAAGAGTATTTCTTCAAGTTAAGGTTTTCATTACTTGATAAAAGTAAAGTCATTCACCTGTGTACATGTATATTTTATTAATACACTTGGGAGTGTGTGTGCTTTATATGCATATGGGGGCTTGTCTCCAAAGAGCTGAAAAGCCTGAACTGAGGAGACGGTAATACAGGTCCCCCATTATAGTTAGTCATGGACAGCTGCTCAGATTCTTCCCTGGAAGCAAGTATAGCGTCTATCAGGCAGAAAGAGATATGGAGGGAGACGCCACCATCTGGAAGTCATTCAGATTCAAGCTCAGAAACTATATTAACCACTTATACTACAGTATGACTTTTAACTTAAAAAATACCCAAGTCTTTATTTGTATTATCCTTTCGGAGAGTATCTTGTCAAGATATTAGAACTAAGATTTTACGTCATGGTACATGAGATAGAGGGAGCGTTTTACTTATTGACTAGTGATTTTGTGGCTATTGCGTGCCTCTTTTTTGTTCACAATTTGACTTTGACGGGCCACAGTTTGATGGCTTGTGAAACTGTTTGTCATTAAGCTATTTCTGGCAGCATATCGTGGGTTGGCAGCTGCCAGTGCGGACAGTGACAGGGTCGCAGACTGTATTTAGTGGCCTCCTCTCTGACTCCCATGCGGCCTGGAAGTGTTTAGCAGTCATAACACACAGGCTTCGAGGAGATCCAGCAGGGAAGCCACAAATTGCCCGTTGAGGAAAATGCTGAAAGCCAAGTGGATTGCAGATGAATGGTGTAGAATGATAGGATTAGCTCCCCCCCTTTCTCTGTGGGCTTTTTCCAAGGCTGCTAGGAGCATTAGCTTTCATTCATTTTGCCCGAGAGCGTTCCCAAAATGCATTCCCACAAACAATATCTTATAAACATGCACACTCGGCTAGAAGATGACAGCTGATAGCTCCTACTGGATAATGTGTTTGACATGACAGTGACAAAACAAACCCTTGTATTATAGTGAACTTGCCCCCAAGGTGGCGTCAAGATAGAGACACTCTGGGATTTGCGTGAGAAGTTGAATTTAACCTTGACTTATGTTCTGTTTTGGCCTTCGAGTTTTAACAGCATCCTATCGGCTCTCAAGAATGATATAAAATATGCAGTAAATAACTTTTACTGTTCCATCTTTCTTAATGTGGGTCACCGATGATATTGAAAATGTGTTTTTTACTACTGCGTTTAAGTGCACTAGAGGGTCTTTGTTCTTATTTATGTGTCTAAATATTGCCATATCAAACTTAACGACTTTGTACTTCATCCTTTTCCATTTTGGTGTACCCACTTCCCAAGTGATTAATTAATTTTCATTTATGTACTGAGCAGGTCACGCACAAACCATTCCTCTGTGTACTTCTCTCCTCTTTCTGTTTTTTAAGATGTTTCCTGCTTATCTGCTTGCAAAATATAGTTGTTTTTGTACCTTCATCACCTTGTATTGCATTTAGTTAATGTTATTGTAGTTATAAATATAAACCCCCATATATGTCATAGAGACATACATAGTAACTGTGTGACTAACAAACGGTACGTTTTTTGTTGTACAACTTTATTACTTTACTTTGCAGTAAAAATCTGCTGCACTTAAATTTATTGCAGACCAGTCCACTCATATGTGTAATTGGTGGATATGTATACTGGATGTATATGATTGGTTCATATAATTTTTGCTGACCCTGACGAAGGCTGAAGGCCAAAACGAGCAATGATGTTGTTCTTCATACAACAGATGTTGTTGGAGCTTCAACCTCTTTGTTTGTGCTTCTCTGTGTACTTTGGAAGTAGCTGTAGTTTGACCAGATACCTGTTTCCAAAAACAGGAGATTGTACTATAACTATTAGGTGTAATAAAAAGTTTGCCCTTCAAGATTATCTCCTCGTGCATTTTTAGCATTACAGATATTTTTAGATTGCTAGCCTTTCTGCAGTTTCACTATGAATGTAAAATGTGCACAAATCAAACAAAAATCTCCTTTTCAGATTGACTTTTGTATGCAGGATAATGTCTGATGATGAGACCGTGACCTCATCAGGACTCTATAGTTTTTAAATTATTAGTGCAGACAAAGTTGCCACCAGGAGCTAGCTTGTCATTTTTTTGTGCTTTGCTTTGTGCAAATGTTCACCCTTGTTCCCAAAATTAAAATTGCCACGAAGGGTTACTGTTTTGATACCATGGAAAAGATCCTTAGCACACTGCAGCAGCACAAGCGCAAAGGGCCGGATTAAGACTTCAGTGGAGTGATCCAAAAATAGCAGTCGTGCTGAAGTCCAGAGGTACATGAGAAGTGGGCCCTAAAAGGGACATCGACCAACTTTAAATAAGATGTTTTTTAATGATTTTTATGGAACAAGTCCCAGACGTTTTTAATCACATCTTGAAATTATTTTTTAATGACTTGTAAATATTTTTTGGTCCACAGCTAGACATATTTGCAGTCCATTTTCATTTTCTCGATGTCAGCAGAAATTTATTTTTGTAAATTTAGCTTTCCAGTTGGGATTATTATACTCATTTGTGCAGACACTGTGCTTTATTTTTCAGCTAGGCTTTGGTTTGTTTTGTTAATATGTGAGCAATCTAGCTTTTTAAAATCCGTATTAGTGTAATGAAAAATCTAGAATAAATCGAGACACCAAGGCTTTATGGAGAAACTGTAGTGCACTGAATTTATAGGGTGTTGTTCTTAAATTAGACACAGTATGTGATTATAACACAGCCCCCTTCTGTAACCAATGATTGCTAGGAGCACACTTCCACATACACTACATTACCTGCTTGCATCGACAAAAGTTAATTAGTCTGAAGCTTTCAAAAGGTCACACCGACATTTAAATTAGTCATTTCTATTTGTCTGATCCAAATCATTGGCAACACTGGGCCAATTAGATCCAATTATAGTGATAGTGGTTGCCGTGGTATGCCACCTAGTCGGAGTTAATGACCACTGGAACCCCAATTACCTGAGCAACCTAATACAGAAGGAGTCAACCACAGGGGGAAGGAGGAGCTTCAGGTGCAAGGAGAAGTCAAAGCCCCGCCGTATCACCTTCCCGTGACAGCCCTTCACTCGGGGAAAACTTCAGAACTTTATGTGAGGTGAAATGTTAGGATATGTAAAATGTGACATTTCTGCACACCTTGAGAGGGGCAATCACAGCTGATGGGTATAGAAGAGGTAATCTCCAGAGTGTCTATGTGCAGAGGGCTGATACGAACATGCTAGTGTCTTGATTACAAGCAGAGTGAGCCCACATCAATCACACTAAGCTCTGTCTTCCACTAAAGGCTACTCCATCTAGTTGTTCTATGAGGAAAATGGCAGCAATTGCATGATATGTTAATATTCCCTGACAATAATAAAAGTGCTTCCCATAATTTAAGTACTAAAGCATAGTCAAGTAGTATAAGACCCACTCAGCTCTCAGGCTAGTTTTACTTCATCTTTTTCTCTTCTGCTATACCTGACTGTGAGGAGTCTCCTGAATTTCTATGAAGCTCACATCTCTCTGTGGTACCATCTGAGAATAGAAGCGACAGCTCGCACCCAACTGAGGGACTGTCAGAGGAAGTTGTTGATTGAACAGATGTCGTTCCCACCAGACGCCATGAGAATGAACACCACAATAAGCGTGCATTAATTAAACATACCTGAAGAATGTGGGCAATGCAGGGGAACAAAAGGCATTTCTGTCTACCTTTGTCGCCGCTTCAGAACAGGAATGAGAAAGTGAGTCGCTCCTTACCTGTGCTTTGACTTTCAGAGAATGCAGAGAGTTTAAACAGGCTACGAGCTTAGAGATCAACCCAACAGAATAATAGTGATAATTAGGTCTGATTAGCGGTGTCTCGTTCAGCTAAAGCGCAGTTTTGGAACGGGTCATTTGGAACAATGTTGGTTTTCAAAGAAAGTGCCAAGTCATTTGCCTGAAGGAGGCTTCATTTGAATCACATTGTTTGTGACAAAAGAAAAACTCTCGAACAGACGATACGTGGACGGTGGCATTTGTTTGCTTTGAAATCTCCTCAGCCTGAACCAGTACAGACAAAAATGTTCTGGTCCTTGCTCAAAGCTTGTTTTTCCACCAGTAGGCTCCCATCTGTTTCGAGTCGTGCTCGAGTCTGAAATACCTGTGTCATCAAACATTTCCGCCACCATCTGATAAATGCTTCTTCTTTGATCAAAGGAACTGAGCTTGGAGGAGGGATGTGAGATACATTATTGTACATACGAAGGCTTTTCTCATAGCCTGACAGTTACTCTTCAACTGAGTAAATCCCAGCAGTCTCATGGATACTGCAACAGATTGGTGTTCATCGGCAGCAAACTCAGTGGAATGACTTCTTGTTTACATCATTATAGATAATTACCATGCCGAATCAGTCCAGCCAGCAACGCCTGTGCCGTTTGTGTGTGTGAAAACAGAGACGCCTCTAACACTCCTGGTCATCTTGTTACAGATGCAAAAGCGTCCCCTCAGGTAGCAGCTCATGTTGCCTGGGTTTATTCAGTCATGGCTCGGGTGGTAGAGCGGGTACTCCACAAGTTGTGTGGCCGACAGTTTGATCCCATGGCAATTGCTTGCCAGCAAATAGATAAATGAGAAATACTCAATACAATTTATGATTTCAATTTGAGACGATGCCTGTGGGCGAGTCTGTTCAAACAGAGTACACAAAGGAAGAATCACAGAAAACCTTTTGTATCATGTGCAAATCAGCAGCTAATCTTTTACCACCAATCCAGAAATCCAGATGGTGCATCTGTGATCGTGATATGCATAGGAACAGTTTCAATTTAGCACTCGCAGATGGATGCACTTAAACCTAAAAGCCAAGACTTTTAACACGAGTCTGTATCAGAAAATACATTTCATGTTTTTTTTGTTTGTTTTTGCCATGTAGGGCACTGAGAATATCTAATCTTTTAAAGCACACCATTTAAAATTCTTTTTTTTTTAATTAAAAAGCTTTAGCACGGGTGTAAAAGCCAGCTTTACTCTAGTGTTGAATCTAGTTAGCCTCAAAACGCTCCCTCGAGGTGTTTTCATTTGGGGCGTTTATGAAGCCAGGTGTCGAACCCAGTTGTGACCTTGCCAGAGCCGTGTCCATGAAACTGGAATTTCCTGGTCTATCACGGGGTTCCATTTCAACAAGCTTGCACCCAATTATCCTTCAATCATAGTCTCTGGACTTACAGACGTGTTTGGTTGGAGTACAAGGTCTCTCTCGCCCTGGATCGGCACATTGGGGACATTTATTTCACTACACATGGCATCTTTTCAAGGCAAAAAAACCAGATAGCATATCAGGTTAATATGGATGTTGCAAAAGTTTATTGTTCTATGAGTTTATACAGTATCTCAAGACACAGCATTATGCACTGTATGAACATCACATTTGTAGTCTGATGAAGGGTTTTCCTGATTATTCCACCCTTTATTGTATGGTGTGCAACTGGGAAGTCCATAGCTCAAAGTTGGTTTTGCATTTTAGAAGTACTGTAAAAATATATATCACAGGAACACAGAAATTGAAATGACAAGCAGACTGTGTAGTAATTGGTTTATTAATGAGAGAATGGGTTTGTTTAAAAAAGAGAGAGAGGAGGAAGAAGAAGAAAACAAAGCCACCCCTTTGATCCTCTTAAATCCCCTTTGGAAAAAGAGATAGTGCCTTTCAATCCTCTTAAACTTCATCTTGTCGTTGATATTTCCTCCTTTCTGACTTAATTAGGCTCTGATATTTTATTTTACTTACTTTTTAGTGAGTTATGTCTTGTTGAGCACATACAGCGACTTAAATCTTAATATCATACTGCTGGCTCCTTTTCAATACATGCATTTCCCCCTCCCATAAAACATGCTTAAAATTTAGAAGCTACAATATACTAAGCACAACTCTTTGTTTATGCATCGGTTCCCATGTGTTTTATCAAAGAGAATGCTTAACATAGAGAGCTGACAGGTACTGGAAGCCTTGGGAGTCTCTGTAGTGTTTTGTGCATTTTAGATATGAATAACTACATATCTTCATCCTGGCTATACAGTCAGAAATTTAGATTATACTGCCTATCAGCTCCGTACATATTGTGCTCATTGATGTTCGATTTGGCGAAAGCAAACTTGGAACAAAACATGATGAGATGACCATTTGTCCAGACCATATTTATTCTAGCTTATGAGAATATCAGGACGCTCTATGCAAAATCGTTGATTTATCCACAAACATACACAGGGACAAAGTCTTGCCCACTCATCATTTTGTTATCAGATCCGCAGCCTTCCACCTGCAGGCTTGAGCAGGGGAATAATTGTGCGCATAGGCAGACAAGCCAGTGTTTATGTTCTCCTGCATGTTTTGTTAATTACAGTGCTATTACCCCACACATATATACCCGGTTTAGTGCCATGATTATCTCCCAAGGTCATCGCTAACGAGGGCTGATGCGCTGTGCCTGGCCTGAGCTGATTGACTCACAATGTTAAACTGGCTCAGATTGATCCTACTCAGCAATTCAGGAGGCAATGCAGCACCTTTCACAGGTTTATGAGAGAAATATATTGGGTCTCACGCTGCAGAATTGTATTGCTTTGATGCTGAAGATTTCAACGGAGATGTAAAATACCTATTTCTGCCCCAGCAAATGTTTTCTGTTGTTGTTTTTTTGACTTCCTGTCCACTATCAGTGACATTTGTGTTTGCACAGAGAATTCAGCTTTACTTCCACAAAATTATCTTACCGTTTAGTAATATTTGAAAAAAAGGAAAATATAAGCATGGCCTTGTTGCTTGACTCCTAACATTTACCTGAATTATCTGCACTCTGCTGGAAACAGGCTATTTCTCTGTGGACAAGTGTTTTCTGATTATTTTGGTGATTCAATTTTCGATAGCGAAGGCATTTAGCAGCTGAATATTTGACACCTGATTTTCAACGTGCAGCTAGTCCGTCCACGTTCCATCTTGCTCCAAGTTAATTAAGAATTATACAGGATGTTAGCATTAAATCATTATGAAGTAGGCCTACTGTAGTAATAATTTAAATGGGGTCATTTAAAAGATTAAAATTTCCTTTTATTGTCATCCAGCGACCTTAACATCATAAATGTCACAGTAGCCTTTTATGAATGATGCCACAAGTGTCTTTACCATAGGACAGTTTTAAATTTAAAACAGCCATTAGTGCACCTATACACTGATTTTCCATATAGATGTAGTTAGCTCAAAGATTTAGTCGCCGTGCCATCTCCTGAATGAATTACCTGCCAGAAAGAACACATGGGCGAATCGTGTTTTATGGTTTGACTTCTTACTCACAGCTTGGAACGCCAGATAACCTCCAAATCTTACTCGGCTTAATGTCAAATGTCACATTCATAAACTCCCGGTAACGACGACATGCAAGGAATAAAATGTTATGTGCTCTTTCTGTAGGATCTGAGCCCCGTCGTAGGAGAACAAAAACCGTAACGAGTTGAACATGGAACGACATATTAAAAATCTTTTTTAGATATGCCAGAAATTGTCGCAGAAGATTAATCAGGTGTAATAGAGCGCAGTGTTTGCGTAGCGTGACTTTGAACAACTGTCTTATTCTTGCGACAGAGTTGAATATGTGTATCCGTGCGTGTGTGCGCGCAGTATTTGTTGCACAGAGGAGGACGGCGCTTTTTGATCTGCAGAGCACTGAGCACAAAGGACACCGATCAATTGGGATATTGAGAAAGCACTTCATCTGATAATTTCCCTTACAGGAACTCTTCCCTTTATCTGGACTCAGCACAGCAAAGTCACTGAGCAATTAAAAGAATGAGCACGCTACAGTATACTAACCACACACTGATGCAGTAAAAAGGCCCTATTATGAAATTGGAAAAGAAGTGAGTTGAGATAAGGATACGCAACATATTGTTTGGGATTAATTAAGACGATCACGGCTTTAAATTCCTACTGTAAATGAGTCCAGTCTTGCAGGACGAGGTTAAGTCATGAGGAAGTACATAATAGTCTCTTATCCATGTTATGATTCACACTAAATACTAATCAGTGAGCTGTGGGGATTTTTTGTGCTTGCATCCAGTTACTGATTAAGAGAAATTATTTAAAAATAGATGCACTCTTTTAGTTTTTCAAAGAAATGATATTTCCCAAGTGGCAGGATTGTTTGGTCAAATTATTTCTTGTAGCCGAATGTGAGACTTCCTTTAGAGGATCCAGTGCAGTTTTGCTCCAAAAACATGTGATGTATTTGGTGTGGAGAAAATGGTTTTCCACTTTTAGCAACTAATTAATTCTTTATCAATATTCATGATGAACTCCACATTTAGAAAACTGTAATTAGCTTTATTATCCTCTGGCCATTTGTGGGGGGGAAAGTTATCCATATAGTTCGAATCAAACCAGAGACACAAATCTAGTTTCTCACCAAATTGTTCACGGCGTCATTAGACGTTACCTTGCATGGAAATCAGATCAGATCAGTCCAGATGCAAACTGCATGTGACAAGATCACTTCACACCAGCATTGTGTGCTATGAAGGCAGGCAGAGTTGGGAGGATAGTGTAATAATTCACATGAGCCACCTGGTGATTCCTTCAGTCACCTTCCGGTTTCCTCTCAGCCAGCTGCTCCCTGTACTCCTAATCAATCCGCAGTGCCAATGCTTCTGCAATTCACCGTGACCTTGAGTAACATGTCCTCTCTCTTTCGTTTTGGACGTTATTCCTACTCATTTTGAGGATGCACCTGTGCTCAGACCGAGACAGCAACTCTTTGTGATGCAGCTCTGAGATTTTACTGTGATTAACAAGAATCTTCATCTACATACATTAGACAGCAGGTCCTCTACTGCTCTTAATGTTAGTGTGGCAGGTTTTACCACCATTTTTAGCGTTTTGCTCTATATCTGGGGCATCAAACATAAGACTCAGGGGCCAGAATTAGCCCTGTCAAAGACTATAATCTAGCCCACTGGATGGCTTTGGATAATATGTTTTACAGCTTTTCCTACTGATCAAGATCTCCTGCATGGCCATTTATACCACACATAAGTAATTTAGTAATAAATAAACAGTAAAATGAGAGAGTTTCCTGCCTTTTCATTATCTACTGTAAAAAGTCTGTTTACAATGTGTTCACGGTAAACTGAATATAAAAAGGGTAATTTTCTTCAAACAAACATTTCTATTATCAAAAGCCTTCTGTTTCATAATTACTGCGGAAAGAGCTACCACAACTTATTCTGTAGCGCATTTTCTTTCTTACAATTTAAGCCCAAAGAGTCGTTCTGCAGATGCCTTTCATTTACTACAGCAACATTTCTTTAGCATGTAGAAAAACTGGGTTATACTATTTGAAATTCCTGTCGCTAACAAGATATCTGAGGGATTCAATGTGCAGCTAAACTTCTTTACACTGACAGAAATAAGAGTGTCTTTGACCCAGCGACCTTAAAATGAGCTCCATGCTCCACCTCTGCATAATTAAACAAGAAGATATTACCACAGTTTGGCAATTTTAGTCACTATTTGTACTAATTGTACTTCTAGTGAATAGTTACCTAGTTATCTAAAATCTATTGAGGTAAGAATTGTAGATTATAATCCATTTAGGAGACTATTTTAAGCAATATTGTTGCACATATCTGGTATAAATAATTACACGGTAAGCTTGTGCAGCAGCTGGAAGTGCATTTCTGTCCAGGGCCTAAATTCTCTGCAGGTCTGTTTCTTTTTGGTTGGAATCTGAAAGAGGCGGGGGACTTGTTGTTCTGCTTGGCTGACCGTATACATGTATTGTCTGAGCCAGGCCACAGTGGCAGAGTGGCTCTCTTCACGACCCCAGTGTGACAGAGCTGTCTCTACATGAAGGTGACCCTCTCTCTGGAACCTCCACTCTGCCCAGCTTGCCTGTCAGGTCCTACAGGCGTCATGGTCTATTAAGCACTTTAATGATGACCACCGCCTCATGCAGTCACACAATAGCCCCTCACTCCTTCATATCCCTCCATAATTTGCGGTGCCGAATGTGTATATTAGTGTATATTTTCTCTGAGTCACCATGCTTGTAGAAAGCTATCTAACTTGTAACCAGCTTGGCTGTGGGCAGATTTTGATTAGGCCAGAATCCTTGGTGAAATAAATCTCCTCTGGGATTTAAAGGTAGATACTTTGAACAGGCAATCCTTCAAAAGGCTTTTACACTCAATAAATCCACTAACGCCCCAATGTTTCAAAACACTGCTTTTATAGCCTCATACTTTATATCCATATCCTGCACTGTAGTGTAAAAGTGACAGGACTACTTGAAGATGGCAACAAGCCTTCGGGAGCACTCCTACCAATTCTTTCACATCTGTTGATCCCCAATATCCCTGTACCTGTCATGAATAAAGGAAGTTTGCTACGTGACAAGTTTATTATCTTCTCCCCTCGAGGTTGGCAAGAAGACACCTCTGTGTTCAGATGTCAGATAGGTTCAGTGTCTGTGCAGTTTTAGATGAGTAAAAATGTGGGGACAATGGATGAGACAAGGTCTGAAGGGTATCCTCAGTGCAGTTCATTCCACCGCAATCACTTTCATGCCGTGTTTACATCTAAAACACCCGGTGTCTATCCTGCAAAGTTCTCAAAAAGCACGAGTCAGGGAGAAGGCGAGAGCAGGACGAGTCCCCCACCTAAATTGTAGTCCCACAGAAAATACTTTTCTTTTCAATATTACAATGAAATGGTAGTCGTAAAACTCTCTTTACTGTAGCTTTAACAACACACAGTGATATCAGGTGGGACTTTGTGTATAATCTCACAGAGAAGCTCCAAGGAAAGCTAATATTATTTAGCATTATTGGATTTTTTTATTTTGGCAGCTGGCATCAAATAAAGGAGAGCGACATTTCTTGATGCATAATGCAATATGACGCCTGCTATGCTACAATATTAATGTGATCACTTTATACTCAAACTGTGGCTTATATCTTAAAGTGTCATCAACTAAAAATGAACAAAGGAAATTTGCAATAAATGTTATTTTAGTTTCATGTTTAACTATGAATTTGGCCTCGCACATATCACCACTGCTGACACTGTAAAAAAAAACAAAAGAAAAATGGAAAAAAAACACGTATATGAACTTGCTGTTTGTAGATCTTGTGTAAGCTCTGTGAGTTAGTGAACTGTTATTCAGCCAGTAATAACAGTAATTTCTGAGAAAGCTGTGCTTTTATGTAGCTCCATGTTCCCAGACAAGCAGAGGTGCTATAGGCTCATCAAAGAGACCCATAAAATGAAACATGTATTATTGTTGTCACCTTTCAAGACGTATTTCATACAGAGACAATGAGATACAAGGCCCTTTGTTTTTGCCGTAGGTACGAATATCATTAGATCTACCATGAGTGCAATAAGTGTGAGTAGGTGCAGTAGCCTTTGCTCACGAGACAATAAAACACATATGGAAATGAGCCGACAGCATGACTAATAGTTTGCAGTTTCCACCACGCGCCCATCTTAGCAAAAAGCCTGTTCTCTCAAAGTGAGCCATTATACAGTTATCAATGAGCCTGCCTCGCCTTTGATCTCTCTTTTAAGGGGTTGAGGATTTGATAGCTAAAAAAAGAAACACCTCAGAGAAGCTATCGGTATGCATGCTGTCTGACGTTATGCCCAAAATAAGGGATAAAATGAATACAAAGCAAGCTGTCACTCTCCATGTCCCTCCTGTCCCTAATCCTTCTACTCCTGAGTCTGTGCCTGCCACAGCATCATCAGAGCCCAGATCAAAGTGTGAGAGAACGGCCCACAGGTCTGCACAGAGGGAGAGCTGACCTCCTCAGAGCTTACTGTGTCCTTGGACCAAAGTCCTTTTAAGGGCTAGACATATTCATTGAAAACCGATTCTGAGCTGTGTGCCTAAATTGAGCGTTAGTTTGTATCAGCAATCTGGCTTTATGGACATTCCCCGAGGTGGCTCTTGTATCTAAGGTGTCATTTCTATAAGGACAATTTAGCCACCTCATTTGAAAGCACTTATGTTCATACTGCTGGAATTAATTTACTTTAGAGACATGCACCCTTTAGTATACAGTAAAGCAAATACATTAGTGTTCATGCCCACACTACTGCAAGCTTTATTACTTAAAGTGTACCAGGCCAGCGCATATACTATAAATTGAAAAATAATGTTTTCTCACGCTAAAACGACATAGGCCTTGACCTCTCATACCGCTGCTGTTAATTAGTGTTGGTTGCTCTTACCTCTGGGCAAGCTCAGATTTATGGCTTAATGTTGTGGGAGCTTAAAACGAACGTGCGCTGCTGGGGCCTAGTCTGCCCATGAACTACATGGATAAACAGGTTTTCATACTCAAACCACAGCACTGATATGCTTCTTGTGGATTCCCTGACTGCATGTGTGATATTGAAATCTTAGATTTTAGCAAATGGATCTCAAATGAGCAAATTAATTTTGAGATTAACTGTTTAATCAAGCACAGGCTTTATACGTTTCATTTTCTGCCAATTTCATAGCTTAGTCTCTGCATACATTAAAGGAAACTTTAACATGTTGAGATTATTATTCTTATTTTTTTTGTGGGATTTATTTGCGGATTTATCAAGCACCATGTAGGAGATCGATATCAATTTCATCCCTGCACATTCAGTGGGGAGATAGATCAGTCGCATGTTTAGCCTACCCAAGCACAATCCGTGGCAGCAGAGGGAAACAGCTAGAAAAAGAACAAAAAATCTTTCCAGTTATCCTGGGTACTGGTTATCTGTCTGCCGCTGTGCATCTTTTTCTAATGCCTATTCATCTCGCTCCGGTCTACCTTGGCTCACAAACATGCTGCCGCCTGTCTTTTATTCCTTCACAATATTGCATCACCGGAGTTCACACAGGCTGTGTATCACTGGAGCAAATGAGACGAGATATCAAGTGTTGCAGAACTGTGCACGATGAAGGCAATCACAGAGCACCCTGAGCTTCTGTTAACAAAGGGAGTTCATTAAGTCCATTAAAATCCCAGCTGAAAAAAAAAACAAAAAAACGCTGCTTGCTTCGAGTCTTTGAGTAATTATTCCTAAAGCACAAGGCCAAAGAAGAAATCGGAAGAAACAGACTTAACCCCGTCTTACGTCACATGCGTTGCCGTAAAGTACGCAGGAAAAAAGACAAACATTCACTCTTCTAATTGGAAAACGTGTCCCTGTGATTCAATAATAATTATGTATTTACTGTGCTTCCAAGGGGTCAGTGCTACACCAGGGCGGAGTGTGCAATTCGATTTGCAGTTAATGAGGTTGGGTCTTTTAATGAATGTTAGTTTTTATTCTGTATATAGTGCTGTGGGGAATGTGGTTATGGCCTCTTTTATCATATGTTATGATTCTTTGCTTGATTCATCTGGGTAATATTTCACTGAGCTTTACTATTTTATACATTTAGAAACTTAATAGAGTAATCCAACAAAAATGAATCACAGAGCTTCTTAATTAAGCATAGAAACCTTAAATAATTCCCAAAGGTGATTTTATATAAACAAACTTATCTCATTATCTTAAGGAAAATAGATATAGAAGTGAAACCGCTTTCTTTGATGCTTCTAATACGGTTGCCTTGCTGGGAAAATACTACTTAGTCATATTTTAACTGTGGGAATGGCCTAAATGCTATATTCAGTTATTATCTGGTGTAGTCACTCGTGATGTCAGCTACTTCAGTGACAGTCCCTCCTTGATTCTGGGTGACTGCTGGTGCACAGCTATGCCTAATCTCTATTTTCACATCAACCACATTTTTGCCACCCCGCTGACCACACGCTGTTGTTCGTTCTGCGTGTTATCTTGTAACACTGACTCCCTTAAAAACCAGTGTACAGTTCAGCCGTAGGTGACCCTTTACTACTGTAAATAATGCAGGGCAACAAAAGGGGTTGATTTCAACCGAGCAATCATTCCTGTGTTGACGGTGGCAAAGTAACGTGGTTGAAAGCACTTGGGTGGGTTTGGGGCTCTTGTAACTGGACACAGCCTGAGTGTGACCGGGCCATTAGTATGCATGCTGCAGCTGACGTGATTTTAGTTTCACATCGGTCCTGCCACAAAGACAGGGGGCATACAGTCTTCATATTCGTGCCGTTCTGTCAACTCAAAATTCAGAGTGGGATTTTGACTTTGAAGCCACTTTGATATGGTGCTTTTGAAATGTTGAAGGGCGGCTTGAAAGGAAAAATGTTTAATTAGTAGCCTTACATTGGAAGGGTACCATAGGCTGGCTTTCACTCGCCATGACCAGCACCCTCCCTCCCCTTCCTTTCCCTGATTAAATGTGCTATTGAAGTTGATTTGTGAATGGAAATTAATGTCTCTTGAAAAATGCTCGCTGATTGTTTTACTATTCGTTTAGATCAGCCACTTGGGAATCATCTGTTCTTACGGTACAAATCACGAGCTATATTTTAGGATTACTGATAATACTAACCTTCTAGCTCCATATGCTGCTAATCTCGACTGAGACAGTTTGACACGGGGTATGGATATTTGAAAATCCATGTATGCTCCGGTTTTACCTTTCATAGGATATATGGCTTGGCTTGTTCCTTTAACGCCGTTTTATCTTCAGTATTTCAGAGGCTCTCTCTCTTTGAGATACCCCATGAAACAGCAGCTTGATAGATTCAGACAGAATCCTCCTATTCATGTCTTTGATCACTTTCTTTATGACCACCTGTAATTTAACCCACCAAAATGCAAATGACTCCTAATGCTAAACACCACGCACGCATGCTCTACATATCTTAAGCTCTCGCTGAAATATTCACAGGCTTTAGAGGCCCCGAGGCATTTTGAATGATGTCTTATACTCTGCTCGGCGCTGAGGCTCAAATATTCAAATCAAACATGATGCTCAAAATTACCACAAATACATTTTCCTCTGTTTATCACTTTCTTTCCTCCAATCTCAGGATTCAATCAAAATGCCTCTTTGGTTTATAATGTCATGCCTCTTGTGCTAAATACAATAAAAATTTCATAAGATCATCATAATTATGTCAGGCTAAGGATTGTAATCAAAGCAAAGTTCAAGGCTTTAAAGGAAGCGGATGTTAGATACTATAAATTGTCAAATAAAAACCTGCATTCAAACAGAAGCTGCATGTTAAAATGAAAGATTTTTGATACCCTAGTGGCCCACAGTGTAAATTTGGGGCAGTATTTGCTTTTGCACCATTATTTCTAGTAGTAGAACTAAACTGGTGTATGTTAATTTCCACTATTTATGCAGTGTTTGATTGATTGTTCGTACAGGACAACCAGACAGATACAAAATATACAAGTTTTTGCTTTAAAATGTGCTCTGCTCTGCCTCTAACAACAGTCTAAGTGTTAGCTTTCCAGTAAAAAACATTGGTTAACAGTTTTTCAGATGTTATCTACTTTGAAGTTAAAATATTTATGAGCTGATTCCAAGTATGATAATTAAAATAGCTTATTGGGCATTTTAAGATATTTAACTTTTTACATTTTATGGACGCTGTTTCAGTTTGTTTTAATCCTAAATTGTAACCTTCTCATCTGTTTCTGATCGCTTCATGCAGTGATTTTTTTTTAGCTTTCTTCATTGTGTAACATCATAAAAATCTGAAATAGTCTATTTAGCTAGAGAATACGTATTCTGAAATATTAGAAAGCATAGTAAGGTTATTCCAGCACAAACATTGCACAGATTTTATTTAGAGGCCAGACTGCCAGGTCAGATCAAGATGTTGTGTTAGGTAGGATGTCAAGAAAGTAGATCTGTTTGTGCCATCACTTGAGGTGGCTGCAAGATCAGGAAGAGCAGGGAGCGCAGGTCTTCTACTAATCAGAAGTTTGGTGGTTCAATCGCTGGCTCCTCCAGTCTGCATGTGGTACCCATAGAGTAAGAGTGAACAGTTCAGGCATTTACTTGTGCAAGTTCTGCTGAATGTGATTGACGGTACATTCAGCAGCACGTTCTTCTTTCGGCTGCTCTCTTTAGGGGGTCGCCACAGCGGATTATCTACTTCCATCTCATCCCATCCCTAAGACCCTCTTTTGTCACACCAACTCTCTGCATGTCTTCCTTCTCTACATCCATCCAAGTAAAAGAAGAAATTTGACAACCGCTTTTTACACAAGCTGCTTTTTCGATGATGCAATCAAAATTGGATGAATAGTTTAGGAAGAGTGGCGCTTCGAAAATTAGCACCTGCCCCCATTCGGGCTTTTCTTGCCAATATTCTGGGCTCAAAATGTGTTTTAGTCATTTGTAGTGTCAATGAAGAACGTTTGGCATCAGGACTGACCTAGCAGCATAACATACAAACTACAGCCAACCATCAATTTCAGTTCAGTAACCCAAAATTAGTAAGTCTCGATGTGACGAGTGGGTGAGCACTTTCATACTCACTGCTCGCTTTGTGCATGTTAATTTTACACATCACAGCATATTGCTTTTTGCACACATGCTCTGATTTGCCATTGCTAAGGTAACACCACTTCACTTACCATCCCTGGTTTGTTTGTGTTAGCATTTTGTTGCATGAAAGCAGTTTAGCAGGTTAAAACAAATGTGCAGCCATATGTTGTCAACGTTTCGTTTATTATGCTTCAAACTTAAATACTGTTTGTTCCTTTGTTCTTACTTCCTGTTACTCATACTCAGGTCAAAGGTTAGGAAAGGAGCCTACCTGCCATTTCCTGACTTCTGTGGACTTGGTGATGTCATGCTTGAGGTCACTGGGCTAAACCAAGCGGAGGCGTTTTCCTTTTGTAGGACTTTTTGTTTACTTTATGGCTTGTGGAACAATTTGTTCCGAGTATTTGTCTTCGTAGGCAGTCATTAAGCTGTGTAAATGAGCAATTGATGGGTTAGTGAGTGTTCTCAGATGCTCATGTTGGTTTCTGTGTTTACTGGCTTGAGCGACTGGTACTGGCTAGACTAACTGGGTGTGAATGGGCATCCTTTACAGTCAGTCAAGAATTGCTTGAGATTAGTCTGCCTGCCCACCCCTTTCTTAACGTTCAAGCCAGATTATTGTATGCTTGATATACAGTCATTTCAAATGCATTTTGACTGTAAACTAGTGTAATACCACAAGCTGCTATTTATGAATTTACTGCTCTATGAAGAACGAAGCCACAGCTCTATTCTCCGGCTGTCAATCCGAGTCCGAGTCTGACTTTCTCAGCTTTTCACAGCAGTCTTGATTTCACCCACCACAAGCATGATAATTTAATCAATATCATATGACTTTAAAAAACTGAATATATCCAAGAAGAAGTCTGCCTGCAGCTGTACAGAGGAGGTACAGTGGAGCAGCAGGAATGCATTTTGCTTTTGAGTTTACTTGACATGGTTCTCACCTACACTCATTTGAATTCTGTCAGCCGTGTGCGGGTCATGTACAGGTCAGTTTTTCTCACAGATGTGAATTTCTTCCCTTTGTCTTTGCCTCTCTGTTGCTCAGTGGCCAGTGATATAATTTCAGCTAATCCTGAGCAGGAGGCCTCATACATAAATATAAGCCGACGTCTGATTGCATGCACCTTCAGCTCAGATTCACATCATGTTCCCACTTGACACTGACGGGATCATTGTCATGAGCTGACAATTTTTTCTGTGAAAACTCACTATGAAACGAGAAATAAAAGAGAACGGTTTCCTGCTGTATTTTCGCTGCACTGGTTCAGAATACAATATGTATATTTTTAATCTTTGAAGCGTGTCAACTTATAGAGTGTAGCTGTAAATGTTTTAAAGTTGTTTTATAGTTATTAGTGCATGATCAAATTGTATTAAAAACACCTTCTTTGTGTACCTTTGCACTGTAGGCTTCAGGGTAAACTGTGCTCGATCAACCATACAAGCTGGTCATGGATCAATGAATCAAGAAGCCATCAGTTCGGCATCTCTGTGTATTTGCCTCACCGCTCTGCACCGTCCAAAGGCTGAAGCATTTACACCTTTTTTCTGCCCAGCCATCTCAGCACTGTCATTGTTTGGCTGACAGACACGCTGCAGCCTGCCTTTCTTCCCCTGTAACACTGCATCCTTTGCACGTGCAGATGGGATCAGTGCTGTGGAAGTGAGCGCAGTGAAAGTAATCATAGAGCAGCCTGAGCTCCATTATATCCAAAGAAAGTTAATTATGTCCAGCTACTATCTACCATTGATCCAATCCCAAAGTGTGCCGTTGTTTACTTCCGAATCTGTGTTTAGTTAAGTCAGCGAGGACTCGGGATTGTCCCGCTGTACCATTAGCAAGTGCTTAAGGGCTCACTTGTAAACTTTCTAAGCCCACTTTTCCTCGTGTCTGGAGTAAACACGGCTTGAGCAAATAAGCTACAGATTTCTTTTATAGTAACAGTGAGAAGGGATGTGATGAGGATGAGTCATTCTATTGAACTGAAAATAAAGAATGTACTTTTGTATATATTATAGTATATTATTTTTGTAATATAATTATATCCATATAGGCTGGGGATTCAATAGTAAAATGCAAATATTCAGGGTACTGAAGTATATCTGAAGTATACTTTAAAATGATAGCCGCTGTCAGTGATTCCACTTTTTGATTCTTTGCTCCTTTGGACTCACATTTGCACAAAAAAATAGATGGATCTGGATTTGAAGAAAAAACATTGTGATAACTACTCTTCTAAAGGTCTATATTTTCATTTCTGTTTTTGTTAAATGTTACCTACTATTTCTTAAGGATAGAAAATGCTTTGTGGCAGCACAATTTTGTATTTATTGCTGGCAGGACCTTCAAGGAGGAAAGAGATGTTCTGTTTGTTTGTAACAATACGAATGCTCTACCTGAAGGCTGATTCATGGCATTTCTTCGCAGACACCGTAACAATTTGTGATCACGCAAACACGTCAAATGTCCACACAGCAGGAACATAAAACGGTCATTTTATGTTCCGAGTTTCATTATCCCCACCCTTACAGCTGCTCATCGGAGGAGCTGGAATTGCCATAGTCACTCCTGGATTTTGCACACGTGCTTTCCATCAGTGGCACCTAAAAGTGAGCGTGCCGTTCCTGAAACTCTGTGCACTTTCTGTGCACTCTACCTGGGAAGTGAAATCATCCCTTGAGTAGCAAAGATCCATCCTGGCTCGCGAGTAATTCCCTACACAGCCAATGATGCTGAGACCTTAATGGACAGATGTAATTGTGATAATAGTTGTATTTGATCTTGGCACATATGAAAACTGAGGTGGGACTCGGGCCATTAGGTGCCAGGTTTCCTAGCCTCTGCATTTCTCCATCCTCCATTTAGCATAATGACACAGAGTATTGACTGTGGTATTATGCAGAATAAAAGGGTGTTAATGTGCCATATTTAAATATCCTGATCTGTAACTGTGGCATGTTCCTTTCTGCAGCAGCAGGTAGCCAATTCGTGAAACTGAAAAACCAGGCATGACCTACATGCTTAAAGAATTACAGCAGTCAACAAAGAGGATTCTGTTGGATTCCTGTTTTTGATGCCCTGATGTAAGCCCACACTGTGGCATCACTGGTGAATAATAACATACTTGTGGTCACATTTGCGCAAGATCTCCCCATGCTGCTGTGATTTATAAGCATACCTTCCATCTGCAAACAGGCTAGGAGGCTCCTACCTACTGGGGCAGCACCCCGGGTCCAGTGCTATTTACTCAGCCAGCCGAGACGAGGTGCTCCCCCGGCAGGATCCTGCGGTCACTGTGCCCATGCATGCTTTTCTCTCCATTAACCTGTCTGCTCGTGGCTACTGTGAAGTGCCTGCAGCAGGTACAGTAACGCAACAGCATTTTGCCACAGGTTGAACTATCTTTATTGTGCCATTTCCTGCTGTTTAACAAATGATAAAAAGCTGCAGGCCATCAAACTTAGCGGTAACAGTGACTAAGTTTTATGAGCTCTATATTTGGTAAACTCTAGTCACAATATGCACTCAATAAATCATGCATTAATAAGCTTTGTTGTGTCAGTTTTAAAATGAAAATGCAGTCTCTGTAAACATGCAGATATTTGTCAGTGCGTTTGAGTTATACGTAACACCAAAGGTCCAAATAATTTTTTTTTTTTCTTGAAAACATTGCACACTTTATTCATTCTGTGCTGTATCTAATGCATTTTGAACCAAATAAGTGTGTAGAAATACTGAGAGGAAAGGTGCTCCACTTTAAAGTGATGTGATAGATTAGGGAGGAGCCCTGGCAACAGAGTAATTTCCCTGGTGACCAATTTCTGAACACTCTGAGCAAAGAAAATCAGCAACAAGCCTACATGTCAGCTATAGCTCCATACCAGGGTGCAGGCGTACACGCTGACTCATTTCTAATGAGCAGCCAGAGATAGAAATAATAACCTAAACAACAAATCATAGGTCATGACTGCAAATATAGTGCTGACGGCCTTAATTAACATTAGACCTTATTCAGTGTAAGCAGATATAAAAGTATGTATGCAAAAATGTCGTCAATGGTGGCCCAGGGTTGATGGGGAAAGAAGATGAGAAGTGGGTTATGCTTTACTATTCTTACACTGCTGCACTCTCTGGTTTGCCTCCGAAAACTACTGTAGCAACTTTGTTGCATTTAGTGTGATTTTGGCTTAAATTCCGCTCGTCATTTCTTTTCTGTCTTTAAAAGCACTACTGCTATATGTGATACTATAGAGTATTATGTGCAGAAGCATTTTGAGGTTGTTCTTAAAGAGTTTATATAAAATCTATGAAATACTTTTGGTTAGTGAAAAATAAAAGTAAACTGGTTTTAAATATTACACTGCACGCTTACTGCCTGATAGATCCATATAAAGTAGATTGAGCTTCAGCATGATTTTTGCTGACAAAGTCTTATAATGTGCATTAACAATGACATCATCACAGTATCGACCTTTCTCTTTATGTAACTCGGTTCCCGCTGTTGCACCTTCATATGGACGCTTAGTGTTTCCTGCTGCTCAGCGTGCTCTTCCTTATCTCTTCTACCGTTCTCCGAAATATTTTCAATTCAAAACTGCATAGGCATGGTAAAGCTACCATTATCATCTGTCTCACTGCAAAAATTGCACTACAGTAGCAAAGAGCGATCAATTTAGTGTAACTAGATGAATTTTTATGGATGTGATGCTGATGGCTATTTAAGGTATTTTGCTTGATCACCAGGTTGTCCTGTGCTCTCTAAATTTGAGTGTTTATGGTAAAGCACTCTTTAACATTGTAACATGTTCAAAATGACTAATTCACAGAATGAGTAGAATACAGATATAATGAAATCTGTTTTGTCATTGATTTAAATGTTCAGGTTTTTGTTTGTTTGTTTGTTTGTGTTGACAAATGACAGATTTGCATTTAATTCATTTGACAGAAAATGGTTGCTTGAAATTTAAGTACTTCAACTGCTGGTCACTCCTCTTAGCATCCTCTGTCACCTGGTTTTGAAATGCATTGCCTTCTTAAATTAATGTATATTACGATCTAAAACCATTAATTAAATTATCACCTTATGAAATAAGGTGGCTTGTATCAACTGCATCTGGTGGTTGAAAATTCATCACAACCTAAATTAAGTTTGATCAAGAACATGAGCAGCAGCTCATGTCAGGAGCTCTTCGTGTCATTGCCAATGTAATGCAGTTGTAAAAAGACAAGCCCTTCATTTTGCAGAACCATTTCTCTGTGTCCTTCAGAGGGGTGCTTAAAAATGAAACCTAACTGAAGTTTGAATGTTGTAACATTCAAACTAGAAGTCACTTTTTCGAGAATGCCAATGTTCACATTTTGAACAGAGAGGACAGATGGTTTGAAAGAGGGATGAAAGAAGCCATCTATGTTCACTGTGAACGACCATCTTTGAACAGGGATGGTGGCTTACGACACCAAGTGTCTGCCATCTATAATCCAGTTTTGAGATCCCTTCCCAAATGCCTTAACACCCACTCACATCCTGGGCCATTTGACCTCAGTAAATCACATGATAGGGTGGGGCTAGGTTTCACAGTGAGCTGAAACCTTGGCTGATTGTGACCCACACTCGTTTTCACACCTTGGCTTGTGTGATTAAGTAGAGGATCAATAGGGGGTCCATGACCCTCTTGGGGACACTCCCATAGGGCTTAAAATCTGGGACTCTCCACCAGTTGCTCTTAGAACTGAAGAAGCTTCTCAGGTGAGAAGTGAAACGTCTTCAAGAAACCTAAAGAAGTCCAGACGCTCCTTAGACTACGATGACCTGGATGACTGAGAACCTTCACAGACACGTTGTAGCATTTTCATTTTCATCTAAGGTTCTCGCCATAATCATCACTCTGCATTAATTTGACTGAAAATGTTACTAAAGCAGATTAAATCTGTATACTAGTTCTTCCATTGTTTCCCTATACTGTATATTAGGTTAAAAATTGAGCTCATTTTATGATAAATAGTTTGTGTCATTGTTTTGCAAAGTCAGGTAACAGACATTTAGTAGTTTAAGTGTTTGCTTTACCTTGAAAACAGCTCTAATTCTTTTCTGGGCACTGGCTGCAGTGTTTCGAGGTACAATATTTGGCAGATATTTTGAATGTTTGTCTCTCCATGTCATCCTCGAGATCCTTGAGAATCTGAGAAAACACTCCGGCTGCATGCTTGGGGTCATTGTCGAGCTACTGATTGATTTTTGGACCGATTAGGTAACTCCCTGACGTTGCTGAGTGATGAATATGAATCTAACCCTCGTAAAGTGCTTAAAACCTTTCCACATTACTGTGTACTACTTTTCCCTCTTGCAATCAAATGCCCTTCAAACAAATAAATGAATGTGTCACAGCGGTGTCACATTTTGACAGCATCCCATTAAGTGATTACCTGGTGCAATTTCACACCAGCGTGATCAATAGTCCTTTAATGGATCAGCCAAGGAACTAATAAAAAGGATTTTAATTGATTACGCTGATAGGCCGTCACTCCCACAGCCTGCTATATGTTAAAGGTGCAATCAGAGCAGAAGTTCAACGTCAGGTGACTGACACTTTGGCCTTTAAGCTGAGAGAGGATAACGAGGCTTCTGGCTCAGGATCACCTTGGCTGACTGACAGGAAGTAACTTTCCTTATTATGATAGTCCTTCATATCGTTTTCTTCTGCTGGGGTAATTTAGATTCCAGCTTCAATAGACTATTGCCTATATGTAAAAGTGTCATCAATTTTTATAATTGAGATACTCTGATTTTCCGTGCCTCTAATGAGTCAGTCTATTATAAGTAATCCTATTTGCACGCAGTAATTCTTTGAAATATTGTTTGTTGTGTTAGGATATATGTGACAGTTTTGCACTTTTAATCTCAGTATGCCTCTGCGCGTGCCACGGTCTGAGCCTGGCACAGGGCTAAAAACGGCCATGCTTTTCCACGCTTCATCATCTGTGGTTTGTGTCAGACCCAGACAGTCATCTGGAAAGGTCAAAGCATCAGTAAAAGATTTAAATCAGCCCACAGAAGAAAGATTTACCTTGACAGGCAGAACCTGAAAACTGGTAAATAAGAATGCAAACAGAGTCTTTCCTCTTAAACTAAACCAAGGAAAAACAGACCATTGCATTTCAAAGCTAGAGTCACAGGTTGTGATGCTTTGAAGTAACAAAAAATTTTTTTGAATATCTTTTTTGTCCTTGTAATTAACTATTTGCTTTCTTAATGCTATACGTTGAAACGGCTCAAAGATGAATGCGTTGATTAATGCATTTGTATAATCACTCTATGAGGAGACATGTATGGTTCGTTCTCTTTCAGATCTATTAATCGTGTTTTCATTTCTAAAACGAAGCGATCTTGGCACAGCTAATAGAAACAGCCTGTTTCTAAATGCAACTTGACAGGGTCAGTGTGAGAAAAGCAAACTGTTGGGCTTAGTTTTGGCACTGAGAGAACTTGACGTACGGGTGTTATTCTTTGATTAATCTCTGTGCTGTTCTGTTGTTCTATATTCATCCAGCTTTATGAGCTGCTAGAGGAAACATTTTCCTTTTTTTTTCTTCATTTGTCATCTTATTATATTAATGTTGTAGCCACGCCTTTTGATGAATGCAAGAACTAAAGCACGTATTCAGCTTGTTTTGAGGACAAATGGGACCTTTGAAAAGAATTCTTTCTCTTTAGTGTTTATTAATATACTTAAAAAGATGAATGTGAAATAGGGGAGCTTATAGCAAGGCCTATGTATCATAATATATTAGCTCACAGAAGTAAAGAGTAATGAAACTATTTTCAGCTATAAAGCCATGCTTGAATAATATGTCTGCTGCAAAGTGCTGCAAAGCCAGAACTATTACAAGGTGGTTACTTTTTATAATCTTTTTGGAAAAGACGTCCATAAATAAATATGTGTTAGTTTTGGCTCTTTGGGTCATGAAGATAATTCTATTTATCCTTCTTCTCATTCTCCACATGTCTCTTTTGTTTGGTGTATGTGCTTTCCTGCAGTTTGGTGGCTGCTATATTATTGATTTGTACTATTGATCCAAATGTGGCAGCGATTACTGGGATTTTGTGTTTAGCTTTATCATCATGCACTAAAAAACCTCCTGCTGGGATGCCCTTGTTGCTACTTTAACACAACTGAGTCACTGCTGGCAGTTTGTATTTTTACTCACAATAAAGTTTGTTTGTCTGCGAGTCACAGACTGTGTATTGAAATCAAAGACACTTAAACCTTAGACACTAAAAGTAAGTGACAGACAAGGTCGATCTCATTTGGATAGTCATGATTAATAAGATGTGAAATCCACTGTTCCATCATGAGCTATACTGGCCATCAAGTATACATATAATACATGCATTATAATGCAGTGATTGGTATAACAGTCAAAGATGGAACTTAAAAAACATAAAATATGTGTGTAAAGAGGGATGTTTGATAAGATTTTATTTGGATGCTAACAAAAAGTATACTGTGTATCTATGCAGTTCTGTGGAAAATTAAGTATATCCTTAATCTTCTGTAGGAATAAAGTGGGTAAATAGCAGCAATGTGCTTTGGTAGTTTGCTGGTCTGGAGCATTCAGGTGTCTGTTAACACAATCTTCCCAGGACTGGTCGTCCTAGCAGATTCATCCCAAGGTCAGGCTGTGCAGTGCATCTAAGACTCTACAGTCCCCAGATAGCATGTTAAATATTAAAGTTCATGACAGAACAATTACAAAAAAGCTGAAGAAGTATGGTTTGTTTGGCAGGGTTGTCAGGAGGAGGGTTGTCTTTTCTCTAAAAAGAGCATTGCAGTATGACGAGGAAAATGTGGAGCTGTTGGTTATAATGCACAACATCATTTCTGGCCAAAATCAAACCCAACATATCAGCACAAACACATCATACCAACGGTCAAGCACAATGATGGAGGGGTGATGATTTGGGTTTATTCTGCAGCCACAGGATTTTGGCCTCTTGTGGTCTTTGAGTCAGCCATGAACTCTGGACACCAACGTTTTCACACGTGAGGATAATTATCCAACAGTTAAAGCTTGGCCAGTATTCAAAGTGTCATCCAAAGCCCAGCAACAACAGAATGGCTGATAAAGAAAAGAATCAGGGTATTGTAATGGGCCAGTCAATGCCCAAACAAATTATTGAATCTTGTTTTGTACTGTAGTTTTTCCCAGGACTTCACAGAGTCCTGTGAAAATGTTCTTTTTCACTTCAGTATTTGTATTTATGCATCTTGCATTGAAGCTGGAATATGGTTTACGACACACTTCTGCATCGTCACTGCAGGGAATTCGTCAAATGTTAGTGGAAATTGCTGCTCCTGGGAATAAACAAGTGAAGCAGTCGCAGTAAATGGCAATCATACAAGTGTACAGTAGATGCCTGACAATAGTTACAGTTTAATGCAGATGGGTGCAGTCGTGCAACATTTTATTTCAGTAGATGACGTTTGAATTCCTCTGCTACAAAATTAAACGTTTGGCTTCAAAGAGGAGTTACTTTTGTCTTAATTTGTGTGATCATGCTGATTGTTTTCTCCATCTCTCTCTCTCTCTTTGCGCAGGCCTTCCCATGTATATCCACAGGCATCTACGGTAAGCTCAGTCTCCCTTCTTTTATTTCTGTTTTTATCCATTTGCTTTGTTCTTTCAGTGCAACTCAATGATAACAAGCTGCTCATATTCCCCAGTTTGTGGCTGAATATTTTAAAATGATGCACATAGGGCGGAGGTTACTTAGATATAAATACTAAATATACCAACAAGTTCACCTTAAAACATGTTGCACAAAGGCAGGATGTAGAAGAATACTGAATACTGCTTATGCACCCTCATGAGATCAAGCCAAATAAGCTGCAAGGCATTGCTGGCAGAGAGCTGATGTGCTCATTACACTTAAAGTCACACTGAAAAGAAACCAGACTTGTTGATATGAACAGAATTTTTGAGTTTTGAAGATAAAAAAAAGTTAAATGCAAGAAAACATGTTGATTCTTTGACTCTTTTGATCATTTAAATTGCCTGTTTTTACCCCACACCGTAAACTGTACAGTTTATGAATTTGCATACAGCTCCAATACTTGCAGTAGGTGCCAAATGTGTAAGGATTAATTAACATGCTAATTTCTGTTGTTTGCAGCTGACTATTAGCAGCAATGTAGTTCCACATAAGCAGCCACAACTGTTCTGTAAAGTTATGCGTAATTGCAGATACCTACAGTATTCTGCCAATTTAAAAAAATGTGCGAGGCAACAACTGATAAATGATTCTGGGTCTATACTTCTTTAGGCAGGGATCTCATGAGAGTCGATAAGTGCCTCTGATCATTTCACAAGACGAGGTGCTGCCAATTTTACCAACACTGTTTCCTCAAGATATGTACATGCACTGTTCGCGCTCTCAATAGGCATACAACACAGCATTTATTATGTCCACGTGCCGAGTGTAATGCGAATTCAAAAGTGACATATTGAACTCGAATCCTTTTCCACAGAAAGCAAAACCAACAAAAGTTTCAAAAGCCCTCGAAACCTTCTTCTGAAAACAGCAAAGAAAACCAGATAATTAAAATTTATGACACCAAAGGGTGGATAGTTCCTTTCACATTCCTCGGTAATTCAGATCATTTTAGATGATACTTTGATGAGGTCTTTTGTCCGTTTTACGTCGGGGAGTTATATTTCCGGTGCTTTCTGTACTATTCTTCATGTGGTTGACCTCGCTCAGATTTATTATATACACCAGCTGTTGTTGTTCTAATAAAGCTACATAAAAGCTACCTAATTTACTAAACCTACTGCAGCTTACTTCCAAAGCTGTGTCACTGTGTGAATTTAATTTAAAAGGATTTTTTTTAAACAACATCATTGGTGTAGATAAGCACAGACACAGCTGAGCTATTTGAGTGTGCTATTAAGACCTGATGCTGGTTTTTTATTTAAAATGCAGACATTTGAAGCCGTATCTCAAACTGTAAGCGAAGCATCAACAGCCACTGACTGGATTTAATTAAAAGCTAGGGACTGGAATGTAGTGCACACGTGAGTCGGTGCAACTATCCGGTCACAGCTCATAAAGAAAATGATAAAATGTTGATAATCAGTGACAGTTGAGCACCTTATTTGTGATTTGCTGTGCATTTCAGCGGCACATGTCTCTACAGTGCTAGAGTATTTGCCATAACTTGCAAACAGAGTGCATTCAGCTGGTAAAACACACCCTGAAAATCATCTGTGCAGACGCTTGAGAGGTGCATTCAGCTGTGATTATACTCAGGCGGTTCTGACTCGTTTCCAGTTGACATGCCAGAGATTTGTGCTGCCGTTTCATGTCCTGAACAAACATGTCACATGTGATGTGAAGACACAGATCAAACCGGATGAGCTAATTTTCACGACTATGATTGGAAACTGTTTCTGTATGAAAAATGACAGTTTGGTTATTGATTAAACCTGTTAGTTATTGATGTAGTCCTAGTCCGTTAGTGAAAGCACAGAAGCCTCTACCTTTCCATATTTCTTTGGTTTTTTTAAACGTCTAATGAAAAACAAAGTAATTAAGTTTTAGTCTGAGTTTTGTGTTTTGATTTCCAACTGTAGACAGTATGCAAAAATAAAATGATTCATCTGCAGCCCCTGGGGAACATCAAAAAAAGCCTCTGCCCACATGCTGGGTACCTTACATCTGTTTGTTTTTCTCTCCAACCAAAGCCATTACTCCTCTGCCTTTATCAAACCTGGACTATAACTAACTGCCAGCTGTTGCACACTGAAATACTACACATGCAAAGTACTGATTATAGAGCCTGATAAACTTTGGCAGTGCTCATTAAACTAGCTGAAACTGCCCGGCATAGATAAAAGATAGTCCGAGTGGCGAGCTATCCTGACACGCGCTATTGCATATGTGTGTTAATAAAGACCAGTCTTTAGTAAAGCGTGCTCATAAATCACAAGACGTTTAATTATGCTCTTGATAGAACACTTCCCATTTGGGATTTTGAATAAATTCCCCCTGTCACTTTTTTGCAGTTCACACACACACACATCTTTTCTGCGATGTTATGTTTCGTTCCACCTGCCGATGCACACATCTCACAGGGGCTTCTTCTTTTTTTAGTCCACTCTCCTTCCTCTTCCTGCAAAATATATGTTATCCGCTTAAACACGAGTGTCTGACTTCTCGTGACGTAACAAATTACATAACAAGCTGAATTCAAGAAGTATAGTGAAGAGCATCAGCTAATGGTTATATACAGTGTTTTGTGTTAAAAGCAAAAATATGGAGTAGAGTAGCTGTAGTGGCACAAAGGTAGTGCAAATACATGCAGGGGAGAGAGTGGGGTGGGGGTCATTGTTTGTACTGCGCGCCGCTGACGAGGGCACCACTTATTGCCATTCACTGTGCTACTGTGTGCTGCACTGCCAGTGGGAGCCTGTCATACCACACCACCAGGAGCCCCCTCGCATCAAAAGGATGGTCTGTGCAGAGCCAAGCATGCAGTGGAGTGGGAGGGGGGATTAAACAGCCTGTTTAATAAATAAACAGCTTAGCGCTTCCATAACTAGATCTCCACAGAACAACAGCTGATTAAGACTAAAGATCTTCACACAGCAGAGGGCAAATAGAGGAGGGACTTTCAAAGGAAGTACAGTATAGATAGCACAGAGCTGTGTTGTTGTTCTCCGAGTCCTCTGCATGCCCCCTGAGTACTGCCATATTCTGAAAGGGCCTCTGCTCTCTTGTCAGGAGTTCTGACATTTTCTGTGCATTTTAGATAACCTTTAAGGTCAGCTTCCATTTTAGCAATATAAACAAAAGCTCTTTAGCGTGGAAGTCACATCTCCCCGATCCCGATGTTTGCGTGTGATTTTTTTCTAAAAAAAGAAATCTCTTTTTGTCTCTGTTGAATGTGCATCATTTTGAGTATGCGTTCACGGTCATGCAGGTACTATGCTTATGTACACGTGCTTGACCTATTTCTGCACTTGAACTGGAGCAAGAAAACAAATTCTGTGCCCCAAACATCGTGACACAGAGGAATCAGGAACAAGTTATCCAAGGCCATTGTGGTGAGACAAACAGATTTGTCAGGGAAAGTTAATGCTAATTGACACCCTCTCTCACGCCTCCATATTCCCGAAGACTCAGTCACCACTGACAGATGATGGCAGAACAGGGAGGTTGGGTGTAGTAGAGGTGTGCAGGGGGTACCTCAGACGCTTGGAAAGAAAAATGAGAGATCACACTGCACTGACAGTCCAATCCCTCAGTCCGGCCCATTAGCCACAACAGAATTTCTGCACCGATAGTGTGTCGGAGGTACCACCCATAAACAAACTGGTGCCCACCGTGGGCCACGAGGTCACCCAGCATGATAGAGGTTATTAAGTGCTGCTTCTGTTTGCACATCAATCACAGCCGTGCGACCTGGGTTTAAATGGATTATTCCTTCCACGGAGGAGACACCTCTCAACGTCTCACAGGATCAGTGCCAAGAGTCCAACTACCTCGACTTAGAGAGGTCATTTTCTCTTTTGCAATCCTTTTGTTTTCTGTCCTTCCTCCTATGCATCCTCTTGTCTCTAGTTCTCCCTGACAAGTCTGTCTTATTAGCCATACAAGGAAAATCATATGAAAAAACAACTATTTTCAGATGCATTTTAGACTTTTGCACCTTGTGCAGATCAGGTCTTAGGCAGTGCTGAAAAAGCACTTTTCAACAACCCCATAATGAGGCATGCAGTTTATAAGCAAGGACACGTATATTACTTCTGCTGTTTGCTGGATAAGAAGCCATTGCACACATGTATTTATAACGCTATCAAAAGAATCAGAGGCGCTTGATGTGGCAAAGCTGCTTCTCTTCTTTGGACAAATATCTTCCTGTTTACTGCTAACCCCTCACCTCTGGCTCATCTGTCTCTGTAACTGATCCGAGATTTGTTGACAAAGGACTTTTAGCACTGACTGGTGGCTGTGGGAGATATGTGGATGTAATCCACCAAAGCTCTACTGGTATGTCCACACTGCCATCCCGCTGTACCGTCCAGATCAAAGGTGTCAAGCAGCTAAGATTTTTTTTTCTCTAACCAGCATCATGGTCTGGCTCTCTTTATCCCTGTCTAGGATTAGGAGGGCTGGAGACATTCATGCACCTTATCTTTAAACAGTGATTGCTTGCTGCTAGCTTGCCAGAAATGGCCCAGGCAGGTTCCCCCTTCTCTCAAAATACATGAAGCCTAATCTAGCTGGGTTTTTGGTATTTCAAGGTACATACAGTAGCAGCAATATGTTGTATCAGTGGGCAGCAGAGTGTGTGCTCAAAGAAAGCAAGATCTCCGTGGCCCAATGTGCATTTGTTCTCAGCACTTTTCACAGATGATAAGCCAAATGTAAAAACACCTCCCACCCACAGGACAATAGATTTAAGGGTTTGTGAAACTTGTTCGAGCATTAAACTTTTTCATTCCACAAACTTCTCAGAATGTTTTTACAAAGTAAAACGTCGGGTGTTAAATTTAGCATGTAGGACAAAGCATGCTATCACCTACATGGATTATTTCCAAGGAAGGTCATCAGCTGTTGTGCTCTGCCCTCTTTCTTCTCACCTCTTTCCCCCCCTCCCCTGCCTCTCTTCCTCACATTACACCCTCCCATCCCTCTTTGTCTCTGTCTCCTTCTGTGGGCTGCAAAGTCGGTCATGGTCACAGCCCTGCTGTCGTGTCCCAGTGTTAGTGTAGGAGCAGCTCCGGGCCATTTGACACCCACGCAATGGCGTCTAGAGTCCTGGGGCGCTACTCTGTCCTCCACCCCGGGTCAACTCACCTCTCCACTGGGCCCTGATGGGGTGACTACCCTGTTCCCCCGCTCACTTTTCAGATGAACGCACAGCATTGATGCCTCCAACTAGAGCAGAGCTTAGCTGTGCTACGCTTAATGATTTTCTACTGTTCAAAACCACATCCACCTAATCTACATTGTTTTATACTGAGCTTAAATGATTCCAGCCTGCCTGTCTCTTATTACAGCTATCTTTAATAATAGCACTAAAGCTATCAACATTTTATTGAAAACAACAGCAATAAAAAGTCCTTTTTTTAATAAAAAATACTATTAAGATATTTCAAGGAAAGCTGTGAGGCGTTATCTTGCCAAAGACCTTTAAAACAAGTACAGATCACTGTTCTAAGCATAATATAATAAGAAGAAGAATCAGGAAAAAAAACCTGTATTGATCCCTGCAGGGAAATTGCTTTATTACTGTTGTTAAAAATACAGCTATGAAAGGAGCAATTACATGTTACAAAAAGAGAAAAATGGAGCTGAGAAGTAATAACACTAATTAAAAAAAATACACAATACTTAACTAGAAATGTATACCTGGTGATTCAGAATATTACGCATGGTCAAACATTCGCATGTTTGTTTTGTGCTTGTTTTTTTTGCGCTGTGGTAGTTTACTGTCATTCCAACACCTGTGGTAAGTTTGCCAGCCCCAGCTAACTCAGCCTCGGGCTATATACAGCTTTAAGGTAGACAGCTCATCAAAATGAATGACGAGTGTTGAGACATGAACTTGACCAGCTACAGCTGTGGAGAAGGAGAGTGGAACCAACAATACAGTTTCTCCCTCAAGGGGAGAAAACCTGCACTTTCTGTATTTCTGAAGAATTCAAACATCATACAGTCTCAGTTTATCAGACTTCACCATTTCTGTTATCTGTTGGTACCATATCCTTGCAAATAAAAATAAAAAAATCAGAAGACTAGGTGCTAAAAAGAGAGAGAGAGAGAGAGAGAGAAACACTAGAAATAATGAAGCCCTAAAATAACAGCAGGCTGTGGTATTCTCTGCACAATATAAGCCCACTCAGGAAAAACAAAAGTGGTGTGATCTGCAGTGTGCGCCTACAAGGCTACCCATGCATTTGCAAATAAAAAATGGGAATGTAACATAGCCCGGACATGTATTCAACTTGTTGACTTTCTACTGCTCACTTTATCAGGTGATGCATCCACTTCTCACCACAGGAAAAAACACCTTAGCTGTACAAGTTTGTTGCAAAAGTTAACTCTGAAAGTTGAGTTAAAGTAAATTTAGGATATGAAAGAGCTGCCATGCTGGCAACAGTCAGAGCAATGGGCCTGCTTGTTCTTAAAGCCAAAATTTCCCCTAAGGCAGAGTACACATTTATATATATTTTTTCCTCCCATGTTACAGTTGAATGGATATTTTTGACCACGAACTTCTATTTTCCAACTGTTACAGAGTTGACTGCGATTGAGATGGGAGCTTTTGTTTAGCATTCTGAACAGAATATCTGAATTTTTAGCTTTAACATCAAACTCAAGGGACTTTCTTTGGTTTTTATTCATATAAAATACACAACCTACTATATGCCTGAAAAATCACATAAGGACTTGTGCAAGAAGTGCTTTTTGCATATGACCAGTGTCTCCACCCTTTCTTTGCAAAGAAAGGGTGGAGATCCTGTCGACTGGCTACATCAAAGCAAGTGTACATACGCGCAAGATGGATGTAACTTGCTGGATGGGGATAAAAATAAAGCTTTAACTAAAAGGAAATTAAAAGGAAATTAAGCAGTCCTTCTCGAACAGTTCAATGATGCTGCTTTAAGTCAAAGGCATGAAATTACTGGATGAACACTTGGCTTGTAGCTGCTATAGTGTCAAAATTGTTGACTGCATATCCCAATGTTACGCAATAGTGTTGTTGTGTCCTTTTATTTACACGGTACATGCAAGTTTCTCTCCCCTCTCCTCTCCTCGCCCTGTGCCCGGTGATGAAGTAGAGGAGCCTTCAGCAGAAATAACACTGCGCCACCTGAGCCCTCATCAGCGGCGCTGTGCTGCACATATCCCATTAGTGCACCTCACTAAGACAAATCTCCCAAAGCCGAGCATATTCCCAGCATAGGTGAGAGCCGAGCCAAGTAGAGCAGGGACCCTGGAGGGCCCACCATCACTGCGCCCGACGCCAGCTGCCCGCCACCTGACAGATTGGTTTTTCCCGAACTCTCAACACAGCAAATGGCAAAAAAAATGAGAAGGAGGTGTTGAAAGGAGAAGATGGAGAAGTAAAACACTGAACTCTGTCATTTTGTGCGTACTTGAGCATATAAAAGAGTCAGAGCTGAACATCATTCAGGAAGCGGGGTTGTGTCGACTCCTGCTGTGACTCGCAGGTCTGAGAGAGACTCTTTTGGACGTGTGGACCGAGAGTTTTTCTGTCTCGCCGTTTCAATGTACGTGGCCAGGCTGAAATGGACAAAGAGAGGAGAGGTGGTGAAAGTTAAAAGTTGCAGAAGGAGACAAATGATGAGAGAGCTCTCGAAATGCTGCCATTGACCTTGATGTTGCAGTTGAGCAGGGTCGTTCTGCCAGGCTGCCCTCAGCTGCTCTGACACCTTTTACAGGCTTTCCATCTAAATCTCTGTCCAACATAGACTACCAAGTCTATCATTTCACCTTCCTGTTACTGTTTTCATTATTTCTCCAGCTAACTGCTCTCTCTGCCCCTCTTTTCTTCTCCGCTATGATTAATAGGTATAGCTCTCGAATCAATAAAGCATTTGTAGAAACTCCACATAGAATAGATTAAATGTACTCAGTGCCATCCACACTTCTGGTGACCAGCATGTACTATTATCGAGATTTAGACCTGTTTTTAGCTCCAAATATAATGTGTGCCTGTTTATCTCTCTCTCAAGATGAATAGAGCTAGAGCACAAAGGCAGTTATTTACAATTTTAACAATTTACTTATTTGTTTCATTTGTTTGTGTTCTACTTCTCCGACACCTCTCTTTTTTCTCCTGCGGTTTCCTAAACAGCTGGTGTTTTCTTTGTGGATCTATTTTTTTAAGCTTTCTTGTCATCTACACATCTGTTGGCTTGTGTTACTTGATCTGTTGTTACTCCTTCATAGGTATGGTAGCACTTTTCCAAAAGGTAACATTTAAACAAAAAAGAAATTATATCACTGGAAGTGTAAGTGTGCTTGGGAGACAGGGAGAGCCAGGTGACCTGCAGACCAATTTGGCATTCTGGATTAGGTTCTGAGCACGCAGCTCTCGGGGCATCTTTTGAAGGACAGGAGCTGTGAACGGGGCTGTGCACTGTCTGCAGACACTGTCTAACAGAGCCATAGAAGCAGACTGGCTGTCACTGCTGGCCGGTATGCAGCTCACATCTTGCTTCACCCAGAGCTTGAACAGGAGCTCAGCAAGGGCTCGGCAGCGAGTCAACCCCTCTTCTCTCCTCGGTGTAATTCGGCCACTCCTGTCAAGCTGTGGAAGGGGAGGGAAAGAGAAGCAGTAAGGAAAAGAGACATCAGCAGCAGTCAGATGGGTGAAGGTGGTAGGGTTAAAGCACTGCACACTATATCTTGACTGTCAAGGCAGTTGATGTGAAGCATTTAGAGAATAGTTATTGAGAAACTGTGACAGCAGGTGGTCTGAGAGAGTGCGATGAAAGAGTAGAGGAAATGTAAGGTTAGCGATTTCTGGCTTTTAATTTTTCTTTACATCTGACTTAAATGATAGAGGTTGTTGCAGTGCTTATAAGGCTGTTTCATAGGTCTTAGCGCGCCACAGTCATGGCAATGACCCAGGACAGGAACAGTGTTTGAAAATGTGGCATGTTCAATACCCGGCAGGCTACAAGAATGGCTTGGCTCTTGTATCAGTTTATGTGGGTTGGAATTGAAGTCCTGACCTCTTTCGTTAGACTATGACACCGTCTCCCATAACCTGTTGTGCCTTACAGAGGTCAGGGGTTGTACAATAGATGAGCGACTAGTTTTTAATCTTGAAGAGGGTCACTGTGACTGAAAAAATTAAGCTGTGTTTATCTGTTAGCTTCTGGTCTTTGAATTAGACATACTGAACTGTAAAGGTTGTACTCACAGAGCAGCAAACTAACTTGTGCATTTGTGCAGAGGATCTAAAATCAATGTGCCTGAGTCAAGTAGTGTGAACGACACAGACAAACAAACTCAACTATTATTACTTTGAAATGAAGAGAGCTGAAACACTGCTCTATAGCAGATTGTCAGCTCTTTTGGTAATGGCATATACTGTCTACTCTTTAGCTCTTAGCAAGGCTGGCCCGAAGGGTTTTATAGTCAATAGCTCATTCTAATTGTTTGCACTTGGGAAGTTGTCTACAGTGGAAGCAAATGATCCTGAGATCAGCATCTAGCAAAGCCTTCCCTTATTAAAAATTAATAAAGTTACAATCTTTTTTTTCCATCGATACAATCACAACAGCTCGCACAGTTGTTGTTAATACAACCACATTGCTTGTTAGGCACGCTGCCTTTATGGTTACTCTGGCATGCGGGTAAAATAAAATCGCTTAAAAGTTCATACGTCTAAGTGTAATTGTCCCCATCAAGACAAAATCTTAATCAGTTCTGCTTGAAGTGAGGGTTTGAATAGGGCTTTATACTTCCAGATGATGCTTGCAGATGTGTCTTTACATGTAGCTTGTATTTGCTCTCCTCACCCTCCAAAAATAGCACTTCTTTTCACCCTGCATCTGGCAACAAACTTCTACAGCAGTTGAACGGACAGCTGTGCTCATCTGCCAGTGCCGAGCAGATTGTGCTGCTTTCTATTGATTTAAGGAGAAATGCCATTACCTTTGGAGATATCCGTTTCTGTTTGTTTGCCTGTCTGTTTTTGTCTCCCTCTGGTATCTGCATGTTGTATACAACAGGTATTGACACTTTTTTTTTGTTTTCCTTTTTTATGTCTAGGCTTTCCCAATGAGCCTGCAGCTGACATTGCTTTGAAAACAGTAAAACGCTGGATCGAAGACAATCCTGATAAGGTAGGACACGCCTGCATGATTCATGTTGTCGATCTGAGGTCACTTCCTCATTTGTGAAGTAACCGCCTATTTCTCACGTTCGCCGATTTGCTGTGACCTGAGATGATTGGACCACAGCAGAAACACTGAACTCCAATTGTCATGCGTCTCTGTTTCAGACAGACATCTTATCCACCTGCCTTGCTTGGTCTGCATGCATATCAAATTAAAAGCCAGTCTGTGTCTAATCGGGTCTTAAATGGTCTGTTGACTGTTTAATTGGTCAGTGCTGGGACGAGCTGTCAAACCCAGAAGAACATAAACACATCAGATGGAATAATCTCAAATTGTTATTTGTTTTAGATAAATTATAATCACGCCTTCCAAGAACTGAAGGCTCAGATGCAGATCTGCCGCACTACCACATTTCTCTGGTCAAAAACACAAATTCACACGTTTATCTTAAACGAACGGTAAAATCTTGAAAGCAGACAATCATCTTCAATTTTTATCTGTTGCGTCTCTTGTCATTTGCAATGACCGTAATGCATCCATTTGCATTGTGCAGAGCTAAAATGTATGCCACATTTGTAAGAAAAATCTTTACCGCCAAGGTTATTTTACTCGCTGAGAAAAACACTGATATGCTCGCTGACAGAGCTCCTACTTCACGCTTTCAACACACTGTGGACTTGATGTCAGATAGGAACCGATTATCAAGTTGTAATCTTGTTTTGTGAAATTTTAAGTTCTTCACCCAGGGTGCTATCGCCTTTATGAAGTACTTTATTAATTGCTAATGTGTTAGTACTAATTAACAGGGTCAAAATCCATGAGACTGTTGTAAAATAATAACTCAGGAGATAGCTGCATGTGGCTTTTATGGCGGTGGTTTACATGCATCGTGACTTTCAAGTGATATTTAACCGATTAATATATATTTAGTCCACGATGATAAAAAAATTTGTAGTTGTCAGGAGACTGTTTAAGACTTTGCAGAACATTTGCCAGCTTGTGAGTCAGTGAGTGATGCTAACCTTTGGGGGTCGTCTCTGTTTACTGTGGTACTGTTTATATCTGTCACTTTGGATTGAGGTGTTTTATAGAGCTCACAGCTTGATGTGCTGCAGCATCCTTCAGCCGGTATTATGGATGTTCTCAACAAGCAGCCAAACGATACGGACTTGCTTGATTATTTTGCCGTTGTTGTGCACTTGCGCTCTGCCTGATGATTCCTGTAGCATGTAGTTGGGGAATCCATCAAGCCTCTGGCAGAAAGAAGGTTTCCACCAGGTTATTGCTGACTGTAAATAACAAGCTAATGTTCAAAGCTGACTTTCGTAGTCGTGATGTTCCACATACAAGTTTGAAATGTTTTACAAGTGATGGAGGGGGCGTGAGAGACATCTGCGGAGGCTTCCCTTAGCAGTATTTGGCAAAACTGTGAGCACAGTCTGTAGATCTTCAACTCTAACTAAACCAAGAGTGATCTTTTAATAAGATCTGTGAGAATATAGCGATATATTTTACCCAGAAGCACAGCATAACATGCACATGCACAGGAGGGCTTCCTTGCAGATTCAGATTCATTCACGGTTGCCTGGCGTTTTGTTAATCTTCGTGTACCACAAAGAAGGATGCATGATGTGATTATGTTTTTTTTATTTTGTTTGTTTGAAGAGCTCAGGAAGAATCCAAATACATGTCTAATAGAATTCTCAATGCTCAAAGGAAAAGCATGTGAGCGTTTTGAAGTGCAGTAAATCTTAAGATGAATACCTCTTTCTATGTTTAGAAAAGCAATTTATCACTGTAACATTTACTCAATAGACACACCCAGTGTTGGCATGATTGATAATTGACATGATTCAGTTTTTAGGTGCTGTCAACTCGAAAATTGTGAATGGGCAGTTGTTTACCATGCGTAAAGACATTCTCAATCAAAGTCTTGAAAGTACAGTATTCTACAAGTTTCGCTTTCTCAGTTTCACTTCAAAGGCAATCCAGAGGTTGTGTGCAAAGTCGCATGCGATGCCATCGAAGGTTCAGCGTTTCTACTGTGGCTCGCATCACTGATTGTTGAAGGTTTTGCGAGCAAGAATGAAAGGTTTGGATCCCATTTTATGATGCGTGGAACAAAAGGGCTAGATCGCGCTGCCGGCTCATCTCCAGCTCTGTACGCTCAGTCTGTGTTGTAGGCGTCTACAGAGACAAGTCATCTCGGGGCCATGTTTTGTAGAAGATACCGTGTGGCTGAATTTTAGCACAGTGGGTTGGCTGAGCGTCTAACGCAGCGAGGGTAACAGTGTAGACAGCAACCAGTTTATAGGCATTCGAATCTGGCAGGTTTTAGTCACAAGCAGCTATTGATCTGTAATTGTCCACATAGAGGTCTGAGAAGACAGTAACGTCAGGTGGCAGAAGACTTTGTGTGCGTACGGTGTGTGTGTGTATGTTTGGGTGTGTGCAGGGCTTGATGGGAAGATAGAATGAAAAGAAAACAAAGAACGGGACACTGTGTGATTGATTAACAGAAAGTTTATCTACCAGGCCAGCAAAGTGTAGCCCTAATGCACTCAGCCACACACAAAGGCCCCAATTCGAGATTGAAACTCACTCTTGAAAGCACCTAGACTTCCATTGTGGAGGAATAAACAGCCTCAATGTGGTCAGGGAGAACAGATCCTTTAATCTAGAGATACTTGAGTGCTGAACTGATTCTTTAGATCATAGCAGATGAAAGAATAAGGGGCTCAGTCCCTGCTTCCCCGTATATTCCATGTGAATTAATGAAACAGAATTTGTATTTGTAAACAACAGACCATAAGGCTCTAATGACTTCAAAAAGTACATAAGGGGCCGAGGCAGTGACATCCTAGAGACCCACTCCTCCATATGGCCTTTGAGCGGTTTCCCCCCGGCTCACAGCAGACATGCCTCTCCACTCATCTGGCTTTGGTTTATTTCTCATTTTCAGATCTAATTTGGTTTAATTCAGGCTTACATAGGTTTAATCTGCAGATGAAAAATGCGGTCTGACACTTTATTTGGCTGCCACGGATGTGCTCTGGATAGCCAAGCTTTTTAATGAAGCGTTTCGAGGGCCCCGCAGCCCAGCATTACTGACATAGTCTGAACACTTGAGACAGATTGAGAGTCTGTAATAAGCTCTGCTGCACTGTGCTGCTCAGGACAGAATTGATGTGTAGAGATTTCACCTTTCAACATTACTCTGGTTTGGGCTTTAGTATTAAGCACTCCACTGTGCCAATGATGCTCCCAAAACAGGTGTTTACATCCTATTTCCTGTTCTGTCAATGATCTGTTTACCTTAGTAGCATTTGTCATTTAAGATATACCTGATAATAAATTCCATCTCAAGCTAAGGCTGAAGACTCTGTGACAAATGTCAAGTGTCTGTTACGAATAAATGCAATATTTTGTATGCTTTGTATGGTGGTGGTTTTCTGTGTGAATGCGTATCAGCTTAGGAGCCTGTCTGGGTTTTGGCAGATGGAGCTGCAACATGACAACTTTGAGGCGTTCATTGTCATTCGGTTGAATAAGATGGATGGTTGCTGTTACGATGGCTATATTGTGTGGTTCATATTTAGAAAATCTAAACGTTGCGACCATTTTTATCTGGCATGCTGGGTAAGCAGACAGTATATTAAATATATGGTGCTTGCTTGTTGTCTCCTATACGTGACAGTTATGATGGTAATGAATTCCCCAAAAGAGAGACCAAAAAAATCGAGACAGAGTTTTCGTTCCATTAGCCTCATCCAGTCAGCTTTTTTTTTTAAATATCAGAGAAGATCCATTTTATTCGACTTTCTAAAAGGCTGAAACAGGGGAACAGATTTAAAATAAATGATCGCTTTATCAGTTGTGAGAAATTTGAGCTTTTTTATAATAAGATAATACCAACTTCTTTATCAAAATCACCGATATCAATAAGCTTTCATTCAGTGTGTGAAAGACAGGCTGAATAATGATGTTAGTGTTGTTTGTGTCTACATATATGTGTATATATTAGTCTTGTTTACATATCATATAATGAAGGAAAAAATAGGCACATTATGGGCCTCGATATCCATTTGAATAAGAGCCAAAGAAAATACAGCAGAAACAGTCATTTCAGCTTCAAGTTATGAACAAAGCCCTTTATGAGAAAATACTTTGAGACCCAAGAGCAATTGAAGCAAAAGCTGCTACTAAGTGGGGTGGTACTTGAGCTCTATGTTGCTGCATTGCCTCTTCATGGTGTTTTTTTATTGTCTGGTATCCAGTGAAAACTCTTTGCCAAATGATGCATCTGTAGTCGATGGTGATTTGCTCAAATTTGCTCCCTGCATGCCTTGAGGATGCTGATGTGCCACTGATGGGCTGTGCAACTGGCATAGTGTTCAAAGCCAGCGTGGTCTTTTGAAGTCAGCGTCTAGCCCCTTTGAATTGTTTGCTGTGACTGGGAGCATCAGGGAGACACGGCCTGATCAGAAGAACATGCCTAACCACTCAATTCTGCATCCACATGATATACTGTCTCGTGTGGATGGAGGAGCTCAGCTTGACCTCCGAGAAAAGCATTCCTCCTCTATGCGTGTCTGTCAAACACCTGCAGATTTTCCCGGGAAAATGCTTTAGAGTGAGTATATGAATGCCTTAATAGTTTTCTCTCTGAGAGAATTACTTTACTGGCACCAGTGCTAATGCATACCATGTAGTCTAATACATTAGTGGCAGCTATTTGGACCACGGCAGTAGAATGGATCTTTTATGGCTTTTATGATCTGACAATTTTATTATCTCACTCACTCTGGATAATATGGCGTGTGCCCTTTGATTCCTTTGACCTCAGGTTGGTGAAGTTATATACTCCTAGTTTCAGTGTTTAAATAGATTTAAGATGATACATTCAGTTTGTAAACCGACACTCTTCAAAGTTAATTTTTACATCTTTTGCTTTTAGCTCTGTTATCTGCAGAGCGAACCGCAGCTTTGATAAAGTCCTCTTGCTGTCAGGGATTTTTTTTAAAAAGTTTATTATGAAGATCAAATGTTACTGTATTTTCAGTGTTTATCTAAACGGTTGCATGAAGCTCTTACCATCAGAGAGAAACCCTTTTTCTGCACGAATGAGGATTAAGCCTATCATCTTTATCTCTGCCCAAAGACCAAGGTGTTGCTTTACTCCTGGTAATTGCAGAATGATCACCTTAGTATCTGATGCAAGATGACTGAGAGTTTTCTGTACTGAGGGAGATTAATATTGAATTCTCCATTAATGTTCTGTCCCCACTTAGAGTCAAACGAATAATAAAAGAATAAATATAGCTCTACTCTACTCACAGAATTGATTGCATCTCACTCAGAAAGTAATGGATAAGCTGTTTGTGACGACTTAAGTACTTAAATCGCCGTGGCCGTTAATGCAGATTACAGAACTTATTAACAAGTAGCACCTTCTGCAATAATGCACACTTGTCTTTATGGGCTCTACCTATTTCTGAGGCTTACAACAATGTTAACTCTTTATGCACGACTAGAAAGCCCTCAATGTTTTTGAAGTCAGAAACTGACGTCTTCCATAACCAGGTGCTCTTTTACACATGCACCGAGCCCACCAATAAACACAGCCCACTGCACTCTGACACATGGACAGTAAGATATGATGCCCTCTGAATTCAGCTCTTTCTGGTCCTGTAGATACTGTAGTGCCACTCCATGCTTACTGTGCTGGAACAAGCTATCTTAATGACATGCTAATTGATTTAGTGTAGCGCAGATAGCGGTAGGCTGGCACACCGTGATAAAGCAAGAGTGGGTCGAGCTATTGGTTCAGAGGAGGACAGGAGACTCATCAAAGTCCAAGTAGTTCATTCGCTCTATTTGAAGACAATTTTACACCACGGCGCCCCATGCTGAAGCATGGAGACCTTTACCGTGGAAGTGCTTTGTCTGTGTATGTGTGTTTGCAGTGTTAGGAGTAAGCTGGGTCGTGTACTGCAAATTCAGACGACAACAAAAACAACAACAACAAAATCGTCGGCTGTGTTGTCACAAGAACGCTCATTACAGACGATAATTACGAAGTCTATCTGTGACCTGCAGAAAAGGATGGGAAACACTGTGACTACTCCACTGTCCTCTCACTCACTAGTGCTGATACTGAGCCGTGAAGTCTGGAACACACAAATAACCTTGCTTAGCATTGCTTCTGTAATGAAGTGTGCGCCGATACTGCAAAAGAAACTTGTAAACACTTGGTTATGAAGTGGATGTGGACAGTAAAGCATCCAACTTGTAAAACAGTTGCATGCATTTGCATTGTATATAGCAAGTCTGAATTCTTAAAATCAGATGTTAATGGAATACATATTATTTAAGCAGTTCATTATCTCCTGCAACTCAGTGTAAGTATATACAGTACATTCACTATATTTGGGGGGCATCTATATATATGGAGGTGGTGCGGGCCGTCTGCCAGTTGGAAGGTTGTTGGCTTGATGTCTAACTATCCTTGGGCAAGACAAAGGACCAGTTGTCCAAAATACATTCATCACAGCATGAGTGTGGCTTGTAATTAAAAGGGCTTTGAGTGTTGGTTTAGTGTAGAAAAGCACAATTTAAATACCAGTTCATCTACCAATTATATTTGGAGGAGGAGCATGCAAATTTTAAAAGTTCTGAGATGTAGCAAGGCATAATAGTCCATAATTAAATATAGCAAACACACCTTGCTTTGATACAGTAAGCAACATCATTACCCAACTACCAGAAGAAGAGAAAGATGGCTGATTTGTACTCGGTAAGCTAATTAATTTCAGCAGCTTAACTGTTTGTAGCTATCAGGTTGGTATGCTTTCTTTTTTTCGTATTAGCATACTTATGTATTATGTTCTATAAACAAAAGTATAGTCTTAAAAACTATCATAAAAGAAATAAAAGACGCTGGACATTGGTTGCTTGCACCATGTGGCAACATGTGAGTTAATGTACTGCAGCATTTAGTCGAGGGTTCAGACGCTGAAAGGCAAGAGCTAAGCACCTAACAATGTTCAACCTTCTTGTTCAAATATTTGTAGCTGCATGAGTTCACTGCTCTTTCGCCATTCACAGCTAGTCATTATCCACCATCCCATCAACAAACACGCTCTCACTGTGAGTATTGGGGTCCAGTTCTACAAGCAGCTGTGTGTCTGTTTCTGTATGAGCATCACATAAGCAGGCCTTCCCAGTGCTACCGATGTTGTAGGATTGGGGCTCGGTTCAGGGAGGAGGGTGGAGACCACCACAGTGATTACTTTAGCTGTTGCTGTGTGATTGCACAGTCTCTGGCATGTGATTAGGGGGAATGGGCCATATCTCTCACCATCTCAAAGGGGGATCAAATCAGCCTCAAAGCCTGGCTTCAGGCGGTGGTGCATTTGAAAGTCAATGTTTTATTTCTAAGCATAAATTACTTGATCAGGGCACTTTTTAGCCCAAGGTTGTATTCTGAAATAAGGTTTGCCACATTTAGAGAGATGGCAGAAGATCTAATGATTGCATATGTCATGTCACACGCGTCCCCATCGAGTCTATAGGTATAACAGAATTTCAAACTGAATCAAATGGCCTCACAAATAGTTTGCCTGTGTCTCAGTCGTTTGTCTTTTCTAGTGGATTCTGTTAAATAAGCCTACATTTAAATCTTTTGCAAATCAGGAGTATACACAAGGATATTCAAGATAAGACTAACAAGGTCATTTTTTTCAGCAATGGCCAATTGATTCGGTTAAGCGGAAAAGGGTGTCGGTGCTCTTCAAAGTTGTGTTAAAGGTTGACAGCGTGATTTAGTTCGAGTCATGCTGAGTTCGGTGGAGCTAATCCCTACAGTAAGCTTTCTTTGGGCAGCAGAAAGAAGGAAAGATGGAGAAAGCTATGGGTAGATCATGATGCGATGATGTCGTGCCTTTGAATATTAGGGCCTGAAATTATCCAGGTGTGTGACTGTTGTTGAACATCTCCATAGTGGTGATGGACAGAGAAATCTGTTTCTGTGGGTCCTCAACCAGCGAAGCAAGAGGAGTGGTGCATGCTGTAACTCGACAGGGCTACAGAAATCAGTCTCAGCAACATGGTACAGAATGGTAAAATAGGTGATAGATAGAGCGGGAAGCACCAGCTGCGTGAAGGCTCTGGGACCACTATTTGGATGGTGGAAGATTTTATGTGCTCACTGTTCTTGTCAACAAAAATAAAAAAATCCTAGATCTCAACATCCCATCTCACAGTTACCTGTTACGAAAAGTTTTACAACATTTTCTGTGAAATTTGTGATTTTTTTTGTGAATTGTGTGACTGCAGAGAAGTAAAAACAAAGGTTGATGAAGCTCCGTCACAGTGTGTTTATACAACATAAATATGCAAATGAGCAAATAATTAAGCAAAGCTGCCTATTTTTTTTTATGTTTATAACAGCTTTGCATGTTAACAGTGCGACCCAAGCTTGAACCTTCTTCAAAGCTGTCTCCTCTTTGCCTTGTGCAACGTTCCTGGACCGGACACTATCCGCTGGCCTCCTGTATCCTCAGGCTGTCTAAAGTAATCAAAGGAGGGCAGCATTAATTGCTTGACCCTGGCAAGAAGCCAGGTGGTATGGGATGGGTCATCACCTGCCTAGGGAAAGGTTGCCCCTCATTTTTTTCATCGCCCATTCTTCCCCTCTTTCTTTCACTTCACCACCTGCCACAAGCAAACACCAGGAAGGTCTGGCTAGTTCTCTGTGGGGTACTGCAAAGTCACCCCAGCTAAACGCCCATCCTGTCTACCAAGCAACAGCCAACTATAAAAAGTAATAACCTTCCATCCAAAATAATAGTTAAAATTGGAATTGGGCATGCCCACTTTCCATGAACCTATTTCAGACAATGGCTCCAGTCCTATTGCACAATGTCTGCCTCTGTACCCTGGCATAAACATCTTAGAGGGTGCTGTTCCAGGAAGGGTTGGGGTTTGTCTGACTTATGGCTGATGCATTCATCAAGCTCGTGCCAAGCCAATATCACACTGTCAGAAGGGAGCATGTGGCATTCTATCACCATGAGAGGCTGTGACAGAACAAGTCCTTTTCCATTACGCTCTCTCAGGGCAATCTCTGATATTGCCTTTCTACTGCTCCATAATGCTGTTTATTTCAGTTGTTTGCACTGGTAGAATCCACTCGGCTTCTTTTCCCTTGCTCGGGCCTAATCAGTGTGAACCTCGTCGAATTTCACTCTTGAAGAGTATAGAGCTCTCAAAATTGTTCTGTTGTGCCAACATTTTAATGTGGATTCTGAACTATATATCAATTTTAAATAAATAAAAAAGACTAAATCTGATCTGCAACACCCATCTGTGCAGTTCAGGGCTGAGTATTCATTACTGTTTTTAACTGTCTAAACTCCTCTTTCTCACTTACTCGGCTGACAAAGGATCTTTTCCTTCCTCGTCACAGATGTAATAGAGAGCATTTGATGTGCCCAACCTTTTCCCATCACTGTATTCTCTATGTTTCCTATTTTTCATTCAGTGGAGGCTGTTAAGAAGCTGTCGTCCTGTAGAGTGGTCCCCAGTACACTCCTGTGTTCTCCTCGCCCGAAGCACTGAATTACTATTTATGTGCTGAACTTTGACAGTACACCAGAGTCTGTCCCTGCTCAACCAGCATAACTAAAGCGGCGTAGCTCTGAGGTTTTTTTTTTTTACTTGTCTTCTGCTTTCATGACTTCCTCTTCGCTGAATAAAAGGTGGGCTGGAGTGGTTGTGGGGGGGTAGTGTGTGAAAGCATCCCATTGGACTCCTTAACAACGGATTTGGCTTGCACACGCTGCACAATCAAGACAGAAATCTCTGCTTTGATTCACCTTCAGCTTTCTCCTAATGCATTGTTTATTACCGATGTCCAACACGAGCATGTTTCTGCAACAAATAAATTAGGTCTGCAGCTACTTTTTTAATCACTCCTAACAGTCTCCCCTGACTGCTGAAATGAAAATGTACCTCTTCGTGAAGTCATCGGATTAGATTTGTTCACAGTTAGGGGATGAAAAGCACACTCACTTGGTAATGTGAACACCACAGACAGAGTTTTTCATAAAAGCTTTGATGGACATCAAATCTAATCTGGAGGATACAGAGCCAAAGTATTCTGGCAAATCTGGTACAATTTTCTGCCTTTGATGCGCAGTAATTCTACTTTCTCATCCGAAGAGGGCAAACCTCAAACTGAGCAGACGAGATTTTCTCAGAGAATGAGGTTATGCTGCAGACATTCATTCTCCAATGGGAACTCTATTGATTATCTTGCATATCTGTCTGGCTATGAGATTTCTCAGCACTTTCATGCCGGAGTTTTCTGTCAGATATCTGTCCTTCCTCGTAGAAAATTCAGTGTTATAAAAGCGTTGTAAGTTAAATGTCGAATCTCTTTTCTTCGGTGCTGAGAGAGAGACTGCTGCTACATTGCACGGTCACTTTTTAGCTAGCTGCTGTAAAAATTGTTTGAAATGTTACAAAAATAAAAAGCCGATGATGGGTTTTTTTTACACTGCAGCATTAAAGGCAGTAAAAGAATCACTGAGAAATCCATATAGCGTATATGTGTTACATTACATCAAAGGGGCAAACCTTTAAATGATGTTTGACAATGAATTCCTTTACATACACCCAGCAGATTTTGTAAAAATGCTTCTTTTTTAACTTTTAAAGAGGTTTTTTGTTGTTGTTGTTTTTTACTTTTAAAGAATGTAAGTAACTTTTTGGTCCGTTGGTAAATGCTACAGGCAGTAACAAGCTTTAGATGAAACGGATTCATGGTGACAAACAATATATATATAATCTACTGAGTAACATGTAATAATGAGGTCTCTGAGTATGCTGATAATGATATCAATTATACTGAGAACTGAAATTGTTAATAATTAGAAGTGTCTGTAGTACTCATAGTCAGCAGGTAAAAAAGCCTGTTATCAAGCTGATATGCTGATACCTACATTATATTGTGACAAATATCAGTGTGGGGTGTTAAGTGTTATCAGCCGGGTGCCCGTGTCTAATATTGTTGCTTAAGTGCAGCGAAGATTCTTATCAGCACCTGTGCTGTTGTTTGGGAACTGAGCTTATATCAGAGATAGTCAGGCAAAAGGTCTGAATGGTGTAGTTCAAAGCATTACAGGCATTAAATGTGCTGTCACATTCACAGCCAAGCTCTTATACTGAGACGCTGTCCTCTCTTCCTGTATATCATTAAACAAGACTGGGCGTAATGAAGATAGGCAGACTGTCTGAGGCATGACCTTCAGAACACACAGAGCGCACTCGAACCTGCTCCGCTCTCCAAACACGCTGTTTTAGAAGTGGTCTGCTCTCCGTCTCTCACACATCCTCTTTGCATCTAATATCCTCTGATGTTTTCATAGCACACTGTTTATATAACACTGGCTCCAGACTGTAGAAAACAATTTACACAAGCCTTGTTTAAAAAAAAAAAGAAAAACTACAAACTGCAAAATAATTACCCACTTTGTGTTTGCCGCTGTTGAGGCAAACTGAATGACATTAAAGTACAAGCACCGGGTAGCTTTAGCACAGCCACTTTTCATCCTCTTCTGACAGAGAGACTGAGGGGGATCTCTAGAAGGCTTTGAGGTTTTTTTGTGCTGTTTGAGTCCTCTCAACATGACCTGATCAGACCCCATTCATGCTCTCTCCCTTCATCAGCCAGAGGTTGGACCGTACCCAGATTGAGCCTGTCTCATAATCACAGAGACTTCAGGGATACTATTGTCTAAACATGCTGCCAACAGAGGGCTCATTGGCTGCTCGTGATTTGGTTTTAGCAGCGAGAAGACTGTTTTTTTTCTTTCTCTTTTAATGGCGCTAACAAAGACGTCATTCAGGATTAGGTGTAAGTATAGCCTTTACCTGAATGTACAGTATGTTCGTGCACATATGCATAATTATATACAATCCAGCCAGCTGTATTGCATTACACGAAATTCATCGACATCGTACTGCAATATGAGCCGCTTCTAAAATGGTCCAAGCATAGTGCAGCATCAATTTGAGTCATACCAACAAATCGTTTTTTGTTGTTGTGTTTTTTTTCTCTTTTTTCGGGGTGATACTGAGCCTGTGCATCGTAGGCCTGTGAGGGCTGCAGCTGACAGCTTTGTGGTTTCTTCTGACAAAGGAGACTTATTTATGTCTCTCATCCTCTGTGCAGCCTCTCTGAAGGCCCATGCTACAAACCACAGAGGCTGCACAGCTCTTGACAGAGTATCTCACTACAAAGCCCTCACACTCATTTTTGACTGGCAGCAGCCAACCTTCAATTTCCCTGTCTCTATTGCCATGAAATCTGGCTCTTAGCAGGTTCTTGACATGTTTGATGTCTGGATTTTATGGTTGTGTTATGACTCTGCAACTAATCGGTGCCCTTGGATTTAGTAACGGCTCTCTGGATCATCGGGAGGGGGGGTTTCCTTTAATTTGACATTATATATTTTTCTTTATTTTTGTTCACTTCAAAGGTTTGACTTTAAAGCAAGGGCACTGCATGATTTTACTTTTGTAGAGTCAGTAAGTATTGTCAGGTTTATTCTAATATTTAATAAATTGTTTCATATTCCAGTAATAAATGAGTCAAAAAGGCTCCTAGACGACACACTGAATGACTTAAGTGTAATAAAATTTGTCTCACCACCATACCTCAGTCTACCATTCATCTTGGGGTTGCAATTCCAGGAGGAGTTTTGAGAAGAAAATTAAAAAGAAAATTAAAAGAATTTCAATTAAGTGATTTGCTGAATTGGAGGGAAAACGTCAGTGATGTGGAAAAGGCTTTTAATCTTGGTGAGCCACCTCTTGTTCCATTAAGCTCATATCCCCTGCTTATCTCACTAATCATTCTTTCCAATGCCAGCAGTCTTGGCGATTTTTAATGAACCCATTATGTCCTGATTCAGTCCACCAGGACTGGCAGGCACACCGCACACTCATGAAGTGGGCTGGAAACAATCAAAGTACAATCAGGCTCTTGGAATGATGCTATGGCCCTGTTAGAGATGGATCAACAGTAGAGCAGAGCGAGGCAGATATATCATTTGGCCTGTCACAGACATATATCAGTATCGGTGAAGTTTTATGTGCCTATAAGAGTTTGTGTTTTTTCTGCCTGCTGGAGGAAGAATGGCCTCAGAGTCGAACTGTTTACATCATTACAACGTTGCTACTTGACGACTGACACTTCCAGAGAGGCTGCGGTGAATCATCTCTGTGAGAGAAACTCCTACCACCCTTAACTATATAACAACAGTTTAATGTGTCATAGATATGAGCAGGAGATATGAGGAGTCCCGTACTGTAGATGATGATGATGATGATGAATAAATGGTATAAATGGACAGCCTTTGTCCAGCGTTACTGCTCTTTTTGAATTATTTTTTAATTCCAGGACTCTTTTCAGGCTTTACTGTTCACAATTCTGTTTATTTATCTCGTACTGGCCTGAGTCTAAAACTAGCAGTTTTGGCCTATCTCTCTTAAAGGCCAGCAGCCAGCTTTCTTCTGCCTAACCGGCAAACAGAAGATTTGAACAGGAGGTGAGTGGGACTGCTGTGCTCACAGCCAGAGCTGTTTTCCCCGAACATATTGAGAACATTCCCTTTCTTTGACACCATTCAGATCCAAGAGTGGAAATAACTAAATAAATAATAAATCTGAGTATTTAGAGCGGGGCTTACTTAGGGATTATTTGTACATAAGCTAACCTTGTTATTTGAAACTTTGACTGTGTATAGTATGAAAATCCATTATTGCAACAGTATATATCCATCCTCTCATGCAAGAGGTGGGGTATACTCTCTACAGTTTGACAATCTGTGCAGGGGATAACGCAAAGAAACAAACAACCATTCACACCTTTGGCCAGTTTTAACTGGTTAATCTATCACGCATGTCTCTGGACTCTTGGAGGGAACCCATGCAGGCAGAAAGGCACCAACACACCACTCTACTTCCCTAGTAATACAGATAAGAAAGAAAATATTGAGAAACATCATATGACTACTTTAATAATGCCCTTTTCTGTGCAGTCTAAACTACTGATTTTATCTTATGTTGTGTGCTCCCGTGTGGGACACACAATGCTTCAGCCATCCATCTGCATTACAACATCTAAAGATACATTGTGTTTAGATTTTCCAAGTCTTGTCTCACCGGACAGCTCGTGTGGTAAATGTCCTTTTTCTTTATGTTGTTTGGATGCGGATTTGACATGTTTGCTCTGATTTGTATATGTCAAACTTAAAAGGCTTTGGATGACTCACACGCAGGGCCACTCAGCTGTTTGCTGTGTGTGTTGGCTTAAATCTCAATAAATATTTTCACGTTTTATTAAAATACGGTTTTATTCAGGTTTTCCAGGTGTTGGCTTACAGGAAGTCTCGTCACTTCTCAGTCCTCGTTTCTCCAGAAGCTATTTTAATCACAGAGTCTGTATATAACTGCATGCATAATGTGTAGATACAGGTTTCTGACACATCTTGAACGATACCTTTATGTTGTTGCTTATGAAACAGAGTAGTCTGGGCCTTGTTTCATATTATGTAGGCTGTAAAATATTTAACCATAATTTGAAAGGCCATAAAATCTGAGAAATGGGCTTTGCTTAAATATTAACAAGCATTGTCAATACTGTTAGAATTTTAATTCCATGAGTTTCATGCTTAATAAATAGTCAGGTTTTAAGTAACAAAAAAACATCTATAGCTACACCCAAATTTGTTATTTTGCTAGTAAAGTCATGAATCAAATTGCAATTAAAAGTGTGGCGTCTGTTGTGCCAATAGAAAAAGTACCAAAAGTTTGCTCCAATTTTTAGGTTCCATTACTAATTGAGAAAAGCCAGACATTTGGAAAATATATATCATCACCAAGTGTCCTTCAATGGAAAATAAATGGAAATGTTAGGCTTCAGAATCTATATTTTACCCTTTAGGTTTGGAGAAGTGATGCTAATTTACGGCTCCTGTTCGACACAAACACCCTCTTTTCCTTTTCGAATCAAAGGGCTCGAGACCATATTACACTGGATAATTTATTTGTTGATGCAAAAATTAGGTCTGATAAAGCCTCTAATTGCTACAAATGTTTAAAAGTAATTGCGTGTACAGTGGTGCACTGAAATCGTCATTTGCTGTACCACCGATATGGTTTCCAAGTTGATAGAGTGTGTTGCTGTGCCCTTTGTCATTATGCACGCTACCCAATCGATTCTCCACTATCCCATCCAATCGGGTAACTTGACTTTTATTCATAATTAAAGCTATCTAGATGCAAATCAGGGAAAGTCAGAGGGCATCTTGTGCTATATGCATATCAAGCCTTACTATCCAAAGATACTTGGACAATTTATTATTTTTATTTATTTATCTAAAGTAATGAAATATGCACATTTCCATGTGCATTAAAGCTCATTTACCTCATTGTTGAGAGATCAATCAATTATAAGTCATTAAGACTGACTGTAAATCGTAAATGTTAATGTGATTACTTGTTTGTGTTAATGTTATGGTTTTCCTCCCCATTTCCATATTAACTTCTGTTCTTTGTCAGGGACTTTCTCTGTGCTAATAGCGCTGTCCCCATTAATCAACCCACGGATAAATATTATAGGTGTTAACTATGTTTTGACCCCTCTCTTGTGTCTCAGAATGACAATTTACCCCATCAGCCCTACATCACTTAATATGCAGGAAAAACTTTTGAATTGGAGACAAAATATTGTTGCATTTTCCTGTGCCAACCTTAATTACGTGTGATGTGTCTGAAAAAAGGAATATACCAATACATCTCAGTAGAGGCTCCCAAGGTTTTCATTTCCCCCATGCAAGGGAAGCTGTAATATCAGCTTTAGCCATCTTTCAAAGGCTGACATATTTGAGCTCAAATAGAACAGGTCTATCGGTGAACAGATAGGTAATGTTAACATGATATGAATATGATGACATTTTTAAAAAGATACATAATGCATTTTTGCTCGCAGCAGAGCTCACATCATTCGTTTAGAGATGAAAGATTGTGCAGCGCACTGGGGGGAAAAAAAGGGAAGAAAACCCACCAAGCAGCCTAGTGTGATTGGCAAGTAATAACCCCACATGTCAAATCACACAGTTGTGTCAATCCCAAATGTGACTGATTATTTTGACGTGTGCATCTTTTTTTTTTCCCCCTCACTGTTTCAGGCTGAGAATTTTCTGCCTGTCTAATGGGTAATAAGGCATGCTATACGTTCCAGCTTTCAAATGCCAGCTCATTTCAGTGTATTTTTCTCACATAAAATCACATGCCTTTTCGGTTACGGTACTTGACACCATGTGAAGCGACAGCCTCATTTTCAGCTTCCACGTGTGAAAATCGATGTACGCTTAACAAACATGTCGAAGACAGACAGTTTACAGCAAAGCTACACCGGTCGCATATCAGAATATCAGTTAGGAGGCTCACTTACCATATTTTTAGACTTTAATTTGATACTTTAATATTTTTATTCGAAAGTTAATCTGGTAATGAAGAGAAAATAATTGATTTTCTTGCGCAGGATCTAATAATGCTGTCAGGGGAACAGAAACCTGGAACCTTGGAAACCTTTCCACTTTTCAGAGTTTATTGTGAGATCTCTATCTTGTGCCTGCGCGTGTGTGTTTTTATGCTCGTGCTTGACTTATCAAGTGTTTATTATCTGTGGTATCCATATTAATTTTCGCTAGCTGTTATTGCAGCTCATTTGAGATTGATTTTGTGGCAGGAGAGAAGGTGCAGGAGGCAGTTCGTGCACGTGTGTGTGTTTGGAAGTGTAACTAACAGCAAATTCTGTCTGCTCACAACACACACATCATTAGAAGCATCCAAACAGCGCAACACGAGCGCAATAAAGATAGTCATTAAGAGTGAGACTTGAATGGATTAATGAAGCGTTTTCGTTGCCGTTGAGGTATTCTAATTATTGTGTCGCTTTGAAACCTGTCCTCGCTCAAAACTTTTTTCACGTGCATGAGCGTGTGCACTAAACCACAGTTGACAAGGTAACAAGGAAATATGCTCAAGGAGGCAGAGAATGCAGCTCTCCTCTTTTAGTCATTTTAAAGAAACAGTGTGTGCTTCTCACAAGTTGATTTCTGTCGGCGCACATCAATGTTTTCACCGCCCTGCAAAGCTAGGGTGAAGGAATGTTTTAAGAGGTCTGTGACCTGAGATGAATTGCTATGAGGGCTTGAATTAACAAGGCAAAGGTTAATGTTATTGTAATTATCAGTGTGGAGTCTTACGGGAGATGATTTCCTCATCACTGAAGAGCCCGTGTGATCACATCTAATGCATTAGACTAATAATTAGATTCGAACACCGCCTTTTTCATACTTTATTAATACCAGAGCCGCCCAGTTTGTCATTGCTATGCCTATTTCAGGGGTTAAAGATGTCAGCGACCAGCTAAATGAGAATTGAGTAATGACAGACACGTCAACACAGTTACATCAACCAATGCGTTTGGAAGCACACTGCTTACTTAACAGTGTCCCCGCAGCTTGTTGAGTCACATGCAATTATCATGCATGGTTTCTCTCATCAGGCCAAGGTGTCGAGGTGTAAAAATGGCCTTGGATGAGTCACAGCAGTGCACTGGAGGCTTTCATTTACCCCAAAGGGAGATGAGGAGGAATTAGAATGACTGTCCAACATAATACATAATCTTGCCCTTCCAGTGTGTATAGTTTAGGGACAAACCTGACTCACATTGAGGAATATATTTGGTGATATTCAACACTGCAGAGAATGTATGGCAGAGATGTTATTTGAGAGTTAGCGGCTCTTTTGTCAGGCAGAAACTCTACTGGCACAGTTATATCAGTCTCGGGATAAGAGTGCAACTGGTCACTCAGGCACTACTCGGTCTGCTGATGACTACTCCCAGATGTGCATTATGTGTTCGACAGAGTTGCGCTGTCAGGGAGAGAAACCCCGACTGGATGGCTTGCAGTGTGTTGCAGCAGATGCCCAACTGGTGCGTCCATCATTGCCTCTTCCCCCCATAGGCAATTTAAAATGCAGAGTCTGCAGAAAAAAGAAAAAAAAACAGCCGTGTGCTGTGATTCAGACAGAAACTGTGATGAATGAGGGCTGGGGGCTAAGACCTCAATAGTGACCAAGACCAGAGACATTGCTCTGGACCTGCTGCTGGGATTCTGGGAACTGTCTAAAAAAAATGCATGAAATGTATGCACGCACATGTGGTCCAGTGCACGCGTGTGTTCCTGTATCTGTGCTTGTAAACTCTAATCAGGATGTCATTTACATGTGATGGAGTGTCAGAAACGTGTCGTAATGTTTGCTATTAACAAGCCTATTAACAGACGTCTGCAGTGAATATATCAGTGTAGTAGCTCGGAGCAGTTTCTGTTAGGCGGAATTTATTGGTTCATGAATCAGTGGAGGAGGTGGTACACTATAGTGAAAATAATCTCATACACTGTTTTAATTTGCATCATGCTGGGATTTGTCACTGTTACAGATGATGCCATGTGAAACCACCAGAGCCTTGTTAGGTGGAGCTGTGTGAGAGCTGACACAATTTGCATTATTCAGAGCGTGCTCCATAAGTGTTTGTTAGCTCTTGTCACTCCACGAGGGTCCGAGGTGTTCTCCCACAGTGCACACAGTGTTCCCCATGAGGAGCCTCCACCAAGGCCTGCTGTGGTCTGGTAGAAGAAATAATCAAGTCCCTTACTTTTTCTGCTCCTCTACAACATCACTAAAATGCCCAACATGGTTACGCATTGGTGCCAGTCGGATATTTGGAGACTATATTGTATGTGCCGTAGCCGTGCACAATCACAAGGAAGCATTGTCAGAAATCTGTGTAGAAACTGCTACTGCTAGCATCTTTATTTCAACACTTAGTCTCAGTTCACTGCAAAGATGCTGTCATCTGCAGCCATTGTCTTTGCTTGTGTTTGCTTATGTGTGCATTTCTCACTTTTGATGTTTTTTTCCCTACTTTTTTCTTGTCAGGGTGAAATGTGTTGTTGTTTGTTTCAACCAGTCTGTATTCTACAGTACTGTGCAAAAATGTCTTTGTATGGAAGACATGGAAAATGTGTAGTAGGTGCAGCAATTTATGGAACATACAGTATACGAGGCACAAAACCCCATTCTGATTAGTTTAGGCAAGCTTTTAGCTGCACATAAAGTCATCGTGTTTGGGTTTGGCACTGCATTTAAGTATCTCTTTGTTGCTCACCAAGGTGGGACTATAAATTCTGGTGGATGTGGACAAGTGCTCATGGGTGAATCCTGTAGTTATACTTCCCTGCTCATAAGAAGTCATTTTCACTTTCTCATTACAAGAAAACTGAAGCGAATTGCAAAAGGTAATTGTTTTTGGTCGTTTTATCGTTCTTCCTGAATGGAAAGAAAAAATGAAAAGGAAAGGCACTGCATTAACCAATCACTATTTTCTACTTGAGTCCCTGCAATAGCATGAAATTACCAGCCTTCGGTGTTCAACAGTCCTCAGCAGTGCTCAAAGACAAAGCAGTGATGGAAGATAGAGCCGATGGAGCTCAATCTGTCAGTGAAAGCTGTGTGATTAACCAATCCCTGCTTCTCATTAACATGACCCTTGAAGTCAGCAGTGGCCATGGGGCTCATTAGACCTAAGTTATTCTCAAGACTGTGACAGAAGGCGCTGCCTCTATCATGCTATGTATCTAGCCATTCACACCATCTTCTGCTCCACCTGTTCACACGGTTGCCCATAGCAGGAACATATGCCGAATCACATCCCTGCAAATTTGGTGAGAAACTGAACCAATCAGGAGGTGTGTGTGTGTGTGTGTGTGTGTGTGTGTGTGTGTGTGTGTGTGTGTGTGTGTGTGTGTGTGTGTGTGTGTGCGTGTGTGTGTGTGTGTGTGTACATCTTAGGTTGGTCCTTTTTTGTACCATGACGCTTTCCCACTCAGTTGGACTAAATTAAAACTGGGGCCAAGCTGGTGTGCCCTCCTTGTAGTGACTCACAATTGATACTCATAATTACAACGACTAGAAATCAATTAGGGCAAGTGAAAGTGATTTGTTGCTACCTTTGCCTGGCTAATTGCATTGTTAAAAGGCAAAGATCCAGCCAATATAAGCATTAACCCGCCTTTGAGGAGAATCTATACTACTGTCAGAGGAAATAAGTTAAAGCAAACATGTTTTTCATCAGTAGCGTTGAATCAGCCTTGTGAGGACTCTCAGAGGAGTTAGGAACATCATTACTACTCATTTCTTATTCGTATAACCTCGTGCTTATTGTGAAAATAATAATAATAATAATTGGTATTATTATTATAATAACATTTAGACAGCTCCACATTTAGACAGCTGTTAGGACATCATTAGGATCATTCAATATTTCCACATAAGTCCAGAGATTTGTTGAAGGCCTGTACAATTTTGATGCGCTTGAAAGACGATATTTGAGACGACTACTTTTATTCTTCAACATTGCCTGAACTCTCTTAGATAAGCTTTGCTGTCATTTCTTTAAGTAGTCTTTAGGAATAATTTTCCAGGCTTCTTGAAGGAGATTCAAAGCTCTTCTTTGGAGCTCGGCTTCCTTTTGTTCTGTTCTCTGTCAAGATGATCCCACATTGTTTCAGTCATGTTGAGGTCCAGGCTCTGGGGAGGCCAGTCTATGGCTGATAGTGTTTGGCTCTGAGCTTTTCTATCCAGGCATGCTTTTGCTGCATTGGCAGTGTGTTTAGGATCATTGTAAATCTGTTACCAATCAGATACTTTGCAGATTATTAGAGAGTGGATCAAAATCCACTGATACTTTTCTGCCCTCATAACTATTAACAATGGGTTCCTCACAGCCACCCTTTAACTGAGACGTTTTCTGATGAAACATTAACAAACTGTGGATAAATACAGCTTTTATATTTTTACAAATGCAGTGCAAGTCTGACTCAAGTAGTGACGATTTGGAGATTCTCAATGACTATCCTTACTACACTTCTATTCAGTTTTTCAATTACATAAAGCAGAATGATCCTGCATGCACTTGAGCTGGCATGGTGTTTCTCATGTTTGTGTAAAACCTGTTACCCCAGAGTGTCTTGTGATGTCAGGAATGCTTAATTTTCTCAGGCATTCTCCATCTTTAAGTGGTCTATAAATTTTCACTTGTGTAGAGGTCAGGTGAGTGTGGAGGAAAGTCAGTAACAGCTAACACTTCTTTGCTCTTAAGTAGTTCCTGCAAAGCTTGGGGGTGTATTTCGAGTTATTATCCTGCTGCTGTCTGAATCCTTCTCCACAAAGATGTCCAAGTTAGAGAACGCAAACTATTCCCACCACCGTGTTTCACAGTGGGTGTGATAGACCACAGTATCATTCTTTCTTACATGCACGTTTCTGTTACTGCAGGAAATGGGCCTTTTTTCTCATCCACTGTGAAGCAATGTTTTATCCCTCTCCAGAAATTAGGGGTTGTTTCACCTCTTGAGAAGTGGTTTTGAGACTAGTATTCATCCTGTTGAGAAGACAACCAGACAGCTTTTTATTGACCCCACTTTTTCTAATTGGGTATTGCTTTCTTCATTGAGCAAATTCTGTGTTTCTGATGAAGTTGTTTATCTATCACTCAGAGAGAAAAGCTTGATGTATCGATCTTCTGATAGTGTGACCACTTTTGGTCTGCCTGATCAGGCTTTCGATATAAATTACCCAGTTTCTGTAAAGAGTTTTAGAGTGCCGTGCACTTCCCTCCTCGAAACCTTCAGTCTAGCTAAGATTTGATGCCGAATAAGCCCCTCTTTGCCTTGAATAATAATATGTCTTCTGACTCTCTAAGTTTTCACTCTCAGTTCTGAAGTCATGTCTCCTGGTATTGCAGTGCTACTAAAGACAGCGATGTTCTCCTCTGAACCTCACACACAGCTGCAATTATAACATTTTAAAAAGGGTTTGCAAAATGTGATAAAAAATCCATCTGTCTCTTTAAAGAATCAGACCTTTTATATAAAGAACATCCCGCATTAAAGTGGCCAGTATAACAAAGATGTTCAGCTGCTGATCGGAAATTCCAAATACCTCCAGGTTCAGATTAAAATGTGATCCCACTGTATGTTCTTCCTGCTGAATTACTTCATCAACCAGCCTTGGCCTTTTTCACTAATCTTGAACATCCTCTGTCTGCATCTTGCAGGGAAAAAAGAAGCCTTGAAGCAATGCTGTTTCTAATTGGGCAACTAATCAAATGTCACTGTAGAAATTCACAAAGAGCTGGATTGATTAAACTGTCCGGGACACAGGTGAGACTGAGATAAAGAGAGGATGGCTAGCTTGACAGCAAAAGCTGCAGGCCTGCTCTTGTCATGTCCTTTACTGTTACTTTAACTTTCTCCAGGGCAGAATGCAGAAAAATAGTACTCGAGTGGTGAAGCAAGCCAAAACTCTTGAGACACAAATCTCTCACCAAACCAGCCCTTGACATTTTTTTTTTTGCACACCACTCAGTGGGCATTCGCGCCCACTCTATTTGCTATGTTTGCTTACTACAACGCTGTTTCCAAAAAAGTTGGGACACTGTGTCAGTTGTAAATAACAACAGACTGCAATGATTTGCAGACCGTTTTAACCTCATGTTTAATTGTAAATAATTCAGTGGTAATGTACTGTTATTATGCTGTGATAAGAGCAACTAAAGACTGAGAAAGTGGAGCATCCTACAACTAATTAGGTTCATCAGTGCTTTTCAAAAGAGACCCTCTGTGTGGTTTAGTTAGTGTACTTGGTATCGACAACTTGCGCATCTGACAAGAAACCACTAGTGATGAAGGACATAAAGATTTTGGAGCGACATATTTTTCCATCCAGGCAGCCAGCAAACACTTAGGAAACATCCAACAGCATGGCTCTGTATTAGCTAAAAAATGACTTCCTGCCTTTATTAATACTGCATAATAAGCATCTTTTCATTAGCTCCCTGTTATATTTATATTCAAATTTAAAATCCTTCTCTGCACATACAAGTTCTTAGATAATCTTGGCCCCATCTTATCTTAAAGACCTTACAGTACCATATGGCCCCAATAGAGCACCTCGCTCTCAGACTGCAGGCTTACTTGTGGTTCCTAGGATATTTAAAATCAAATGGGAGGCAGAGCCTTCAGCTTTCAGGCCTCACGTCTGTGGACCCAGCTCCCAGCTTGGATTTGGGACACAGACACTCTCTCTACTTTTAGGATTAGGCTTAAAAGTTTCCTTTTAGATAAAGCATATAGTTAGGGCTGGATCCTTCTGTTTCCAATGACAATTGAATTGAATTGATGCTAAACTGACATGAATCTAGTCCAGGCTGTCATGCACTAAATAAATTTGGTGCACTGTAGAATAAAGAAATGTGAACTGTTGAGCAGCTGAACTCTTATATCAAGAAAGAACGTAGTAACACTGGAACTACCAGACTGCAGCAGCTGGTTCCCTCAGGTCCCAAACACTTGAGTGGACGTGTTGCTGGCATTAACTATAAAATGAACAAATATTTTCCAAAAGAAACACTGTCAACATCTGATATGTAGTATTTTCAGTACAAATATAGTTTTGAATGATCTGCAAATCAGCAGTTCTGTTTTTATTCACATATTACACAGCAGCCAAACTTTTCTGGGAACAGGCTCGTATTTGAACATCACTATCATTTTGAGGTGAGTGTGACACATAGTCAGCCATGGGTTTCTGCCAAGGGTTGATATGCTACATTATATCTTTACTCTGGTTTATCAGTTACTTCTCTTTAAAAGTGCACAGGACATCCTTGTATGCATCTATTTTTAATAGCATTTTTATACAACTGCTTTGACAAATAGTATAAGCTTGATATTTATGCCACCTTCACTGTGTATAATGAAGTGAGAAACTGGGCGAAATGGAATGCATATAAAAGTCAGTCGCTGAGTTGAATGTCAAGAGTGACAAATGTGATTTGAAATATCATTCCCTGCCTTCATCACAGTAAACGCTTTTTCCCATGAATGTCATTTTATTCCCCAAGTCCGCCTTTCACTCAGTGTGACTTGACCACAGCGATTAATTTTGCACTGTTGTTGTTTTCCTGTTTGTTGCTCTCTGCGCCTTGGCACAGGGTGTTAATGTAATGTCAGTTCAAGTGCCTTGGGAGCCGAGCCACTCCATCAGCCGGCACTCTCATCCCTGAGCTGGAGTGTCTCTTCAGTCAGCTTCCAGCATTACTGCTGATAACTGTATCAGAGCCTCAAGAACTGCTTAATCACAGCAATATCACAGATAGAGTGACAGACAACATCTTTCACTGCCCCCCCTTCTTCATAGCGGCACAACGTCTGGTATAGACTAGACAAGTCTCATCTGCACTGGCTGACAGGATACAGTTGTTATTCCCCTTCCATCTAGGCTGATGGAAAACCATAACTGCCAAAAGACGTGCGCTAATACACAAGGCCCACGATGACATTTTAGAGGAAGGCTGCGCAGCCCTCAAAGATGCATTTCTCTGCTTTAGATGGTGACAGCAAAATGATGTTTGAGCTCACCTTGACCAGAAAATGAAATTGAGGGAGGCATTGGCAGGAAAATGACTAGTTTTTTCATAGATCTTTAAAATTTGGTAACTTCCCCCCCCAAAAAATGTTTTATTATGTTAGAGACAATGGAAAGGGATCACATGAGACGACAAATATGAAATCGGTTATACTTCACTACTAAATCTAGTGGAAAATGTGGCTAGTTTGAGTGGACACAATAGTATAGTGAGTTCATTCTGGTTATATTAATGATAAAAAAGAAATATCAGAAACGGTGAGAAGACTAATCTGTTTGTAACTCTAACAGTATTGCACTGTCACCCAGGGCACCCGGGGCAGTAATTCTCCTACCCTCTGCAGCTACAAGACATTTACAAGGAAACAATGTCACCAGTTCAAACCTAATACTGTAGCAAGAGCACAGAGCAAAGATGTGTGCATGTTAGCTGCTGTCTGCTTCTCTGAGCGTTTGTTTTGCTGGTCTTCAGTCCGAAGGGTCTTTGCAAATATTCATATTGTTAAATTACAGTACCATTCATCATATAAGCGACACTGTATATCAGTAATAATATGTGCTGACTCAGGTAACCTATAATGTAATAAAGTTATATGCATGAGCCCCAGCACAGATGTATAAATATTCATTTCTTTATACTGGCTAATGTCAAAGTTAATACTATTTTTTCTGGCCTGCTTCCGTGTTAGCAGTTAGGCATGAATAGTCTCTTTGGTCCCTGCATAGTTACAGATGAGTTTCTACCACAGTGATCAAGAGAACTGACTTGGTCCTGCCACCGTGCTCAAGGCAACATGGCGATGATTACACCCCCTTCAGCAGCGGCAGCCCAGCTGGGAAGTACTCTGCTCGCCATTCCCTGGACAACTCGCACTAGCATTGCCCTCGCCCGCAGAAGGGAAGGAGAGAAGAGAAACAGGCTCCTCAGGCGCAAAAAACTGTGGAGCATGTGATAGAAAGTGGGGCAACTTGGTCACATCTGCAAGAGTCACTCTGCCTGCTAATGTCTTATGTTTATTCTGTCCTGCGACAGTATCGGGACAATGACTCAGGCCAGATGAGTTAAATGGCACGTTTTAAATAGGAACATCATTCTGATTTCTTTTGCTTTGTGAAAATGATAATGCTCTTAACTCTGCTTCGCCGAATCAAAGGTGAGGAGGAACAGGTAGGGGTGATTTATCCCTACTGTGCTGTGTAGTCGCCGTCCTCTGGTGGGCAGTGCTGTCAGACAGTTGTAAATCGGTGACAGCGGGGAAGGTTATTTGTTTGGATTTTGTTCAGGCTGACCAGCCAGGCCTGTGGACTGTCCTTGGGTGTTGATGTGTTCCTGAATGGTGGAAGCTGTACTGACAAAGTGCTGTGACCAGGGCAAAAAGGAGTAAATCAGGAGGAGGTCTCACACACATACACAAACACAGTGAGAAGCCACTAGACACTTTCCGCCTAGGAGAAGAAGCAAATCATGAGCAGCATTTTTTAGGGCATGTTTAATTCAACAATTTTTGTAACGTTGTCTGTTTATTTATGGTGGCAATTGTGTTTGACCTCTTCAAAGTGGAGTGAAGATAACAGCCAGCAGACAAATAGAAAATCCCAAAATCTACAATGAAACATATCATTGTGAAGTGTATACACTCAGAGCTTCACAAGAGCGTTTTGATCCTCTGTGTGGCTCTCGCACACACAGGCAAATATGTACACGCGAATGCAATCGTACAGAAACACACACACATAAAAACGCAGCCAAGCTACAGAGGGAATTGCTCGCTCTCGCAGCCACATCCCCATGAAGGTCAGGGAAAATGGCACAGATGGCCTTTTGCACTAAATCAGCAGCTTTTCCAAAGTGTGGTCAAACACACATGGAGTTGGTTCACACGCTGTTCCTCATGTAACGTACAGTCATCCACACGCATTCACTCACCATCTTAGTCAAGCTTTCCTTTATTGCTCATCATTTCAAAAGAAAAAATGTGAATTAACTGTGGCGTTACCAGCATAAAATAATGATAGTAAAAATACTACAATTCTTTCCAGCTATTCATAGTTCAGTATTTATAGTAAGGTTATGTTTTATAGGAACACCCCCCTCTTACCTGCTACTGCCAGTGACTTTTAGCTGAGCTAACATGCTGTAAAAGCTGTGGGGAACTCCTTTCTTTTCTAAAGCAACAACGATTGCAGTTGGTGGGTCTTTGAAATTAATAATGAAATGATATAGTCATCCACAATATTAGCACCTGTCCACTGTTTCTGCAGAACACTGACTATAGTTACCCTGAAATTAACAGCTAGTCAATAGATAGATAGCTAACTAGCATTAGCCTTTGCTTTGACAAAGATTTTTTTCACCTCAAAAACTGGAGAGAAAAAAACACAACTCTGTAGACTTTTGTTAAAAAGACGTTTTAGGGCAAAATGGGGGGATTGGAGGTAATGAAATAGGAAAGAGAACAAGGGAAAAGGTTGGTGGTCTTTCTACTTAGGTTGGCAGAAACAAAGAGGGAGCTAACAAGAAAATACAAGAAGAGAGACCAAAAAATAGTGGACGAAAAATGACATCAAAAGACAAAAGGATATTAAAAATATGACAAATAAATTAGTTGCCAGACCAAGAGCAAGAAAAATAAAACTTTCTGGCAGGTCAATACAAAAAAAAAAAGGGGGAGGGGGGGATTAAAGCCACTGATGTGCAACAGTTTCTGAAGCTATGAAGGGAAAGAATAAACTGTTCCCCATTTTCTGGAGCTAGACCAGCACTAGTTGTCTTTCTTCATGGGCGTCTAAGCTAGCACAAACACTGTGGATATGCCATTATCATTTAGGCTCATTCAATCCTCTCTGGTCCTTTGCTACACCACCGGCATCATCAGCACCCTGCAAGGCAGTGCAGACAACTGACAGTAACCAGTCCTACACAGCAGTCTTTCATTTCCCTTGATTTTAGTCTTTCATTATTATTCAGCATTCATTGTCATTTTCAGTTTTTACACCCAGTTTTCTGTCACATTTAGCCTTAAGGTTTGGCTTTCTGTTGGAATTTACCCTCTGAGTATTCCGCTTTTGCGTGATTGTCAAAGTAGTGTTTCTTGATGTTATATTTAGAAAAGTAATAATAAAGTTTATCATAACATAAAACCTGTCTATGTATCAGGAACTCAAAGCTCGTACTGCTGGACAGAATTCACCCGCTGTCACCAAACTCTTTGACTTTTAGTTGTCTCTCTGGCTCTCCTTGCCTGTAGCACGCCACAGCTGCACATTTCTTGGTGTTGTGCTCTCGACCCCACACTGCTGGAACTGTTTCCATTGTTGCTGAATAATTAACCCCCTCAAAAATGAAAAAAACACAAAAAAATTCATGGCTTCCAAATCAAAATTTTCATCCCCTTGGAAAGGAAAAAATGAACATAAAAAATACAAATAAGATGCTTCCACCAGGTGGAAGACTGCTTTCTTTCCTGGCTGCAGTATATGTGGACTGAATCTAAATTTTTGTGGCCTAAAACAGATGGAAACTTGACAGGCCTGTGCTGCATTTCTATAATGTCCAGAGTTGGCTGGTATAACAGTGTTTAGTCTAAATGAATGGCTGCACATATCTCATCTGACATTTTGGCTGAAGGATTCAAGTTAAACTAATAATAGAACAACTTAAACACGGTTTATGCAATTCTCTCTACTTATACACACAGTTGCAGGTTACATACTATATTGCGACAGTGAGAATATAATCACACGCTATGATAGCTTTAAAGACTCAAACTTCACAATGCCTCTTTAATCGTTTTTCCAGAATGTTCCGTGAAATGCAGAGGTGGTGTTTAGTGACAACAAACAGAATAAATGTACAAAGAAACTCTTCTAACAGAATGAAATATCAAAATTAAAGAAGTCAATGCAGATATACATATTTGTCTGTTTTTTTTAGCTATATACTGTGGCAATGTGCCGCATGTGCATGATATTATGCAACCAGTATCTCCACAATCATGTGTGGGGAGGGGGGAATAGATAAAATAATCCCCCTTTGATTTTGCTGTTATTGTGCCGCGTGTCATCCTTCACCCATCTGGCACACAATTAGGATTAAACAAACCAAGAAATTAGGAGCGCTAGTTTAGCCGAGCCTGACCACCAGAACCGGTTGAGCGCCGGTGTCAGAGGAGAAAGCACCGTAGCATCATGGCGGTGAAGTGAGGTGAAGAAATGGTGTGTGACTGGGCGGATATGACAGAAAGTCTAACTGTCACCTGGGGTCCCCGAGGCCCAGCTGCTCCACAGCCAGAGTTTAGAAGAGAGAAACAGTCATTAACCCTGTCACATTGATTCAGCGCTGTTAGCTTGCTTCTTGTGACCCATACTGTGAAATAAAGCTGCTGAAGGGCTGTAATGATATCCCTTTTTGCCATTGTCGCAGTCTTTACACTCTTATTTGCTCAGTGCGCTTGTTTATTGTGTCGTCAAAAGCCCAATGTGTAGTGTTTTCTTATTTCTGTGACATATTTGATTTTCTCCTCCCTGCATGGCTGCTCAACTGCCTTTTGATTTTCTGACACCTGGGATTGTTAGGAAATGCTGATGGAACCCAATGCCGTGTGATAATGAACGAATCTGCTGTCAGTCAGTGTTAGATCTTTCCACTTTTGTTGTGTTGTCAGTCAGGAAGTGCAAACGCACACACAGAGAAACATCCATTTACTTTTCCTCTCTGACTAATGCTTTTCTTCTATAGCGAGGAAGCTCTCACTTCTTTCTGCCGCTCCATCTCTGTCCGCATGCTGTTTGTTCATCAGACGAACCATCTGCTAAAGTTGTGTGTTTTTCTCCGCACGCCGTCCCCTCGGCACACAGCTTCACGTGGCGATGCTCTACCAATTATCTGATGCACGCGGGGCGCCCAGCGTGAGCCGCTGCCCACTGCACAGCCACGAAAGCCTGTGTGTTCACACCAGGTAGCCTCTCTGCGTGCCACCGGATAATAGGGCGAGCAAGTGGGAGACCTCTCTTCTGCTCTCCTCATCATTCACTTGGCAAACTGATTAACTCCTCTCCGCGACCAACGATAATCTACAGTATTTCATGGCCCATATCAGAATTAGTACGTCTTCATTTGCTTAAGCCAGTCTTTACTTGCAGCAGTGTTTGTGCCGCGCAGCGACTGTGGCCCCTTGTTTTTGTGCAGTGTACCATGTAAAACAATAAGGCCGGCGTTAGCGCTTGTAATCACACTCATTCATCGTTGTTTTAATGCGCGACACGGGTAGTTTCAGAAATATTATACAAGGAGAAATGCGGCTGAATTTGATGGGAAGTAAATTAACAGGTCACAACGTGACAAATGTGGCAGCGCTCTGATTTATAGTGAATAAAAATAGAAAAGTATAGAAATGAATGTGTGCCAGTCTAGCACCAGCCACATCCCATAGAACAATTAATTTATTCATAAATATTTCACATACGGCGTTTAGGATCTTGTGTCAGTGTGACAGGGAATCACGTGCCACAGCAGACTTTCATAGCTGCCTTTGTGCGAGAAGATGAAAAACGTCTCTCCCACATCATCTCCTGCAATACTTTCTTATGCCCTCTGTATATTAGTCACCTCTCCCCCCCTTCAACTCAATCCATATCAATACTTCATCTAAATTGATTTGGATTTTTCTTTAAAGTTGTGAGAGTGTGCCGTGTAAAGCCTGTCGTACAGCATGTCAGTATTACTCTCTGGATTGATCTTTTATTTCATAGTAATTGGGAAAATTGAACGGGGAGATAAGCAAGGCAGTGTTGTTCAGAAGCTTTATCTGTTGTGCAGTATGGCTTCAGTCAGGTCACATGTGGTAAGAGTTAAAGGAGGGGGACCCATGCAGCTTACTGAACACTGACTGAAACGTACAAGTGTTCCTGCAGGGGATGGGGGGGTGGCTGAAATTTAGAAATGTGATATGGGGAGGGGGGCTCAGTGGAAGAAAAACAAAGTTATTTAAGCCGCAAGCCTTTCCTTTATTAAAATAGTATGACGCTCTTATTGAATTAAACATGTTTAAGGTGAGGGCAACAAAAATGACCTGTGTGGATTCAGCTCTTTCTCTGAGATAGTCATCTTTTTTTCACATTTTCACTCAAAACATGACCTAACCTGTGTGGGTGTGCATTTGTAACTTTCCCTTGTCGAAATGTCTTGTTTTTTTCCCCCCTCATACAAAAGGCTTTCCGCTGCAGCTTTCCTGTTATTTGCTGGCATTTTTGAAGGTGTTATCAGCGAGCTCTTTCTTCAGCACTCCATTACATTCTCACTCTGTATCTAATAATCTTGTCATTTTCCACCACATTTCCTCTACTAAGCAGTCAATTAGTGATGCAATACTTAGCTGCCTTCAAAATCCTCTGAAAATTTGTGTCTAAAAGGTTAATGTAATTTCAAAAGCATAAAGTGGATGGAATAGCCTGGATGTAAGTGTGTCTTACTCATTAGAGTTCATCTCCACGCCCACTATCCCAGCCTGGAATGTGATGGAAAACAGGCATTTAACCAGTCAAATTACTATGAACTAGATGACATTCACTCTATGCATAATTTATAGAGGAACAGAGATGCTGTAATTTAAAATACATCTATATGTATTTAAGGGGTGATTGTAAAATGCTTGTCGCAATATTTCATCTAACTTCCTCTGACGCGTTCTCGTTTTGTCTGGGTTTACCGTTGTTTCCGCAGAGTCAAAAGCATCTGCAGCCATTGTGTTCTTTGCAGTTTGTGACATTTATCAACATCACATCTGACAATAAAGGCGCGATGTTATGAAGATATATAATTGAAGGGTTATGAAGTAACACACTTGAGAAACCAAGCCTCATATCTGATTTGAAAGTATCCATCAGCGGTGTGATATCCCTGCTATGGCTGTTAGAGTTCTGGGTAAAAGCTTTGGGTCCCTGTAGGCAGCGTGTCTGTATTTGTTATTTTTAAAAATGGCACAGTTGCTCTAACCTGGAGAGACCGTGGATTCAGCTTCCATGAAGAGAGGCATTTATTCGTTTCTGTTGCAGCACCCTTTTTGTAATGTTGGCAGATTAGGTGTGATGTCAAGATGTCTGTCAGCCTCGGTGTATTCTAGATTTGCAGATGCTTCGTGACCTGTCAAAAAGGACTTGATGCTACCTTCAGAAACCAAATATAAATTGTAATTATTCAGATGCGCCACTTACAGCGCTTCTTTAAACGTTTGATCAGATGTTGAATGCACTTTTCGAGAGGTTAATTTTCAAACGGAGGTAAAAAACAAACCCAAAGCTGTATGGTAAAGCTATTTAAATCCACGCTGTACTTCTCTACTTCTCGTCTTGCAAGTCGAGTTCAGTGAACAAAACCACATGAGCTGGCAGCTGCACTTACTTACATCAGGTTTCTTCACAATCCACTTCTAAGGACTGTGCTCGCGGCCGTTTCTCAAGACGCTGGTTTGTGATTTGTGGCATGCAGGACGGATCTGAAGGACAACCTTTCAGTTACAGACGGAGAACAGAGGCAGAGCCTGAATCTCCCCTTAATCTTTTGAAGTAACTGGTTTTTGTCTGAATGTGACAGGTCACAAAGCCCGGACCCATGCTGATTCACTGGGTCCAGCTCATATTATCTTCAGTACTGATTCCTCACCAATGTGCTCTTTTGTTCTCCTCTCGCAAGCCCATTGGTTCAAGGGTACAACCCATTATCCACTGCTAGCAAGAGAGTAAATATTTTCATCTTCCGGGCTCACGTTCACATTCAAACAGCAGAGATAAAGGCACAACATCTGCGATAGGTTTATATAGCTTCAGACAAAAACTGAACAACAGAAAATTGTCTTTGGCACATTTTAAATGCGTCTTGAACCTTTGACTCATTGTCACCCTTTTTATCCTGCCTCCCTCACTAGAGGATAGCGATAAGATGTCTCATATCCGTTTACTTTTCAACATTATTCATGCTCCTGGAGGTGTTTTGTAGTTTTGTTCCCAATGCAAGCTCAGTGTGCCTGCGCCAAAGGCTTTGGAGAAACACGAACTGATCCGAAAAACAACCATTTCCTTGTGAATAATGTATTTTTGATGTTGTTTTATGAATTATACAAAAGGTTAAGTTAAGTCGTTCGAAGAACAGGACATTACAAAAAGAAAGAGCTTTGTCAACTCATTACTTTAGATGTCGCTGCATCACACATGTGAGGTGAGAGTGTCACTAATACCAATTAACCCACTAACCTGAGTTGTTGGGCGGGGCGTGGATGGTGCTGGAGGGATAGGTATCATACAGAGACAGATGTTTTCTGAGGTTCTGTTGAGTTTTTGGAGTGAAAGACCGGCTTTCTAATGAGTTCCCTGATGTGCGAGCAGATGAAAGCGGTTGTCCTGCAGTAGCACGAAGTCAGATTTCAACTGTTACTCGCGGTTTTCTCTAAGTGCCTGTGTATATAATAAGGATTTCATCTTATTAGTATTTTCGTCAGACTGTAGCGAGCCTATTTTGATCTCGTGCCGTTGAAGCAGACACACAGGAGTTGCTCTCTCCTCAACAGAGCAATAAAGACCTGTGCAACATCCATGAGGCTGGAGCCATCCCAGATAAATTAGTTACCGAATTAGCTCCTGTAGAATTCACAGTGGATGTGTGATTGATGTGATCCCGGGTCTGACCTCTGCCCCTTTAAGCCCAAGGCTGTTGTGGGGACCGGCGCGGTAGTTATGATGTGTACCTCTCATCAGCCGGCAGCCAATCAGAGGGAGCCCCAGCCTAGCTCACCTCATGCTGAAACAGCATGATGGTGTTTTTATTAGCTTTAAAAGGATTATAATTGTGTGCTAAGTACTCGCCTGTCCGTCACACAGATGGAAGTTGAACCTTAATCCTCATTCTGGAAGATTTCCTGCAGTTTCAGGTGGAGAGGTTTTCATGCCTGTTTTTTGTCTTTTTTGTGAAACTTCAAAATCCTCTTTTCTCTCACAAACCCTCTGGGAGTCTAGTAAATGTCCCCTGGCACCTGGATAGCTGGGCATTCTTATAACACACCATAACCTGGGATGTTTAAATGACACCGTCTAAAGCACATCAACTATCAACTTTCTAAATGTGTTACAGATGTTTGGTTTTTTTTTTTTCCTCGACAATGTTGGCAAGCCAATCCTCTAAAGCACTAAAACCGAACAAGTCTGAAGTGTAAAACATGTGAGACGATTTATTATTCCTGCAAAACATACACAGTCCCACATATGGGCTTTAGCCTTGCGCCGATGGGACATCCACAGCTCTTTCTGCTTAATCTGAGCCGCTCGTATAAACCAGCTAATTAGAATTAGTTTGACTACACTTAAGCTCATGAAAAGCGTATCATGGACGTTTATCCAATGCTTAATTGACACCGTAAAGGAATACATATTCATAAACACACACACCGCCTGCTCAAAGCTGCCAAAAACTGAATGTCAAATTTAATTGGGGTGTGCTGAAAGATAGATGTGCCTGCTGATGTAAAATATAGTATATGTATATGTATGGTAGTTTTGTTTCATTCATATTCATGCAGTTGCCACAATTACAAAAGTATGCCAATTATAACACACCACGATGAATTTCAATAGGTTAAAAAAATGTAAATTTGGGTTATCACTCTATGTTGTGACAGTTTATACTGCCTCGGTATACATTTTCTTTCTGCCTCAGTGTTCAGATTATACGGTGAACATCGTGCGTAGTACGTGGCATTATCAGTTTTTTCCTTGGGCTTCATGAAAAACCATCTCACCCGTTTATTTCCCAGCTTTGTGTTATTTATTTTGGCTGTTTTACTTGTTCTTTGTAAAGCAAATTTTTTGAATCGAGCAGCACAGATGAAGAATAAAACATTGTGATTGTAGCTGAAAGATCAATGAGCAAATAAATTCCTTTCTGAAGTCTGCACTCCTTTTTCATAAAAACCCGGCGTCGTTTTTCAATAGACTCGTGGTACAAAAACAGAAGGGCTTCACTATGTCGTGCTGAATCGTAATTTTTAAAAAAAAAATCGAAAAACACAGGGATGTTATCCCCAGAAACCTATTAAAACTCAATCAAATGAAATAAGAAAGGTGCAGAAATGAAAGCGCTGTCAGACTCGGTGGCTTATCTAAGTGAATGCAGGAGAGATATACCTCTCAGGTCTGCATTTCCCTTGAGCTGCTGTGATCTCTTCTCAGCTTCTTTCTCAATATGTCATAGTGATAAAAGAGTTGACCGGCTGTGTTTCCGTGTGTGCAGCATGGGCTGCAGGAGAAAAGCTGTCTGCTGACCCCGCCGACCTGCAGAAACCGCAAAGCAGGAAGTGAAGTTTGCCTTTCGGATTCTTACATCTTACCATCTGCCTCGGTTTTTAAATTTACCCAACCCTACCGAGTTCAAATCAACATTTTGGCCGTCAGCCAAAATAAAATGAGAACACAAACGTCGAGCGCACACTTGAATTAAAGGTTTTTGTTTCAGCGCACAGCGCAAAGGATGCACAACGGACAGCGTGTTACCGCTGCGTGATCGCTATTGTCAACATGCCTCTCTGTATGTTTAGGTCACAAAGACAGTAGGACACTGATGCACTCTGTGTCAGTACCGAGCCACAGCCATATCCCCGCGGAGAGAGACATATCAGAGCACACCACTGTCACTCTGAGCTATAAATATCTGACAAAGGACCATACTGCAATATGTACTGGTTGAAGTTCCGCCGTTTATTTAACCCACTTACATTTTCTAGAAAATTCTATTTTTTAATCCTACAAATTGAATTGTATTGCGTCTCCGTCTTGCAAGAATTAACAAAAAGATTGAAGTGGAGATGAACAGATGAGATAGGCCAAGCAAAACAAAACCATTCCAGGAGAGAACGGATATCAAACTGAAGATGCATTTGTGGAAATAATTCTATTTTCCCAGCGCACAAAGATAAAGCGAGCGAGTGCTTCGGAGTGCAGACGTGTCATAGCCCTCTCATTAGCTTGCCATGGTTCCAGTTAGTATCTTAATTAGATTATTGGAGGAATTATGGGGAACTGGGAGCTCTGTTTGCCTTGGGCGCCTTTACGTTTGGTTACAGACTGTTTCCAACTAATTGTTTTGTTTTGTTGCTAAATCAGAGCCGCCTGATTTAATATGACCTCTTCTGTGGTCAACTGCGGCTTCAGAACAATTTTCCTTCTCTTCTGTTTGATTTATTTATACAAATGTCTTGTTTCTGTCTGGGAGGAAGACAGATAGAGAATGTTCTGTTGCAATCAAACCAAAACTTGCAAACACATTTCACAGTACATCAGGAAATTGGCTCGGGGGTTAGAGTAGAGGTGAGATCATTCCAGCCTGATTTGTTACCTATTCTCTCTTTGTTGTTTTGGATTTCCATCCTTTTTATTTGAGCTCTTCATCTGTTGCAATCTTCTCAGCTTCAGTTGTCTGAAAACATAAAAGCTTTAGCCGAAAGGTCATGTTCCTAACTTGCACATGCAGGTTAATAATCCTTTATATTCAGCCAGAGTGGGAAATATAGCCTCAAAATTACATTGTGATGTTTCCAGAGAATTTGTGATAGTGATAATTATGATGATATAGCTAAAAAATACAGAAAGATTTGCAGCAAGAAGTTTTTATTAGTGCAAACAAAATGAACGTTTGCTTGCCTAGAAAGCAAAAGTACAAAATATCTGCTTAACACTTTAGTTTAAAAGTAACTAAAGTAACAAACTAAACAATACCTAAAGTACCTTCATCTTGTAACTCTTCACATGATAAAACTGAAACTGGGATGTCGTATCTTGGATTGAGCCTTTTAACCACATAAGGCCCTCCTTTACCACCATAAATCGCATCAGTCATGCTCTTACTGTGACATGGATGCAACTAGCGAGTGCTCCAGCAATGCTAAGTCGTCATCAGAGCCTTGGGTGCTCCGGTTTCCTCCCATAGCCAAAAGACATCCATGGGATTAGGTTAACTGGGGATTTTAAATTGGCCGTAGGTTCAAATGTGAGTAAAGAACATCTTTGAAATTTGGGATTTCAACAATAAAATAGTAATATTGAGAATGAAGTGGTGTCTTAATTCTTGATATTCCAACTTTGTTCTTGAGACTTGGACTTTTTCTAAAGACGCAGAAAACAAAATAAGAAAAAGATGTTTTTGCCCTGATGGTTTCCATTTCACTGAATCTGGGTCTATGAAGATTTGAGATAAATATTAATGCATGTGTAAAGAACACTGAAAGTTCAAAGGACCTGACACAGTTCTGTTGTAATAAGCGATCAGTGTTGGCCTATACTTGCTCAGCCTTGTGTTTCGTATGTCCAAGCACAGACATATCACAGACAGATTAAATTTTCAGTGGCTCCTCAATGCCATTTTCACCTCTCAGTGCAGCCAAGCGATGGGCTTCCTTTCAGAGATCCCTCTAACCAATCATGCCTAAAAAGCTTTCCAAAGTGCTGAGTGGAGGAGCACTTGAGTTTGAGGAAGGGTTATGTTCTCCGAGCAGCAGGTAGAACAGAGTGGTGTGGAGAGCGGTGATAAATATGGTTCTTTTAATACAATAGCTTTGTAGGTCAGTCAGCCAGCTTCCCCTGCAGAGCCTGCGCGGCACACAGACACAGGAGCACGCAACCTTTAAAGAGGGATTTGAAAAGGTCAAAGCACAGGCATGCAGAATGGTAATATAGAAGTACGCTTCCAGAGGTCAAGGGTCAATATGGGCTTTATTTCTCCCTGCTACTCCGACCCTACATATGGCTGTTTGGAGTATGTTAGGGGTTCTTTTTAATAGTATTTTCCAATGATTTTGCACTCCGTGAAACGTAACAGCAACTTTGTAAATTGCTTTAAACTATTTATCTCAAGAGTTTATTTTCCATGTGTGGTGTTGGGTTGACCCATTTCTGAGAATGAGGTAGAAGTAAGAAAATTAGTGTCCGCCCGGACCGGGTTAGAGGTGCGGTTAAGACAGGCTTTCACACCACATTACTTCACTCCCTCGTAGAGCCTGTCCCTGTTCATCTTTACAGCTCAGATGTTGTTTAAAGTTGCAATTATCCACGCGTTATGCATTATTTTTCCCTCCTGGTTCATGCACTGGTTGTTATTTTTCGATCTCGAGATTTATATTGGTCCATGTTTTCCTCTTGATAAAGCATGCAGGATTTCCTTAAGACTGAACCAGCTGGGTCTCTGCCACATGACAGAATGCTCTCCCTCTTTACTCCACAGTCCCATGTGATAGCACTGCATGCTTAGTGACTCTTATTCCATTGATCTAATTAGTCCCTAGACACTTCTTTAACGTTCTGTATTTATCAGAAACGGTAATTAGTAGCTCACCTAGACTGGATATATTACTTTGAGGGCTGTGGATGTCCTTGTTTATTAAAGTATTACCAATAGTGAGGTGGGGGGTGGGGGGTTGGGGGGGGGGGGGCTCATTCTCATCCCCTGGCATTAGCCACTTGGTGAGTCTGCTCATTCATCATATACCCTTTCTGCAGTATGCTTTCTTCTCCTACTTATCCTTGTTTGTCTTTTTCTAAGTGCACATATAAAGCAATGTTGGATTAGCATAATTAATTACAGCAGCTCACAGAGCCCATGTTACACAGTTGTCGCCAAGTGTCACCCATCTCCTGTGGGTAGTTACTGAAGTATTAGGCTGGAAGACAACTGGCTCTTGCTTTGGTTCTAGTCAAGTTTAAGGAAGATTACAGGAGACAGTGTGGAAAACAGTTTGCTGGGCAACGGGAGGTCATTGATTTTCTAAGCGACAGCTTGACCAAAAAGGACACACTATTGATTAGAGTTTTCCTTGGGATATTTGTAGAAAGCTGGAAGAGACTCAGAAAGCTTTAAAGCACAAGTCTGTATATGTGCTGTATGACTGTCCACACAGACTACCACAACATCTCGCACTAATTTGGTTGCTGTAGAGATTCCCCTTCTACTCTACAGCTCTTTTTCTTCTAATAAAAACACCTCTTTTTATTTATACCCCTGAACCTGCCACCTTCAGACGCTGTCTTACAAACACATTTTTTTCCTCTCCTTCTCTTTTTTGCTTCTATTATTTAGCCATAGCATCACATAGCAGCAGGCTCCATGCTGTCTGAACTGAGCGAGGGTCTGTGTGCACAGGTGGCACAGCCTCAGTAAGTAATTATTTACATCTTCTGGCGTGCCATTGCGATCTTACCTAGCCTTATTAACCTAAACACTCTTCTGCACAGCAAACAGTGGATGTACTGCACACATTTGCAGTTGTTGCAGTGAAGGCACTGCGAGTGAAGCAGTCATCATTGCAAACTGTTATAATATATTTAGGTATAATATATATAAAATACAAATCTTAATAAGCATCTCTGCCATTGCATTGTTTACAGGTATAGGCCTGTTTTGGGGTATTTAGGTATATCATCATTTTTCTTCTTCAGTTTTTTTAAAAATGTGTTTCTTCATCAAAATCTGAAAAGTTTGTGGTTGTTTCAAAAGTTAATATTGTTTCATTTCTAAAACAAACTTGACAAAGATTGGCTTCTCACAGCTGCTGTCCAGCTTTTTAGACAGATTTTATTTGAGATATCTTACTCTAGAATTTCACTGTTTTTGTTTGTTTAAGAAATTTTAATTTAGAAACTTCATCTGATACAGTGCCTTTGTTTCTATGAACTGTCACATTTGATCCTTGAGCCTCAAACTGACCGGACAAAGGCTGCTGCTCGTGGTAAAATCCAGTTTAACCCCCTGCGAAGTCATCATGTCTCTAGAGGTACGACCCTCTAAAGTTACCAATGTAAAAAAAACAACAACATAACAACACTGTCTGATATCCCTCTGTCTCGCCTTAATGTGCATTAGCTTTTTGCTTATTTACCAGTAAACTAGTCATTGGATGCCGCTGCATTTTTTATGTTTTGTTTTGATCTGGCACCAAGTGACAGGTTGGATTCACATTCAGGAGTTGAGCACAGAGCTTGATTTTTCTCCTCTCCACGCTAATTCGACCCACTTTATCAATTTATTATTACTTTTGAAAGTTGTTTTTGTTGTTTGGTGTGTGAAAGGCACAGCCCCGCCTATTTCAGTAACCCTCCATGAACTCTTTGATCAGTCAGGCTTCCAACTTTCTCTGTTGTCTTTTAAACTTTTATTTGCATCCACATTAGTACGTGTTTCTGCACGCTGCATGTACATTATCTGATATGTAAAAGTAAAATTTCTAGTATATTTCTAAAGTTATTATAATTTTTTTACTTTTTTATTCTGAAGCACTTTGTGATATTTATCTTAAAATTTGCTATATGTAGATAAAAGATTACCTACTTACTAACTAAGAAAAAAATAAACTAAATATGCAACCAGTAAACACGTCGTCATACAGTGGTGCAGAAAAGGCTCCTTATTTTTCTTGGGTGTGAGTTTAAGTGTGTTTCTGTTCCCTGAAGTGCACAGGATGCAAATACACATAAGAAAACTGACAGTAATATGGATATATTACTGTCTGAGAGAAATCATGCAAATCACTGAGAGTAAAGAGTATTACCTCCTCCTCATTGTTGTGCTAGTCTATATGCTAGCCTATATATGATGACAAAGATTACTTTTAAGAGACTTTCCTCACTCTGCATTTTGCAGGAGTGTATTCTAAATTTAAGGTCATGAAGAGTTGAACGCGATGTGCTCTCAGTGTTATCGGTGGCTTTTTGAGGTCTTTGGTTTTCTTTTATCTGTAGCTAAGTTGGATTTTAGCTTGACGGCACTCACGGCTGGATGCTTATTACGTTAACACTCAGCCATAAACGCCAGTAAAATCCCAGCCGGATGCAAACTCATTAATTCTTTCACATGTAAGCTGCAGATACTCACATCCAGAGTAAACACAAGCAGGACATAAAGTCAAAAACGAAGAAAAAGCACGTTCAGTGTTTTAGTTATTTGGCTCATTTGGCTCCATCTGCATTTTCAATATATTCAGTCATACGATAGAACTGAGATGAAATCTGCCTTCAGGAATTTATACCAAGACATATTAAATTTCACTGTTAATGCTTAGATAATTTTTTTTTAAATCTCAGATGCTAATGAAATCCAGATATCCAGATGTGCGATGTGCGTGTTGAGGCCAGCTGTAAAGGTAACCACTTTGTCATAATATAACAGCACGTAGCTGAGCCTTTGAGTGACGAGATCTTCTATTACACAGATGTTTGTCATCAAAAAGAAATATTTCAGTGGGTGACACTTATTTACACAAATCTGCATGGCTTACCTCTGCTTTGGTTGATTAACCCGCTATAAACCTCGTGAGCCACTTACATCTACAATATCTAATCAGGCTTCCATCTGTAGAGCAAACACCTTCAGGCACCTCCTATCAGTCTCCTGCTGTCAGTTACAACACAGAAAGAAGCAAAACTACAAAACTGTATTTTAATCACTGACTGTGTTTTGTGCTTTCTGTAAAACTCATTTATCTCACGAACAGATGGATCTCCTGTCATTGTTGTACTGTTCAACTAAGCTGTGTTAACTACCTTTTAGCATATTATAGTCTGCAGTCAATATTCTCCTACATTTCTTTTATTTATTCACGATTTATGCGTCTTATAATGTTTAACTATAATCTCTATTTTGGTGATTGTCCTAATCTACAAGGCTGCCGCTTTAAATAAACACACTCTCTACCGTTTGCATTAAACGGGACGTTTTAAATTTGCTTAATGCGTCCCCATTTCAGATCTTCATTCCACTTTGTAAGTTATGTCAAACACCACCTCTGGTTTCAGGCTTGCTTTCATGTTTGATGTCGCCCACGCAACCATATGGTATTGCTCTCAGGATTTTTTCCCCTTTTTTGTGTTGCATTTCTTGCCATTACTCACATCCTGTGTTTTCTTCAGCAGTGTGTAAATCTGTCAGATCCTCTCAGTGGCTATCGCGGTATTTTAACGTGAAAACGGCCCCTTTTAACACAATTCTTTTAAATACTCAGGGTCCCCTTTTTTTGTAATGAAAATCTCTGATAACTATTCCTATGACATCACAGGATGGTTTTTAGAAATATGTTGAGAATATTTAAATTCCGAGTTTGTCTCTAAATGGCAGATAGAAGAAAAATAACAGATTTTGAATTTGACATTAAATAATGAAGTATTGAGGATTACTCAGACTGTCTCGCTGTTAAGAACTGGAAGGGGGGGGGAAAAAGGGAAAAAAGGGCTTTAATGAATCTTTTCTGTGAGGTTTCAGCCAATTCTAATGCAGAGACCGGATGAAGTAACAAAAGGGAAAAAATATTCATATTTCCGCCTGAAATTGTGGCTTATTATAAACGTAACACAGGGGTAATAGCTTCACTTAGAAGAACGTGTGTGCGAAGCAGCGTACTTTTTATGCCTGCGCCTCCTGACCTTATGGCATTAAGCGAAGGAAAAAGAAAAAACAGGTGGGTAACACCTTAGAGAAAATTATTAGCATTCCCGTGTAGCAAGAGATAGGAGAGCCCACACGCTGTCTCACTCATCGTCATGCTCAAGTATTGGCTAGTTATATACGAGTAATGCACAGGATGAATGTACAGTCTTCTAGTAGTTGTAGCACAACTCTCTTTCCCTGAAGAAGCATGGATATGTTATTTTCTTTTTCTTTTTTTTAAAGATAAATTTTAGATCACCAGTGTCCTCTGTGCCTCTCCACGGCCTGTTTGTCCTCCATTTACAGTTCATGGCAGCCGGTGTGTAGTTCAGGGAATTCTGCTTTGGGGATCTGTGATTGGATTTCCATTCATCTGGCAGCTTTTGTGTAATACTCGAAGTGGAGAGGACCTGGCTGGATCACACCACATATTTCCTCCAAGGAGAGCCCCTTCAGAACCAGTCAGGCACAGGCAATGCAAACATGCAGCTGAAAAGGAGAAGCCAGACATGCCAAACAATCATTCAAAGACTCACACTGACTGCTGCAAAATCCTGCGCACTGCAGAGGGATAACATCCAAAGTGATTTATCTGGGAAACAGAGAGATTTTTGTTTTCAGCGGTAAACATCATTGGGTTTAGATTACACCGCGGTTTTCATAAATTTGCCGCTGCGGGACCCAAAAGTATTCACTCTTGTGTGAAACTAGTATCTGACAATAAAGAATGAATAAATAAATAAACCACTGTGTTATGACTACATCAGCCAGCAAGGTCTTATAGGTTCAGGGTGTCTATACTCCACTTTCCCTCACAGGCAGCTGAGTTTACACTTATTGGCCTCCTCCCAGAGGCTGAGCAGTTACTGATGAAAGAGAAACAGGAAATATGAAAATGTTAGTGGATTTGATAACCAAGTAAGATAACCTCTGTATGATCCTGGAAAGCTGATGAGTACATACAAATCCTGACGAAGCTCCAGTCCTTCAGCTTCACATTGCCTACTGGTGGTCAATACGGGAATTAAGAGGGAAGCAAAGGTTTTGAAGTTCGCTCATCATGAGAGATGCAGAGAAAGAAATCCTAGCATAGAATGAACATTATAAGAAAGTGGCGCCTGGTGAATGCCTGTTTAAACTGGAATGGTATCTTTATTGGAGGCAATGAGAAGAAAATGCTGTGCTGGGTCATAGGATCTGTATGGATAATGGATGATGAACATTCTCATTTTTGGTTCTTTTTTTTTTTTCTACTAGCATTGAGTGTATTTATTGTTACCACTAGAGGCAATGTGGGGCATTTTGGGGGGAGTAGTTTCCCAGGCTTACAACCAGTTTTATCAGCAAGTGCAATTGTGGGCATGTGGAAGCATGTTTTCATATAACAGATAATGCATATCAACAACTGATGGGCGATAAAAGCTAGCAATGATAGGGTAGGAAAACAGAAAATAAGCAGAGCGTCAGAAAATTCAAGGTTTCGTGAGGTAGGAAATGCATATGTTTCATCCAGTTGTGGAGACAAACTGTATTTTTGTAAAGAAAAGCTGGTATCATCCCTTCACACAATTTAAAGATGCGTAGAAGAAGACAGCAGCATAAATCAGGTAGTAGATATCTATTTAATCTATCTAGTAGTAACATCTCTTAATGAAGCCATGCCTTTTTCAATAAACTGTCTTTGGACTTTTCATAGAATATGTGTTTTTGCTCTACAGACAGCCATTAGTTGCAATGTTGAAAGATGTTACAATAGGAAAGATATTTGAAGTAAAACGCTCAAGAAGCCAAAATAAAGAAGTTAACCACATTACCTTGACTCAAAACAAAAAGAGAAATATTGTGTTTCCTTTTTAGCTACATAAAAAGGTCTGACTTTATGCATCCGTGAGCGTTTGAAGAAGTTATCACAGTACACCTCCTTCCACCTTAACACAGACACACACACCTCATCAGTATAGGTTGTTACAGGCCAGCGGCAGTCCAGAGGTCAGATCATTACCGATGCAGTCATGGATCATAGATACACCTCTTATATTCGTCCTTCCTTTATCATTCCCTCGTGACCTCATCTGCTGTTGCACTTCTCATCTTTAGGATTAGAAAACGAGCCGATCTTTCTCCTTCACACTTATGCTATTCCCTATAGAATCAACACAGGTATTCCATCATTATAATTATTTGACCATTCATATTAACTGGCAAATTTATCAGCGGTGGCTATTGCACCATTAGTCACATTCTTCTTCATTTTGCAGAAGTAAAGCAGCCACTTCAGAATATTACAGCTGTTGTGTTGGATGTTCTTAACATACTGAGGAGTCCATAAAGAAGTAAAATGCACCAGATGAACTGTGACTTTCCCCTGACGAAGTCATGTCTGTCTTTTTTTTTTTTTTTTAAATCAGATAGCACAGAGCTTGTGCTGCTGGCAGTGGGAGCTGGCAGGAACGGCTCAAAGCCTGTGAAAGTCAAATGCTGTCTCTTTCAGTCTGAGAGAACAATTTTTGAAAATGTGAGCTACAGTAAAATGCACGATGCCTGAAGCATGCTGTACTTCCAATTTTCGTCTACAGTGCCATGCAGCAATGAAGCCTGAATAATACGGTGGGAACTATTTGTTCAGCTCTAATGTGTAAAATATGTGAGGCACATGCAGCATTTGTTGAATTAACATACAAATTGCTGATATATTATCTTATGGAATTTTCCAAATCTAGCGAGGCAGCGTTTTCTTGTCAAAACGTTTTATATTCTGCACTGCGTACAGCCTTAGAAGCGGCGCAGTGATGTTTTACACTGATGAAATAACCAGGCAGCTTACCAGAATGTTATCACTTCTATTTAGTCACACTGTGCTGAGCACTCATGCATAATTGTGTACATAAGCGTCTATCAAAATCGGAGGTCTGTTTTACAATATTAAGCCAACTCCATTGACGATCCCCTTGCCCTTATCATGATACAGTGGGCATCTAACGCCGACTGGCTTTTGGAAGTAAGAATTTGAGCTCAGCACTTTCTTCCAGGCTTTGGTCGTAACCGTGCCTTCTCAAAGCCCACTGTCAAGCTCGTCCTTTGATGTATGGATGGAGGCATTTTGTTCAAAGGGATAACCTTTTCTGGGCACTTCTTTGAAATGATAATTCACCAGTCTGCTGCAGGTGAAGCTGGAGCTCTCTCGGCAGAGAGGTCAATCAAAGTCAAATGGAGGAGCCACTCATGGCTTTGCCTGCGTAACCAGTGCCAGCGTCTGGCATCTACTGTCAGTCCTGCTCCCAGCTTAATCTCTGCTTTAGATAAACGGAGCAGGCACGGGGGATGTCACAGCGACAAGGAGACTTGAAGTAGCAAAACGTGCACCGGCCCGTTGCGCCATTGTGGTTATGAAAGACCTAGATGTTTCGGCGTGGTTGTGTGTTTACATAGACGATACATAAACGCCATATACAAGCTGAGTTTTTCCTTCGCTGCAGGCTCCGCGCATCAGTGGTGAGGGGGACACAGCTGTGTGTAATTACGTCAGTAATAAACCTGGATATGGTCCACCTGCCTCAGAGTGAACCCTCTATCCAATCCAGCGCGTCCGACAACAAAGGAGACGAGTGCTCACTGATTATGGCTTTGATGATGCAGCTAGACGGCAGCGTTTTATGGAGATATTTCTGTCTCACGCATAATTCCCTGAAATTATTCAATCAGTATCAAACAATGACATGTGCTAGTAGTGTATGATAACTGACGTAAAAGACCCATATGTCACATATCGTCACATATGTTACATATGTAACGTCAGAGATGAATAAAACCCAAAGAAAACGAACACAATACAGTATATATTTACAGTATATGTACGTATGGTATATACAGTAATATGCTCCTCTGCGCTAATGGATTGGTGACCTGCCAAGGTGTACTTCTACCCAGGGTCCATTCACTAACAACCCTGAACATGTTTTGAATAAAGGGAATTAATTATTTCTGCTACAAATACTGTATATCAGTCTCTTGTTGCTGTCCATCTGGATGTAAGCTTTCAGGATTCTACATCCGCCAGCGCGCCTGTAACGAGGCGGCATAGGATACACAGACACAGCTCTCCCTTGGGTTCAGGCTCCAGCTGGCGGAGACATGCTAGGGCAACCTGTCCCTATTATTGTTTGTGACAGAACCAAGAAGGAAATGCAAGTAGCAAAAGTGCGTACGTGGATCCTGCATGTCAGATTCTGCTGGCAGTGCCTCCAATGTAATTATGGGCATGGGTGGCCAGCTATGACAGCTTATCTGTTAGCCAGCCAGTAGGTGTCTGCTGCACCTGGTGAGCTGCATGCCACAATGATGAACCACCGATACACAAATTAAAAATCACGTACAGATTTTCATGAAAACACGAGACGTTTGCTAATGGCAATTTCATATCATCTCATGCTGCTCATGAACACAGCAGCACACGCGTCTGGCACCATGTCACAGAGCTAGCCACTCCCAAATCTTGTTTCTCAGCATTTCATGTGCCACGCTAATGAGTTACAAATGCATGGGGTGAACTCATGGCATTATCATTTTAATTAGTCTCATACATAGACAGTTTGGATGAGACCTGTTTGTTCACAATTATAATAGAGAGTTATAGGTTTTGAGTTGATTAGGCTAGATGAACAAAGTGTTTTAGAGAGCATTTTAATGAAACAACAGAAAATAGGCATACTTCATTGTAAAAATCACAACAAATTAATACTAATTCATCAGGAATGAAATACTGAACAACCTTTGTCTCCTTTAAAGTTGAGATTTTGTGAGAAATGTAACTAAAAAGAGACCCAACTAATTTGAAAATACTTTAAACCCGATGTTAAATTGAACATAGTTCAAAGGCATCATGTCAAATTCTAAAATATTAAGATATTATTGGAAAGTGTTAATTAGTGAGAGAATCTCTCAAAAGTAAAGGCAGGTAGAGGCCTTGGCAGTCAGTGAAAAGCGACAATGGGAAATAGTGGAAGAGTTCGTAGTTTACAGTAATGTTTTCCCATTTGGGGATTTCATCATATACATAATATTTAAAGATTCTGAGAATCTGGAGAAATATCAGCAATCGCATTTGCAAAGTGAAAGGCCAAAAACAGAATCTCTATGACTGTGTTGAAAACCAATATGCAGGAAATCAATGCCTTGGCAACGCTAAATCCACAAATCATAATTAAAACTTGGCCACGCAGAGAGAGAGAGGGAGAAAAAAACAAGTTCCCGAAATATCGCCACCTGCTCTGAGCCCAAGCTTGCTTATTTAAAATGGGCAGAGGTGGAGTCCAACTTTGGGCTCAAGAGTAGAAGAACCATCCAACTTTTAGTTCACAATTCATAAGCCAGGATTTGTAATGCAATTGGGGGGTGCCTAAGAGACTTTGCCAGTCTGTGAATATACGGGTTTTAGAACCATAATAAGACTTAATAAGTCAAAGGAAGTAAACAACATAATTTCAATGATTCAAATATTTTGATTTCTATCATTTAAATCACTCACTCTCACACTTGGTGATTTTCATCTGTGGGAAGTTTACTAAAATAAGCATTGTGCACCATTTTTAATTAGCCCTGTTTTAAAAGTGTTGTGATTAGGATCTCAACACCTTTAAAACAGTGCTGGAATACATTAAAAGATATCTTAAATTTCACTTTAACTGCTTTTAAATTAAAGAAGGGCCTGTTTTGTTTTAATAAAGCATCCACAAGCTTACTCATGCCTAAGCAAAGACAGAAAACACATCATTTCTCTCAATAACCTTTGCAGCATTTCTGTTAATATGACCGTCCGCCCTGTGTACAGCCAGGGGACCTGGTCCTTTTGTGCTCACCCTAACAAAAATCCCTCCAATCAGCGATGAGTAATGAGTGGGCAGGTTATCATGCAGTGATCCCAGCTTTCTAATTAGTCTTCCATTAACTTTTCCAACCTTGGTAACCACAGGGTGCACACTTTACACACACACACACATGCGCGATTCACATCCTCAAACTGAAATATGGGATCTCCACTCCAAAGTCAAAAATCTAAAATTAAGTATTTAATAACAGTTTATTTACTCTGCAGTGTTCATTTAATCCTTACGATCACCCTGGTTGGCCAGAAATGGCTTTTTTGTAGAACCAATTTTCACCATGTCGTCCTTCCAGAATAACAGCAGTCACATTATGTGTATCATCCCATAAAATGATTTGTGTGTTGTTCCCTGTCCATGTAAAATAATGATTAAAACATCAGGTGCACAGGAGTCTGACTGTTATTCAGGGAAACTGTTAGATGGATCATTTTCCGATGACTATGCTACAATACCTCTGCACGCAGTTGACACTCTACCTCTGTTTTTTTAAGGTACAAACTAGTGAAATGTACTTTTTTTTTTTTAAAGAAAGAGTCACAGATCAGACCTTCTCTGGCTCTTATGAATTCTTTGCAACACTTTGTTTAGATACAGACTGAATGCCAATGTTCAGCACCGGCATTTTTGGTTTCATTTGGCATCCTGGTCTAGCTGATGTCTGTCAAAGACCGTACAATGTATTTCTGATCTGCAGAATAAAAGACGCTGCCTGAGCCTTGTGCAGAATGTGGACGCGGAGCAACAGAAACTAGACAAAAAGATTGACAGGGGAGAGAGAAACAGAGAGCGTATACATGACATGGATACAAAGATTTTCTGTTTTGTTTTTTTGGCTTTAGCTCATATTCCCTCAGAGCAGTATTTCCCATTTTATCACATCTAATAGTGCATACGCAAAATGTAATCAGCACCCCTGGTATGTGTGTGTCCAAATGCACGCGCACACCAGCCTCTTTGTGCGATGCAAAGCATGAATCCATGATTCATCCTGTTTCACAGTGGGCAGTCGGTTTTAGAATGGAGCGGCACAAAAGAGTGATGGAAATTCCTGGGGAGCTGCTGTCCTGTGGCCTTCCAGCACCCAGTGGTATGCACTATCTTGGCGTATTATTGCTTTTTCTGTTTGTCAGCGAGCCCACGACTTCAAAGGAGGCTTAAAGCATTCTTTCATTTTCTGTCAGGGTTGAAGGGTTGAGAGAGTGAGTCTACATTTTATGAACAAAGCCCCCCCAAGACATCTAGCAAAATAAAATGTTACCATCCGAGATGCAGCTCCTAACATTTACTCCAAAGCACTGATCATAAACTATTAATAGATGTATGTCTGTATGAGCACCAGAAGGGTGTCTCTTTGAATTGGACCCTTGTGCTGGGTTAGGTCAGGAATGGGGGTAAAGCTGGTGGGCCCCCTTTATTCCACTGGAACATAAAATCCTGCACGGAGGAGGATGGCGAGCAGATAGCTAGCATTACGGCTGTTGTGTAAAATTGCCATTATTCAGTCAAGCGATTATCTGCTGCCGTGGTGTGTAATGCGTCTCTGTGACCGTGACTGATGCCTGCACATCTAAGACTCTGCTGGAGAAGGGTGAGACTGAAAGAGGTGACCTCTTTCTTCTGAGTTCTATGAATCGTTTTTAGACACACTGTCAAAGTGTGGAAAACACAGTGCCAGTGGATCTGTCTTAAACCCAAAGCAGGCCTCTTCTTTTAGAAGGTGAAAAATTAAACTTATGTAGAGGTAAATAAAACAAAAGTTTATCTTTCTGATGCATTTATACAGATTTATTCAGATTACATGATTATTTGCTATTATTATTAAGTCTTCCAGGCAACCAGACTTCTGTGTAACCTAACATCTATCCATCCTCTCTGTGCTTTAAGGTTGAAACCATTCAGTATTCAGTGTGCTTAAAGTTCCTAAGTGAAAAACATAACGATTATGAATTTAGACTGGGCCAAAAAAACAGCGGAGGAAATAGCAGGTTAATTAATATTTAATATTTGCAACTATAACTTCTTGCCAAGTGAAGTGTAGGAGTCAGTGAGCTCATTCAGCCATTTATCTGCTGTTTGTTTAGTTCATAAAATAGAAAGGAGCCTTCATAACCCCCTGTGCTGAATTTTGTAGACCTTTTTTTCCCACTGGCATACAGTAGAATACATTTGTTTACTTTATCTTAGCAGCAAGTAGAAACCCATGGCAATAACAGAAGACAGTAGGCTGTGGAATCATCAGTCAAGTCACTTTATAGCTCTGGCTTGTTTTAGGCTCTTATGCATCACACAGTTTCAGAGGGTCTGATTGGGACCAAATTTATTAGCATGGCAAGCATAAAGCCAGATGCATAAAGAACTAACTTCAGTGACAAAAACAACAAGGAAACTTGAAACAGATGGTATCCCCCCCCTCCACCCCTGTGGAGCTCTGCTTCCACGTAGAGACAGAAGCACCTGAGACAGAACTGTGGCAAGATGCTTGGAACAACCTACTAAATAACAGTGCACTGACACAGTGCAGAAGACCTGCCTGTTTTAAAGGGAAATGGTAGCGGCTCCAGATATTTCAGGGTCTGACTGAAGTTTAATAGCTAATGAAACGATCCTTGTTGTTAGTTTGGGAAGCATTCTCAGAATACTGTTTTTTATGACATCGAAACAGGAAATAATAAGTCAAAATCTCGTTTTATATTAAGCGCTTTTGATTTCACAAAATATGTATCTGTGGCATTTAAATGAGGTTTCAGTACAAAATGTAATTACTCCGTGTTTTTCTTTTCAGCATTTTTAATTATGGCTTTATAATTAATTTGCTGCTCCTCTTGTAATTTTCAAGTTTATTCCTTAACTTTTAATGTTGATTTAGTGTCCGTTCCCATACAGAGGCTTATGCCCTTATCACACGCCCCATTAAATAATGCCTATTCTGATGCAATGTGCCGTACTATGTGCCAAAAGTTGTCCCAGCTTGTATTGTTTAGATGGTCTTTGGGGTAACTAATTAGATTACCGCATGGCGACCACTATTGTCAGATCTAAATTTGTCCGGTTAGTTTTTCTTCATCAGATTCACAGAGAGCCCTTTCAGCAATGAACATGCTCGTTAATTACTCTTCCATATCTTTTCTTCTTCCCGTGCAGATCAAACGGGTCATTTTCTGCGTCTTCCTCGAGACTGATTTTGCCATCTACAAGAAGAAAATGTCTGTCATGTTTCAAGGTACGTGTAATCACTCGCATCCTTGCTGGATCATTACATTTCTTCTGCTACCTGACACTTTGTTGTTGAATTGATTAACACGCCGACTTTCTTCAAGTTTTCCAAGTTTTGGACAACCTGTGATGTCACCGCCTAAGTAACTGAACATATGCATACATGTGTTCAGTTAGTTAGGGAGTGACCTTGTGTATCCTTGGAAACATCTGCAGCGAGAATTATCCTGTTCCTTGAAGCAGTAGTGTAAGGACCTGTCAGGTTTGGGTGACACCTTCAAATGCAAACATATTCAGCGCAACCAACCGCGCAGCCTTTGGGGAGATTAGCGGTGAGAATTTATGCCGACAAGGTTGATAAAATAAGTGTCAGGTTCTCTACATATTGCCTCACGATCTACCTGACCTATAATAGCTGTCTAATGGTTCGTGTGCTTGCCGTGAATGAGCGAGCTGATATTTCACGTGATCGCTGATAGTTTGATGAGAATTTAATGCCGGATTTGATTGACTGTAATAATAGTACACAACAGCAATTGTCTCCTGAAAAAAGCTAAAATATTCCAGGATGCATAGCAACCATGACCATCCTCTTGGTTACTGCTCTCCAATTGTGTGTGTGTGTGTGTGTGTGTGAAATAAACAAACATCCATTATCTTCTACTCCCACTCTCCTTTCTGTCCCTTGCTCAATTCCCTCCCCCCTTTCATGCCATCATCTTTTTTTCCGGGGACCAGGAGCAGTCACCAGCTCTGATGGGGGCTCCACAGAGGATTGAGTTGAATAGCTGGGGAGCTGAAAGAGGCTGGCTGGCTTCACCAGCCTAGCATTACCTTCCATTTACCTCACTTTTCGCTCCTCACCTCCCCAATGGAATACCAGCTCTCAGGCCTTCATCTCGCTGCTCCCAGATGGAGAGTGTTTTGTTCTCCCTGCACTCCCGTCATCTCTCCCACTCCCCGCCCAGACTCTTCCCTAAAAGATTACATTCCGAAGAGAGACCTTAATTATACTGCCTGCCCCCATGCACCCAGCACCCGTCTCATCATATTAGTGCTTTGAGATGAGAATCTGGAGCTGTTGTTCTCCAGTTATCACTCTCACCATTTAAAAAGTGCTGTGAGTGGATAAATGGCCTGTATCTCCCTGTGATTGGGAACAGGGAAGAAGCAAAATGACAGCTTGTGTGTATGCGTGTGCGCGCCACGTAGGGCATTCAGAAAAGTTTTGAGACTCACATTACTCTGAGCAAAATCTTTAAAAACTATTGTGTACCAAAATGTAATGAGTTGCTAATAAGGGAGGCCGAGGTCAGTCTTTGATTAAATTTGGGGTCATTTCAAAAGGTTACTACAGCACACACCGTGATGCAAGTGCTTTTGACATCAGTGTCTTACCTGTCACGTGTCCTTTGACCCCTGAGGTCAGGGCCACCTTTGCCCATCTTTCCTCTTTGTGGGCAGGAGAGGATAATTGGCTTAATAAGCATGACATTCCCACTCAGGGTCACTGTCTTAGTTAGCCAGACACCTTCACACCGCCCTCACCCACACCTCTTTTCATCTTTCACCTCATCTGTAAGTTGAAAGAATTTAATTCTCTGTCAAAACAAAACTTCTTTCAAGTTTTACCTTAAGGAAGAAAAGAATACTAAAAGAATTACTTATGCTGTGAATGTAGACACTCACAGAAGCGACAGGATTCGTGTGTTTTATCCAGCCACGCTGCACTACGTAGATGGCTTCCAACAGTAGTTGAAAGGTGTTCTTTGAAGAAAGAAGTGCTGATTGGTATGATTGCATCATGGTAGGTAATGCATAACCCCATAGTGTGAAAAGACTTGCATTTAGCCTGCGCAGAATGGCAGTAGTGAATCAGAGGCTGTGAATTAGCTCTGCAGGTGTGCTCGAGCACTTTCAGCACGTCTCATCATCCTCTCTGCTAGTGATAGACAGTCAGGTAGATCTTACAGCAACACTGAATGCATCACACAGAGACTTGAGACCATTCTGTCTCCTGCAGCATCCTCTCGCTTTCAATAACCCTCTGTCACGTCTGCACTTCCTGTTCTCCTTACTTATTCTCACACATGTCTCCCTTTATTCCTGTGCTACATGCCCATTTCCTTAACCCTTCACACCCTTCATTCTTCCCCATTACATTGAGGAGAAGCTTCTCCATCACCTCCTTTATTTGCATACTGTTATAGAGCTCTTGTGAATGGTGGCCTTGATCTTTCTGTAATTTGTATGTGTGTGTGTGGTTATGCGAAACTCGGGATCTTCCCCGTGACATCAGTTTCAAGGATGTCTACAGCGGCAAGTACACATACAATGGATTTTTTTTTTTTTTTATTGAAGTCTTACTATTCTCATTTTTCATAGTATAGCCGCTTTCCTCATATTCAAGCAATCTGTCAAGTGACAATGACTGGAGCAGGAATGTGTAAACAGGACATTTGCATACAGGAAATTGCTTTATTACAATGTGCATTTCCACAAGCTGTCAGTGTGCGAGAGCCAAAATACGGTTACTCCTTTGCAAAGGGAGGAAACTGAAAAATAGCCTGTGCTGACATGAATACTCAGACACACCTGCATGCAGGCACATAAACTGTGGTACACGTGCACAAAACAGGAAGTGGATTTTTAATTTATTTTTTAAAGATTAGAACTGCCTGGTATTTGAGCAATGGAGCAGCTGTTTGATGAGTAACGACGGAGTCCTCACAGTCACACAGAGTATTTTATGTAGCTCGTGAAGATCGGCATGCTTTTGGATCTTTTGGAGTCATGAGTTTTCCCCTCTAACATCAACACTGAATCATGCAAATACACGAACAAGCTAAAGCACACAGCAGCACAAGCTGTTTGTTGTTGGGGGTTTTTTAGAAGGCGAAACTATCAAGTATGAACATTAACTGATTAAGTAGCAGAGCTCAATCAATGCAATTAATCATAAAACACGATTCTATTATGTATTCTGATTGGCGTGATTGACCACACGCTTCCCGTGCCACATATTATTTGCGCGTATGGAAGCAGTCAGGCATCTGTAGTTGTAGAGAGTGAAAGCATGTTGAAATTGATTCTGGGTACACTCCTCCACTAATATGATCCGGGTGGCTGCCCACAAGCTGGGCTCCATCTCGTCTTCTCCTCAATCAGCCACACTGCTGACAATATTAACACAGACCACAGGACTGCAGAGGCTGCTGCATTCTCTCCAACTGTTTCACCCACTTTCCAGTTGACATTTATTTACATAGCTTTTTAATACACACTGTATGTTCCTCGCCTCTTAACCCCTAACCCACACACACATGCACACACCCACCCGGCCATCAAATGTCCATAGTAAAAGAACCCCCTCAAACCACACCACTGCTGTTACAGCAGTAAAGCTGTGGTATGCACAGGCTTTTATCACACACATGTAATTTGTTGACGGAGGATATGAAGGGCTACAGGATCCCTGTGAGGGGTGAAAATGAAGTCTGTGTTGGTTTCACGAGGCTATCCCTCAGGGCAGGGAAATGAGGAGACCACGGTGTGTTAGTGATGTTATTGTCAGGGAGCACACTGAGTCTCTCGGTCAGCTTCGGCAGATACGAGGTTCCTGCTTTAGCCCTTCATATTTGAAAAATGTTGGGAAGCCTGTGAATAAATCAGACATGAAAATGGACAAATGTTATGAGCTGCTTATCTGTGTTTTTGGTGTTGGCTGGTCATGGTCACTCGCTGATAATTTAAAGGTTCAGAATTGCTCGGTTTAGGGACACTATTTAAATTTAAATATGGCCATATCGTTTCTCACAAGGTATTCCTATTTGTGCGTGAATATGTAACCCTAAAGGAATAGTTCATTCATCGTCTATTAGGAATTTAATGATAGGGTCAATACTTCTTTCCAAGAGTCAGATGAGAGGATCAATAACACTCTCATACCTATTTGTTAAAAAGCTGGAGACAGCTAAGCTTAGCATAGCATAAAACACTGGAAAAGAGCTGAGCTCCATCAAAAGTGGAGAGAAAATACTGAGGACCGTGCAAAAGCCTTGCAGCAATTTTTATTTCTTGTTTATTTTGCTTCCAAATAAGAAGCAAAGACAAAGCAAGACCATTTTTTAAAGTGGTCTTGCACAGTAGTTCTGATAGTCTGCGCATGTTTATCTTTGTCTTTTTCACTCATTTGTACACCACCATTTTCAAAGGAGTGATTTTTAGTTTGTTAAGCCACTGGACACTGAACCATGAATCATTCAAACATAAAACAAGCACCTAACTTGAGGGATGACTCAGTGTTGTGTCTACAGACAACTTAACAAAAAAAAAAACAGTTTTAAATTGTATCTTTGGGCATTTTGTTACTAGAAGCTTCTCACAAAAACGCATCATTTGTTCCAATTTCTTTGGTTGAAGCTATGAAAAATGCCAAAGATAACACAGCCCGACAGACATAAAATATTATTTTTGCACCAACAGGGTGATGCCCGAAGAGCTGTTGACCAAAACACTTGACAGATCTTGATATGGTGTGCAGTGCGTTCTTAAAAAGATCTCAGGTAACTGGACAAAACAAGTATCTGAAAGTCACGACCATGGTCGTTCAGCTGATCCATCTACTGTTCACTGAAACCTCATCAGATGTGCTGTTATTGGAAGCGTGGCTTTCAAAAAGCCATTCATAAGAAGGGGAAACATGCAGAAAGGGCTAAGGTATGCTAAATTAAACAAGAACTGGACTCATAATCAGTGGCAACATGTCCGATCCACTGTGCTGACCCCTTTGGATATAAGGGGGTAGTTGCACATTAGATTGTACAGTAAAAACTGTACAACCAGTTTTCCCTATTTTTACCTTATATACTCAATTTCTATATATGTTTGCACGCTTCGATAAATCTCTGCACCGACTTCTAGTTTTCCTAGAAAATATAAAGAAATGAGTGGTAGCTCAAAACTTTTGCACAGAACTGTACCTATACATTATTATTGGTCCAGTTCGGGAACATTCCTGGAGTTTCACTGTCACTCCGATTGGATAATTACTTAATTTTGCTACTTGGTTATAGATTTCTCTTCCCCTGCTTAGAGAGTTTATGCTAAGCTAACCATGTACCAGCTATTGTTTCGCATTTAGCATGCAGACATGAGAGCAGAATCAATCTTGTCATCTATTTCTTAGAGCGTGAATAAGCCTGTGTACTGTCAAACAGCTGATCCTTTCTCATCAGTTGTCATATCACGCCATCCTGTTTAAATGTGTATGCGTTTGCGATTTCTTTGGTTTTATGGCCTAGAAAGAAAGCAAGAACCAAAAAAAGGTGTCACACGGGTCGTTCTGGACTAAAACATAGTGCGCCTTCCCTGTATTGAGCCGTGATCATAGCAGAATCATGTGTGGCCGGAGATGAGACACCTGATGTTTCCATTCTTGCGCTGTTGTAGTACTGTATCAGTGGACCTTCCTTTGTTTCCCCAAGCAGGGTTAGATTAATGCACTGTACCCTTTTATTCAGTGTTATACAAAAGAAAAGCCTGTCGCTGGATCCACTGGGAGCTCTGATGGTTACACTTCTACAGAACAGATGACAACAGCCTTTCATCAAAGCTAACGCTTGCTTTTGCTTGTTAACCACAGTGCAATCATTTCACAGACTCCTGCACAGCCACACACACACACATAAAAATACATGTGCCCTCACAAATAATGTAATCCATTCATATGAACTGTGCACATGAAAAAGGCAAGTACACATGTACTGTGTATATAGTGGCCTGACACAAGGCATCTAGAGGCATGCTGAGCTGTGCAAGATCTGAGTGTCTATGAGTGCGTATCGTGTGTAGGAGCCGTGAGCAGGCATCCACAGTTCCTCTCTCGCCTCATCTCTCACTCTGCAGTTCCTCCTGAAGCATAAACATCCAAAGCATCCGTCTCATCTCGCACTGTGCAACTCAACTCATCCACCCAGAACACCTCTAGTACACTCAGTCTGTCTCACACAATAGACTTACAGACAAAAGAAGAGAAAATCAAAGGGTTTTTTTTTTTGTTTTTTTTAAAGACGCAGTTGTCCACGCCAGCCTGGAGTCCTTGTATTTTCAGGAAATGGGAGGCTTTATGTCATTTATGCTGAGCCTACCAGCATAGATATAATTGGAAAAGAATGTTTCGCGAATGTGACCCCCTCTCCCCAAACATATACCCACATACTCAGTCATTTGGTGTAATAACTCTCGATATCCAAGGCCATCTGGTGGGAAATTGAAGGAGGTTGTTGAGTGTGATGAGGAACAGGAGGTGAAAGAGTTTCAGCGAAAAGCTTTTGGAACACACAAATGTGATCGTATTTCCCCGATTTACAGGGGTGGGTGCAGGTTTGAGTTTCATTGTTTGGTTTCAGCAGTCGGCATCATAACACTGTGATATTCTAATATTATAATCATGTTGCCATGAGTCGGCTCGTGCATTATAAAAGAGCCTGGTTTGACACGCTGTCGTTTTCTCCCCCTCTGCCAGACAATGACATGGAGGTTACAGAGGAGCCGCCGAAGGAAGGTGAGTGACAGAATATTTCATGGTTGCCTTTTCACCTTAACACCTCCATTAAAGCACACAGAGGGTGAGTGAGTGGTGTAGCTTCAGCTTATGACAGTGATTTGCTGGGTTTCGCGAAGCAGACGAAATTGAATGTTTATGCATTTAGCGACAAGTTGAATCCCAGGCCTGACTCATCGCTGTTAAAAATACTTCATGTCAGGTGCATTACATTACAAGAGCTTATATCAAAGCCAATTCCCAACACCATTCTCTTCATCCGGCTTACGGGCACAATGCCTTCAGACCACCTAAAGCGAGCGACAAAGAAGCAGCAGAGCTACATCCCTCCGCAGCGTGCACCGGGTGATAGCACAAACACAAACTGTCAGCGCATAATGCTTTTATCAACACACCATCTTGGAACGAGGCCTGAAGGTACCAGATACTGCTTATCAGGATAAACTACTGACATTTGTCTGTGCGCTGATGTCCTGAATAAGCAATGACACAAACTGATGGCCACATAGAAGCACGTGTGTGCGTTTGAATAGCAGAAACAATAGCCATAATAACATAATAACAATAACAGCAGTTTGGTTGTTACTTGCAGACGTACAGTATAAAATTCAGTTTTATGAGCTGTTTGATAAATGTTTGATACCGCCTGTAGCAATTCTCTCCAAGGTAGAGTGTTGCAAAGCAGTACATGAAGAGCTTTTATTTTATTTTTTTAATTGTGATCACAGTGGGATTAGCAGTGAGGTTTTCCCACATCTAACTGCTCAAACCTCATAGTACATGTGCAGCCATCTGAGCGAAAAGCAATGTTAGTTTTACAGTCTGCAGAAGAAAGTCTTCAGATTACTGTAGATGTAGAAACGAGGGTGCTATCAAAATGTTTTCCTCCAAAAGTCACCCCCATGATCTACCAATTACACGCATGTGTGTTTTCACTTTGGGTGAACATAAAAGGGCTGTTTTATAAGCGCACTGTAAAATGTGATATTCCAAAGTGAAACAATGTGGCTGAATCGTAAAGGCTTGGTCGAGAGGAACTGTTTTTTTTGTCTTGACCAAGTGTGCTGGGTTTTTATTATTGTATTCCTCACCAGCTATTTTATGCTGCATACAGTACCACACTATACTGAAACAACCCCTGATAATTCCTGGCTCTGTTGTATCATCATACTAGCCCTTTCCTGGTCCAGTTTGGCCTTGTTTGATGGGCTTCTGCACTGGTGCCAAAGACTGGCCTTTTATTCTGCTCCATCAGCCAGAGTTTGAATCAGTCAGCCTGGAAGCTATTCAAAGGCTCAAATGACTGCAATTCTCACATGGAATGACGCTTTTGTCCCAGACTGTGGTCTGGAGTTGGTGTCAAAGCCTCACATTCTTCCCCTTTTCTCCCACCAGCGTCATTTTTATCAGGCAGGTATAAAACAAAACACAAGAGCCATCATGCTCTCCCACGGGCTTTTGTCGCGTGGTCCACAGAGACAGAACGGACAAGAATAATCACTGCTTCAAACAGTCAGCTTTACTCACACCATCTCACTCACCTTGATGCCAGAACGACATGCTCCTTGCTTCCTGGTAGCGTTTTGGGATAAGGATGTGTCTGCTCAACTGAATCACCATTTATTTTTGTTGATTTATAGATAACACAAAACCACCTACCAAAGCAGCAACCGAGGAAGAGAGCGAGGACGACACCAGAGGTAGAGTGCGCTCGTTCTGACTGTGCACGTTTGTTCCGGCTCCTTCTTCTTAACGCGCCAAGGAAACTTTACTGGCAGAGGAAACACTGATATGTGTTTACTTTAAAAACAATTGTTGTGTGTGCATAAAGTAAAGGAGCGTTCTCTTGGTCAGTAATCTCTTGCTCTTCTGATGCCAAGTTCCTCTTTGGGGAAATGAATACAAGATGAAGCTTGGTCTTTTTAAAAGAATGTTTTCTTAGAGGCAAACTTGTTTAAGAAGCCATTATCTGGCTATTCTGCAGTTTCAGCCCCTTTGGATGTGTAATATTGAAACAATTATAGGCTTCTCCGATACGATGGACCAAAGATAATTAGATTCTTACACTGGAGGGTGTTAGTAGGCAATTAAAATCGTACACCATCCATTTGTCTTCAAGCCTTAAGGTTGCAAGGAATTTTTTGAAGATAGCAGTCATGGCTGTTGTCTTTGGGGAAACCGTTCCTCTCACTGATTGTGAGAGGCTGGTCTAGATAGTGCAGTCACTTCAAGGGCGCCACAGCATTCTGTGTTCCTCAACAAAGCACAATAAGTCTTTCTCCCTGCCTCTTCAACATACCTTTGCCATAATCCACAGTAATTCAGTATGATTCACAAATTCAATCATCAGCATTAGAAGGGCATAAGTATTTTGTAATAATCTTTATAAATCCTAATTTATCAGGCCCCGCAGCTTAATAGTAACTAATCCATTCACAAAAGGCCTTGGCACAGCTTTCTAGCATGGGAACAGTCAGTCCTTGACACAACCTCTCTCACAGGGAGGCAATGAAATGATTTTGTGCTGCCTGCACTGTAAAGGTTAGGTCTGGTTCAATGTAGCACATAGGTGGGATTAATCATCGAAAACACTCAAGATTGCACAAAGCAAAGGAAACGCTAAGTGCAAAAACAACCTGTCAGTTACATAAAACAGACATTATAAGGTGCTTGAGAGCCTCGTGCTACTTGTGTGTACCAGAGCAAGCTCTTCTAGCAACTAAAATATGTATTTCACTCTTTCATGCACTATAGTCATTGGTGTAGTGAAGGACCTTTTTGTAAAAAAAAGCATCAACTCTGCAGCAGAGTTGATGAAGTGTGTCTGTCAATATGCCTCTGTGGGATCCATTACTCTTCAGGGAATTCACGCCACAGTCCATGGGTCAGATATGAGGGGCTTTTAGTCACAGTACCGATGAAGGGAAAACATCAAGGTTTTCACCAATGTTTTGCCCTGATAAATACACTGGTTAGTGGACTGAATGTAATTATAGGAACTCTCCGTCCCACACAGAAGCACTGCTGCATTTACAGCTCTTTTGTCACCTCACAAGCAAAAGGCCTCTTTCGCCTCAGTGGACTCAAGGAAGGAGACAGTTAAAAGCACGCAATTAACACATACACCCAGGCCAAACATAAAAGAGCAAGTAACCTGTGGAAGAACTCACCATTCAAACAACACAGCAGCTTCTGTTTTTGAACACTAGACAGCATCAAAATACAGCTTATTTTAATGCATATATTTCATTTAATTTTCAAAAAGGATATTCCACTACACAGCATGGCATACATGATGCACGATTAAGTCATATTAAAAGAACAACGCGGGTGGCTTTCAAGTTTGATCAACAGCATTTTATCTCTTCTTCAAATGAAGCTAACATGATCCAACGTCATCGGCAAACATCCCTGGGGAGTATTTGAAAGGTGGGGGTCACAGACTGACTCTGTGTGTGTGTGTGATGAGCTGTGCTGTGATGTAATCCACATGAAACAGAAGCACAGCATGCAGACGCCACAAGCTATAGAAAGAAAAACCAAGAGAGGTAAAAAGGTGGCTGAGACACGGAGGTGAAAGCTGGCACGGAGTTCCAAGCTGGACTCGAACCTCTTTAGAGCACACCTGAGTTGGCAAGCAGCACTACAGTGCCCATTATTTGATATCAGATTGGTATTAGTGAGATTAATGTGTTACAGGACACAGTAAAATATGGACATTAAGCCAGAAATCAATGCCTGTTTGCCTGGAATGCTTGAGTGTAGTGGGAAAGACCGGGGATAGAGAGGGGGGGATGGTGAGAGATGGCACAAAGTGGACATGCAGATTAATAATGCTACGTGTGGACAGACAGTGAGCCTCTCTGTGGGATGCCATCTAGCTCCGTGGTACCCTATAAAGCATCTCTCACAAACGTGCTTACTCTTTACTCTGTGCACACACACCTCACGTGCAAAAGGTCTTTGAACGATTGCTATTGCTCATGTTTTTCCTTTTTCCTTTACAAATGTCTCATGAATTTTTCACATTCCCTCATTTTTTATCTTTTTTTCCTGTCCTTTGCTCCACTTTGCTTTAATAAAAGGAATAGTAGAAAGGCCTGGGGGGAGGGGGGATTGGAGCCGAGCTAATGGTTGGATGTGAGTGTGTGTGAGTGTGCACGCATTCCAGTTAACTTGTTCCCATTTCCATTTATTCCCGTCTGAGATATTGCTTTTATTTAGTAGTAAACATCAACTACAGGTGATGTTTACTTAACAGGAGTGCAAGTAGGGTACAAAAGGAAGGTTGAATATCAGCCTATAAATTGTTTATGTCCTTGTAATACTGTAGCCCTGAATGTGATGTAGACATTAATAAATCATTTAAGTGTGTGTGAGACGAACATTTTATTCGGAAAAACATTCCGCTTTTGCTCAGTCAACAGAAGTGCAGGCGAGTACCTAAAATTGCCTTTTTGTCACCATGTTTCTTGAAGTGGAATTCATCAGAATATTGACAGTAAAAGTCTCGAGGTGTTGCCCGAACCCTTCTGTGTGAAGTATGTCAGACCCTTATTTACAGTGATGATAGTATTGTATAGCGAGCACTGGGGAGGAAAGCTATGGCAATGCTGCCACCTGGTGTTTCGTATTCATGGATGAGCGATATCCTGAAGGTGTTATTTGGGTTTTTACCTTTTAAGGAGACAGCATTTAAATTGATCTTACCTCAGAGCCTTTAGAAGTCACATCTGCACAATACATTTATTTGTTTTTCCTTCATTTTTGCATGTGGTCTTTTGGTGTGTGTGTGTGCATTTGATCCACGTTTTCCTTTATCACAAATTGAATGTAGTTTCATTCAATAAGCCAAATACAAATGATCAAATAACAAAGAGGAAATTACAGTCTGCCTTTTGTCATATCTGATAAATTGTTGTTTGGGACAGATAGATACTTTGGACAGATACAAGGCCCTCGCATAATTTTAAACAAAAAAGGTGACCTCAAGGCTAGCGGAGGATTCATCTTAAGTTGTTTTTCCCCCAATGAAGTATTCTTTTCAGCCCCCTGTCTGTGGCTCTATCTCAAATGCCAGTCATGATTAATAGAAAGGCTCGCCATCTACTGTGTGTCACCAGCATTCTGCATGATGGACAGAGATACTTGAGACAAACATGCAGCACTGGTAGAACTGGCCTTTTTCCCATTTAATGGAGGCTGGCATTTTTATTGTTCTGAGTGCAGGGCAAAATTGCATAGATATGAAAAATGGTTTCTCTCTGCAGCTTGTTAAAAAAGCAATTATAGAAGCTGCACAATAGCCATTGTAAAGCATGTTCTCTTATTGGTGTCATGGCTTTCATTTACTCAATTTGTCCCAAATGTCATTGGTTTATGTGCCTGTCTGTGTGTAAGAGTGCAAGAGTGCAAGAAAGCGGTGAGGAGGGTGGGAGTAGTAACAGATAGGATTTTTATTCATATCAAATTCTGCCTTTTGTGCATCCGGTGGACATTTCTATGGAGTTCAGTTTATAGGAGGATGTAACAGGATAAAGGCTGTAATGACTTGAAATTATAGTTTGGTGATGGCAGCACCTGTGTGTAATGTACGAGTAACGTTCTTCAAATATATGTGTAGCATATATATGCTTTTATATAAAAAGCTGTAAGATGATTCATTTTTATTTGTTTATAACCAAAACTGCAAAAATATTTTTATTCAGTCTAGCTGACCAGGGTGAGTTTGGGCAACACTACAACATCGGCATGTTACCTTATGCACGCAGCATAAAGTAACATGCCCTGCAAATTTTCAAAGCACTACTGTGGCTTATTACTTCCCCAATGCTACAAATTTAAGAGCCTCTTTCTTATAACAAAGACCCAAAACTGCTGTCTTAAAGCTCGATATGTTAAAGACCTCCTGTGTTAGTCCCCTGTTGTGTTTATGCAAGATATAGAGTAATTAAAATGTTATTAGAAACATCAGTAGCAAGTATCTGTAAACTCAAACATGGACAGAAAATCCCAACAGTATAATGCTGTTTCAGTAATGAAAAATAACTTAGGTTGGACGTTGCTGCTTTAAAATGCGGCGTCAACACCCTCAAAATAAATCCTTTGCATTAGGAAGATGAAGAGCTAACAGTGATCATTATTATGACTGTTTCCTTTGCTTTTTAAAACGAATGACTGGTATTATTCATACCGATGCCTCTGTTTGGCTGATGATTTTTTTTCTCTCCCTTTTCAGGTACAGAGGGAGGAGGTGATGAAGATAACGGTGACAATGGTAATGTAGCTCTACGGACCATTAGCGCATGTTCTGAGCCTCTCGGCTCTACCGATGCTTCTTGATGTCATTTGTCATCAAAAATTGAATTTTTTTTCTTTGTTTCAGTACAGTCTTTCCATCCCGTGTGTCACCACTCTAACAAAAAAAAAAGTTCTCTTATCACAGAAGCGTGGAACAAAGAAATCCCTCAATTATGTATGGCTTTAGAAGTGACATTCTTTTTCCCTTCGTTTTTGTCACTTAATTTATGCATGTCTTTGTGGATCCATTGCTCTCATACTGTAGAACAAAGGCAAAGCTACAGAAAGAGATGGAATGAAAAGGCTGTTTGAGGTGATATCGAAAGCCAAGTCTATTCAACTCCAGACGCTGGCGCTAAACTCGTATGTTTTCTCTTTTGAATTTCTCTTGTCTTTCTAAATACAGGTGAACCTCAAGATGTGGAGATGGAGAGTCAGAGTCAAGGTAAAGTACAGTTACAAATCAAGGGTCCAACGGTGCAATTACGTGTTGTCTGGGTGCAGACTTAAGCTACGTCCGGTATTTTTGAAAATGGAGATTTTCCGTTTTTGTTTTTTTTTTAAAAATCCCGTCCACACGTAAACGCAAAAACGAAGGAAACCGCTGCTAGGAACATGCCAAAGCAACAGGTGGCGATATTCCTAACCGTGTAGAAATGTTGGCCAATCAGAAGTCTAGAAGCCTGGGTGGGAAAGAGTAAACAAAGATGGCGCATCGAAGCGGAACAGTCTGGAAGGACAGAAACTGTGTCTATATATAAGCATTTAAACACTGCAGAGAGTAGAATTAACAGTAATGGCATTTTGTCCAAGTCCGCCATTGCAGAAATCCATTTCACCGAAACAATAACGTGACTCACATTGTGACGTCAAAAAAGGCGCACACCTTTGACGCTGGTTTTCTCGTCCACACGGAAATGCAAAAACGGAGTTTTCGAAAATTTCCACGCTGGCAGGAGTTATTAAAAATCCCCATTTTCAGTGACCGAAAACGCCGTTTACGTGTGGACGAAAGGTGCAAATAGAAAAATCAGCTTTTCAAAAATATCCCGTACGTGTGGACGTAGCCTGAGATTACTGTACCCAGCACTCACTCAAACAGAATTTTAATCATTACTTATTATTAATCCCTGGGTCTCCTCCACAGTGTGTTATTTGTTTTTTGTCCTGTCTTCCTCCCATAACCCCAACTGGTCGCGGCAGATGGCTGCGACCAGCTTAGTTCTGCTGATGGTTTCTTCCTGTTAAAATAGGAGTTTTTCCTTCCCACTGTCACCAAGCGCTTGCTAAAAGGGGGTCATTTGATTGTTGGGGTTTTCTCTGTATTATTGCAGGGTCTTTACCTTACAATATATACACCACATTGTTGATGTGATTTGGCAATATGTAAGTGAAATTGAATTGAATTGAATTTGATTGAAGCGCACAATGAGAGTTGACCAACATCCAGCTTCTCAGTCGCTCGATCTTTTTAGAGTATTTCTTCCTTTTTAAATCCAACCTGAGCCATCTTGTCAGCAGAGCAGAAATAAGTAGTACACACTGTTTTAAATGTGTATGTATAACACATCCAGAGACTCTGATGTGTTGTATTGTGCTGACAGCAAGAGCCTCAAATGAACTGTGTGTGTGTGTGAATGTGTTTTAAAGGAGCAACTATTAACTTTGAGCCAGAACCATTTCTCTTTTCTGAATATCCTCTGTGCTGCTGGTATATAATTAAGATTCTGCATTTGCATACTGGCAGCGCCTCGTCTCTCCTCTGTTTTTGTTTTATTCAAATCCAATCCCATTGACAGCGATTTGACAGATAGAGCTTCTCTGAACATGAATTTTGTAGATATTCCATGAGCAAGTTATAGCAAATGCTACCCTGGGATGGTATCCAAGAGCTGAGATATGTAATTACTTTCTCATGAGACATAAACAGAGAGTTAGGAGCTTGGAAGAGCAAAAATATACAATTTAAAACAACACCTGCAAGATAATTCTGCAAAAAATAAATTTAAAAAAAAAATGCTGCTGTTACATCATTCTCAAGTGTGTGTGTACTGCAGGTGAAATCCAGCCACCACAAATCAATATGATGTTCAATCTGTGGTCTTGGTTACTTAGTAAAAAATGTAGCCTTTGTGCAAAAACCAATATTAGCCAATTTATCTACATCAGATACTGTTTTCATCCACATTTAGCTTTGTGTTATTTTTTACACTCATATTTTGTTCTTTGACTACTAATACTGTACATATTTTTGAATATAGATGACTTTTCTTTAAAAAGTTAAAAACTCTTTTTGGCTGCACGCCCCCAAAAGACACCCTTAAAACCTCCACCATTCCAACTCTTTTGACGATGTTTCCTTCTTTTCTGTTACTTCCATTTAAACTGAGAGCTACCTGTTGGTGTGAATATGTTTGACAGATTTCTGTCAGCAGTAATGAAGCACAGGTTGGTTTTGTGCCACATGTAGCTAGATTTAATAGTAAGAGCTTTGACTCCCAGTGTCTGAATTAATCCTTCAAAATGCACTGCCTTTTATTTATTTATTTATTTGTGCCTTTAGATGGTGATCCAGCAAACGCAGAGCAAAACCCAGAACAGTGCGACAGTAAGAATGAAGTTCAAAAGAAAGATGGCGATAAAGACACCGATGGGGATAAAGACACCGATGGGGATAAAGACACCGATGGCGATAAAGACACCGATGGCGATGAAGAGACTGGAAATATCAATGAAGGAAGCCCCGCCCACGATGAAAACAAAGGTCAAGAAACTGGTACCAACGACAATACAGAGGGGAAGAAAGGTATGTACAAGAGAGCAGTTTGGCTATGTGTTTTATCCATTCGCATCAAAACCTCTGAGATACTCAGTGTTGATGATAAAAATGATTTCTGATGATGAGGATTTCCTTGTTTTTCTGTTGTTTCTTAAATTACAGTTTAATATCCGCAGGGTATTAGGCAGGAAGATATGAATAAATCAGTTCAGTTCATGAAACGTAGTATAGTAAAATAACTAAAAACTAAAATAGCTAAATGGAAAAACAGATTTTAAGATTTTTTTTCTTTTTATCAGTAATGTAATGTTACAGTACAGAGCTGGTAATAAATGCACAAACGTCTCAGCTGTACAGACAGAAGAAACAGACCCAAGTGAGGAGGTCTTGGATCTAAACTTATACAGACCGAGCCTCACGGTCCACAGCACATGCATGTTTTAAGGCATATTAACAGAGCTGCTCTGACTGAAGACTAGACAGGCTGAGCTGGGGTTTTTTTGCAGGCCAATGAAGACTCTTGTGTCATGTTAGAGTAGTGTAGTGTAACATCTGCTTCTTTTCCTTAACAGAGGAAGTGCAGGCTCCTCAAATGGAAGTAAATGTTGTGGAAAATCCTGACGACAATATGGAAGGTAAGATCTGATTTGTTGGATTTGATTTGTATGAATGTGCTTTTCTGGTCCAGTGTGATGCATTTGTATACTTGCATACTGAATTTGTGTTTTTGTTGGTCTGTTAGTAGCACTAGTTTATACTTGGAATCAGTTTCTACCCACCTGAAACATCAATCAGTATAGAAAGTTACGACTGCAGGGAACCACAAGTGGCCAAACACATCTCCAGCAGCCATGATGGTGATGCTGAGAACAGCCAGCATCACATTACAGCATATTCTAAAGTTATCAGTGACTATTATGACTGTGTGGAATCGGCATTGTTCTTTACTTGGCAGATTTTCCCTGAACTGATCATTTCAGTCATAAAAATGACTGTATTTAGCTGTCAGCTTGGTGAAGACGGCGACAAACCGTCTATTTCTCACTTTGATTAGCTGGTATCGCTTTGAGTAACTGCAGCCACTCCAATAATCAGGCTTGCTCTGCAGACTAATGGTATCAGCATATTTTTCCCCATACCTTGCATAGCAATGATGCTGTGTATCATAATTGTAGCATGCTAAATCACAGCCTTTGGTTTTTACTACTACTAAAAACGTACTATTTAACTCGTAATGCAATAGTGCTCTTATTTTCTCCTAGCAGAGTCTGGTATGGAGTAACATTTTAAAGCTTCTGATTTGTGTAATAGATAGCTTAACGTAGCAAGAAGCTAGGATTAGAAGAGACTTTGCAGGAGAGTCTTGTGTCAACAAATCCTTTGAAAAGTGTTGAGTCTATATCCAGGGCCTTGCATGGCTTATTGCTTTGTCCTATAAACCAACACTGATGTCCCAAACAACTGAAAAACAGATCAATGGGCTAAACCATTGGGTTATTTGTACTTAATCAGTGTGAGCATGGGCACTCAAGTTTATTTGTGGTCATCCATATACCCTCCTGCTGCTAGGATGGCTAGGCTCAGGTAGAGCAGGTCATCTACTGATCAGAAGGTTGGTGCTTCAATCCCTGGCTTCTCCAGTGTGCATGCCAAAGCACCTTTGGGCTCATTAATTAAAGTGTGAATGACACAAATAAAGCATGTGTAGGAAAAAAAAGTACTTGTTATAGAAAAGCGCAGCATCTAACCAGACTATCTAAGAGTAAAGAGTATATACTAATCTACAGATGGAACTTTTTAAGAAAACAAATGTATATTTTTATAGTACTTTAAGCTCTATATATGTGTACTTATTTAAAATATTTTCACGTGCAGTAAGAAAGTGTATTAAGGCTAGGTGTAAAATAAAGGATTGTTATGTCAAGTATTCAGACATTGTTGTTGTTAACCAGAATGAAACCACTAAGTATGCTTTACTATAGAAGAAAACAATCTCTTAAAGTAATCAGCTGAAATTGTACTTTATAGTTACTTTGTTGCCATCTCTTTTTTAGCAAAGTTTCCATATATGTAGCCTTTATTTATTAAACTTCTTGAAGCCATCCACTTACGGGCTTCTCTCAGCATAGGCAGTTTGTTTCTGCACAAATAGATTATCTGTCTTTGTTACCACATTTTTCTCTGGCTTCTCACTGAGTAATTCTTTTAAGAAGTTAAGGCTAAAGTTTGGAACCCCAGCCACCCCACTTCCACTAACACAAAGGTCTCAGTCACTCTCTTGCCTCTATTTCACTTTCTCCTTGACTGACATTCAATTAATTTAGGGTGAGAGTGAACATTCCTGATAGATCTGTCTCAGATAGCCTTCTCCGTTCTCCCTGAAAGCCAGTGAAATATAGCCTTCAAACTCTACAGGATTTTCTTCAGTGGAAAGCTTCACTCCACCCTGTTGACTGCCTCTTGCCTGAGCCCGCTACTGTCTGTCACCGTCTAGGCTTCCTTAGGCTACATACTGCGTGGGGGCACAGTCGGGCGGTAAACAGTGGTGCCACTCCTGATTGCAGGCAGATTGCATTTGGTATAGATGAGCAGCAGCCTTGGACGGAGTGCAAACCCAAATAGTCTGAGATATTGAATATCATGCAGACCAACACAGCTTGGCTTAGCCATGCGTAACCAGCTATTCACAAGACAAGACCAAATGATTCCAGAGCAAATAACCTTTTATTAAACATAAGTGTAATCAGGCTGCCTGCTCATGGCTGTAAAGGTTAAATCTGCTTCACTGAAAGAGGTAATATAATAGTTCATAATGATGGGACGAATGCATGAGAAATCAAACAATTTGAGGATATAATATGAGGTTGCTGCACATATACACACCTATGTCTGTATGTGAAGCCTGTGCGTGTGCACACAGGGATCTTCTGAGCTTCCATGTGTGACCTTCTGCTGGATTTTCAACACTGACATGACATTATATATCCACTCTGTACATTAGGTTCCTCTTCATGCTACTTATTGATTGCTTCTGTCAAAACATCAGGCAGTAACTGAAAGCACAACGTACCTCGGTTAAGTTTTGTAACAGATTTGCGCATTTCTAGAGTACATAAATACCTTTGAAGATTATCTTGCCATTCAGTCAAACAGACGTTACATCTATCATATCTTATATTTGCCTCATTTCCCCAAGAAAGGACTTATGTGTCTTATTTAACTTTTAATCTTTGATGAGCTGAATTATTTTTCCTTACTTTTCAAACTGCCTATAATTAGTTAACAACTTATGCTGGTTGCCTGGCTTTCCAGTGCAGCCTTTCTTTGCAAGACTACATCTCCCAAATTATTCACAGACAACTTTTATTTTTGCATCCCTCCTTCCCTCAATGGGTTGTTGTCCTCCATAGTGTTCGTCCAGTAGCAGCATGGATTCTGGTCCGCGCCACTCTGTCGCTCTGAGTTTGACATTGTTGTGTGTTGCATTGCAAGTGCAACAAAAAGCCCTTCTAAATCTTTGAGTGGCCAGAGCGTATGGGCTGAAACTGATTGGAAATTGCTCCCAAATGTATCTTGGATCCAAACTGCAAGAATGTTGTCTGTTGTCCAGACTTTCTAAATCCATTCTGGATAAAGTCTGAACGTGCCATAAAATGGATTTGGGCTGGCAGTCTGTGCAATCCTGGGTAACTTGGCTGCATGCACTAATCTCAAATGTGTATCTGTAGGATCAAAATCATTGGAATATGGTTAATTATATATACATATATATGTTTTTTACCAGTGATCTTGCCTTGCCATTTCCCATTATGTGCCCTCTTAGTGTGAGCTAACATTACCAATTCAATCATCTCCAAAAGTCTCTTTTTACAAGAATTTGCCATATCTGACTTACCTCGCCGCCTGCCAGGAAGACTGACAGTAGCAAAAATACACCTTTACTTGCACTTCAAAGACCAAAGGCACTTGTAAACAAGCATCTGGCTTTGGGCTCGGTGCGTGTGTGTATGTGCGTTTGAGTTTGTGATTGAAAAACAAAAAGAAACAGAGAGGTAATTACCACGAATCCCATAAAAATGCATGAAAACTGATGGCCACGGAGCTACAGTGTTTAATATTTCTTCCCCAAATGTATTACAAAATCTTTTTTTAAACAATTCTTAGCTCCATGTATCTGGTTGTTAATTGCGTGAATTTTTTAAACACTTTCTAACCTGCGTAGTAACCCTATAATTTCAAAACGTTGACTGGATTCGTACGCCGTGTTGAGCTTAACTAGTGCTTTAAAGCATCGCAAATTAAAACTCTAAACTTCAGTCTGAACATTAACGAGTTAAGATGAAACCATCGTTGCCAATTTGCTATCAGTATCCAAGATTAAAGATAACTCGGATGCCCCTAATCACAAAATCAAGGGAAAAAAATCAGTTGAGAAAGGAAGACTCGTTGGCTCTTGTTGAGTAAAGCTTTCTAATTTGTTGCTGGGATAATTGTTCACTTGTGTACATCATTTTATTGACCACAGAGCAGGATTTGCAGTAACTGTAGCAGACATCAAAGAGCTACACTGTTCCTGAGGTTGTGGATGCATCCTTATTTAAAAATTACCCACTTGGTATTTTCTAGTCTTTTAAACATTCATACCAGGAGGCCACGCTGATTAACCTCATAATGAGCAGGTTACAATATTCATATTATTATTCACATTGAAGGATTCATTACAGACAGACTGTGTATGTCTCTACAATTTTCTTAAAAGGCCATCCTGTTTTCCACTTGCACATTTATATCTGTGGTCTCCCAGTTGCCAACAACGTTGGTTGACACCCCGTAGCTCTCACGTAGCTCAATATTACACATATGGAAGTGTGTATCACAGCTAAGCATGTCAGTCCCAGAAGAATCACACTAAATATCGCAAAGCTGAATAAAACAGTTTTGTGTTGTTCGTTTTCACTGTCGTCATCTTTGCAACTTGTTAATGTAATAATTTATTCAGTGAGTCAGGTTTTATCACTTCGTATTACCAACTACGTCCATCTCGTGTTTATCTTTCTTGCCTGTTTGTATACTGTAAATATGTTGCTCGGTTCAAGTATTTCAAGAACTCCTGTTCTTAACTATATATCTATATCTGTCTGACCTCAATGCAACTTTATAAACATCTAAAAGCAATAACTGAAGTGAAGATTATATTATGGGTTTTGATCTTGAGTATCTGTGCGAGGAAGAGATATATATGGAGGAAGGCACAGTAATATATATGTATATCTACACACACATCATCTTGCACGAGAAATACGATTCTTTGCCTGATAGGAGGAATGCTATAAAGGCTCCACATATTGAATCAAAACCTAAGCAGCCTATATTTATGAATATTCATAACACACTTTAGAATGAAAATCGGGGGCTAGATTGTTATTGTGTTTGGAGGATCTGTTCAGCAAGCCTTGTTCTGGTGACTTGTGAGAGTGGGCACCCGCTTCAGTGAGCTCCTGGAACACTCATAAATTAAAATAAGACTCTTTGCCTAAAGCTAGGAATAAATAAATCTGAATTGTGAGCAGAGATTGTTTTTCCTTCATGCAGCATGATTTTCCTACAGTAGTCGATAGCTATTGTCTTAGCTCCAAAGGTAAGATTTAATGGCTGCACAGGTTCAATGTCACTGAATAAACAGCAGCTCGTCCTTCTTTCTTATCAGGTTTTTAGCTGGCTTTACCTACGAGGAGCTTTAGATTGTAAATGTTTTATTTATTTTTGTGCTCTCTGATGATATTTATTGTTACGTGCTTGTCAATTTAGTATGTGAGCATTAGACTTACAATTTTGCTCAATATATTCCTTGAAAACATTGCTCAGGAAACCTTGCAATTAAGGAAGCCAGAATCTTCTATATGTAAGTGATCCTAAAATTTTCCTACCTTTGATTAAGCTGGCCTCTGGCAGAGGCTGAACAGGGTTGAAAGGAGCTCCTTGACTATGGAAGGAGGCTACTTTAGCAGGGTGGCTGGGTGCAGACCAGACGAACAAATAAGGGACAGACTGTAATGGGATACTAAAGCCAAGCAGAAGGAAGCTTGCAGGGGAGACAGAGAGACATACCCAGCAGGTTATCACAAACATTTTAGCCTCAACACAGCAGAGACAAGGCCCCATTACAAAAATACAGAGCTTACATCCCCCCTGCTCCTCTGTCCCTTTTTTCTTTGATTCCTTTTCACTGCTCAGACTTGTTCTGTTGTTTAAAGCATCACAGCAACTAAAGAAAACGCAACTTCATCATAATTATCCAAGTTTTCACTTGTTATTTGAATGCCTTCATGTCACAAACTGCAAGCACCAAATGTGTATTTTTTTCCCCGCTGCCCTGGTGGCCGGGATGTTTTGAACATGCCGTATTGATGGCCGTGACTGCTTTATTTAGCACTGTGGCTTTGCCACAACCACTCACAGCTTACTGTATGCGATGTTATGATCAAAAAGCCCAGCTGCATCCACGAGTACCATATGGTGCCCAAGAACATGCACACAATCCAGCTCTCGCCACTTCACAAACAATAACAAAAAAAGTTTCAAATAGAGGCTCAAAAAAATCCCCTTCTAACAACCGTCTGGAGAATTGGTTGCATTTTCTTGTTAGGAAGGTTTATTTGGGGGGATATTATTGATTTCTATGTATTTTACTTCCTTATTGTAGCAGCTTGAGTGGTAGAGACCAACAACAAGCCTAAATGGCTCTTCTGAGTCCAACGCGCTCGGAGGCTCGAAGTTCCAGTGAATTTATCCCACAGTTACTAGTATACTCCACTTAGAGTTTGATGTCGCTTTGCATTTATGGTCCTTTGTCTACAAAAGCAAAAAAGCTTTACTTAATTGGTTGTATTGCACCCCTTTGTCTTGGTCTTTTGTGAACAGTGGGATACTGGTGATGTAAACCTAATTTTGGAGAGCAGCGCAGCCTTTCCTGTGGTTAAGGGTTGTCAGCACACAATTAACTTTTGGCATAACATTGTATACTGTAACACTGTGTGGCTCCTAGGGGAGCAGGCTGCCACTAAATGAAAATACTAGGCTAAACTTATATTTTATAGCCTTTTATACCGACTGTGAAAGTTCAGTATGAGCAGCTTTACCAGTCACATGCTGTGGCATTGTTTCTGAGTACCGAGTGGTCACATTAATTCAGCTTTTCTCCTTATTATTAAAATCAGTTTGACTCCTGCTTTTGATGTACTTTGGCAATTTTGGGTTACTCTGTATCAAATAAACATAACAGAGATAAAAACACAAACGTTTCTGAAGCTTCATCGTGAAATCCCCACTGAAAAAGTGTAGCATGTTCATATCCAGTTCATTTAGACCGATAATGAAACCAGCAGTTAACTTCGTCTTTAAGCTGTAAAGTTGACAACTGGTCAATTCAGACGTTCCAAGATCTGGTTGCCTAGGTTACCCTCTAACTTATTCTTAACAATATTCTTTTCTCTCATTGGTAGTTGGTTTAACTTTGCTTCAAAGTTGAGAAAAGTTTATCTTGGGCCCGCCCACTTCCCATCACCAGCAGTTATTTCACCCACAGTCACTTGAAGTTGTGGAATTTTATTCAGTTTCTGTGGTCCCTGGTCACCACGTTACTGTGACGCTTCCAGTGTGGATGTAGCTTTTAGAATTTCACAACATAGTTCTGCCGTTCTCTCCTTTAGTCAACAACATACATAGAAAGAGAGGTATATAGAAAAGCACGCAGAGAGGTATACTACCAAGGAAGTTCAACACAGCCAGAATTTTGTTGCAATAGCTGGTTTGACAAAACCTAAAACCCTGAGATAACAGGTAATACAACGGTGGTTACAGCACCTGTGTGCACTAGCATGCAAATATCATACAAAAATTATTCATATTGTAGTCTCTTCTCCTCTAGAGGGATTATCAGCTGAAAAAAGGGTGCTAAAAATCTACAATGAACATAAAAATAAAGAACAATGAAATGCAACAGTGTTACAAATAACATGAGAGATTAATGCTGCAGAAATCTGGTGATTTAACATACAGAGAAGTTAAATTTACATTTTTATTCAAGTTTACTATTTTACGGCTGAGTTTATTTGTAAGGTGATGGCTTCACATTAGAGTCTGAAACTTTAAACTGCAGTCATTTAAACATGAAATTAAATCGCTTTAGTTTGTCAGCAGATCAAAGTGAAATTTATTTTATTGATGGAACAGGTGTTGATGTGTGCTCTGTGCTCTGGTAGCTGCATATCCAGGAGTTTAAAAGAGACTTAACAGCATATTAGAATCAACTAAAGTAACATTTAGACATTTTCAGGATCAACACCTGGAGACTCACAAGACAATGCAAGAGTCACAGAATCGATGTTGCACTTAAAACGTTCTGTAAGTAAAAGAATCGGTGAGATTTTGAACATAACCTCCTGACCAGGCAATGTGTTCAGTATGAGTTACCATGGCGATTTAGCTAGGTTAAAGAGAGCTACTGTGGCGCTTCTGACTTGAAGCTCGCTCCATGTAGCTCGCTAAATCTTTCGCGTCGTTTCATAGCACAACCCTCTAGTCAGAATCGTAATGCCAACACAGAAGCATCTTAAACCTTCTTTCTAATGACCGATAGGCAGCGACTCCTCTGGCTGCAAAAAAAAAGTATACATATACAGGAAAACATCCTTCCTGCTCCTTTTATCCGTGACCTCAGTAAACACTTTCCTGTCAAGGCTGAGGATACAGCCGTCTTACAGTGGCACTGAGAGCTTTGAATGCACTGCAACTCCACAAACACAGAGAAATAAACAAACCATCTTCACTAATGTGACAGCCCATTGCGCATCATTTATGCTGCAAAGTGTGAAAAGCGAACCACATACTGGAACGTGCTGCAAATATACAGAAAAACTGTTAGTAGCAACCAAAAAAAGCACTGTTGTCGAGGGGCACTAAAAACTGATGAACATGGCTAGGTACAGGCTTGATGTTGCCATGGTGACACATGAAACAACTGACTCGACTACCTAGCATTGTGCAGCTAAATATTCTGTATTTGAACACCTAAACAGTTCATATATTTCCCACATAGCAGCCTGGATCATTTTGCATTGTGGAGAAACACAGAACGCTGGTCATTTAGTTGGAGATGGAGAGCAGCACACACTGTCTACAGTGTCCATTACGTTGGTCACCTTTGGCCCAGAAGCTGGCTTCAAAGAGAGGGGGCCTCATCCAACAGGCTACACTTTTTCTCTTTTTCTTTGAAGCTCCTCTTTTGATCAGTTCTCTTATCCCGTCCCCACCCACTGTTTGGTTCACAAAAACGGCAAATGAATCAACTCTCAGCAGAGAGAGAATTTGTCAGCCAGAAGAGAGGCAACAAATGTGTTTTTGAAATGTCTGGAACATATTTTAGTCACAGTCACCGAGACACACGTATTATAAAATACACACAGACACAAAAGACGCTGTTTGAGTGATGATGAGTGATCTCTGTATGGGTTCCCTGTCTCCTGGAGGGGGAGAGGAAGACTTGATGGGAGACTTGATGTCTACAGTTTTTATAGAATATAATGAACTGATTTATTGAAAATTTAAATATTCATTAGCTGCAGTCCAACATTATACTATATATAACATCAGCCCAATATTGTCTTCTATTGTCAAGCTCAGTTCTGATGCTCATGTGCCAATTTTTGGCGCTTTAGTTGGGCGGGCAGGGTCCACATGGGCACCCTGACTGTTCTACGGCTATGCAGTCTAACACACAACCAGCTGTGATGCACTTTATTTTTAAACTTTTCATCAGTTTGAACTACAGTAGCTCGTCTGTTTGGACCACATGGCCATTTCTGACCAATGACCATGTCGGAGGTTCACCACTGTAATTTCTTTGGACCAGTTTTGATAGATACTGATTACTGCAGTTTAGGAGACGCTCTGACCCAGTCGTCTGGCCATCACAGTCTGGCTCTAGTCAGACTCACTCATACCCTAACGCTCACCCATTTTTCCTGCTTCTACCACATCAACTCTGAGAACAAAATGTTCGCTTGCTTCATTAGTTTCAACTTCAGTACCATACAGTTTTTTGCCGTCATGCTATGTCATTAAAATGTATCACTGAAAATATATCTGTAGAGAAAGAGGGTGAATAGCTTTATCATTTATCATGATGTCTCTGTTACGTCCACGTCCACTGCTGAAATATACGTGGTGCTTTTAATGAGGTTCGCCAATCAAGCTGCTCCTTTTCTGACCTTTCGGTGATAAACAGCTGCTCTGCCCGGGCTTCTGTTTTCTCTGCAGTCTAGACAAGCACTTTGATTATATTGACCAGTCCAATCCATAAGGAAAACCTTGAGCTGCCCAGAAGAGGCATCACTTCATAACTGCAAGTCAATGCATAACTGCAAAGACGGCAAAACACACACACACACACACATCCGGGCCATCCTCTGCAAACATGCCTCTTCCACACCTCGCTCAGACGTGACGTGTCCCATTTTAATGTATCACAGGGGTTAGCCGGATCACCTAGCGCCAGATTCATCTCTCCCCCTGCAAGACCGTCTGTGTCTTGATATAGTAAACCACAATAGGTATTGAAAACAGCAGCGGGCATCTACCTGCAGCAGGCCCTTTAGCAGCACAGGGAGAGTCTAAAGATTATGTAAAGTAATTCAGTGAGTGATGAGAGAGGAGCAGGCCACCACTGACAGCAGGTTTAGCAGGTATGTAGGTCACACAGGGGGAGGCCTTTTTTGCATTTTTCCCTTCCGTGTCTATTTTTGTGTTGTCTCCCTCTCTTACTTCTTTACTTAATCAGTTATTCACTTATTCCTTTCATCTCTTTGCATCACAGTGTTCTGGCTCTTTTTAAAAAAATCCACTCTGTTGTCTTCTGACAGACGGTGGTGACTTTCTCACACTACCTTGGACGAAATGGGTAATAGAAAAAGACTAAAAAGAGAGATTAAGGAGAGACTTTGCCAATGGAGACAACATTTTTACTGGCTTTCGTGTTTCTTTCAAACCCTTTGCATTATCAAAGGATTGCCACTGGTCATTTTTGTAGCATATCCGAACCCCCTTCTTCTCTTGCCATTGCTGGCTGCCTTTTAATCATCTTCACTTCTCCCCGAGTAGTAGCTTAACCCCAAAGCAGATGGTGTCCTGTTCTCTTTTCACTCATTCGGAGTACTTTGTGTTTTCTCATCTTGTCAAGCATGGCCCAGGCCTCTGTAATGAGTTTGGGCCTTTTCAGTCTGTTTAGAGGACCCTGACACAACTCGGAGCCGCCCCACCGCAGCCACCACTGCAAGGTTACCCAAACCCGCAGGGGAGCACAATGCTACTTAGTGTCCACAACCCCTTGGCCTTTTCTTGGGGAGAAGAAAGGCAGAATATTAATGAAGACTCTTGGCTTTTCAGGAGGATAGCAGTAGAGAGGGGCGGTCAGTGTTTACTGAACAGGCTTGTTTTCATCTCCCTAGCCCGCAGGTCACAGCTCAATGCTCTTTAATTGGCTCAGATTGTCAGACAGTGTTCCATCTCGTAGAAGAGAAAACTCTAGCTATCAAATGCTGCCTCCAGCACCACCACCACCCCCTACTGCCTCCCTTTACAAAATCCCCTCCTCTTTTTACTGCTTTGAGAGTGGCAGCTCATGCAGCTAAGCTATTTCCACAAGCATGTACTACAAACTTAAAATTAACATATGAAAATGGGTTGCTTTCCACATTTACCAGCTCATTAGTTCTTTTGGTTGGGCACTTGTTGAGCTCCACCCGTTCTTGTTTTGCCTGAGCAGGGATGTCTTTAATTATCTTTGCAGTAGGCATATCAGACCCAAAGCTATTAGCCCATGCAAAGTTCAATGAGGGACTCTTTGATACTTGTTAAATATACATAACCCAGGACAGACCAGTCCCGAGTCCCCCGTAGACCACCCAGTTTACATTCTGAAAATAATTTTCCTCTCATCCCCCTGAAAAGAATAGAGCACCGACAGATACTGGCATCGACCTTGACATTTTCCTTCTTTTTTCTCTCAAGATAACGTGCCATTGAACAAGCCGTGGCCCTCCAACTGCATCACAAAAGCTCCAAACAACAGACTGAACTCAGGCAAAATAGAAGTACTTAATGCACTCGGTGCAAGACGTCGTGCATTCTCTAGTGAACCGTTCATGTGCTGATGGCTTTCAGTTGTTCCTAGACTGATATCGCCATGGCTCATGTTCATTGTTAGAGTGGAAGCAGCTGGACACCTGTGTGATCTGCTTGGGATCAAAGCTCCGAGATGTTTTCAGACACAACAGACCAGCCTGCCATGCCATGCTTTAAGGATCAAATGAACAGAAGAAATTCTCCTAAGGGAACTGACACTGTAGAGCGCAGACACTTCTACACCTCGATCGATTTTTTTTCTTTTCTCTTTCATTTTTTTTTTTTAACTGCTCAAGATGACGAGATTAAAAAAAGACTGTGAGATGCCCTGTGGCTAAAGGACGAAGGGAACCTCCTGTTCTGCTCACGGCTCCTGTCTGGAACATTAAACAGAGGCGGTTCCCATGCTGCTATGTGGGTGACCCATGGGGACTGCCTCCCTTGCGAGCTGGCTGAGTTGGAATGACAAGACCATTAAAAGTTGCGTAAAAGCAGAAATGCTGGTGGTCATGACAAACACCATTTAACAATGATGAGTACACTTATCACACAAAAGCTACAGCTAATCAAAAATCCGTCTCCTATTCAAACATTGTTTTCACATTTTAACTCGCCGCTGCTGCAGTTCAAACACACTTCCTGTCGTCGCTGAATATTGTGCTGCGGTATACTAATGCTGACCAACAAAACGCTAACTACCGCTTGTCTAATAAATGAATGGAAGGTGGGGGGATGTAATTTTCTGCTTGTCTGCATGCGAGGGTGACTTATGCCCAACTCTCTTCCTTCCTCTCCCTTCTCTCATGTGTGGAAATGTGAGCGCATGCAGTTTTCCTCCTTCTTGATGGTTTTCTCTCCAGGATGTTTTTAACTGAACTTCTAAAAGGCTGAAATGACAGAAAAAAATGTTAAAGAACTTAAAAGTTAGTTAACGTTTGAAATGTTTCTGATATTCCGGGTGACCTCTGCCCATCTCTAAATTAGTCCGGCTTGATCTCCGTCTCCTTCGTCTTCACCAAAACACGATGATATCATGACCGATAATAACTGATTACAGTTCAAATATGTGGAATCAGATCAAAAACCCTTTTGGAAAATCTCATTACCAGTCACCTCATCCAAGTTTGCCGGTCTCAGTGAAGTCGAGTCTCTCTTTTGCACGCCCTCACTCATAAATTTGGGGTCGCTCATCTGTTGGGATGGCAGATTTTGTCACCTAATGTAAAGTCTTTCATGCATAATTGATCAGTAATTCCAGTTATGACAGCACATCTGAAAACTGCTGTGCTGATTAAAGAAGCAGTGCATTTGTCTAGTTCGGTGTCTGGGATTAGAGAAAAAAACACAAGAGATGTCAGTGTGTTGTAATAAAAACATCATAAAACATAAAACATACTAAAATTATGGATTTCATTATCTTTACCCGTAAGATTGGAGCATAACTGGCAGAAATCTTTGGCTTCTATAAGCTGTGAAATCTTTACATTTTAAGATTTGTTCATGCGTTGTTGCAAAAATTAACTAAATTTGCTAACAAGCTGACAGGCAGACAGTAAATAAGGTTATAGAAGTATTTGAATTATTCCTATGATAATGTTATCGTGAATGAGCCTCGTGGCCGTGATCGTTCGAAAGTAAAAATCTGATCTCTCGCAGCCCTGAAGTGTTCTGCTTTCTTCACAAAACAACACAAAGTGGCTTTTAGTAGAGCTGAAAGAGAATTAAGAGACCTTGTTGCGCAAGTGTACGAGAGGACAAGTACATTAGAATCTCTGTTTTCCGAAAACGATGCCTCGCAGGTCCTCAACTGGCAATTTCAATAAATGGCAGCAGCAAAACACCAGTCTCGGTGTCAAAATTGAAAAGGTGACTCCTGCGTCCTGGCCTTCAAGCCAGCGTACAAAGAACAAGACCAATTTCCTCCTACAACAAGACAACGACCCAAAGCGCAGCTCCAAGCTATGCACGAAGAATTTCGAGTGGAAGAAGTCAGCTGATAAGCAATCAGCAGAGAGGCCAGCACAGTCACCAGCTCTCAATTATTTTGCCCTCTTTCTGTAGACTCACATTAACCCATGTACATACAAATTCTGTAACCAGGGCTGAATGCTCGTAATTTACATACCAGCATGGAGGCTGGGGGTCACCATCAAGGACCCCTCAAGTCCTTGGTATTAAAAAAACATTGCTGTAAGCTGTCCACTTTCCCCGCTGAGGGAGTAGTCAATTCACTCTGTTTTTCTTCTATTTTTCTTATCTGCCCTCTGTGGACTGTGCTTCTCCTTCACCAGAGGCCCATTTTTCTTCTCCCCCTCCCCCAAAAAAATCTTGTTTATGTGTTTACCACAGCACCCTCTGATGCTCCTCTAAATGATAGCCCTTTCACTGTCAGCACACAGGAGTCAAATTAGAGAACGAGAGAAACCAATGCTGCTGTTCCCTCCGAGCTTCAGTCAGAAAGAAGCTGAAGCCACAATCAACTGAAAATCTGAACTTTTTTTTCCTTCGTTTTGATCAGTGTTGGGTATCGAAAGGGGAGGAGGATGCTACCCTAGCTCCAAGACCGTGTTGTCATTACCTAGGAGAGAACAAAAAAGGAGCATCTGGAATGAGGCCGCTGCTTCAGTGAGCTCCTGCTGCTACGCGTAGACATGCTAAGCTAGTTCATACGACGGAGGCTGTATTCCAGTGTCGGGCACATTTCCCATGTCTCGCCATCAGCTTTAATGCATATAGAGATTATGTGGAAAAGCGTTAATGAACGGCATATCATTTGATGCGTATGCATAATTAATTACTTCACTATTGATGCCATACGGGTAACACATCCAAAACACATCTGGCACAATGTGCGTGTCATGCTTCCTGTCAGTTTAGTCTATTACAGCAGGAAAATCTGCTTCTTTGATTAATTTATAATAAGCCAGAAGACATTAAAGGGAAATTCTGGGTTATTTAGAGCTGCTTTCCTTTTCTGGTTATTTTTCATCTGGATGAGTCATTTTGGTTGGTTCTGATAGCGTTTTACTTAAAGTCACGTCTGGGATCTGGGGACAGGGTGGCAAAAAATTCAAATTAAGTTTTAAATAAGTTCATTTAAGCCAGATAATTTAAACCAATTACTACTTGGAGGAGACAAAAAACAGTTTGAAGCGCACTTGTCGCACTGCTGGCAAGCACAAACGAATCAAGATTTGTAGTCTACATATGGTGCGTGCGTTACTATTTTCCCACATCAATTATGCTCCTAAGTATAATTACGTTATTACTGATAGAAATCACAGGCATTGTGCCAAAGCAATAAAAAATAACATCCAAGTTATAAATAACCAGAAGATAAAAAGGACATAATATAATTCCAAGGCCGTTTCCATGCCACAGATCAAACGGTAAAAGAAAGCAGGGGGATATTGTTGTTGCTTCATCCTTCCTGCTTTTCTGCAGTCCTTGAGTCCCGGTGGTGTCTTGGAGAGGAGAAATTTATCCCAATATGTTGCAACAGATTAAATCAGTTTTATACTGAAGAAGCAGTATAATGGATTTTCTACACAGCTGACAGAGTCCTAGTGAGACAGCGAGGGAAAGCTATTGTGCAATGCACAAACTTTCATCTCGCTTTGAGGACCTTAGATACCTGCAATTACAACCGTGAGTGTATAATGACCTCAACCGCAGCCTTGTTCCTCTGAACATACAGAACACCGGAGCAGCCTTAGACTCCATGGTTGCTTCTATCATCCCGAAGCAGTTGTATTTGTTTACATTATCACCAGACTGCCTGGGGAGTGTGGTTATTTTTATGGTCTGCTTTGTTTGGTTGATTGCTGTTGCGAAAGGGGGAAGCGGGGAGGTTTGCTCTGGGAGTGACTACGAAGGAGTTGTGCGACTACAGAGGTAACGGGGAGGATAGACGGGGAGAGGGAAGCGTGTAGAGGAGGGTTGGGGGCGTCTGTGTGTGTGTGGTGGGTGGATGTTGGGGGGGTCTCAAGCTGCCTTATGGGAACGGTGGTTTGTAATTAATTTTGAATGCATCTCTCTCCCTTCTCAGATTTTGTTTTGTTCCGTTTTGAAGTGTTGCACTTCAGGAAGGCGCTGAAATTCCAGGCTTGAGAGTTGAAGCATCAGGATAAATGGAAATGTTTGCTCACGAAATCCTGGACTGGTTCCAGGATGATCGACTCTGTTGGTTATAAAGCATTTTGACAAAAGCACAAAGAGTCGCTGAATAATCCTGCATAATGGCTGCGTTTACCCAAACTTGAGTCTGTTTAACCGTATCTGCGTGCACGAATCGACTTTTAGAATAGCTAACATGTGCGTATTTGTGTGTTCTCCATGTTACAGATTCTCAGACGAACGACACTGGCACCAGCAGTGGAGGTGAGCCGAGATTATGCGTTTTCAGAGTAGAGACTCCCTAACAGCCTGACAGCCACATCCCTTCCTCAATTTCTTCCCTTTTTTCACAACACAGTACATATTAGCCTTTGATTATATAAAAGATGCATTTAAATTTTAGAGCTGGGAAGCTGCAGACAGCATCAGAAGTCAGTTTTTTAATGAATTCACATATAAAAAAATCATTATGAGATGTTCGCATAATCTTCAGTCCTGATCTGAAGCCGTCTCTCTTAGCTCCACTGTAACTACAAACCGAACTCAGGCTCACAAGCTTGGCGAGGCAGCGCTTGTTTAGGTATATTGATGCTTCTTGGCACAGAAAAGTGGGAAGGGCTGCCTGATTTTCATGGCCTCTTGTAATATTTCCCCGCTCTCCTTTCTTTTACTCCCTTCTAGGAGAGACGAACGATCCTGTCGAGGACTCGGAACAAGCTGATTCAACTCTAACTCAGTCCAAAGGTAAAAGCTTGAAAGAAGCACTCACACCCGCTTACTGGCTCACACTGATGTCACACACATCTCTATAAGTGGATTCTTATTAGTGGCCACAGCTGCTGAATTAAAATTCACTTCTTTTCGAGAATCCTCCGCTGCGCACAGCCAAGTGTTACCCAGCTTCACCCTACTTGTCTCCATTCCCCCCTCCCCGTCTGTCTCCATCTCCTTGTCTCTGTAGGGGCAGGCAGCCGGCAGTACGTGTTCCTTCAGGGCCAAATGCATTTGTAAATCCTCTGTACCCATTTCAGGTCTGCAACTATAACCCTGATATTTTAGTATATGCGCGTCGGCACGTCTTTGGAGATTGAGTATGATGAATTACCTGCACCCTCAACTATTGGACATTTAATAAATCAAGTGTGCAAAGCATATTGTTTTAACATGCAGCCAAAACAGACTGTAGGGGTAATAATAATGCCAATAAATCATATCTGATAAGGATACTACACTGGTGTTATCCTCAGGTCTTCGTTGAGATTTAGGCTAATAAGACAGCATATAATTTTAATGTAGTCATCTATGGAGGGTGCTATTAATTTCTGTGAACACGCTTGTTCTCTGTGTGAGTCCAAAGAAGCGATGAGCCAAAAAAGAAAAAAATGGCTTTCGGATTTGGGCGTCGTATAGTTTCCAGGTAGAAAAAATTCATTTAAGCAACTGCTACGAACAGATTGTTGGGGTTGAATAAATAGGACAGGGAAGCAGCATATGAAATAACTTGGCAGAGGTAGGCGGGTTGGTGTAGAAAGGAGAGAGCTTAAACAATGCCAGACAAAGCAGCCAGGAAAAGGGGAAAAAAGCCTGTTGCTGGACAACCGAGTGCATCAGGGTGGGACTGTGTGCGAGGGAGATGGTTAGTTCATAGTGTGCCGTTAAAATTAGCCAGAGTACAACATCAAAACTTACTGTATGACATTTTTAGAGCAAAGTTGATGTGTTGTTTTATCTTCAAACACAAAAATCACGTCATTTGCGGTGAAATGGGAACAGAGGAAACGGATCTGCCTCGATGTCTCTGTCTGCCGCACACAATTTTTCGAGCATCACTGAGCTGGATTTTGACGAAGCTTTGAGTTGTTATAAAGTACGTGTCATCCCTGTTTACTGGCATTTACAGATTAGCGCTTTTGTTTCATTTGACTTGTATTTATGTACTCCTTTACAGTCTAATGCAATCCACAGCCAGAAATCTTGAACTCTTTTCACAATAAAGACAACATTTGACGACCTCCCCTTTACCCTTAATGATGATCAGTATATATCAATAAAGACGTGGTTTGATGACCAACAGTTTTTGGGTTTTTCCACTAACCTCTGATGATGCTGATGCTGATTCTGATTACGCCAAAAAAAAAAAAAAAACGTTCAGTTTAGAAAAGAGCTTCAAGGGTTGCTCCTAGTACGCCTTCAAGACAGAGTGTTGAGGAAATGTCTTGTCATTTGTTTCCATCCAGGCACTGAGAAGAAAGACTGACCAGCTGAAGGGAAGACAATCAGCCTCATCTGACAGCCAGCAAACTGTGCGAAGGCCACACTGGTGTCAGCCTGGCCCATGTCAGTATGGGCTCTGACACTGGCCCAGGAAAACCAGTTACTCACAAGATGCTCACATTCCCAACTTTACTTACCCTCCCCTCTCTTGGTTAAACTATTCATCCCTGAAATATGTATGTACTATATGTATATGTATGTACAAAACCTTACTTATAGGACTTGAACATATCAACCAGAAAAGATGAGCCATACCTCACTGTGTGTTAGAGTCATACATCATTCTGCCCGAAGGGTGCAATGAGATAAACCAGGTTCAAGTCTTGCTATTTGATAAACCCACTGTGAGAGCATGGCGAAGCTGTCATTGGACAACAGCCACAGCTCCTACATGTTGACACTCCCGGCTGGGTGATGCTAAACATCAACCATCCTTTTTAGTTTTTACTGACGCCACCAGTACAGTCACGATGGCACTCGGTAGTGGGACGACAGCCTGCATTTGTAATCTGCTTTGGAGTGCGACACACTGACACCTGCCACGTCTCCTCACACACCGCCGCAGCTTCGATTTCCATTCTTTAGGCAGATCGGCCAATGCCCCGATTCGCGTTGCGGTCTGTGAGGCGACGTGCCGCTTGCCAGGCCTTTCATCTGAACATCACTAATCAAGTCTCATCTCCGCTGCTGCCGTGACTGCAGCTTTACTCATTTTAACCAGGAAACTGTTCATTAACGCCCGTGCACATAAACGAGGATGTGAGTGTCTTTTCAACAAATCGATTTGAGTCTTCTTTTTAATTTCCCCTCCCTCCCCTTTCCTTTTTCTTTGCCATTTCCAGTGCATGCCAGGAAATTGCTTTGAACTTCACCTACATAAACAAGAATTGCAGTCTTCTTCGCTTTCGCTTGTCTTCTTACCAGATTGTCTATAATTGTATCGAATGAATCTGCCTTATTTCATATCAAATTACAAAAAAACCATCACAATCACAGACCTGAGGAGGAGATGTATGAGTTCTTGGTTGTGTATTGCTTGCAGATGATTTGTATTTTTAAGTACATGTAATGGCTAACACCTGTTTTTTTCTTTCTTTCTTTAATTTTTAAAAAAAGGGGTTTTGGTTTGTTTCAAATGTTGGTATGAGTCATTAATTATTTTCAGTGGTGCCATACTAAAGATCAGAGAAATTACAGTTCTTAGAAATGATGCCTTCATACTTTGATGTTTGCTTTGCTAAATTATAACACAAAAAACAACTAATAAAATTTAAGGTGGAAGCAATGGGTCAGCTTTTAATGTACCTTGTTTTGTGTCTTGATTCGTTGCCATCGTCATGACAGCAGCGTATGTTTTATTTTATTCTAATAGCGACCAGCACAGTCGGTTTCCTCTCAGCTGTGTGTGAAATTCAACAACTGTAACAGAGCAATCAGTCGTGTGTCTCTGGGCAGTCAGAAACAATTAGTCTGTCCTTTGATCTCCTGCATGCTCACTCCCTGGCCCTCAGGCTCTCCCTTGTATCAAACGAGACAAGATATCTGGCAGAACCTCTAACCCCAGAGCCCTCCCACCCTCTGAGAAACGCCTGAGATCTCACAAAAAGCTTGTTACCACAGTCTCAGTCTCAACTTATCAAAGAAGCTCTTATCTGCAACAAAACCAGCACGTATATAAACAATTAGTCGCTGTGGCCACAATTCAAAACCTGAAAGTGGCTACACAGCACCTTATACTTAAACTCACCTTTATTTGAATCTCTGCTGCACACTTAACGCAAAATCACGTGACTGCCTGACACATACAATGCTGCAATGAGAAAAAAATACATGAACACAATAAAACACAGACTTCAACTACAGTACAGGAATGTGCAGACATTTGATGGTCTTCAGATGGTATTGCATGGTAGCTCAAAATCTGATGGTACTTGTCATAGTTCCATCATGTTGACACAGTCTCCAACACGACTGGTTGAAATGCAGCCTCAAACAAAGCGTCCACTGTGTGTAGACACTCACTGCTGTATCTCTCTGCTGACCTCCTTCATACTTTTTGACAATGAACTGAACCAAAACGTATACATTTGGATTTTTCACTCCATAACACCTGTTGCCACTGATTTTCAGTCCAGTTATTGTGTTACTTAGCATACCTCAGCCTTTTCTCCCTGCTTCCCTTCCTTATGAATGGCTTCTCGACAGCCACCCTCCCACTGAGGCCGTTTCTGATGAAGCTTCAGTAAACAGCAAATGGATCAGATGAAGTGCCAGATGCATCTATCTGATCCTGTGTCACGTCTTTGGTGGATTTCTCCTGATTTCTTAAGGATGCGATTTTTGGATGCTGTTCATCAGCTATAGATACATTTTTAAAGGCTGTTGCTTCTTTTGTCCTCCACTTGTCCAGTTTCCTTATTTTTTATTTAGTATGCTTAGATCTGCCAGGTTTTCAGCTAATAGCTCCTTGGAAATCACCTTGCGTTACAAAAATACTATGTTATGCTTGTCAAACTGTGTTATGTTTGGCATTTTTCATAGATTCAACTAAGAAATGAGAACTAATTCATTTTCTTGACAGGCTGGTGTTAAAGTGCCTAAAGATACAATTGCAAATTGGTTCTTTGCTAAGTTGTCTATTATATGTGGACACAGCACAGGTTCAGCACTTGAGTTAGGAGCCTTTTTATTCTTGAATGATTCATTTGTTAGTGTTAAGTGGATTTAAAATAAAAAATAAAAACAATTCCTCGGAAAATCGTCTGGTACAAGGACTGGAATGGAAGTGAGTGGCAAAAGCAGCCAAAAGAAAGCCTGGAGAACTATCTCTCAATACCACTTTAAACATTACAAGCAGGTCTGGCTACTTGGAAGAAGAATACAAAGCAATGAGGGGTGGCTGAAGACTTTTGCACAGTACTTTTTGTCCAATTTGAATCAAATTTGCTGACTTAATGGCACCCCACATATTAAAAGTTAATGTGTCACATCACCCACTGGTGTGTGTGGACCTGCATGTTGAAGCTTTTTGGACCCAGAAGTGAGCACATTTAGAAGAGAAGAGGAAACTCAAAGTACTTACCTTACACTCGGTCAGGAAAGTGCACAGCACAGACATAGGTGCCTGCTAATCCGCGCTAATTAACACACTAATAAATCAGTCAACAAAATTAGAGCATAGACAAGCTATACCAAATAGTGACACAGTAAGCAATATTTTTGTTCACATTCTTTAGAAAAACACCACACTACAAACAGTCGATACAGTTCATTAACTTGAATTAGCTGAGGTGAAGTCTCAAGTCAACGCATAATTGCCAAATAAAACGGTCACGCCACTTACTAATGCAGAACCTTTTGCCTTAATGAAATCTAAAGGAGTGAATCATGAAAAATCTTACTCCACCTCGTTAGACACCCGTCTGATTCACCAACGCCAGGTTTCCATATAAATTCACAAGCAAGAGTACCAGTATGGCAGCTTTGTGTGGTTCAGTGTAAATAAGCAAAGGTGTTGTCTGAATACCATTAAGGCAGTGTTATAGATACATAAAAGGAGAAAATACCCAGCCACACTCAAAACCTCTAAAAACTGAACAAACCACTGTTTTGTTTTGATTACTCTTGGTACTCAGAAAGGGGGACATCTACTGTTACTACTGTGACAACAAGCATGTGAGGTATAATTACAACTACTTTGCTAGGCGGCCACCAACTTCCCAAAAGGAAACAAATTCTTGCATGTTTCATTACCCAACAGAAATGGGCATTCATCAAGAGCTGTTGGCTTTGCTGATTTACGCTGTAATCCAAGCACGAAACAGAATGATAATTAGACAAGAAACAAAATTTGGAGGAGACAACACAGGCTGCTGCTGCAAAGAGCTTTAGGTGGGGAAACTTTATGAGTGCAAAGCGAAAAACTGTACTTTATAAACATAGCTGCTCTCCTGATTGCAGTATTTGCCATTAGCTCAACCCTGGTTGCAGGTTATGTATACATATCATTTCTGTACATGTGACCTCAATGTTCTTTAGTTCAGAGAACACCGAGCTCAGATGAGAATGTGACTCCAGAGAGAGGTAAGGTAAGACGACTGTGTGCTGCAGACGCCTACTGCACTAAACGTCCACCATGGCTGGCCCGGATGGCTGTCAACAGGTTTTGTTGTGTCATAATTGTGCAACAGCCACTCAAAATGATGGATAAGTGTGCAGATGAGTGTTGTTAGACCACTGGGTTGCATACTCTTGTATTAGTGTAATCACTACATTACAAGTGCATGCTGGCATGGTTGGGCAGTTGAGATCCCAACTTCTTGAAATACAACACATGTTTTTAGAAAGCTGAGCTAAGTTTCACTAACTAGCTAACACAGCATTTTATATAAAGAACATCATTAAGTCAAACATGGTAGTGGTAGTATGACGATGTGGGACTGCTTCGCTGCTTCACGGCAAAACCTGTAAAAGACGCACCAGCCCACCATGTCCATTTCACATGTATGCAGAAGAAGACATACAGTAGCAGCAAAGGGAGATAATATATTTAAAGCCACTACAACTTTTGGATGTGTACACTTCCCATTTTGGAGCGGCACATTGTGAGATGGACATCCTCAGTTCACGCCCAGGAGCTTAGGATCACCTGGGTTATGCAGCAGCACAGTGATCCAGAATACACCAACAAATCCACCTCTGAAAGGTTAACAAAACAAAACAAAAAAGATTTTGAGTGGCCTAGTCAATGTCCGGACTTAAATCTGATTAAGGTTGTTTGGTATGGCCTTAAAAAGTTTGTTCATACTTGAAAGCCCTCTAATGTGTGTTGTGGAAGTTTTCCATTTAAATAAAGCCTGCAGATGAGCGGTGAGCGGTAGCTAACATTCTTTAATCCAAACACACAAAGAACAGACAACCAAGCTTGATGGAGAGCCTACATGACCACGGGGCAGGGTCAGCAGAGTCTCTCTCTGAGCCTAGCATGGCTCTCAGTTAAATACCTTCTCCAGGAACAAAAGGCAGTACACAGTAAGGTTCACACTCCCTTGCTACTTCCCAGAGTCCTCGAAGAGACAAAAGACTGGTCCTCTGGAGTTCCTGTTTCCCCCAACATCCTTACTACATCCCCTACCATTTGTCTTAAGTATGAGTATCAGACATGTTAATACAATAAAATAATGTGATTAATACCCAAGTAAAAGAAATTCTATACATGTGGTTGGATTAAAACATTTCTGCTAAGAAGAGTGGGTCAAAATTTATCCACAGCTACTGTATCTGATAGGCTCATTGCCAGTTATTGCAAACACTTGATTGCAGTTCTTGCTGCCAAGGGGGGCATAACCAGTAGTATGGACGTTTTTCCCTTAATAGGTTCAAGGTTCAAGGTTCTTTATTTGTCACATGCATAGTTAATAAATGATAATAAATAAATGAAAACATCATTTAAAAAATGTATTTTGTATTTATTCAGGTCATCTTTCTCTAATATTAAAATTTGTTTGATGATCTGAAAACATGTAGGTGTGACAAACATGGACAACGTAAACTATAAGACTAGGAGGACACCGTCAGACTGCTAATCAACATACAAACAAAAAGTTTGTCCTAACAGTGGGAAAAAACTCCAAAACACACATATTGTGCTGTTTCCACCAGAGAAGCGTCTATCAAATATGGAAACATGATGTTTTAAATATTGTGTTGTGATCATTTATATTTGATAACTCAATCAAAAGCAAGCTTTAAGAAACATGTTTCCCATCTGCTGGGAAAGGCAAATTTAAAACCAGAAAGTTTCACATGGTGTTAGCAGCCACCGTGTTTGTATTCCTTAACTTGTCGCATGCCAAGCAGATGTCAGCAGTGATTGTCCCCGGAATGGAGACTGTTTAAATTTTAATGTCTTCATTTAAATGTTGCATGTCGGAGCAGAGGGTTCCCTGAACCTGAGCAGTAGGTAGTGTCGGGGGAAACGGCTTCAGCACAGACTCGCTGCTGCGCGCTCGCTCCTTTGCATACAAAATATGTCAACGCTAAAATAACAAACTAGTTAGAAAAAAACCCCCACTTCTGTCCTACTTTATAACAAACAGTGATGGATTTTCTTGCTTACATACGATTTTTGATGTTAAGCAGCTCTGCAACAACAGGTAAAGCTACTACACCTGCTTCACACTCCAATAAATCATGAACACACACGATAGGGTGGTGTGTGTGTGTTAACAGTTGTGCTGATTGACATGTGTAGGAGTTAGCGTCTCGTTAAGCTGCTGTGGGCTGATGTGATTCGCTCCATTCATTCCATTTTACAAATGAAAGCTCTGAGGACCTCTTCTTATATAACCATGAATTACCATGTTCTCTCGCCTTCTTTAAGCTCTCTCCACTTCTCTTATAACTCCACCCACCTTCTCCCAACTCTCTCGCTACACTACAGCAACCCAGTGCCACAATAGCTGTTAACACACCGCAAACAAATTGGAGAGAAAAAAAAAGTGTTAAAAAACAGTTTTAAAGCTTTAAATCCCAGCGCTAGATAAGCTGTTTTTATCTGAAGTGCAGAGTTTGTCCTTCATGAAAATTCATCGTCCTCACAAGAGGCAAAGGCAACACTATAGGTGAACTAAGCCGAGATAAACACTCTAATTGGGATGAAAATTGACGCCGTTCATTATGGATGCCTGTCTTCAAAGGCGGCGAGAGCCACTGAAATGTTGAAAGGAAATTGACTTGCAGTGTTGCTAGTTTGCTTTGAACATGTGAGAATATGTCGATTAAACTCCACCAGCACAAGACGGTTATGCAGATTCCGTTTGCTGTCGAACCAAAAAAAAAAAAAGCATGTTTGTCTCGTGGTGATGGCCCCTCGTGACGAAAAGAACAAAACAGAAAGAGGAATAATGATTTCAATCTCTTTATCTGGCTTTCTGTTGGTGCTCTAATTATCAACTTGATAATATGCTTCTTCAGGTGATGCAACAAATTCTCAACGATACTTAAGTTATAGTAGAGAGAAGACTGAGCAGCTGTCCCTTGACCACAAAGACGTGTCTCATTGATTAAAGTATAGAGGTGGGTGGATAATCCTAATATCGATATCAACGCTGATATTGGTGTCGATCGATACTAGCATGGTAGCGATTTAGTGGTCATTAAAACTGATGATGATGACTCACTACCGAAATTTGCAGAAATCACAACGCACAATTTAACCACCTCTAAGCATGATGACAATGCGCGAAGACAGCTGTTCATCCGACCTGCTGCACACTCCAGATGTCCGGCTGGGAACCAAAGAAAGCGCACAGTCAGGTCTGAAGTTGTTGGTATGAGCGCCACTCGTGTTTTAGCCAAAGGTTGTTTTCTGTTCCACGTTAATCGCATGGGAAGCGACACCCATTAGTATTCAATTAAATTTCAGCAAGAAGCAGCACGACTGGCGGGTGCAGTCCTGAGAGACTTGCAGCTCGTGAGCACACATCGAGAACACGCCCACCTCCGAGTTGAAGAATATTAAAATTTTGAGGTGGCAGCAGGGGATTTATCTTGTTTAAGCAATAAAAAATTTATACTCTCCTTCAAAGTGACAAGATGGAGGGGAAAAAATAATTTAGGCAGTGGCGAACAACCCCGGGTACAACTCCAATGTGCAAATTAAAATTTTTGAAAAGTGTCTGAAGTGGCCTTCAAAAAACACGAGTGCTCCGAGGGGGGGAAGCAGTTGCATGTGGAACGAGATCATTGAATCCATCGTGAATGCTTTTCGCAGGAGGGTTGCCTTGTCCATTCAGCTCCACAGAAAAGCGTTGGAGGCTGCTGGTGATGGTCACGGTGCTTCAACCTGCAGCTCCAACCTTCAAATGGTAGTAACACATATCTCATGCATTTGTTTTTCTCAATACTATTCATCTCGCTTTAGCACGCGTTTGATCAGCTCTGTAAATATGGGTCAAATCAATCATCTTTTAAACACAGCAGTTCCTGTTACTATGGTGCTGCTAATTGTTGAAGAGGAGCTGGACGGCTTGGCTTGGAAGCTGTCACTATTTAAAAAGAAGAGAAGCATATGTTGCGTTTATGTAAACTTGGAAAGTAATCAGGTTAAATAATTTTTCTTTTGATCGGTTTGTGAAAAGTTTAAATCATCGCTCGGAAACTGAATTTTCTCTTGGAGTATTTCTGTTGTGTTTGGGCTTTTAAAATGATTATATTTGTAATATTAGATGTAAATGCGTCCAGAGAGGCGAGCATAAACCTAGTCCCTAGGAGACTGCTGCATGAGCTGGCATCTTCTGAAAAAAAGTTGCCTTGGGAAAAAGGATAAAAGCTAGGCTATTGTCTACCATAGGGATTGTGGAAAACCCATGTAGCCCACCCCTGTGGATTCCGGTGAGGTTACACATAGTTATATAGATGTGCACAGCTTTTTGTGGTCAGAAATGGCTGCCACCACGGTACTCATGCTAATAACCAGTGTAGGTTTGTGTACTTGCTCATAGTTTCTATTAAACTTACAGTTAGTGCTAACTCTAACTTACAGGTTAAAGTACCTTAATTGGAATGTGCTTCATAAAAGTGAAATTGTCTGTAAAATTCAGAGTTGAATGGATCCACTTCAGCCCCTCAGCACAAAATACTACAAAGTGTCTGCTCGTCGCTGCAGCTTCTTTGTAAGACTTTCTAACCAAGCACAGAACTGGCAGGCAGTCTGAGGAGAAGGGGGAAAAAAACAGCTACAATCTGGGTTTGGAGTTTTGTTGCTGTTCCTTTTTTTCTTTGTCTTTTTTGCAGAGGGCCAGAGGGAGGCCGCTGATGCACAGGCGTCATCACCTTCTTATCACTTTTTGGCTGCACGATCGTGCAAGAACTCAGGTTGCACAGGTACAACATATACTGCAGAGGGAAAGTGAGAACCAGGACCTTCAACAGGGGTGCCAAACATACGGCTCGGGGGCCAGAATGAGCCCAGCAAAGACTCCAGTTCAGCCCACAGGATGGCATTGGCAAATGTGAAAGAAGGCATAAATTTCAACTTTATAATATATTTTAAAAAGTTTTACAGCTTTTTCATGCTGAAAAAGACCGTGCATAGGAGATAAGATAGATAAGATACTATCAAAGTAATTAAGCAATAGATAAACATGTAAATTAAAGAAAAGTTACAGTTTTTAAAAAAAAAAAAGAGCCACCAGAATAATTTACACATTTTTCTTTAGTTTAAGCCCAAAGAGTCGTGCTGACATACAAACCTTTTATTTACTACAGGAACATTTCTTTATCATGTAGAAACCTAAGAAATATTTTTTGTCATATTTAAACAGGGATTAAAGGTGTAGTCAAACTGTTTTCACTGACAGAAAAGGCAGTTTCATCCCTGACCTACAAGAAAGCCCAACAGTAACATTTCACTGCTGTGAAGCAACGAATCCCCAGGTCAGATCATTGCAACCTCACCTGATTCAAAGTGACTAAGAAGCGAGAGCGGCGGGAAACGTGCATCTGTGAGCGCAGGCTCATGTCCGCATGCTAAGCTGTGCTTGTGTCTCAGTGACAGTGATCTGCAAGCAATTACAACGATGCTTTTACAATAAAAGCATTTAGTTGTAATTGTAACACTTTTTTTAAAGTGTAGAATCTACAAAAAGCTCCAATGTCAGACTTTAAGCATTTAAATTTGTAAACTGTAGCTGTATAAAATGACCTGCGTTACACACGCCATCAAACTTACTGCCTCTAAGCACACACAACACCCACCACTGCAGGTCATTTCACCACCGGAAAACACAGCAGTGAAATTTGGGCACAATAATAAAAAGATTCACTTACTTTTTTTTACTGTATTGCCATTTCCTTTGCTAAACTGTAGAAGTCTTTAGTAACTTTCACATGTCTCATTATCTGCTTTTTGTCACTATAGTGATTTTGTTATGTCACAGCACTCATCGGGCACATTTTAGAGTGAAACTGTACAAGTCTCTCTCTGTTTTCCCTGCTCCTCACTGAGCAGTAAATTAGGGCTGGGCAGAGCATGTCTCTAATGGTTTTCCCATCAACTTTATAATTCACAGGGGTGGTGTTCACACCTGACTTCATTTCACTGCCGTTTTCAAAACATTGCTTGGTTCAGTGTAAAATAAGTAATTTCACTGGGCTGTGAAACGAATGCGTGTGGCACGGCTGTGCAGCAGTTAACTTGTTTTGCTGCTTTATGGCTCGAGCTGTTTACAGGCGAGATCGGAAAAAAGCCGTCAGGACTAATGTACAGCCTTGTGTTTAACTGGACACCCATCAGCAACGTCTGCTGATGAGCGTTAGTTAAATTGGCATCGTTAGCTGCGCGTTGTCGTCATTATCCTATAGGTCAAAGCTTTTATGTTGAGAACCAACCCTCTATTTGGAACACGTGAATAAATGCATGTAGCTTGTTTGAGTGCAGTATGCCCTTTGCGAGGGAGTTACACTGAAACAAGAAATTTAAATGATAATATTTCTTTATGCAGCACTAATAAACTAAGTGCTATTAGGAAAGGAATGACAAAAATGTTGCTTCCCTTTTTACAATTTCAGAAGTAATTATATTCTTTTTCCATGTTGATTTTTTTTAAACCAGAGAATAACACCCTGAAAGCCTAATGAAAGAAAATGAAAAGCAGCAGCTCTAAAAATCCTCAGTAATTACACTGGACATTAATAAATGCATTAGCTTTATTAAGCTCTAACTTTTTGAGCTGTTTGGTTATGCTGATGTTCAAATTCATTATGGCAAAAAAAAAAAAAAACCTGCCACCTGCAACTTGAAGTTACCACGAAGTGTGGGAATGAATCATCAATGCACGGAAAGATGGAGAACTTGCAAGCCAAGCAGAGGGGAGACCGGAGTTTTCACCTTGGCCATCTAATATGAATGGACTCAAGTATACAGAGACTGGAAAGGATACATTAAGAAAACATTAGGCAAGTTGGGGTTCAATTTAAATCTCTACTTTTCATTTGCCAGTTTTTACAAAGTCAGGTGTCATTTACATGTGCAAACACTTAAACAGATAATAACATATACATTTGTGTGATGGGTTAATCTGCATGTCCCTGTCAGGTGGAAACGGTGCCAATCCTGAGACAAACAATACTGTTTCAACAGGATCCAGGTTATTTCTCAAACTTAGATTTCAAGTCTAAAATGTGGGCGTTTCCACTGGTTTTCTTATTTATTAAATATAAAAACAAAAAAACAACTAACTGCCTCTATTTGCCCTCCTGTGCTGAACCACATTATCAGGTTAATAGCTGATCTCACTACCTCTGTGTACCTCTGCCTACTATACTCTGATGTGTGCATGTTTATGTCAGTCAAAGTGTGGCAGAAACCCCACTTCTCATATTCAGTCAGGCAGCAGCAGCTGTAGTGACACAATAGAGCAGTTTGAGGATTGGTAAAAACCTTTATTTATCCAAAAAGTGAAAATCTTCAGATTCAGGAAGTCTTTTGCAAGAGTCTCCTGGGCCGCAAATGGCAGCATTAAACTAACATGTTTTCGTCCCATGGCAGAAGAAACCAGCTAAAAACATCCAGAAACTTGAACCATCAACCCTCCTGCTGTGACATAACTGAGCTCTGACAGAGACACTCAGATCAGTTGCAGATGTTACAGTATTAGAACTATGAGTCCTTCTAACCCAACGCACCACCTTGTTTGTCTGGACACTTATGTCTGCATTTTGGTCTCTCGTTTGCAGACTCAGATCAGTTGACATAAAAGTTGCTGTTTGCTCTAAGAACACTCTACGAGTGAAGCAAACAGCTGGTGCCACATTCAAAATTTAAATCAGGTAAGGTCTGTTTGTTTGGGTTTATTTTTTGTGAGCAAAGTTATGACTGCACCTCCGAATTCAGGCTTTGCTCTTTCATCGGCTTCTGTGTACTTAGAGGCTGAATTTCACCGACTTTAATGTGACACCAAACAGCTCGAGCAGTGATGGTGCATTTACTATCAGTATTATCTGCTATCAGGGCATCACAGTATAAAGCAGTGGTTTCTGATATCTCTGGCCATTAAACTGTGCTGCTCATGCTAACGTTTTCAAATCTAAACCCGAGGAGGAGTCGGAGCTTCCTTCCTGAGAAATGAACAGAAATGTGCTATAGGCATTTTATCTGAATAAATAAAAATACTGCTGCTGTAGTGACTAAATCCATTGTGGTAATTCAACACCGGGCTTTATTAGGAATACTAAATCTGTACTACAGACAACAAGGCCTCAATCAAACCAAGTAACATTATAGCCCACTCTTCATGAAAATGAATCTTGATTATTTTTTGTGTTTATTTGCATGGATCTGTTTTAATAATTCTCCTGAAAACCCCGAAACAAACAGTTCTCAGAGGAGTGATTCTGCTGAATTAGTTTGTCTAAAATATATGTAGTCAAACTAGCGCTGCCAGTTTGACTACAAGTGTGTTAATATTACATAGTTTTTTTTTTTGCAAATGGGCAAATTCACAGCACTAATCAACAAAATGAGTCACCATCGTAAGAGCTATTCGAATGCTGGCAGAGTCCTGTGCCTGTGTGATTAACCTAACCACTCCAGGCAGCATGTTGGCCATTGTCAGCACTCTCGGTTGCCAAAAAAGTTGCCACAAACTTGCACTGACAAATGAGTCTAAAATGTAACACCGATTCCAGCCTCTTTTTTTGCGTGCTTTTTCTCCTGTTGTCACAGCTGATTGTTGACAGTGCTGCGAAGAATTGCGCTTACTTAATTATTTTTTCCAACAAATTTGAGATTACATCTCGTTGAGAAGCAGATAAGCTTGATTGCTCGAGCATTTCAGCATCTCGCATCTCGCCTGTCACCGCTGATGGAACCTTCGGGGTTCTCTGGTGCCTCCGAGAACTGTTGCCGTAGCAACAGGCTGTAGTATGCATCCAGAATCAGGTGAATGCAGTTTAGGAAATGAAGAGAGGAAAAGTGAATGGGACGCTCCAGTCATCCTGTCCAATTTTCCGCGGCACCGTTTGCGGAGAAAATGTGCAAAAGGGTCAAGTTATGATAGGCTGATGTAATAATAAACTGCATGTGATGATGAAATAAATAAATGCACGGCTGGAATAGTGCACTACAACCATTTCACACTTCACAGGTGAGTAGCAGTGTGGTTATGACACCTCCAACTGATCGTGGTAACAGTACACTACTGCTGGATTTAACTTTTGACTAGGAGCTGCTTTGCTGTGAAAGGCAAATTAGATATATCAGACCATTAGGTGGTGGAGGTGACATGCTCCTCTCTGAACCCACCACCTGTAAGCCACCTTTCCCTATTACAGGGCCGCCATTGCATTCATTTCTCTCTGTGGAAAGTTAACAGTGAGAAACAGCTATCTGCTGTGGTAAGTATGTGTACGTGGTGTGACCCTTAGGTGCACACTGTATGGGTGTTTATTAATTCACAGATAAGGGTGGAGGCCGCTGTTCCTTCCCACTAGGATTCATTATTTTCTGTTCCCAACTCCTGCTGGTTATGTTAATGTATCATGAATTTCCATAACAAAATAGGCATCAAGGTAGGCAGAAAAATCACTCCAGCACAGCATGCAATTTAAATGTGCCATTTCGCAACGAGTCATTCAGCAGTGAAGTGTGGATGGTTACAGACGCGCTAGCAGTCATCATCCCGAGCTACCGCAGGGGAGGGTGGAGGGTAAAGCACAGCAAGTAAGGACATTTGTCAGTGTCCCCTTTGCTTTTTTAAGCACCGGCGTCTTTTGTCCTCTTTAACGCTTCGCTCTCGTTAAGCTGAATAACTCAAAATATATTCTTCACATTTCATTAAAAGTGAGACTTTTCATTTGTTTACTACGACAGTAATGGGAAAACAATTCAGGGAGCTTAACACTGCTGTTGATTTATTTTGATGATGCATAGCATTAAACTCGATTAATAAATATGATTCATTTAGCATCATTGTCAAATTGTCGAGCCTCCTGGAGAGGTGCTAACAATTCAAGCGAGCTGATTAAAATGACACCAAATGCCTCCTTTCAGGCTTTTCTGTCACAGAACGCCACAGCTTCTCTGCTAGATGCGACTCAAGAAACACCTCAGACTGCAAAATACAGGGAGATTTTCTCATTCGGTGTTAATTGGCTCATTTATTATTTAGAAATGAAAGAACGGGGATTAGAGGAACTTGCCTAACAAAGTTTGGGTCTGTCGGTGCGGAGATGTGACAATGACATTAATGGAGGGAGGCTGGAGTGTCTGCAGACAGTCCATGCAACCCATCTCTCTCTTGTCAGCAGGCTAAACGCCTCCTGCCACAGCTGACAACTTTTGCAATTGATTAAGTCAGTCTTGTTGACAGGACGACACAAGGTCACAATTATGATGAATGCTCTGCTGATTCTTTTAGTATTATGGAAACTCGGGGAAACAGTTGAATGTGCTTTTGTTGAGCGTATGATTATTAGATTGGACAGTCAACATGCGTTGATTCTGCCTGTTCATGCCAGATTTATGAAAATGAAAAAGATTTCAGAGTTTACTTGGATGAATCTTAAACACGTCCCAATGTTGCAAATTTCCACACACATACACGCACAGAGGCTGAAGCAGAAGGAATGAAAATTAAATTTCTGGAGCTGAATCGGTTTATTCATCGTACCATTTCATTGTGCATGTATCAGTTCACCGATCTATTAATGTAGTCTGTCAGATATAAGCTTGGGCCTCTTTCACCTTCAGCATCTGCGCACCTCAATATCTCCCATCACTCCAGCTCTTCACGGCTCAATACTCTCTGCTCTAATATATATGACCGATCCTTTCAGAAGCCAATTCAGAAGCTAACCACCACATTCCGGGACTTCTATCAGGTCCTGATAACGTGAGGTTTGACCATCTGTCAGCGCTGTGACTGCTGGCTATAAACTTCACGCTCTGTCTTTTTATTCATCTGTTTCTCAGAGGAGAGATGCAGCCGGCGCCCGAGAGCCACAGGCGGAATCAGAGACGAGAGAGAAATCAATTACTGCCTTTGCCTCCGCCTAAAACAAGCCGTGTCGGAGACCATCTACAAAAGGAGGACAAAAGGGGCCAGTGGCCCCTCAAACTCTCAAACCTCAGGAGACGGGGCGGAGAGCATCCTGTCACGAGCTCTGACACACAGCCATCACTGCCACCGGTGCAAAATAGGCCCCTGTCACACCTCAAAATGGGATCCAGCCACTTCATGTGCAATCAGGCCTGTATCAGTGATTGATGACCACAAAGAAATAGGAGAGAAAACTGAAACAATTTTGAAAAGTACTCTTTACAAAATAAGAATACTACTAGCTACTACTTTTCTAGAGTTATGAAAAGAATATGCTGCCATTAAAGAAATTAATAGCCGTGTGTCTGCTTGTGTCGTTTGTTTGACCTTTCGTTCTGACATTACCAGTTATATATTTGATAATTTAGTATACAATGGATTTACCTTCAGAATGACTATTTGCCACAGCCAAAGCCTATTTATCTGTCTGACAGCCAGAAAATAGCTCAGTTTTGAGACAGCGGTAATAATATAGTCAAAACATCCAGAGCAGGGTTTGACATTAAATTTGTCAGCATGAAAGCTCTTTTTCATGTGTTAATGTTTCTCTGTTTTGCATAAAATAAGTCCCTGAACTGCATGTAAGGAAGCTGAAATTAACTAAGAGCCATTAGAGAAAGGAAACGTCTTCAAATATCTTTTTTGTCTTGCTGAAAGCAGCTCTCGAATTCAGAATGACCGCAGAATCTGCAATCATAAATGCTAAGTGAATGAATACAAGTCCAGAATGCAGAACTCTTTAAATAAAACAGGAAATCTGTACTGAAAAAGTGAAAGCCTTTATTCCACAGTTACTACTGAGCCCTGATTGCTCCAAACACTGAAACCTAATTCTTCCAGCAACCTTGTCCGGAAGCCAGAGAGTTAAGCAGCGTGATCCTCACTAAAGTCGAGCCACAGAGATATGGACTCGATACCATTCCTTTATTTTCTACACCCACGTGTTCCAAACAGCTGGTAAGGCCAGAGACAAAACGCAGCATCTGGCAGGGGAGACTGTGGACCCCTTGCCACGGCGTGCATGTGTGTCTGTCTGTCTTGGTATGTGCAAACGGAATGGGTGTGTGCACGGCGTCCACAGAGAGGAGATGTGTCACAAATCGCTGCTTCCATCCACGCGCCAGGGACAGCGTGCCCATCAGCTTAGCATGATTACGGGCATGAGAGAGGCTCTGATTGTGGGATGCTGGAGCGTGAAGGCACTGGAGAGGAACAGAGAGGGACGTGGCAGGGCCAGAGAGGAGGGCTGGAAGAATGGAGGGGAAGCCCAGCTGGCGGCTGCTTCTAATTGGGCTGAGCAGGTTTCCATGGCTGACCAGACCCATATGCAGTGCGGATCTAAAGAGAGAGAGGCCCGCAAACAAAGTAGCAGTGCAGGCCAGGCCGTTAGGGTGGTGGAGACGGTGGAGAGGGGGGGGGGGCGTAAAGTGGGCAGGGGGGCGAGAGGCTGGTCACACTCCAGTCGTCACAGCCTCTTTGTGACGGGGGCAGAAAGAGCCAGCTGTCACCCCCTGACAGGAGTGCACACACACACACACACACACACCCTCCTCGATGTGAACTGATAACACAGGCTCAGTGAACACACAAAACAGAACAAAACAGAACACAACAAAAACAACACACTTATGAAACAACTACTTTAATCAAGGCATCCGGCACTTACCGAGGGAGTAAATGAATAGGACGAATAGGACACACACACACACACACACACACACACACACACACACACAAAAACATGAAAGAAAAGGACCTGATGAGAAGAACCAGGGGGTATGAATGTTTCGCATTCTTCCTGCCGGATATTTACTGCATGCCATTGGAAACAATTAGAAGTGATTAAAACGGAGGTGAACTGACAGGGATGGTGTCGATTCCCCTGCCTCCACCAAGCTACTACCCACCATGGCTGGTAGATGAGGGTACTAGTGCATGTCCTGCTGAGGGGAGGGGGGCGAATCGATTCCCTTCACACTCTCAGCAGCATTAATTAATGATCTGTTCTCTGTATTGTACAGTGACTGGCTGTCATGCTATACCTTCTCTCCTAGCTTCGCTCCACTCTTCCTCTCCTGAGTCCTCTTCCTTCCTCGCAGGCTACGTCCTCCTTTCATTTTACAAAGACATAACACAACGCAGATGCACTTAAACACAAACGCTGACACAAACAATAAATGTTCCAATAAGGATTAAAATATTGAAACTGAATATATGTTTGCATGGAACATAAATTCTTGGAGCGTCATTCATAGGCCTTTGTTTTTATTTATTTGTTCCTTTTACAACCAAGCAGATGTCTGGAGGGCAGACCACAATCATGTTTATGAGAAGGGAGAGGGAGAAGAGAAAGGCAGCAAGTCAAGTCTAAAGACCTGCATGGCTCACTGGTGCCCCCTACTGTATTAATAAGGGTACTTGGCACACAGTGCACTACATGCTCAGCTTTAATGGGGACCCAAAAAAGGGGGGAAAAAACAAAAAAGCAAAAACGCATTCTTGATATTTTCTTATAGCCTCAAGTCTGCAGATTGATTTCTCTGTTCACAAACGTGTCAGCACTTTCTGTGTGGATACAAAAAACACACATTCAGAGAATATGCATAACAAAAGTAGGCAGACATGTTTGGTGTTCTATCAACATCCTGCAGCCCTTTGACGCTGGAGTCGGGTGTTTTAAGAATCCAATAAATCTGAAAGTTTTCAACTATGACTCAAGAAGCTTAATTATATGTGAAGCACCTTTATTGCATTTTATTCATACCCACTCCTACTGACGCGAGTGGTTAGGCGAGGAGCTAGAGGAATAAGAAGAAGTGACTGCAGGAGTCTCCAGGGGGCTGAGAGAGACAGTAAACTAAGCCATGAAAAAAAATCAGATCACCTTGAATTTGCATAAACAGTCTTCAAACGGCTGCACGGAGGGTATAAGTGTTAGCCATCCAAGCCTGAATAACTCCCAGTCGTGGATTAGTATTGGGTTCACCCAGGTCATTTAACACTTAAGACAGTCTCCGGGGAGCCTATTCATGTTGGACAAATTGTTTTGCCTTTACTGCAGCTCTGCGATGTACACGGGTGTTCGGAGGAGTAATTTGCCTCCTGTATTGAGGGACACTCTGCACCCTGTTCCTTCCACTGAGACAGCAGCGCCGTATCAAAAAAAATATTAAACGGAGGCACAAGCAACACCAGCACCAATTACACAGAAATAGTAACTGCATGGGTTAAGGACACGGAGAATAACGAATGAATGTGTTGGCTTTCCTTCTTTCGGCTTTAAGACAAGCACACGTCAGATGAAACATGGAACACAGACCTTAATGAACCTAGTGAGGACTTGGAGGTGGACATAGCTTGTCAAGTTAAAGGAGGAATGAGAAGGTTATCAAGAAACTGTGCACGTGTGACCTGCAGAAAATTGCTTTTGTTGGCTAAGAGTCAGTTTAGTTTGGCTTTATGACACTGCAGAGAACAGGAACATACACCCCTTTAGCATCCTGCCAAGTGGGATTTACTGGGTGTAAACATACTTCCTGTTTGGCACAGTGCAATCATTTGAAAACACGAAGGACCTCCAAGATATGCTGAATGGTCAAGCATGTTATTTTGCTCCCTTTTTCTTTGGTCTCATTTGCATCAGGTGAGCCAGCAATACTTCTGCTATCCAGTAGCAATCATTATCCCTGCAGAAAAACATTTGCAACAAAATGCATCCCCAACTGAATACAGTAGGACTGTAAAACAGATTTGTTGCAAACTAATTATGCATTTCCCATGCAATTTATAACACAGCAATGCCTGCAGTAACACTTAACTTCTGGAGTATGATTAATAGCACCACGCTGGAAGCTGGAAGACTGGAAATAGTAGGTGTGGAGAAGGAGCTCACATCGCCAGCATCAGCAGTCTAGACCCACTCCTTCTGTCACCACTCTCACCCCGCTTCCCATAAAAGTAAAATGCAGCAGGTTTGGAAAACAGCCTTGTCCTGTTTGTCAGAGGGCTTGTCGTAAATATCGTGTTTGTCAGGGCCCCACAGCAGAAAGCTTTGGTGATAGCAGTCATCACCACCATGCCACTTCATCTGCTAGTGCCAGCCTCACTTAGTGCGAACGATTGTTTCAGATAGTGCTAATTTGTGGCACTGCAAGGTGATAATCCTTTACTTACAGCCTCAATGATTTTTTTTCTCTTCCAACTCGCAGTGTGTAAATGACAACAACAGCAGAGCTTTGATAAGGTTTTTGATCAATACCATTATGAACGTTTTTTTCCCCTTCAGTGTGTAATTACATAAAAAAAAAAAATCTAATTCACCTGCTCAGCAGCGGAGGACAGTTACGGTTTTAAAAAAAAAAAAGCAATCATAATTTTGTCAAGCTAAATTATAAAGCACTATCAGCATCTCTTGCATTGGTAATGAATTAACTCAATTTCTTTTGGAAATAATTAAGTAGATCACTCATCTCTTTTGCTAATATGTGGCTTTATTATTTGTTTCAATTACCGCCCCGTAGGAGCCATGACACAGATTTATCAGTGTTGTTGCAGTTGGCTGCTTGGTGGCTCATTATTTGATGACCTGTATTTTTCCCCAGCTATACTTTAGTCATGTATATTGTTGGACCATGAAACTGAGCTATACGCCCGATTTAAAATCACGTCATTGAACAACAGTCCTCGCCACTGGCGTACGCGTGACGATAGTATTTATCACATCGTCCAGTGTCTTCCTTAATTCACATTTGTAGCTGAACCAGCTGATGTTAAGATCTTTGCGAGGCCAGGTTTGCACTCGTCAGCCACCAAGGCGGTAAGCTTTATTGCATCTTTGTACCTGGGAGAAAGAAGATGAATACAGTTATTGACCAGAACTACGATCATGCAGTACTGAAGACTGTGTTCCTAAGGGGCAGTACAGCATTTATAGTTTTACACTAGTCTACTCTATTTCCAGCAGGATAAACACAAATCTTTCGTCTTCATTTATTCTGAAATGAACAGCGAGATCCTGTCCCATCTCCACAGACACAAATGAGACTCCCGAGCAGAGACCTCAAGGTCAGGTCACCATGCTCCAGAAAGGCTCCACTGAGCATAGCATTTCAGACTTCACTAATAGAAAAATCCATAACAAACACGAAGAGCAAAAAAGCGCATTCTTTATTCTTGGGTGGTTTACATGAAGCCACCGCAGAATTGCCTGGACACACAAACAGGCTTGTTTCAACTTCGTGCTACTTCAATCAGATGCAGCGCGACACTGAAACAAAAAATCCAGTTAAAAGGACAGGCCTGCCTCTTCTTATGGACATTATGCTAACCCACCAGTGCTCCACTGACTTCAGCCCAGATTGAATCACCATTAAAATGGCAACGACACTGACGTTTGCCCGCTAATGAATCTAGAAGTCGAAATAGAAGTGTCATCTTTCCAAATGAAATATGCTGACATGACACACACATACAGACAGCTGCACCATGTGACCGTCAGCCATTCTTCTCATCATTCACTAATCCCTCAGCTTATTTACAATGAGCTGACTTTTTGACTGGAGACTCATAAACCGCAGGGATGCGCTCGAGCTTTATTGAAGGGCACACGAGTGAAATATCATTTTCCACGCACCAAACACAACTGGAAACTCCTAATAGGAGACACACATTAACAAGTGTCTGTGATCGTTGCAAGCCCATGTAATTTACCCTCTAAAACACTGTCTTTTTCATTGCCTTATATTCATTTATTTTTGTCTTATGTGTGCAAAGCTCTTCAGTTAAGCATTACTCATGAATATCTGAAAATCTCTCTTTTTCCAACTTTTATGAGAGTCTTCAGAAACTCTAAAAGTGCAGCCACTCAGAGCAGCTCCTCTTCTCTGTGACCCGCTGCACAGCACCTCCATCTCCTTTTATTAGAACATGATCAGAAATTTTCCAGGTCTCAAAAGACTTCACTGCCAGCAGCAGAAAAATATGATCTGGGCCGCAGTTTTAATATGTCAGCTTGTACACGGCACATTTAGGGAAAAAAAAAAAAAAAAAAAAAAGAGTTGCACAAAAGGTGGCCATACAAGCAAATCGTTAAGTTGAAGCTAATTAGCAGTGAGAGTAATCTTTTTATTTGTGTATTGAAAACTAAATGAGCTTACTGTATAACAAAAATGGTCCCTGGAGCAATTAAAAACACAGATGAACATCTTAAATAGTCACTTGAGGAATATTTTGGCAATATGTGTTTAATCGGTTCTTCTTGAGCTCGTATATTAACATCTACGGTGTTTGTTTTGTTATGCCATCGCAAGCACTGATAAGCTCTAAAGTCTCTCTCCTGTTACCTGTGCCAGTCATTTTGATCAGCAGGGGCTAAGCTTGGTTATTCATGTGGCCAACAGTTTAACTACACACCATAAAGTTCAACTGTACTGCCGTGATACAGAAATCAAGACTAAATTAAACGTTTTCGCTGCACTGCCAGTTTTCTAGCCTTAAATATTATCAGAGTGAGCAGTGACTGAAATGCTAGCCTTTTACAAGTCAAATTTAAATGTCACATTTCATCGCAAACTTTAAAATTAACTTTGACATCTAATAAATTAAGAATGCATGTTTTATAAGCTCAATGAAAAGCTGATTTTTTTCTTTTTAAAAAAAACCCAAAATTCATGCTTTTGCCTGGAGGTCTGGTTAAATCAAACTTTAAGTGTTTTTCCACTTCTTGTGTATAGACCAGAACTGTCACTGGACTATTAGCCATGGCGGTAAGGAAGCCTCTTATGGAAGTGCCGGGTACAGTCACAATCAACAGATGGCGAGCACTGTCTCTTCCCTCCCCCTGGGGCAACAGTAAAATTGAGCTTGTGAAATCTGTCACAATCCATGGTGGTAAATGTCTCGCAGTTCCTGCAAATGCTAATGAAGCTCATGTGAGGTCCAAAACCGAGCAGGGGTGGGCAGGGAGAAATGGAGCCCAATTTAAAAATGACACTGTGTGACAAACTCATTCTTCTAGAGGGCAGAGAGTTTTCTATGGCCCGCGGACACACAGGCACAAATGAGCGCAGTCGAAAGTTGCCAGTGACATTCAGGTCACCATTGTGTCCGTTTCCTTTGAGATCCACCCCCCTCCCAACATGTTCCATCAAAAGCCTGGATAAAAGCTGCCATTACAGGCAAACACTAGACTTCATTAGATGGCAGGATGGTGACAGAGTTAAGTACATTGCCCTCCTATTGAGTGACATGAATTTAAACAAGCATGGATGCACATACTGGACACAGACCATCACTCAGCTGGATTGAACTTGAAAAACAAAATATCACCCTTCAAAAATGGCACTGAAGGGACTTTTTGTTTTTAAATATACTAAACATATCCAGGTTTCCCACTGCTTCACATGCCCACACTGAGTTAATTATAAAAAGTTCAGTGTTTAAGCTACTTTTTCAAAGTATCAGATCAATGAGAAGTCCTCCAAGGATAAATAACATTAAAAAAAAAAAAAAAAAAAAAGGTGAGCACTGAGGTGCAGATGAATGATTGGGTAAATATGTTAATGTACATTATAAATGGAGCCTCTTTTATTGAAAAAAAAAAAGTTAAACAAGTTTATAGATTTTCACTGAACTAAAGTCTCAAGATTTTTCTCTTAAGGGAACTTAAGCCAAGGATAAGAAACTTTACTTAAGCAGGTTCCATGAATCGCATTTTGTAACTTGTGCCCATTTAATGGATACATGTGATCTCAAAATCCACCCACACCTGCTTCACCTTCCCTTTGATATAAAACCCAGCATAATAAAAAGCTCGAGTCCAGAACAGTCAAAGACTTAAAGTGAAAACATAACTATTTGGAAGACTTGACAGATGATCAGAGTCAGACATTTATTATTTAGCCATTTAATAGTGAGTGTGTGCAGCACAAATTTAAATACTCCTAAGGTATAAGATATATACAGTGGGGCAAAAAAGTATTTAGTCAGCCACCGATTGTGCAAGTTCCCCCACTTAAAATGATGACAGAGGTCAGTAATTTGCACCAGAGGTACACTTCAACTGTGAGAGACAGAATGTGAAAAAAAAAAATCCATGAATCCACATGGTAGGATTTGTAAAGAATTTATTCGTAAATCAGGGTGGAAAATAAGTATTTGGTCAACAACAAAAATACAACTCAGTACTTTGTAACATAACCTTTGTTGGCAATAACAGAGTTCAAACGTTTACTATAGGTCTTTACCAGGTTTGCACACACAGTAGCTGGTATTTTGGCCCATTCCTCCATGCAGATCTTCTCGAGAGCAGTGATGTTTTGGGGCTGTCGCCGAGCAACACGGACTTTCAACTCCCGCCACAGATTTTCTATGGGGTTGAGGTCTGGAGACTGGCTAGGCCACTCCAGGACTTTCAAATGCTTCTTACGGAGCCACTCCTTTGTTGCCCGGGCGGTGTGTTTTGGATCATTGTCATGTTGGAAGACCCAGCCTCGTTTCATCTTCAAAGTTCTCACTGATGGAAGGAGGTTTTGGCTCAAAATCTCACGATACATGGCCCCATTCATTCTGTCCTTAACACGGATCAGTCGTCCTGTCCCCTTGGCAGAAAAACAGCCCCATAGCATGATGTTTCCACCCCCATGCTTCACAGTAGGTATGGTGTTCTTGGGATGCAACTCAGTATTCTTCTTCCTCCAAACACGACGAGTTGAGTTTATACCAAAAAGTTCTACTTTGGTTTCATCTGACCACATGACATTCTCCCAATCCTCTGCTGTATCATCCATGTGCTCTCTGGCAAACTTCAGACGGGCCTGGACATGCACTGGCTTCAGCAGCGGAACACGTCTGGCACTGCGGGATTTGATTCCCTGCCGTTGTAGTGTGTTACTGATGGTGACCTTTGTTACTTTGGTCCCAGCTCTCTGCAGGTCATTCACCAGGTCCCCCCGTGTGGTTCTGGGATCTTTGCTCACCGTTCTCATGATCATTTTGACCCCACGGGATGAGATCTTGCGTGGAGCCCCAGATCGAGGGAGATTATCAGTGGTCTTGTATGTCTTCCATTTTCTGATGATTGCTCCCACAGTTGATTTTTTCACACCAAGCTGCTTGCCTATTGTAGATTCACTCTTCCCAGTCTGGTGCAGGTCTACAATACTTTTCCTGGTGTCCTTCGAAAGCTCTTTGGTCTTGGCCATGGCGGAGTTTGGAGTCTGACTGTTTGAGGCTGTGGACAGGTGTCTTTTATACAGATGATGAGTTCAAACAGGTGCCATTCATACAGGTAACGAGTGGGGGACAGAAAAGCTTCTTACAGAAGACGTTACAGGTCTGTGAGAGCCAGAGATTTTCCTTGTTTGAGGTGACCAAATACTTATTTTCCACCCTAATTTACGAATAAATTCTTTACAAATCCTACCATGTGAATTCATGGATTTTTTTTTTTTTCCACATTCTGTCTCTCACAGTTGAAGTGTACCTCTGGTGCAAATTACTGACCTCTGTCATCATTTTAAGTGGGGGAACTTGCACAATCGGTGGCTGACTAAATACTTTTTTGCCCCACTGTATCTCATAAGGTATGTAACCCATCATTAAATCATCAGCATGATAGCATGAAGGTGTATTAACAACCAAAAGACATCCAGCCCTCACATTACAAACATCATTGTGTCATTACAACTTTTGCACTGAGGTAGCTAGCAGTTAGCCTGAGCAGTTCAGAGTAATATCACCAGCCACAACCAATTTAAGTCAGTCAGTGCCCAGTAAGAAAGTCCCAGACTTACATACCGGAAGGTGTATAGTTAAAGTTAGAAACGCGATAGTGAAACATGGATGTGTTTTTTCTTCTTAGTTTAAGAAAATGCTTAAGTAGCCAAATAAGCAGCTTTAAAAATCACCAGAGTACACGGGTAAAGAAATGTCTGGCCTTCAAGCACCGCATGCTTGCAGTAGTACTCCCACTAGAGCCAAGGAAAGGCAAATCAAATCCTGTACTCGCCTAATTTTATGCATGTCTGCATCACTGGGTAGACATGAATACAGTTTTGATCCTCTGTGTTTAAGGTTATTGTAAATTACCTTTTTAGAAAAGAAAAAAAAAAATAGCACTTTGAAAATTAATAATTGGCACTGTATTTATTTCAAGGTTTTACAGGTTGGTTTGCAATAAAAAAAAAACAACAACTCACCACCAACTTTATCAGTATTCGATGCTGATCTGTTGGCCTGTTTTCCAAAGGCACGCTGTTAATACCAGGTTAAATCTGCAAACCAGCTTCTCCAACAGATTACTGGCTTAACAAGATGTTTTCTTATTCAAGAGTATCCTAATTTGTAAGAGGGAAACAGACTCTCCAGGCAACAGAAACTAAAGGAGATGGGGGTAGTTTGTCAGAGAGAAACAAATTTAATTATAAAACATTATATAAACATCCTCAGGACCAATTTAGCACCATGCAGTAGGGTAAAAACGAGTCTCCAAAATATGTGAAAAACAACTCAATCGAACTACTGGGGCTCCTGTGGGGCTGGAAAGATCAAAATAGCTTTAAAGATTTAGCCCGTTACAGCTAAGCAGTGTCCAAACTGCCTAGGTCACGTTCTCATGATTCTAAAGGAGGAGGTAAACAAATTACACTGTTATGTGCCGTCAATCGTGGTGCGTTTTAAGGCCGGAGAACCCAGTAGGACATCACACTATAATCACTAGACATTCAAAGCCTGTCAGTGGGAAAGTATCAGCTGTCAGAGTGAGTGCTTCCTTTAACCAGGCTGTGCACAACAAGCGCTCCTGTCCATTGATAGACAAACACGCAGCGATAGTAGATTAGCCGTGTTTCGTGATTAACAGAAAAATACGTGATTTAAAAAAAAAAAAAAAAAAGTATCCAGATGCAACTTGCCTCTCAACTGTCAATCCTGAAGAATTACATGAAAACCAAAAGAGGCATCCTGCACAATACAGATGCAAGGTTATTCAGATGTCAGCCAAATGCTGCGAGGAGGAAACCAGCCCACATTAAACATGGAAAAGCACAATAATGAGTACAGTTCCCCAAATTTTAATAATAAGTGTTATGTGATACTGGATGGAGAATTTATTTTAAAGCCATTATCAGATTTTGGCAGAATTTATTAACTAATCTGCAAGAGGAAAGTCTCAATTTGCAGTTTAATGTAAACGAGTCATAACCTGTGACAATATTTGCAATAAATTAGCCTTGATCTAATGTGAAAATGTGTAAATGAAAATCCTCAACACTATTCTTTGTGTGGCATGTAAGAAACAAGCCTCATTTTCAATACATGAGATTATGATCAGTCTGCCTTTTGTGTTTTATTCGCAAGAAAGTTTGATATACACTAGATCGTTTGAATGCTAATTAACTGTCAAGCAAAAAGGGAGAAAATCTTTTACATCCCCGAGCTTTCATTCTGGTCCAATCCGCTTTGCTACAAGGTGTGAGGAGTTTGAGTCGAGCCCAAATCTCCATCATTCATGCTGGAGCAGACAAGGGGATTGATTGCACTATATTGCCCCTGCAATTTTCCTTCTTGGATGGGGTCACTCAGTCAAGAAAAGGAGCACAATCTTTGGCTTTAACCCTTGAAATGTGATTTAAACTCGAGTTCTTTCCCGGAGACACAGCATGAGCAACCCATCTGTAATTTTAGTTCTTCTACAAGGCTTGTCATCAAGTGCACAGTGTTGACTGGCAGAAGTAAAACCATTGACCAATTGTACAGGTAGTACAAATACAACTTGACCTCAGAAACCGATTGCTCAGTTGCAGTGGAGACTCCTACATCCAGTGGGGGCACAGGCACAGGTTTATGCAAAGTAAAGAGACTGGGCCGAAAGTGAAAATGAGTCAAAAAAAGAGCCAAAAAGAGATGATAGGAAGACAAAATGACAGACTTTAAAGGAAGCAATAAAATGCATCAAGCTATTTTTGCTGTCTGCATTTCAACTCTCAACCATCAGAGCTCACCTGCATTTTAAGTGGTAAAAAAAAACAAACTCTGATTTTACTTTAACATATGCAGGGATTTATTGAAAAATATAAAATATTAGAATTTTGAAAATGAATAATAAATACACAAACAATGCAAGTCATCTTAAGAATTTGGTCACATGAGACATTTAAAAGGCTTCAAAAACATTAAAATGTCTATTAAAACAAATGAAACTGCTAAGCACACTTCTTTGATCTTCAGTGCTAGACCTTCAAACTATTTTTTAAAGACATCAATGCAAGAACAAGGAAATTCGAGCGTTTTAAAGATAAAATCTTCCAAGTGCCAAAGTCATGCAACATTAATATCACAAAATGTAAAAAAAAAGCAAACTTCAAACTTCACATTTTCATTGTAATTTCATAGTGAAAAAAAAAAAAAAGATTCTTTGCACTGTGTGCTTGGGATGCACTTTTGCTCCCTGTGAGTGAGTTTTCAAGCTGGGCTGTTCATTACTGGCCGTTCAGTCCTTGATCAGACATTTGACAAGTGATTAATCAGGCGGGTGGCCTCAGCGGAGCAACTGAAAGTTAATTTCCACACTTCTGCATGCGGAGATGAATTTAAAGCATGTGCACTCGGGGTAGCTGCCTTAGTCACGCTTTCAGGGTGACCCCTGCCCTGTGCTTTTGCAAAGATTACATCCAGCCTGACAGGCCGGTTCTCGTTTTCGTCGTGCACCAGTATGCAGCGAACATCCGAGCACCACCGAAGAGTTAAACCGTGGAAGTGGGGACGGCAGGGAGCTGTGGTGACAGAGTGTGAAAGTGAGTGACAGACAGCATCCTCTCGTACCAGACCGAGGTGTGTATCTGTAAGTAAAAACTGAGCCACGTGCTTACTGTGGGTACTAGGACTGATATGCACTGCTACACTTGTGTAAAGTTTCAGCTGCACCTCTCCCAGAGTGGTTTCGTGATTCATGTTACAATGAAGAAGGTATATCAGATCGGCAAGACTCTTCTGAAATTGACAGCAAACCCTTAAACCAGCATCCAGCAGCAGCTCAGGTACACTGACCCACCAGCCTAAAGACATCTCTGCTAAGTTTCCATGCAGCAGTGGGTGCTGAGGTACCCTGCAGTCCCCAGGGCAGATGATATTAAGTATGGCCCTACACAGCAACTGAGTATGCTTTTGACTGTAGGTATAGACAGCAAGGACGCTTTCTTCTGTAGCACTTATCAAACGCAGACTTTGGCCTGCTAGGCCTATCTGAATGTCCTTCAACTGACACAAAGGGAGGTGATGGAACAAAACTAAGAGACCAGATTCAGAGGTTAGTGTGTAAAGCGCAGATTCCATCAGGATCAAGAGGGCAGACTGCGGCTCTGGTTGGTTGCATTTAGCTACGTTCAGCCAGTAGAGAGTAAGAATCTTCTGAGTTGGGAGGCCTGAAGTGGAGATGACAGACTGTAGATGGTCCATCATGCTTTGGGGTGGCAGATTTTGCAGGTTTGCAAGGGAATCAGGAAATTTTATCAACGTTTGAATGAAAATTTGAACTGTTTTTGAGTTTTTAAGTTCACAGGTAACCTCTTTCACACTGCTGTGCTTCAGTTGCAACCGCTTTGTAATAAGTTCATCTCCTTGTTTCACATTACCATCAACCATGTTTCGTGTTGACTCCATATCCCACATACTTTCATTCCTTTTCAAGATATCCCCAGAGACAAGCTGTACATCATTTGGCAATTCATCAGCCTTACTCAGGGTTTGTGTTGGTGTCGGGACAGGGAGTTGTGCGTTTTCAGGATTAATGCAGCCTTGAATCATCTGAGCAGCCTCCTCAGACTGAAGGAGTTGAATTATATCCATCTGGACGTGCTGTATGAGAGGCAGCTCTTTCACCATGGAAAAAATGTGACTGTCCTTTAACAGAGAGAAGATAAAGCTGCTTCTAAATGTGGAGAAGACATGGCTGTCCCTTAAAATAGACAGAACACTGCTTTCTCTTACCAGAGAGATAAAATTGTTTGACCAGCGAGCCCCAACAGGTTGAAATCTGAATTCTGTGACTTGCTGCAATACAGTGGAAGAGCTCCAAAGCAGACGTCCTGCATCCTGGACAATCCAAGAAACTCCGCTGAACAAAGAGCTCAGCTTCAAATTCTGAACTGCAGCTGCTGCAGCCTTTGTCGCACACACTCCAGGGATCTTCTCTAAATTTTCAGATTCATCCATCTCTCCACAGCTACACTCCTTCGTGATGGTGGTTTCTTTGGGTGGACAAAAGCCTGTGTGACTGTCAAGAGGCTTTGTGTCAAGCTGAGAATGAGTGTTGCTCTGTGGGAGGATAGACATTGAGCTGGTTCCTCTGCTGCTCTGCAGGTGGGACATGCCACTTAATGAGCTCCCACCAGAGCGAGGTCTCCCCTTGTAGCAGTCAGTGCCATCATCTTGGATCTCATTAGCATTCCCCTCTGGCTTTGTGCCACATCCATCACCCAGGCCCAGGACACTTGTCTGCTGGAGGTTGGCATCCCCTGACCAGCCCTCTTCTCCCTTACAGCTTGCAACTCCAGTCCCACTTTGAGCTTTCCTCTCAGACCTGAGCCCAGGCCCTGATTTATGACACAAGTCCCTCTCCCGCTCCTGGCCATCCCTGGCGCTTACTCCATTCTGCAGGTTCTCTCCATCCGATTCAAAACTACCGTGTGAGATGAAACGTCTTCTAGGTAGCCCAGTGTCCTAGTTTACATTGAGTATGTGGAAAACAAAAGGACATTTTTAAAAATGACTTTCAATAAACTCTCCTTAAAACGTGTATTCATTTATATCTGAATCGAGACATTCATAGGAAAACAAACTGAAGAACACCGCATTAAGAAGCAAATATAGAACAAGTGTACTCTCATTGCAAAATGCTTTCACGAAATGAGTGTCATTTTCTTTGAAACCTCTAAAGGAAAGTTTAATAGGCATTAAATATGTGCATAATAAAAAAGCAAGAGAAAGTACTTCATGGCTCATAAAAATCTATATTAAGCCTGGCTGGAGAGGGGGTGGGTATTGACATTTGCTCTGACACTAAAAAGGGACTAGAACTTCAGTTGTACAGCGACGATGTAGCACTGCATTAAACAAAAACTGCAAATCCAAGTCTCACTATGTTTTAGCTTTAATACATTTCCTTAAACAAACAACAAAACAACTAAGTCATATCTAATTCCATGCAGAAATCAGCAGCGGCTTTATGACTAAATCCCTCCATTATCTTAAGTTTGATTTTTTTTTTTGGCAACTGCACAAAAAATAAATAAATATAAAAATATGCATACATACTGTAGTCGCGAACGTTTTTGCTGGGGTAGGGGCAAGACAGACGCTTGAGGCTTTGGACATTACTTCTGCATTTTTAGCCGGATGGATGTGTTGGCTGAAGAGACAGCAAGCATAAACAATATTCAAAAACTGTGTCAATGGGAGGATGTGGGAGCACAATACAGCTGCAGTTATATGCTTATATGTGTTGCTAGGGTCTTTGTTTTCAAGAAGCAATTTAATTATTTGCTGTAGTGTCACACTGGAGACATCAGCTTGCATAGAAAAGACAAGGCTGCAATACCCTCCCGACCCTATCCTCACAAAACCCATCCATTAGATTTGAAAAGCAAACAGCCCAAATGGCTGGATGAGATTAGAGCCACTCGACTAGCTGTGAAATTAAATAGAATCTGTGCATGTTGATTTGAGGATTTACATACAATACTCAGCACTCCAGAGGGAGGAGCAGAAACCAAATATACAGCTGAGAAAGACTTCTGACAGTAAACACTGGCTTTGGCTGAGATTTGTATATAAGCAGCAGGTTGATGAAGGGTGCAAGCGGGAGCAGTAAAGCATTGACAGCATCAACAAGAGGGACACAGTGCAGGTCCTGCTGATGATTAAAGGATTTTTGCAGATCCTGAGGATCAGTAGAGAGGATGTCCTGTACTCTGCGATGTTTGCTCACCAAAGGAAAGGAAAAAAAAAAAAAAAAAAAAAAAAAAAAGAAAACAGGTACTGGGATTCCCAAGCTGACCACATTTTCGCAATCAGTGTTTCCTGCTGTTCACAAATTGTAGCTCACATGCAGAGGCTCAGAGTTCTGTGACATGGCTTCATAAAATCGGTACACAGAAACTGATTCATTAACACCACCACAAAGTACAGTTTGCCTCCCTGTTGCTTCCCTCTGTTCCTCCATGGCCTCCTAATCCTTGTGTTGATTGCGTTCCCCACTGTTTTCCTGGACCTGCTGCTATCCAACCCACAGGCTAAGCTCTGTTTCCACCCACGTAGTCATACAAACACCACCACAGATTTTATGAATTGTGATATACAAAGTCCTAGGTCAGTTGACGTGCACCCTGCATCAGATCTCATAGTATAATCTAGGTAAAAATACATTGTGCGGCCATTTTTAAAAGATGTTCATTGTTGACTTAATGTCTTAATGTGAACAGAAGAACAAAAAAATAAAAAGACTGACATTCAGAGCTAGACAAGTGTTAAGTTACACAGGAGCTCCCAAAGTGAGGAACTTTAACCAGTGAAATTATACCATTTCAGGTGATGTAAGCTCGTAATAGCAGCTTGTCAGTGGTCAAAAATGGAAGAGAGAAAAACGCTGGCACTTGGCCTTCTGACCAGATATGGAGGATACTGAGAGGGTTGTCAGATAAGGGACTTTCAGAGCATAGGGGGCCATTAAATGTTGTTTCGGGTCAAACACCAGTTGGCTGGTTCCATCACTGGAAGCGCTCAGTCCAGACTTTCTGGGTTTGAAATGGCTGCATTTCAACTTGGACTTCAAAATTGTGGCTCTGCTACACAGTCCATTTAATAAAGTATGAATCAAACACAGTGGGGCCCCTTTTACAAGGGAAGAAGTGAGTCCTATGGGCATAGATTTATACACAATATGAAAGCATATGACCTGGCCTCTACAGGCAACATGGCCCTTTTCCTGCCTCTCCTAGGAATATCCATCTTATGTCTACATACTAAAAGCTCAAGTCATGACATTTACAGTGCATTTGGAAAGTTCTCAGACGCTTTGAATTTTTCTACATTTGGCCTCATCTTCAAATGGATACAGTCCATTTTTCTTCAATAATCCACACACAAAGCTTTGAGCGTTATGCATTCTGACACACCTTTAGTTTGAAAGACTCGTTCTTCTCTCCCGAATCTTTCAAGTTCAGTGTGACTGGATGAGAATCACCAGTTCAGAAGCCTGTACTACAAAGGATTTGGGGTTTAGCAAGGAAAAAAATAAAAAAAATAAAATAAATCACAACCACAGGTTTTCAGTACACTAAGTTACCATTGTGCTAACAGGGGTACAGCGGGGTAACTTATGCTGCAGACCTTATCTGCTTCAGAACAAATTGCTTTTGAGAAGAGAAACAAGAACGATATCACATACGGACCAAGCTCATAACATCACCATTCCTAGTGAAACAGCTTAGCCTGCTTACTGTTATAAATTCTATTTTTGTTTTTCCCTTCTTTAATTGCTCTTGATACTTAATACTGCCACAACTGCAGATGAAAGAATAAGGCTAAAATGGTTTTACACCCAGTCATTTAACAGAATAAGCAACCATAATTACTCCCTTCACCTCAGGTCTTAATGACATCTTAATAAGTCTATTATAGTCAGCATTTATATAGCACTTTCCCAGTCTTAGCTGACCACAATGTTAAAGTGCACACATAATCTTAAAGTGCCTTAATATTCTACAGCTGTACAGACCTACCACTGATAACCATCTTTGTGCGACTACCGTATTATATCCTTCCTTTGTTGTGTGGGCTACTAGACTCCACTGACACTTTGTTTTTCTCGGCTGTATTTTGCAGTTTTGTTAGATTATAAACAGTTGGCCCCATAATAGATGGTGAGTAAGGACTTTGGTTCTCGTGGCATTCGGCTGTATTTTACCTCACAACAGGCTGTTACGTTCCTTTCAGTTAGGACTAAGTTCTCCATCTCTACCATAAAGGACTGATTGGTGAAGTGATGCAATGACAGTTGTCTCCACACAAACTCTGAAACATTCACTGTGACCACCGTCTTCCTGGCTGCTTGTCTAACCAAGCACATTTGTCACTTCTTCCACTGGAGAATAATAAAGACTACAGCTTGTTATAGCCTGTTCTGTGCCTTTACACAAGGTTTAGGTGTATACTTTGACCTTGTATCCCAGTTTGCCCTAAAACTTGAGACCTAAACCATCAAATGTGAGATCTTTCATAAAAACCTTTCATGTCCGATGAATACAATCAGGCACAAATGGACTCTAAATTGTAAAAGCATCTCAAGGACTGCTGGTAGGAGGATGAATCAAAGCCCAAAGGATCTGAATAACCCTGTAAATTAAATATTTTCAGTATTTCTTAAATTATAAAAACACATGAACAGTTTTTGCTTTGACATTGTGCAGACTCGTGTGTAGATTGATTAACAGGGAAAATTAAATTGGACCGTTTTTAAAGACAAATCTGAAATCGGAAAGAGTGTACATGCCTTCCAAATGCACATTTCATATTGTCCTCTAATATCTATTCCAAATCCCTGAAAAGGCTAGTGAAGAGATATTTTGCATTTTTGCTGTTTTTTTAAAAACCCGGGAGTAATTTTAGTCTTCAAACATCTGAACTGGCTACAAAGTAATCTAATTTTGTATCATATTCAATTAGGAATTCGATATCAATGAAAGGACTGAGTTTGAAATGTTATTATGCAGATTTGTCACAACATCTGGAGAGGTGATTTTACCTTATTCTTGGAGGCAAAGCCAGGTGAGGAAAACAAAACGATTTGTGGTGATGCATTAAGCCTCTTCCTGCCCAAATTATTAGCGCTCTCAAAAGTGTGCAATCCCACTGAACAGGCAGGTTGCTTTTGGTGCAACAGAGCACCTCCCCTAGTAGCTGCGAGTCCTTTCACTGATAGCTTTTGTCATTCCCAGACCCCAACAGATCTCCAAAGCCAGCATTTGAATTTAAATGATTTGCTCTTATTTATTGTTCAGGATCATTTCCAAAATGACTCAGTAAAGTGAGATCCATTCTGTCCTTGCTGCGAGGGAGATTCTGCTATGCAAATAAGTAGTAGAAAAAAGATTGAACACATATCTGAATACAAAGCGAAAAAGTCCTTCAATGAACCATTATGCTCAAACAGTGCATATGGGCACTTTGCCAGGTGAGAGGAGGCGATGTTAAATACAATGAATACATCATTTAATATTTTATGATGCGTGTTAATTGACACCCAGAGCAGAACCCAATAACCAAAGTGTATTTTGCAATGTGCCTCATATGCATTGCATGAGTTTTTCCTTCTGTCGACAGTCTCTCTCTGATCTGCTGTGAACACTGACAATCTATCTCCACCACTCACCACGACTGACTTCCTTTCTCCCTTTAGCAACAGACCAAGTTTCTGATGTAGGATAATGAAGACACTATTCCACCAACATAAGCCGTGTAGTAACCCATATACATGTGTATTCACCCTTGCATATCTAAATCAAACATCACCAGACCAGTGGATCGGGAAGCAGGTGTCAGACTGAAAGCAGTATTAATCACATGAGTAGGATGGGGATACTGCGGTGTGAAGGAAATTATGTGTCAGACAGCTCCACATGCTGTAAAACATCAGGGTTAGCAGATCATGAGACCAGGGATGTCTCTCAAAATGCTCAGAGCGTTAGTAGGTGGTGAATAAGATTTTGGACATTAATTCACTGAACACTGACATCAATGAACACTCACAATTTCAAAGCAGTGGCAGGGCATGAAGATTTCACCTTACCAAACGCTGATAAACATCATGGTACGCTATTGTTTAAAAAATAAAAAAAATAAAAAAAGGGGGGGGGGGGGGAGCTGCAGTGCAAGTACCTTATTTTTTTTTGTTGGCATATAGTCAAACCTCAAACCTGGTTAGCTATTCAAAATTAGAAAAGAGGCTGCTATTTTGCATCACTGCTGCTCATTAAAACAGTCTTTACTCTACCAAATTCACAAATCAAATACCAATAAATGCCAAAAATATGATAGAAGACAGAACGGTTTGAAGCAAGTGAACTGTACTTTAAAAATAAATAAATCAAACACCACTTGGATCATTCATTACTGATGATACAGAGAGGAAAGTGGGAAAAAAAAGGCCTAACAAGAGAAGAATCTGCTGCAGATGGAGCAAAACAAGGGAAACTGCATAACTACTAATGAACATTAGTAACCCCCCCCCCACTTTTTTTTTTTTTTTTTTTTTTTTTTTTTTTTTTAACTGCATTGTGGGAATTTTCAGGGGAGCTGAACTTCAAGTGTGTTGCAGTAATTTTGAAAATGGGACACTGGGCAGGTCACTACCTAGTGAACAAGGTGCCATTCTCGGACATGCCCTTGGTTGTAGGAGAGCTGCCTGCTCTGATTTCCATGGGCTCAGCAATAAGCACTACAGAATGGCTTTTTGTATGTTCCCACCTCTCCTCACAGAAATGGTGCCATGATTTATGGCTTTGATTTGGTCTGTGTGCCCAGTGAATGCTGCTCAATAAGCAGGCACGTTGCGGAGATTGAGGTGGAATGAATGCAGTTATGCTGGGCTCACAAAGTGCAGAGAGCCATTACACATGTCTGCATATGTCTTACCATCGATTTTGCACCATCGCCTTGGACAAATTCTCAGTAGAGTTGGACGAGTCGGTCACAGATGGGCTGAACACAGATGGCAATCCACTCTGCAGACAACAGAATGACACAGCACTGAAATCTGACTCGGTATAAGAAACAAGTGACAGCTGCCTATGTTACATTTGCATTTGACCAGAGGTTTAGTTGATGCGTCTTCATTCTTAGCAAATGTTTTTAGAAATGTCTAAACAGGTAATAGAAAAATACTGCATGAATCCATCGCACATGGCTAAAATAAAGTGGTAGTACGCAAAGTATTTCATTCTTCAACACAATTTCCATATTTAGTAAAACCGTATTAATATTCAGACAGAACACTTTAAAAATATATATTTTTACACAACAGATACAGGCTACAGTCTAGATGTGCTAGCACATATTCAGACTAAGCGAAAGTGAAACTCTTGAGACCATCTCATTTAGAATCGATGTTAAAAATGAATGTTAAAGAGTCTCCTTGGAACCACAGCGGGGCCTGGATGCCGCTGCTTTACTTGGCTGTAATAGCGTGCCGCTTTCAATAATGCAAAGAGCAGAGAGCTGTCAAAAGCCAGAAGTACAACTGTGTCTAAAATGGTGTGTGAATCAATTTTACAACATGAAATGCTATAAAGCACAGGGTGCTCAAAGTTGCAGGCTTGACAGTCCATTCACTGACAAAGTTCTTTTTTTTCATCTCGTAACTTTACTGAGCACTGATACTTTAATAAAAGTTCCAATTTCTTAGTGTGATAATTTTAGCAACATTAACATTGTACTACTCATTTCATTAGAAGCGCAAAGCACCAGGGTTGATAATCAATCACGCTTATAAAATTATTCATCCCCCAGTTTATTTGGCTGAAAACACCAAGCTACAAATATAGTTTTCAATATTAAAGAGGCTCAGTGTATGGTGCCTTAAGTGCTCCATGGACAGCCTGAGAAACTCAGCCCTCGTCCACCTTTCCACTACATTAATGTGGACCGCATCTGACATTTCTTTAACTGTCCAAAACCAAAAATGTGACATTTAAAACACAAACGTTGAGAGAGAGAAATTGGTGAAATACGTGTATGCTTTAGTTACATTTTCAACACTTGTGTGTAGCCAAGTGCAACATTATGATCTTCTTGGAGACGAGGTCTGAAAATGTCCACTCAGTGTCATGACATCATGATTTCACTGTGCTATAAAGCTTTGAGTAGTGAGCAGCCAAGCAACATTACAGTCTCTCAGCGTCATCTAATGGTTTCAGAGCTCCTTTTGTTAACATGCTCCCCTAGTGTTTCTCATAGATGCTCACAGAGAATAGTCTTTATTTTACATAGAGAAGGTAAAACACTGTATTCGCATTTTTAAATAACTAACCTGACTTTTCCTTTTTGAGGAGGTTTGAGTAAATCTGCAACAAAGACGTTTTGTCAAATCTTGACTAGATGAACCTTGGAAACCTACTCAGCAGCAGCTGCACCATACAGGATTTTATCAAGAATCTGTAACACACCAGGACTCACTCCACATTCAACTTCTAGCTACAAATGGCCACATGAGTGAAATAACTCAAGCATAGTGATTCATTTTCAGATGTTTTTTCTGTTGATCAGCGTAAAATAAATCCCAACGCCTGCTACCATGTAAAAGACAAAAATGTCAAAAGGACTCAATGCTAATTGTACACTGTTCATTTCACAGCATAGCTCTAAATATATATGGAAAATAAAAAGTAAATGAGAGATTGCTCTGTCATTTCAAAAGACAATTTATTTGTTGCCACAGTGTTGATGGTTGGAGTTGTTTTTAATTTACTGGTATTTATTTTTCATTCAGTTTAAACTAATTTAGCATCAGTATTTGCTGACTGTAGCTATATGCAGTTTATAAATGTTCAGAACAGTGAGGATAAGAACTGAGCACTTCCATATTCTGCATGTTGCATTTACAACATTTGGATAAATGAGACTTAAAGCCATATTGTTAAAATGTTTAGGTTTTATTTCATTAACTGAGATGTTTTCCACACCCAGTTTCAGTTTTTAGTTAGTTGAATTAACCGTAATAAATTTGAACAGTAACAAATGCTGTGGCAGACTTGCAGTTGTCGAGTACATCCTTCTCGTTAACTTTTTAATTGATTAATAGCGGCAACTTTTTCTACTTTAATATTGGATGAAATGTATCCAAGTCTTCTTACATTTATTTTATCACCAACTAAAAATACACCTTCAATAGATTTTATCAGGAATGCTTTACATTGATATATTACTGCAGAGAAAACAGTGCCTGCAGTATCCAAGAGTGTGAGGGAGTTTGTGCTTTCACACAATGCTTCTTTAAAAATACTAAAAGCCAAGAGGAAGCTGTTGCAAAAAGGACGAATAGCAGCCAGCTTTGAAAGGCACTGCACCTGGCCTCCTTTCAGGAACAGCAGGAGGCTTTTCTAGCGTGAGAAAGTTCTAAAGTTGGGAACATATTGTCCATGATATGAGCCAATTATTCAAAACAAAAAAACAAAAAACAAAAAACGAGTTTTATATAAACAAGCAAAAACCTGCACCAACTGAAAAGCTCATAGTTAATATTCTGATCAAAACAAAGCCATATGGATCCCACTGGTGGTGTGGTGGAACTTTCTCATGTAGATTTTGAACATGATATCAATATGAGTAATATTTGTCAAAGGTAGCAGGCATTACAGCAGGTAGTTATGGCAACAAAGAGCATGATGTTCACTTGCTTTTACAACATTACCAGCAGAAAATGCAGCTGAGGCACTTTCCCCCCCCAGAGACACTACACTTTAGAAAAAGTCTAGTAGTAGAAGACTCGGGATGTTTTCTGCATGCGGTGGTTTTTAGTATTTTACCATACCTGGTATTTCAGTCTAAGTTGGGAAGCAGTCGGTTGGTTAAACCAGAGTGTGGCTCCTTTTCCCAACTGTATGATGGCACCTAAAAGGAGCCCAAAGAGATAATACATGAACAGAAAATGGGAAAATACCAATTAACTAGTCATTATGAACTTCATTACTATTTGGTGCACAAAATAAATAAAGAAAGAAAAATAATGTGTGATTCATAGGGAAAACTGGTACAGTCAATGACAGATGCCGGTGACAAATCTGCCAGGAAACCTTTGGAGGTGTGGCACAGTCTGCATAATGCATAATTTTTCTGTTGCCATGAGAATCTTCCCTTCGTTGTGGGATAGCAGTGACCCATATCTACACTCAACACTGGAGAAACTCGACAGAAAGCACAAAAATCCGCCACACAGTTTCGTCTGGTGAGTTAATGAATTGCCATCAGGAACACAATCCCCAACATGATTGGCAGTGGACAAGACCAGGGCGATAATTTACCAGAGAAAATGGTCCAAGGAAACTTGAGAAGTCTTGTAAAGCTATAGAATTGAAGTGATATTGGGGTTTATATATATCAGACTCACGTTCATGTGGCCATATCCACAGATTTTCACGAGGTCTCTCCCGCTTTTCCTTCTCCTCTCTCAGCAGAGCGAATACTAATCTTGCTTCTACTAATGACTTCTGACGAGTGACAAAGTACCTGGGAGAGCGGCCTGTGATGGAATCCAGCTGCTGTTGGGCTGAAAATTACTATCATTTGTTCAAGAAAATAGGTTCAGATGCAGCCATTTCTGAAGGGGATATTGGATAAATTGAAATGCTTATGAAAGAGACTAGCATAGCCAGGCCCTGTGCTGCCTGGCTCTGTTTAAAGTTTTTATCTCTCAAAAGCCAAGCAACGGGGATGTGGAAGCAGGAAACAGTGAAAGCTCCCAGCCCTGGCAAGAAGTGCCGGCTCAGGGGGGCCAGAGTTCCAGCCCGGCTTGCCTCTGTCCTTTGAAAGGTTAATGTTCTGGCCCACTTCAAACCTGTCGGCCCTATCAACTCCATCTGCCAATTAAATGGAGGGCCTGGGGCTTTGTCTGGAGCTTTGTCCGGGGCCTCTCGCCCTTCAAAATGTTTAGTAAAAGAAATGGCATCTGCCCTATGGAGAGCTGTGTTCAGAATCCGCTCATGCCCCGAGTGCACGGCAGTAGGAGAACCGGGGAGATAAAGTGGATTTCATTTGAAGATGTGATGCAGCGATCATATATAACTGCATTCAAAATGGATGAAAGTCGTATTGGCTCCCACAAGCCAAAGGATTATGTATGAATGAGAGAGAGAAATCTTTTTTCTTATAGATTTCCAGCACCAGTGTTCATTAAAGAATGTCAAGAGTAAATTAAATATTACAGAACTGCTTACCCTGAGTCAGCTGGCAAGGATCGGTGACCACAGAGCCATTGACTAAGCACAGTGCACCATCCTGAGGGAACAGGGTTACAGTCCCAGCAATGTTCTCAAGCACACAATGCACACTGAGGAGCCCAGGCCCATGGAGCACTACAGTACAATTGTGAAAGTCAGTATAAGAAAGCAGCTGCCAATCTGAAGTAAGAAACATGTCGTTAAAACCCCAACTCACCAATATCTTGGGTGCATGATGCTTTGCCAATTATGGTTCTGCCTTCCTATAGATTAGAAGATCATAAAAATACACAAAAAGTTATTGTGTGACAAAATAATTGAGACACTTTCCGATTAAATCAAGAGTAGTGCATAAACATGAAGCTCAAATAAACTATTCACTTTCAAGTAATAGAGGGCGATTCCAGTGCTTTGCAGATCTTCACCAACACCGATAAGGTGAGGCAAACAGCAATCCAACACCACTCCACTCCCCTCCTTCCTCAGAGTCACCGTCTCCTCCTACAGAGCACACGGGAACATACCACAAGACAAAAAGCTTATTTAATAGCCTGTAGCTGGAGTGGCATACAATATAAAATAAAAATGCTGACAGACATTTAATGGCAACCAGCAGAAAGCTGAATTCTTTATGACTGCTCTTCCTTGCCTGAAGGCCAAGCAGAATTGCAGCATTCCAACCATGTGTCACCATGAAACAGCAGATTGGCTACCGGCAAGAGAGACACTATAAATCATTTAGATTATCATGGCGAGAGTCAAACTGTACATCGTGATCAGCGAGTGCGACAGACGCAATACTGCTCGCTCGCACACACACACACACACACACACACACACACACACACGTTATAACATGTGCTGTTGCCTTTAGTGGTACATGGCAATCAAAATACTATAGAGCTTGTAAAGTATGTTGCTGTTACTTGAAGATGGCAAACCTCCACTGCTTTCATTTCAATTTACAGTGTTGCCCAAAGCAGTGTTGTATGGAAGGTCACACTAAAGTGAATGCCTGTGCTTATTTTAGATTTTTTTTTTCCACCATAAAACACTGCATGAGTCGGCACAAATGTAAAATAAATAAATAAAAAATAAAAAATAAATAAAATCACAAATCAATTAGTGAACAGCATTAAAGAAATCACCACACTTAACTTATGGATCATTACTGCTCTGTAGTTATAGATAAATCAGAAGTTAAATCAGAAGTCAAAAAATAAGAATTTACTTTACTGTAAAATCTGTTAAGGATACCTCTGCTAAATAATAATTTGATAGTGTTCTCTATGGAAATCCGATAGGTAGAAATATCGATTTAATCCTCAAAAGCCATTTCTAAAGCTCAGGAAAGCTACACTTAAAAGTCTGATCTGCTTCATATTCCGCTTCACTGCCTCCAGCAATTGTTGCAGAGGAAATGTTGCAGCATTAGTCAGACAGCTATACTGCATACGTGTCTGTCAGGCAGTGATATTCATTTTACTTTGTATAATTCCATTCTTTACTTGACTAAAAAGGTATGGTTCAGTTAAAGAAAAGACCTGACAAGCTGCTGACTGAGTAAATACACAGAGCAGTTCATTTGCCAATTATAAAACAAGAAATTTAACACTTTGCTTCGGATGAACTGTAGGTTTAAATGACACAGAACTGAGCAATAAAGAGAGAAACTCAGCACTCTAAGCGTTTAACCTTTTCCTCGCAGTGTAATGGCTGTTGCTCTTGAATAACCCAGAGTCTACCCATGTATGAGTGCCCTATGACAAGTATCCTCCTGTTAAACTGGTGGACCATTGCCTCACATTGCCACGGATTAGGAAAAGTAACTTTCAACCTCATCCTGCTGCTCTATCGAATAGATTGGACCGTGAAGCGAGAGACACGTCCACCACCAGCACCACCTCTCTCATCGGCAGTTGCGAGATGGAAGAAATCCTTTTTTTCTAATGAAGAAGGAGAGGCATCGACCACAGCCCCCGTACTTAATTAAAAGGGATTTTTCACAGACTTCATTAGGAGGTGAGGAGCAGCCTGGCAGATTAATGCACTGTGTCCACTTTCCTCAGACACCAGGAACAGATGAGATCCTCTTATTTTCCCCTCACATTCACACACATAAAAGAGACGCTTGCTCCTCACCACACCCAGTCACTCTGTGTGTAACGCAAGGACACACTCTGTGTTCAGACTCAGGCAGCTGGTGAACATACTGTAATTAACCGTGGCCTGGACCAGCAGCCAGTCTTGGGCAGCATTTAGGATTCCATTAAAAGCCATCATTTGTGGTTGGGTAGAATTTTAATGGACTTTACAGCACTTTGACAGGTCAGGTTCCCGACTTAGACAATATGCATTTCAAAACACAGTCAACCAATCGACTTTTCCGACTTCTTTGTCAAGTGGAGCAACTTGCCAGAACAGTTTATGAAAAAACAAATGGCATTTAGATTTCTTTGTCACATTAAAAAGGTTAAATCCCAGATTGCAGTGTTTTTAAAAGTTAAAATGACATGTAAAAGAAAGGCACGTTTTCAAATGGCATAAAGCCTTGTGTTTGCAATGAATGCTAGTTAAGAATTGAATAAGAATCAAAAGAGACCTGGCACCTCATTAAAAGTGATTTATTTTTAATATGCTTTGTTATCTGGGAGCATACTACATGTGAGAGCTGAATTTCAACCAACTGGTTATCAACTGTCGTTTTATTAGCCTGATATGCCTTCTAGCCATCAGCATGTGGTCATGCATTCATGCATGCAGTCAATAGCTGTCACATGCAATGCTTTACATAACATGCTGAACTTTCACCGATTCAAGGAGACTGCAGCGACATTAACTGTTATCTTGCCAATATGTCAAGTTTAACTGATTTTAGGGACAGAGCAAGAAGAGTGTAGAGGTGAAGTCAGGACCGCTATAATAAAAACAGATTGTTATTTCCATCTGCATAATTTATATTTGGCAGTATGGCCCTCTCCTCCTTCCACGTGCATAAATGGAAAGCAAAAGGTGGGGAGAACAGCAGCAAGACCTGGCACAGAACGGAGCAAGGAAGTGTCAGAGACAATCCTGCAGTACCTGGAGTTGAGGTAGGTTGCAAAGTGGCTTGCGTGTTCTCCAATAACTTCAAAATAAAGATAAGGATTAGTTTTTATTTAGTTAAGTAAGAGACAAAAACTATCATGAAGTCATCGACAACAAAAATGAAATTAAAATATTCTGGAGAAATGAGATCCAATCAGAACTAATTAATTTGTGTTAGATAGGCAGGCCGGGTTAGTTCCCCCAGGCGCTATTTGTAAACTGTACAACTAACTCCCATGCTCAAAGTTTCTCATGAAAACAACAAAATATTAACACTGGGGAGGAAGAGAAGTCATATGGACACTTTGCATTTGATGTCAAGGAAAATAAGTCATCCTGTAAACCTTGTGGAACAATACTCACAGGTCAAAGCAGAACAAACTTAAACACTTTATATTTTAAATCAACTGAATCAACTTCATAATCAATGATCTCTGATAAACTAAAAGAATTCAGATGCCTAAAGTACGACTAAAAAGGCGTTTTAACAAAAGGCTATGATCGAAACTGAATCAAAATTTGCTGACAAAATTAACACTGGTGGTTTGCAGGTGTACATTAATGCAATGAGCTAGCACTGTCATCAGCTGATTTGTCAGGAGTCAGTTAAGAACACCTTTGTTTTAACTATGCTCAGTACATTTAAAAAAAAAAAAAAAAAAAAAAAAGAAGGAAAATCAGTTCAGTTTTGTGCCAAGCTTTGCCCACATGTGAAGAAAGGCTTATACAGCTTGTGAAATGCTATAATAATTACATTGTGTTAACTGCTGACACTACAAATAAAATTCACATTAAACAGAGCGAGGCTCAGAGCGGGGTTTAAGTTGTGCTGTTGTGCTGATTGTAGCATGTCTGGGAAATGCAGAGACTACGACGATCAAAGAAAAGCCGTGGTTCATTTTATCTTACTGAAATAGAAGTCCCTCCCACAACACTGTGTTACAAGGGGACCCAAAAGGTTGGCTGGGGGAGCAGGGTGCAATTCTGCTCATGAAGTAGGAACTACTTACAAATATCTGTGCGTGTGTGTGTATATTATAATTTTGTTTAAGGTTTTTTTTCCCCCACCCCCACCGCCCTCCTTGCAGTAAAACATTTAACTTTACCCTCTTCCTGCCTTTTTTGTTCTCTCAATCTCTTGCCGCCTCCGTCTGGTAAGAGGCTGCTCCGGAATCCATCTCATATTAATTACTTTCTCTTTCCCACATGCCCTGTAACCAATCTGGGAAGCTGACGATGAATAACTTTGCATTCTAAATCTGCTTTGAATACAGAATTCAAAATTCTGTTTACACCGCTCTTGGTCAACTTGTCTCCTTAAGGCCTGAGCAGAAATTCTCATCAAGCTTTCAGCAACAGGATGAACTGAATTAAACACAAAATATATGAAACTTGGAGATGTGGAGAAGACTGTTCTTAAATTAAAAACCATATGCTAGATATAGAGAACAGGTAATGTACATAAAACCCATTTCCAACCCTTTTTCCTCATATGAAACGTGTTGATGCCATACTGCATCTGCATTCAACCTTATAGCTAAAGCTTTTTTCCCCCCTCAGATGCTTTTGCTGAATTTTAAAATGACCATCTTCCATTTGCACTTGAGGTGCATCTCTGTACTGATCCTAGTACAGACTCCACCTCTAACATCTGCAGCATTCCATGCAGGAATCCCACTTATCATTTTGCACCCAGGCAGAATGCAAATGCACAAGAAGACAAATGTCAAATCCATAAAGTCAATCATCAAACACTTAGAGTTTCGCCAACACAAATGTGCCTACCGGTCACCAGTGCACTGGCCTTTTCACCTATGTGTCACATTGTATCATGCATTTTAACCAATGTGTCTACATGAATGAGCACAGCTGTTTTAAAAAAAGATGGGTGATGTTGCCTTTGAGCATAAAGTTATCACTGCTTGAATATGCAAACAGATTTATACCATAGTAACTCTAATTAACATGCTGGACAGACAGAAATGAAAGTACCATATGTCAATAATCAAGACCTCTTAATTAGGATCCGTGACAGAAGCTAATGAGTTCCAATACATGCCCGGGAATAAAAGGGCTGTCAAACCACTAAATGTCACCTACTAACCACCATCTGAATAGAATGTTAATTATTCACCGTACACATATAGCTGACATTCATGTGTATGGTATTTAAATCCTTACACAATGTCCTCATAAAAGCAAAGTAAACCTCTTACTTTGCTGCTGCATTACTAATGGCTGACACACACATATTCAGACATCATTCAAAATCTGAAACAACAAAATAGCTTAACGCCATGAAAAACCACTAAAAGGAACGCATTAATAGCATGTATAATGACAGAGACAAGAGGTCACGCCATACTTTTCATGACTGGCACGTTTCACGGTTGAATGCATAATGCAAGACGCTTCTTGGCTGAACACAAGGAGACCCAAACAAACGACATTTGGTGTTTTTTGGGAGGTCGGGTATAAACTCAGCAGAGGAACAGAGTTAAGTTTCATTTTCGGCTGGCATTGCTGCCATTTTTTGTTTCACCTTGGAGTCTTTCGAAGCTGCTGCCACCCCATTTTTGCCTCAGAGAAGTCATATTTGTTGAGGGAGAAGACATATCTGTTCTGTTTCTCTTTGTAAGGCTCCCCAAACACTGTTGCAACCCAACTTTACAACCATTATACGAGCTCCCCTTTTGGATGCCACTTGCATCCAAATAGATGTAAAAATTTTATTTAAATGCTAGACTGAGTCTACTCCCTGTGAAGCAGTTATCCACAAGACTTGCAGTGACACCAGCTGGCAGGATCTCCTCACTGCAAGCAGTAAAACCTACTAAGACTGCTTTGCTGATTAATAGTGTTAAAAACCTTTTCTATACTCTGTGCCCTCCTGTTCTAATCACATTTTTCTGCTCCAAACTTTAAGTGGAATCATTTTTATATCTTTCTTAACATAATTTATTATAACACAAATAATTCCAAAGAGGGACATAGAAAATTAGGTAAGCAGCAAAGGCACTTAAAATTACTCTTAAACTGCTTCACATTTTATTCTAAAGTGTTTATCCCAACTCTGTGCAAAAGAAAAGCAGGTACAGGGGTTTGGGCTGTCTGTACATCTGATTAAATGGAAGAACTACAACAAACCCATTCAATGGAACAATGCAGGGCAACAAGTACTTCTCTCCGGTCTTATTATCCTCTAGCTCATATCCAAGAATCAAATATAACCCGCTGGCATTTGTGAGTCAAACAAACCAATGGTAAATTGGCCCCGAGGATTCTCAAGCAGACGTTCATATTTAAATGCATGAATGAATCATTTTTGTACCTGCAGAATATTCAGTGTCTCCCTCCATGTGCTGCTTCGGTTCTTGGTCAATGCTACTGCCTGGAGGGACTGCAGAAATAACAGGTTTATTATTTACAAAAGGGAACTTCAAAATGCCTTTCATTTCTATTCTGCAGAGGATGACTCACCTTTGTCTCATTCAGCTCCTCCTTTACATCCACAGAGGATAATGGCACCTCATGCCCAACCTAAAGTAACAGTAAGAAAACAATACAACCTACAATATAAGCTTTGAACAAGAAACACTATAAGATGTTTATGCCTCCTGTGAATGTGAGCATATGTAGGACCTGAGTGGCTTCTTTTAGTAGTTGATTGAGTCTGGTAACCTCTGACTGCAGTTCCCTCATCACCTTCATACTGCCATTATCGTTCACTGTGGGAGAGTTCACTATGTTTTTAGCTTGACTGGCAAAACGCAAAGTGTTCAGGGTCTCCATGTAGTTCACATCAGCAGGAGAAATGGCTGCCGGGGGGGGGGGCATCAAGAAGGGACACATGTTCATGAGGAGTGTGAAAACAGAAGATGGAAAATAAAAGAATTATGTGGTTAATAATGCTTCCAATATCAAAAACAGGTAAGAATTAAGTAATACATACTTGCTATCATAGTAGTCTTAGAGTTTCCACCCAGGCTGTCTTTTAGCAGCCATGTCAGCACAGAGTCTCTGTAAGGAATGAAGATCTGTTTTGTTGTTGACACTCCTGCACCAAGGTCAGCTGAGAGTATCAAAAAAAAAAAAAAAAAAAAAAAGTACTCAGTCAAATACTAGAAAGGTAAAATGTTTCATCCACAAGTTGTATATAAATTCTGAGAACTAAATGCTCACTACTAAATATGTATTCTTCAGAAAAAGGCATCTAATTATCAATGGAATATGCATTTCAACCATAATTTCAAGGGTCGTTTATTTTTTGTTTTAAATTACTTGACTACTTAAAAGATAAATTCAGCCAATGTGATATCCCTCACTGGTCAGTGAAGTTATGTCTAAGCATATCTTGCTTAATATCCTTTATCCTGTAATTGACTGTCATTTGCAAAACAAATATTATGTTACAGTAAATAAACCTTGCAAGTAAAGACTGAGACATAAATCCATCTAAAGTCTTTACTGAGGTCACCGATCAAGGAAGCATCCCACAAACATCTCAACAATAAACCTCATTTAAAAAATAAGCAGAGTCGCCCTCTGCTGGCCATTGTAAAAAGTATAGGTCTAAGAGCCCTTCTGCTGCACAGCTACATCCATCTTTCATATAGATTTCTATGTAAAGAGTTTGATTTGACAGCTAAGAAAAAAAAAAAAAAAAAAAAAAAAATAATAATAATAATAATAATAATAATAATAATAATAGGGTTGTAAATAGGTCCCAAACAGTAATTCCACAGCAAAATGACTGACTGCCTTTACCTAGAGCTGAGATCACATGTCCCAATGTGACCAGAGATTTGTTTATGTCGGCACTTTCCTTCAACCTGCCTCCTACTGTGCGTGTGGGATCAACTTTCTCGCTGCCTGCCAGGTCTACCAGGTGGATCTTACTCACCGTCTCGTATAACGGTTCTGCATCACACCACACCTGTCCCAGGAAACAAAAAAAGGCAATATTACAGAAGAATATACTTCCGTGTATAAGTGATATCACAAACAGAGAAAATGAAAGCTTGTGATAAATAACTCCACAACAGATCAGGTCTCATGATCTCATAAAAGTCTCAGCGGTTTTGGGGGACGGCTTTTGTTAACACCCAAAGATCTCTAGCAAACATTTTACTTTGGCCAAATTCAAACATCAAGCACTGTGTTTCACCTGGGTGAACATTATGGTGAAGATGGCATGGGAGCGCTTGCTGAAGTCATTCACTCCCCTGCTGGCTGTGGTGCGCTTGGCATTGCCGAGAATGATCAGGCCCTCCACTTCACTGTAGCTTTGTACTAAATGCTTGGACAGATCTATGAGTTATATATATATATTTTTTGCATCAGATTTTATGCAAACACAGCTAGGATGGACATAGAATACAGGATAAAAACAGTCTTACTCTCTACATAGGGACCATGCCTAGGATGCTCCCTCACGCTCAAGCCCCCATCATCTGTAGGTGATGCTCTCTTTTTGAGAAGATCCTGCACCCGCTCATTGCAGATCTCAAGATAGCTGGTACAAAGATAAAAATACAATGTAGAACCATGATTTATTTTAAAAAGGTGACGAAGATGCAATGGAATATCTGTTTTCATTGTTAATCTGCATATTGTGCTACCAAATACCAACAAAGTTACTATTAACTCTCTAAGAAAAGAGATGCACAGTGAGGCCAAATGGTTGTTCTTATGGCGTTCTGCATGCACTGGCAAAAGAAATAATGAAAAATATGGAAAGCAGGTTTGACACAGTGCTTTAACCTCCTAAGACCTGAACTCTTCCACGGCATGCATTTTTAATTTCTCTTTGATATTTGGGCTGATTGTTTTGATATTTATCAGGTCCCAAAGAATTACCAGATTTTTTTTTTTTTTACCTAATTTTTGTTTCTGAGAAAAATCAGAGCCACATATGAGGATATTCATTTGAAATTTTGATAGAACAGTAGCAGGATAATGTCCTGGTTAGTGGATATCAGGCCCTTGTAGAGCAAAACTGAGTATTTTGGTCTAAATAACCCAAAATGTGATGTCCACATATGTGGACGCCAGGTCCTAGGAGGTTAATCAAAGTTATGGTGCATCTGTGCAAGACGCAATGGGACTAGTGTCTGATTCAAAAACAATGTGGGGCATAAAGCAATTAGGCTTTAGAGAAGCATGCATGGCAGTAATAAAATGGGAGGAACCATGCCCTGCTCATGTAGCCGTGTATGTTTTTTCCCGGCACAGGGCTGAGAACTCAAACTTAGCATTTTGTTGTTGATGTTTTATTTTTTTTATTTTTATGTATTCTGAGGAAAAAAACAAAGTCAAGCTCTGCAGCTTCTTTCGCTTATTAAAAAAAAAAAAAAAAAAAAAACAAGTACAGATGTGTTAATTGTCAAATGTTGTACCTGGGTCTTTTTAAGATATTCTGAAAAAAAACACGGACAAGCAAACGCGATCAAATAAAATCCAATTATAGAGTTAATTTAAACGCAAATAATGTGTCAGCAGCGCACATGCAAACAGATGGCAAAACAATGATTTCAAAGTAGTTTGACTTAAAAGCAGCAATCTAATCTCCTAACATAATAATTTAGGGGAACAGCTGGGACATAAAACACACTGTGATGAGACTAGATTTCATCTGGGATTTTGAACATTACAGGGTTATAGCAATAAAACGTTGTGCCTTTTTCTGGTTTCATTACATTTAGGCCTTTCAATTTTTCTAAATGATGTGACTGTTCCAGCAAAGTGAGAATAATGATGAACGGGAATGGGTTTTTTACCCTTTATTACTGCTGGCTCATTTATATTCTACAATCAAGAACAACTCAATAAGAATCATCACGGCACATCACTCTGACTTCTGAGTCGAGTTACCATCGGCTAAAAACAGTAGACCTTTGCACAAAGTACATAGTTTCATATAAACAACAGGAAAAAGTCTGTATCCAGATGCTCTCCAGCAACACCAGTAGTTTTATAAAACTGTTTAATGCTCAAAGTCTTTTTAATTCACTGGCCTCCATGTCTCTTGTGAAACAACAGCATTGCACACGTTTTTGCTTCACATCCTTCGTTCTCCACATTCTGCATGATAATTAACCTGCCCAGCAAAGCAGAACCACCTCTTTAAATTGGTTTCCCTTCAAACTGGTTGACAATTCTCTCTGAGATTAATGCTTATATAAAGTTTCATTTCAATTCAACTCAAGCTGAATTATATAGCACCAATTGACAAGAGCCATCTCAAGGTGCTTTAAACCGTAAAGATCCTACAGTATTCTGAATAAAGCCACGGCAATCAGACGACTCTTTATGAGCAGCAATTTGTGACAGTGGGAAGGAAAAAGTCCTTTTTAACAATGAAAGTTTTAAACCTAATCTTAAAAGTAGAGAGGGTGACTGTCTCCGGAACCAAACTGGGATCTGGCTCCGCAGGAGAGGGGCCTGAAAGCTAAGGTGCTACCTCCTCCCATTCCAGTTTAAGAAACTTAACAACAGCAAGTGAGCCAGTCTGAGAGCAGAATGCTCTATTGGGATAATATGATGGTATGAGGTCTTTAAGCTAACCCTAATAACTGATTTTTGTTATCTGGTCTCATGGGTAAAGAAAGCTGGGTACCATCTGCATGGCAATGAAAACTTATGCTATGCCTTCTAATGATACTGCTGAAGCAATTTACTGAAGCATGTATAATGTAAATATAAATGGTCCCAGCACAGAACCCTGTGGAACAATGACCAAGCTACATGTGTTAAAGACTCCCAATTTACATGCACAAATTACAATCTGACAGATTTAAACCATTGGAGCACATTTTCTTTATTATCAATGCTGTGTTTTAATCTCTAACAACATTTTGTGGTCAGCGGTATCCAATGCCACACTGAAGTCTGTCAGGAAACAAGTCCACTGTCAGAGGCTATAAAAATAATAAGGAAAAAAAAAAAAACAACAAAAAAAAAAAAACTTGAAGGTCCATCACTGACAAAAAATAAGTTCCTCTCTACTGAAATATGATTTCTGAGCACATGTTTGAAAGTTAAGTGTGATGGTTCTTTACCTGACCTCTGTGTGGAACATCACAGCATCGCTCTTGCTCCTGTGAGATATCTCCCAGAACAAGCCTTCACAGATCCGTGGGATTAAACCTTTATCGTGCTGACACATTAGAAAGGAAACAAAATGATACAGACACTTTAAAATGACAATTATGCTCCTGCTATGCTCTTTTAATTTGGGTGTCGTACTATGTAATGCTGTGCCATGACCACAACTCAGTATATGCAAAGTCTGCTGAATAACACAAACAGCTCATCCTGATATAGAATTACTGAAGCATAAAAGCAATTCCAGTCTGAGCTACATGCCCCCTTGTTTTAATTACAAAGTAACAGATAGTAAGCATTAAAAGCCATATATAATTATCTGGGATGTTGACAGCAGCTCTGGTGATGACCTTGCAAAAGTCTCCTGGTAGACAAGCTGAAACCTCACTGATAATGTGAAATTCCCATTGCTGCGCAAGGTGAGGAAAAAAAAAACAAAACAAAAAAAAAAAGCAGTGGGTTGCTGGCCTCATCAAATTTTCTGATTAGTAAGGAGAAACAAACACACCTGATGAGGCCGCTATCAGCCAGCCTCTAATGCGACGAGAAGTCAGTGCTGTGTGCACAGTGGGGTTAGCACTACTGCAGTGTTATCTGTAAAGAGCTGTGACATCCCATAATTCCCTGATTATGGTCGGGTTTATTTACAGGTCACATTCGGCATGCATTTTGAAATGAGGCATGAAAATTAGACCCTGTACCTCGAATAAAAACAAAACTAAAAAAAATGAAATCCAATTTTTCACCACAAATTATTCACATTATTCTGGTAAAAATGGACAAAAAAAACTGAATGCACCTTCAAAAAGGGCTTATCACAATTATTGATGGCATGTCAAAGAACAGACTTGAACCACTGACTCCTACAGTGAAGGGATTCAGTCCCTATCCACAGGGCACAATGACTCACAGAAACAGTGTGAAAATGAATGTGAATAGTACGCTGTGACCTTTACAGTCACCAGCTCTCAAACTAATTCTATGTGAAAGTTTGGACTGATGTGTGTGACAGAGCTCTCCATCCCTGTCATCATAATGAAAGCACCAAATAAGCATCTTTGAGATCCATGGTTTCCCTCAATTCAACTTTGAGAGACTTGAGACAATATTAAGGTACCGGGACACCACAAAGGCACTTAAGGTTGTCTTTTTTTTTTGTTTGTTTTGTTTTTTTAAGTTTGTCACCTGCCAGTAGATTGGAAGATTAAAAAAAATAAAAATAAATACATTTTAATGAAAAAAAAAAACAAAAAACCACACAAATCATCAATAAATTCCATTTAAACTTTTGTTACAATGTTTGCCAAGTTAATAGAAGACCTTACTGAAGGACCCATCATAGTGTAGGACTTCCCTGAGCCTGTTTGCCCATAAGCAATCACGCAGGCATTGTAACCCTCAAATCCAGCTTTCAGGACTTCAAACCCCAAGTCTCGGAAGATCTGAGGCAGCAGAGAAAAGATTATTTAAAAATGAGGAAAACAGTTCTTTCACACTAAAGTCGTGGTCGTTAACCTCCACTAAAGGTTCACAAGGAATATAAAATCTATAAAAACAGGTGAGATATTGAACAATCCAGATACCTTCTCCTGGGATGCAAACGTGGGACTTCTTCTGTCAAATGAGTCATATGAAAAATCATATGAAAAGGTTTTTCCTGCGCCCTTGAGCTCGTCCCCTCGTACTGTGGGCTAAAATTATAAACGCAGGTACCGCTGACTTTCAGTAATAACTTCATTTACTGCAGTATAGTGCGTTTCATTTTGTGATAATAGACCTATACCTTTTGAATGGTTGTTGTCTTCTCCTTCATATGAATTATCACCTTCGAGGATAACTGCTTTTCTCTGTGAAAAGTGTATGGGGGTGACACACAGCCCATTTTGGAAGCTTGGTGGATAATAAAAGAAGTCATTCTCCCTACCTTTTGTTCAATGGACGGACTCGGACTGCTACTCGCACTGAAGTCATTATTAATATTTTAAAAAGAAATCTGACAAAACAATGTCCAGGCGCTTCCTCCACCTTTCTTTGTGCTTCTTTAAAAGAAACGTTTGGATATCTGTAGAAGTTTTCACTGCTAATTATCACACCTGAGGTTTGCCCTTGTTTTCTCCATGTACTGCACAAACTAACCGCTAGGGTGCACCCCAACTAAATTCTTTTATTTTTGCTCACCTTTACAAATAACGTGACTGTCTGATGTTCTTTAATGAGGATCAGTCAATATTTATGCATTTAAATGAGACTTTAGCTGAGTTTCAAGTAGTTTAAATATCTAATAAATAAAACAGTAAATAAATTCAATGTAAAAACACGCAGGATTTATTTGATAAAACCCAATACTTTCTAAATGGCTAGAGGTGAACCTAAGGTGATTTGAATGAGGCAGTTGTAATTGCTCCAAATGAGACTCAGGAGTTCAGTTTATTTTAGCCAATAAAATGTTTATTTAAATGGCCAGAGGGAAAATACGTTGAGTTACTTTAACCACTTAATGAGCTGTTACACGCTAGCACAGTTAAAGGAGTTTAATAAACGCCTTATTTGAAATTATAATCAGTAAGAATAAACGCATTTAAGGGTGTTTTGTTTGAGGAACCAATAAGAAGGCCGTCGGTAGTTTAAAGTCAACGTTTGTTTTTCTATTTTTTTTATATGTGACGTGAATGTGGCTTTTTTTCCCTTTGACGAGCATTTCCCATGATGCACCGGGAAAAAAAAGACGTAACCCGGCGCGGATATTCAAAACTATGGCAGAAGACTCGAGCATATTAAAACTAATATCAAACTCCGAGGACACGGAAAATGTGTCCACTGATAAAAGCAGAGACCTCGGGATAAAGAGACGCCTTTCCTTCTCCTCGGAAAAGGATATTAGCATAGCGGAGGCACCGAAGACACCGCCTGAGGTCCAAGCTGTATCCGAAGACCCAAACTCAAGCAGAGTTTCCCCGGAAATCAGCAAACAACGTTCCCCAAGTCCCGTAAACACACATTTAAAGGGTAAAAATGCTGTAAAGTTAAAAGACGACTCTTCTAGACAGCACTGCGTGAACGACACTGACGATAAGGAAAACACCGCTATACCCTCCGATCAAAGTAGGTGACATAACCGGTGTGAGTCTGCATGTGTTCCCCAACGAGGGAGGGGGTGATCACAGTAGACCCACTGCTGTGATCACGTTTCTTAAACTATATTAAGGTTTTGGTCTAAGGATATTAGTACTTTGTGGTTATTTTCTTGATGTAAATTTGATTTCAAGGGAGAAAACAGCTAGAGCTACTTCTGTTGTTCTACACTGTACATTTTGGTATCGACTCGGTACCGAGTAAATACAGAGTCAGTTTTGCAAATACTTTTAACCTATAAAGGCAACTTTTGTAGGGAGAGCAGTGTGTCATGATTTATCAGATGAATTATCGTCAATATGCAAATGAACACATTTAACGACCATTAAATCACTGATTTTTGTTTCTAACTTTCCGCTATAATTATTTAATACAACAAAAACACCTTTCTGTTTTTGCTGTATTTTGAAATTGAAGCAAATAGTTTGTTATTTAAATGTGCTATAGGTCATAAATAAAACAGACGTGACAGTCAACTCAAAGACGTTCAGGCATTTTTCATGGTGCATGTTTGAGGGTTTAAAAAAATATTTAATATAATTCAGTTTTACACACTGAACTGACAGGACTCTCACACTAGTAGTGATCCGATACTATGGATATTGGGATTGTTTAGCCCAGCTCTATCAGCTACATCAGAAATGCTGCAGACCAACACATCCTACAAGTCTACAAATATATAATCTAGTGGTATAGTAGATGGGCTTTTCAGATAAATGTTAAGCTGATTTTTTGTTTGTTTGTTGTTGTTTTTTCCAGATAACACAGAGGAGGATAACGCTTCTTGTCAGGGAGGTTTTAAACATATTAAAGTGACTGCCAGTATACAAAGTGATGCAGAGGACAGAGATGCCGAGGTGGTGAGGAGGGCACAGGAGGAAGGCTGCGTGAACGTGGTCTTCCCGGGGACTGTAACTCAGGAAGGCTGCTGTCGTTTCGTCAGCGAGATCCTCAAGTGCATCCTCTATCAAAGACAGCAGCTGCCCATGACGTACGACCAGTTGGTATACTCCCAGAGGAAGCAGCAAGCGTCGGTGCAGGTGAACAGGAAAAGTTTATGGTAGATGCCTCCAGCTGTTCAGTTGACGAAATGTTGGTGATGTGAGATTAACACGACATGTTTGGTGTCTCTTTTGCTTTTCAGGATAAAGATGTAGTGAATCGAAGACCGGTGCATTCAGCAGACATGGACTGGCGCAAGTGTCAGCAGACCCTTCAGGAGCTGGAGGAAGTGCTGCAGCAGCTGGAGGTGCTGTTCTCCCTCAGCAGGGTGCCCCGTGTGCTCCTGTTAATGGGTGGCTCGCTTGTCCTCCCCAAAGAGCTGTACGAGATAAACATGGAGTCCCTGGCATCATCCGGTGGGAATCAGTGTCTACGGGTGTCATCGTGCTTGAGGCAGATCTTCCGCACACTGTTTGTGGCTGACCTTTTGTCTGACACCAGACCTGTTCGCTTAATGCCCACCACAGTCTTGGTGCTGGCTCACAGGGACTGTGGTGTAGGCTGGTTTCGACCCAAACTCCAATTTAAAGTCCCAACTCGTGTAAAGAAACAAATCATCGTTCTGTCTAGCGATCCAAACGTCTGCAAGGAACCAAGGGCGGAGGGGTCAGACTGGGAGGATTATGTGTGGTTTCAGGCACCCTTGACTATTAAGGGCTTCAGTAACTGACCCTAAAAGTTGGACAGTAAGTCTTTAGAGTGTAACACTTTCTTTCTGGTGCTTGTGTACTACAGTAAATGTTAACAGCAATCCAAGGGAACTTTAAACATTTGTGTTTTTTATTAAAATGTACATATTTTAATCAATTTCGACGTATTTTTTTGTTTCAGAGTATGTTCATTCAAACAATAGTGAAATAAACAGTATGGTGTGCTACACTTTTCTTTTACAAATTATCGTTTAAAAGAATGTTTGTCCTCATTTAACACAGACCAATACACACACTATTAGTGCAATACATTTTTAATGACCAAGACTTCTTTATGCCAGTGTCATCTGTACATGTTTACATATATCAAAAGCTTGCAAATGATTTGAGTGTCACGAATCAAGTGATAAGATGCTGCGTGGTGTAAAAATGTTCAACTTAAGGATTTGTATGTCTCCTGCTTGAAATAATAAAGGACAGATGTGCTATAACCGGTCTGCGAGTTCACTGAGGGCTTCAGGACTTCTCCACCTTCTTGACAAAATTGAACAGGTCGTCAGCAAGCAGCTGGGGCTCTTCAAAGGCTGCAAAGTGGCCACCCCTGGGCATGAAAGTGTAGGACTGGATGTTTCGGTACCTAATTTGTGCCCATGACTTGGGGCAGTGCATGAGCTCATTAGGAAAGGCTGCAAAGCCAGTGGGCACAAAAATCTCTGTCCTAAAACAAAAAAAATATAATGTATAATTAGAGGCATCACATGACATGGTAAAACACTCATGTGTAGTGTGGAGAGTACACAGTGACGTACTTAAAATCCACTCTGTTGTTAAGATTACTCCCCAAATTCTCTTTGTAGAAGCGCATGGACGAGGTGATGGAGCCTGTGGTCCAGTAGATCATGACATTTGTCAAGAGGTCATCCAGGCTGAATTTTCTGCACAGATGACACAATTTCTTATCAGTCACAAACCAGCAGCTATCACAAATCTTGCTGAATGAAAAACAATAATCCGTAATTGTTAGAGCTGCACCGATCTAGGTCGATCCTTGCCCTGTCAACTAGTGTCGGGAAAAGCGACACTTACCAATATTTTTAAAAAACTAAAATATTTGCATAAAATCAATTATTGATCAAATTGTTAATTTAAATATCTCCACAGTCCTAGAATTTAGAAACTGTACCTCTCCAGCCCACCGTCCTCCAGATCTCTGTTCTTCAGATCGGCCCAGGAGGAGAACTTCTCCAAAATCCAGGCTGCCAAGCCTACAGGAGAGTCATTCACCCCACAGCCTGCAACGACAAAGCGGTATCAAGAGCTGAAATCACAAAATTTAAGGTCGATTCTCTTACATTAGCTTCTGTTTGACCTTTTAATCCAGTCACTGTGACTATCAGAAACACTGAGCTTACTAAACTGTTATGTTCACACCTGCAGTATCTGGTTTAGTGGCCTGAATGTGAAAGTAGCCCGATTCTCTCAGCATCTCAAAGACGTTCTTCTCAAAGAAAGGGAACAACCGGCGAACATCTTCCCGACTCAAACCAACCAGGAAGGGCAGATACGGGCCAATCAACAAGGACAACAGGACTTTGAAACCCCTATTTGACATACACATGTTTAGGTGGAGACCCTTCACGCACCTGCAAAAGAGAAATGGTGGGGGGGAAAAAAAAGACGAGAGGAAAAAAAACGTTACCAAGGTCACAGCGAGTGATGTTAGTTAGTGCCAGTTTTCACATTAAATCAGCTTCACTCTTCAGGAATTTGCACAGCCATTTGTTTTTTTGTAAATCTGTCCGCACAGTGCAAACAATGCTTCACAGTTCCAGTAAGAACTGTCACAATGTTTCCATTAACACAAAGCGAGCAAGGGACTTTCTGTTCCAGCGAGTAACCTGTGGCATGTTTTCTGTTTTTGTTGCACTCACTGAGGCTTCATCTGTGCCATGTTGGTGGTGATGAGCGAGCCCCAGTCCCCTCCCTGCAGATAGAACTGAGAGAAGCCCAAACGCTCCATCAGCTTCAGGAAAATCCGGGCGGCGGCGAGGCTGTTGAACCCTGGAGCGGCAGTGGAGACACATTTGTGAATATCTTCCGCCAGATTTATTTAGAATTAGTAGACGTATTCTACCTTGTTTATGAGAGGCTTCTGAGAAACCGTAGCCAGGGATAGACGGGCATATGACCTCAAACACAACACCGTCGCGGCTTTGCGTGAGAAGCGGCAGAATCTTGTAGAACTCGTAGAAGGAGCCGGGCCAGCCGTGAACGATCATGATAGGCAGAACCTTCTGATTCTCGCGGTGCGGTGGACGCACATGCATAAAGTGCACGTCCAGTCCTGACACATGAAAAGCAAAACAACAACTTTAATAATAACTGCTGATTGATTATTGCGCAAATATCTGTGTGGGTTGACGTACATCCAGTATACTCACTGCTGAGCTGTTATGTACCTTCTATTTTGGTTTTGAAGTGTGGATACTTGTTGAGCACTGCCACCTGCTTTTTCCAGTCAAACTCGTGTCTCCAATAGGAAACAACTTTCTTCAGATAAGTGGAATTGAAGCCATAGTGGAACTTGCCATCTTCTAAAGGATCTGCGTAGCGTGTCCTGTCGATGCGCTCATAGAGATCCTGTTGATCAAGAAGATTGCTTTGCATAACTGTGCCCAAATATTGTTCATTCAGAAGTTGGATTACCAGCTCAAACCTACCTCGATCTCTTTGTCTGAGGTCTCCACTTGAAAAGGGTAGATTTTCTGATCTTCTGATAGTGTCTTCTCCCCCACTCCCCACCATCCGTCCCCTAAAGGAATGGTTCTTGTTTTTTTTCTTTTGTACACTATGTAGGCCATTATTCCACCTGCTGCCACGGCTGAGCCGATCAGTAGCTGCTGCTGCTGAGCAGCACTCAAGCCAAAGAAAGTGTCCCTGCAAAGTGTGGGGAAATATTGGGGGAAACTTAAAGAACAATCTATTTATTTGTCCGTATAATTGTAAAGTTAAGTGCCGCCCTACTTCAAAACCTGCAGTCTCTGCATCGTGCTGTTCCAGGAGTGGGCGTCCACAGGTGACTTTAGACCTGGACAATGGGACATAGGTCAAGAATGCTTTTTTTTGTTCCCCTTCTTGTCACGCAGCAAAGCGCTTCAAAAGTCGCGTGTGCTGAAATCAAATCCCAGCGAGATTAAACATACCTTGTTTTCGATATGAGTAGTTTGATTTCTGCAGATAACCGCGGGCAGCTGGGTGCTAGTTGTGCGGACGCAAAGAGTGCGAGCGAGTTCGCAACAACAGCCTGGATCAGACCCGATCTCTGCTGCGGGGATTGCCGATTCGCTGCGAGATATGCCACTCCTCGCGCGCGGTGACGTCGATGTTTATATAACTGGGAGGGCACGGTGGGGAGTGTTTCACTTCGTCTCCTGTGTGTTTGTTAGGCAAAAGATACAAAATGTGGAAGGTCGCTTTGACTGTTCTTGCGGCCATTTTGGCCGTTGGGTATGGGGCCATGGTCGGGGGCTTGACAGACGCTGATATCAACGATGAAAATGTGCAAAACGCTCTCCACTTCGCCGTCGTCCAACACAACAGAGGCAGCAACGATTTGTACCTCAGTCAAGTGGCAGAAGTGATCAAGGTTCAGTCACAGGTGAGTAACGGTCAGATTCGTGAATAACTGAATTGTTCTTTAGGGGAAAGCCATCCAGTAAACCATCGTAGTGATGTGAGCCCTTAAGAAAAGGCCTGCGAAGCGCCCTTTAAAGGTTTCACTTTTAACTACTAAACTAAAGTCCTAGAGGCCGATGGTCGTTACATACAATTTATTTGCTACATGTCTTCTTAATGGCGTTGGTACTCCCCAAAACATGGCTGGCCTCTTTAATCTTCCCTAATCCTCTCAACCTAGCTTTAGCAGTAGGTCTGCAATGTTCTGTGTACCTGTGTGGAGGCAGCCATTGACCCGCCCGAACAAAAGAGCAGTGTGGGTTTAGAAAAAAAAAGGAACCGACGAAAAGCACATCTTTGCTAAAGATTGGTTAATATGCTGACGAGTCATGTATTTATTAATTTTTTTAAGTTTATTTGGCTCTCCTCTTGAACCCTGAGACAAGGCTAGCGTAGCAGCGTGTTGATGTTTGTGTTTTTTCTAGTCATTGGTGAGCTCCTTGGCTCACGGGCGGTTTAAAGAGGAAGAGGAGGAGGGGTTCATTTGCTGTAAGTCTTGTATTCAATTTTCTTTCCCATTACAGGTGGTCGCTGGCATCAAGTACGTCATAACTGTGAAGATGGCAAAGACCCCCTGCAGAAATGATGGTGTAGAGGAAGTGTGCACAATCGAGACAGATCAGGCAAAGGCTAAGGTACTGATGGCATCTTCTCAAAAGAAGCAGGATATTTGATCTGTTCTTAAACATCATGCAGCAGCCTTGTAATTAAAGCTGCATTCACACTGGAAGTGATTTGCTCGATGCACATCTCTTTGCAGCTGACGGCCGGTGTCCTGTTGAAAAGTGATCGTCTGAAACAAATTGATTTCTGATGTTTCTATGTTTTGTTTTTTATTTCATAATAATAAATCACAGTTTTTCTGCATACTTGACATAGTTTTATAGAACTGTTCTGCTGCCCTCTTGTCGCGATGTTGCTGTGAATCCCTTTGAGTGTGTAATGCATATTAATCTGATCGTTAAATACTCATGTTCTTAATAGACATTATGCTATTGGATAAAAAAAAAACTAAAGCATTTATATGTGTAAATAACACCACCTGAAAGATCCTAATGTTAAATGTATTGTCTGTTTTTCCTTTCAGCCCTACCAGTGCACATTCGAAGTGTGGAGCCGCCCATGGCTTAATTCCATTGAGTTACTGAAGAATGAATGCCAACGCTGAGATCTACGTGGGACGCTAGAACGAGAACGCTTGGGAAATCTTACCTTTGTGTCAGAATAATCTTCTCTTAGACTGCAATGCACTTTCCTGTAGGTGGAATAAATATATTAATATTAGTATTTACTGCCTTTACTACTGCACTGCTTAACTAATTAAACTTGTTTTAAATTTCCAAAATCCACTATCCAGTGTTACAAACTAGGTCTCCCTGATTTTTAAACTTTGCTTCATCAGTAAACTAAGCAAATAAACTTTTGTGTAGTCAAATTGATCGTTAGCTGCTTTTTTCCCAGATAAGTTTTAAAATAAAGTCAAACTTGCACACAAACTTTAATGTGTCCGTGTGGTAAATGCACACAAGGATGACGTTTTAGCTCAATAGAGCTTCTTTGTTGTTGTTGATGGTGATGAGTTCTCTGGATACCTACCCACTGACTAAGAGGAAGGAGAATGTAAACAAATCTGGGACAGACATGACTGACAACAGAAAATGCCATTCACATTATTTTCAACATCTATAAGGAGCTTTGTTTAACCACTCTCCCACTGCTCTCAGTCTACCCAAACGTTGGTGGATAGAGCAGTTTAAGTCAATGCACAAGCTTGATGTCAGATCATGGGTCAAGTGCAGGTTTGGCACCCTGTACTCAAAATTAAAAGTGACCAATAAGACACAAACTATGCAGATTAGTGCAGAATATGATGGAACTACAGCAAATAAAGACTGCTTGTAAGAGATGGAAGTCAGTGTAGGCTAATTCAACTACAGAGGAAGAGGGAGATGTGCATTTGTCCTTCACGCACTCAACTCCAAACACACCACTTCTCAGCAGTCATCAACCTGTCCCAGACAAGCACAGTCTTTGTCCCACTTTTTAAAGTTGTTGGGATACAATAAGTGGAAAAAATATATTTCTATATTTTAGATTTATTTTCCTGAACACTCCATGAACACGCTAACAGATTTCATTATATCTTCAGTCTTACACAATAGGTAACTAATAAGCCTTTTTTTTTTTTTTTTTTATTAAAACTTCTGGCGGTGAATTAACGAAGTTATTTTTTATGACAGGAAGTGGCCTGCTACGTTTATTTCACAAGTTCACAACCGGAGCAATGCGGTCATATCGTAACCCTACGGACTTTGCCTAAACTGTTAATAATTTGTAAAGGTTTCTCCATTTTGGTGGATTGGGATGTTTTAAAACAGCAGGTTGTTTAAAGTGCATTAGTAAGAAAACTCCGGTATCCAAACATGAAGGTCCTGAACAGAGACGAGCTGCAGGTCGCTGAAGGAGTTCTGCTCAAACACTTACCGAAGAGTTATAAGGTATCTGCGACATAAACCGCGTGTCTTTGTGCTTTACAGCCTCAGCAGCGCTTAAAGGTGTTTCGTGCTTTCAGGTGTACGGTTTCCTGTACGGAATCAACAGGAACAAACCGACTACACTGGAAGTTGTGGTCGATGCGTGGCCTGATTTTAAAGTTATCATCTGCAGACCGAACCCCGAGGTGTGTTTAAATCCCGTCAGAAAACTGTGGATAGCTTTTCAAGACGGAAATCTTTCGCTTGTCACGTGATTGTGACAGCTTTTGTTTATTTCACGGAACAAGCGTGCCCTGAATTTCAAGAAAAAGATGGCATACTACAGCACGGATGAACAGAGTTTGAGGAAAATGCTGACAGACGAGAATGCAGTTGATTGGAGCACTTATTTCATGATAGGAGGTGAGCTCAGATCACTGCAGAAAATAAGCACGAAATAAATACGGTGGCTTTTACGTCACTACATTTGACAGCTGTTACTATTTACACAGTTTTATAGACACAACACACTTTGTACAATATTCTAATAAAAAGTTTAATAATCATATGGACATGTTTCCTGCATTAAATACAAACTGCTTGGATAACCTAAATGAACCTAATAAAAAGGAGAGAAAGAAATGAATGTAAATACTTTCCATTTGACAGGGTTTGATGTTTTCCAAGGGTCTTTTGGCAGAAGAGTGAACCACAAAGTCTATACTTCGGTGCATCTGTATTTGCCAGACACCAACCATCTCCACATGTCAACGTATAATCTGATCATTAAGATTCGCTTTAAGTTATATCTGTGTATAAGTCATGATTTAAAAATAAACCCCACAAAGATAGTACACCCTGTGTCTGTCATGAAACGTCTGTGTGCGGCAAGCAGGAAAGGACCCAAATTTAAGAGTCAAGATTCTTTATTTGTCACATGCCTAGTTATACAAGTACAACAAGCAGTGAAATGTGTCCTGAAAGGCTCCTCGACTGTGCAAAAAATAGAACATTATATACAGTAAGTAAATTATATACAAAAAGAGGACATTATGTACAGTAAGTAAGTGAATTTTATAACAATCTGGAAATTTTCAATTGAAAATCTGAAAGTGTACATCGTGCGAGTGGGATGTTAAAGTGTCTTGTGCCTAGTGAGGGTTAGGGTTCAATTCTGACTCGTCTAAAATGTAGAGTTAAGTGCGTCCCTACTCCAAAATCTGCAGTTTTTGCATCATGCTGTTCCAAGAGTGGGCGTCCACAGGTGACTATAGACTTGGACAATGGGACAGAGGTCAAGACCCAGCCAACATGTATATATGGGCCCCACCTGGTTTTTGCTCGGGCTGGATGGGTACCATGTGGGCATGGGCTCAAACTGGGCTTTTTGTATGGGGCCTACTTGGGTTCTTCACATTAAACCCATATGGGCCATCCCAAGTGAGCACTTTTAGTAGGTCCTAGCTGGGTCAAACATGGGAAACACTTGACTTGGTCCAAAATGGGAAACACATGTAGGACCTACTTGGGTTTTCCACCTGGGATAGACATGGGCAAACACAGTCATTTAAGGATAGGCTGTTGTTTTGTGCCCCAGGTGGGGCAAAGTTAGGTAATCAGTATATGTTTTAGTATCGATGACACAGGTGGGGCCCACCTGGTCAAACTATATGGGTCGCACATGGGCAAATGCAAGTCAGACCCTGAAAACATGTCTATGTGGGCCCCAGGTGGGGCAAAGGTGTGGTAGTCAATATATTTTTTAGCACTGATGACACACGTGCTTTTTCCCCCATTTTTTTTTTTTTTTTTGTTAACGCGGTCCAGCGCTTCAAAAGTTGCATGTGCAGAAATCAAATCAAATAAGTTGTTTGATTTCCGCAGCTAACCGTGGGCAGTTGAGTGCTGGTTGTGCAGACGCAAAGAGCCCGAACGAGTTCACAGCAACAGCCTGGATCATACGCGATCTCTGCTGCTGGACTTTTCTTATTATTATTCTCCTTCTAAATGTTATTGGCGGTTGGCAAACAACAGATGGGGCATTACCGCCATCAACTGGTCTGGAGTATGGACTGGACGTCGCTCAAAAAAACAAACAAACTCAAATCCTCCCAAACAATTTACCCTCTTTTACAAACTGGAATAAGTCCTGATAACTTTCACTTCTTAAGTCCTTTTTTAGTAAATCAATGAGATCTAGTTTTGTTTTTATATTACTGAGGTTTGGGGACAGTTGTCTTCTCGCCACCTGATTTTTCTGGAGTTGGAATTACAAGGACCTCGATGTGAACACAGCCATCTGTCTTCACACGAAGGATAACCCTGATCGGGTCGTACAGTTTTTGTAACCCAACAATAACAAATAATTATTATGTCTATCTTCTTCTTCTGCTTACATCTGCTCATCCCGATCCCGTTGTTTGCTCTTTTTTCGAGGAATGACAGAGACAGACACGAAAACACCTCCCTGCCTAGCCTTGATTATTTTATTATTATCCTACTACTGATTCTATATATCTAGTTCAGGACATTCTGTTCAAACTCCCTTTGGCGAGAGAATATCCTTCTAAACATTATCTAGTGTGATGTGTAAGCATGTAGAAAAAACCCTCAAGCGCTCTATGTTCATTCTCAATATTTCAGCCCAGACATACAACTGGACAAGTCGTTTTAACCCTCAAAACCCAGAGCGCCAACTCGTTTATGAGCACATTACGTTGTGTATATAAAAATAATAAAAACAGCTTTATTTAATCATTTTCAACCCTAACACTCCATAGTAGCCACATTTCTCTGCTGTGGGGATTGCAGATTGGCTGCAAGATCTCTGCCAGATGTGCCACTCCTCCGGCACAGTGATGTCCATGTTGATATAACTGGGAGGGCACGGTGGGGAGTGTTTCACTTCATCTCCTGTGTGTTTGTTAGGCAACAGAAACAAGATGTGGAAGGTCGCTTTGACTGTCCTTGCGGCCATTTTGGCCGTTGGGTATGGGACCCCGGTCGGGGGCTTGACAGACGCTGATATCAACAATGAAGACGTGCAAAACGCTCTCCACTTCGCCGTCATCCAACACAACAGAGACAGCAACGACTTGTACATCAGTCAAGTGGTAGAAGTGATCAAGGTTCAGTCACAGGTGAGTAACGGTCAGATTTGTGAATAACTGAATTGTTCTTTAGGGGAAAGCAATCCAGTAAACCATCGTAGTGATGTGAGCCCTTAAGAAAAGGCCTGCGAAGCGCCCTTTAAAGGTTTCACTTTTAACCACTAAACTAAAGTCCCAGGGTCCTAGAGGCCGTTACATACAATTTACTTGTTATATGCCTTCTTAATGGCGTTGGTACTCCCCCAAATATGGCTGGCTTCGTAATTTGTCACGTTAATATCCTCTCATCCTCTCATCCTAGCTTTAACAGTAGGTCGGCAATGTTTTTTATGCTTGTGTTGAGGCAGCCATTGGCCCGCCCGAACAAAAGAGCAGTGTGGGTTTAGAAAAAAAAGGAACCCGACAAAAAGCACATCTTTGCTAAAGATTGGTTAATATGCTGATGAGTCGTGTTTTTTTTTAAAGTTTATTTGGCTCTCCTCTTGAAACCTGAGGCAAGGCTACCATAGCAATGTGTTGATGTTTGTGTTTTCTCTAGTCATTGGTGAGCTTCTTGGCTCACAGGGGACAGTAGGGGTGTTTAAAGAGGAGGAGGAGGAGGGGTTCATTTGCTGTAAGTCTTGTATTCAATTTTCTTTCCCATTACAGGTGGTCGCTGGCATCAAGTACGTCATAACTGTGAAGATGGTAAAGACCCCCTTGCAGAAAGTATGGCGTCGATCAAGTGTGTGCAATCCACACAGATCAGGCAAAGTTTCAGGTACTGATGGCATCTTCTCAAAAGAAGCAGGATATTTGATCTGTTCTTAAACATCATGCAGCAGCCTTGTAACTAAAGCTGCATTCACACTGGAAGTGATTTGCTCAACGCAGATCTTTTTGCAGCTGACGGCCGGTGTCCTGTTGAAAAGTGATCGTCTGAAACAAATTGATTTCTGATGTTTCTATGTTTTGTTTTTTATTTCATAATAATAAATCACAGTTTTTCTGCATACTTGACATAGTTTTATAGAACTGTTCTGCTGCCCTCTTGTCGCGATGTTGCTGTGAATCCCTTTGAGTGTGTAATGCATATTAATCTGATCGTTAAATACTCATGTTCTTAATAGACATTATGCTATTGGATAAAAAAAAACTAAAGCATTTATATGTGTAAATAACACCACCTGAAAGATCCTAATGTTAAATGTATTGTCTTGTTTTTCCTTTCAGACCTACCAGTGCACATTCGAAGTGTGGAGCCGCCCATGGCTTAATTCCATTGAGTTACTGAAGAATGAATGCCAACACTGAGATCTACGTGGGACGCTAGAACGAGAACGCTTGGGAAATCTTACCTTTGTGTCAGAATAATCTTCTCTTAGACTGCAATGCACTTTCCTGTAGGTGGAATAAATATATTAATATTAGTATTTGCTGCCTTTACTACTGCACTGCTTAACTAATTAAACTTGTTTTAAATTTCCAAAATCCACTATCCAGTGTTACAAACTAGGTCTCCCTGATTTTTAAACTTTGCTTCATCAGTAAACTAAGCAAATAAACTTTTGTGTAGTCAAACTGATCACGAGCTGCTTTTTTTTTTCAGATAATTCAGTTTTGAAATAAAGTCAAACTTGCACACAAATTTTAATGTGTCCGTGTGGTAAATGCACACAAGGATGACGTTTTAGCTCAATAGAGCTTCTTTGTTGTTGTTGATGGTGATGAGTTCTCTGGATACCTACCCACTGACTAAGAGGAAGGAGAATGTAAACAAATCTGGGACAGACATGACTGACAACAGAAAATGCCATTCACATTCTTTTCAACATCTATAAGGAGTTGGTGGATAGAGCAGTTACACTTTTAATTCCTTTGGAAAAGAGGGGAGTTTTTGTCTAACAGCAGGTCAAAATTAAACCATTAAAAGTGACCAATAAGATAAGCTGTGCAGAATATGATGGAACTACAACAAATAAAGACTGCTTGTAAGTGGTTGAACTCAGTGAAGAAAAGAAAACTCACTTTAGGCTTATTCAACTACAGAGGGAGAGCTGAGATGTGCATTTGTATTTCGAGTGCTAAACTCCAAACACAAAATTCACACCACCTGTCAGCACTCATCTACGTCACATTGTCCCAGGCAAGCACAGTCTTTGTCCCACTTTTAAGTTGTTGAGCTGGAAAAATATATTTTAGATTTCATATTTTTCCTGAACACTCCATGAACACACTAACAGATAAAACACGCATTTTTTTTTTTTTTTTTTTGAAAAAACTTCTGGCGGTGAATTAACGAAGTTATTTTTTATGACAGGAAGTGGCCTGCTACGTTTATTTCACAAGTTCACAACCGGAGCAATGCGGTCATGTCGTAACCCTACGGACTTTGCCTAAACTGTTAATAATTTATAAAGGTTTCTCCATTATGGTGGATTGGGATGTTTTAAAACAGCAGGTTGTTTAGTAAGAAAACTCCGGTATCCAAACATGAAGGTCCTGAACAGAGACGAGCTGCAGGTCGCTGAAGGAGTTCTGCTCAAACACTTACCGAAGAGTTATAAGGTATCTGCGACATAAACCGCGTGTCTTTGTGCTTTACAGCCTCAGCAGCGCTTAAAGGTGCTTCGTGCTTTCAGGTGTACGGTTTCCTGTACGGAATCAACAGGAACAAACCGACTACACTGGAAGTTGTGGTCGATGCGTGGCCTGATTTTAAAGTTATCATCTGCAGACCGAACCCCGAGGTGTGTTTAAATCCCGTCGGAAAACTGTGGATAGATTTTCTCGACGGAAATCTTTCGCTTGTCACGTGATTGTGACAGTTTTTGTTTATTTCACAGAACAAGCGTGCCCTGATTTTCATGAAAAAGATGGCATACTACAGCACGGATGAACAGAGTTTGAGGAAAATGCTGACAGACGAGAATGCAGTTGATTGGAGCACTTATTTCATGATAGGAGGTGAGCTCAGATCACTGCAGAAAATAAGCACGAAATAAATATGGTGGCTTTTACGTCACTACATTTGACAGCTGTTACTATTTACACCGTTTTATAGACAGAGCACACACTTTGTACAATATTTTAATAAAAAGTTTAATATTTATATGGACATTTTTCCTGCATTAAATACAAAACTGCTTGGATAACCTCTTGCGAGGAAAAAGAAGAGAAAGAAATTCATGTGAATACTTTCCATTCGACAGGGCTTGATGTTTCCCATGCACCAGTCCTCAAACAAGTGTCTTCTGACAGAAGAGTGAACCACAAAGTCTATACTTTGGTGCATCTTCTGTATTTGCCAGACACCAACCATCTCCACATGCCAGTGGTTGACAGGTATAATTTAATAATTAAGATGCACTTTAAGTTATATCTGTGTATAAGTTATGATTTTAAAAACACGTTAAAAAAGACCATCCTGTGTCAGTTGTAAGGTTATACATATCGGCATTTTTTTTAATGGCTGTCTTTAGCAAGTCTTAAAATTAGGTCACACAACATATTACACTGTCATGACCTAACAGAAACTAAGCCATAAAGCAGAAGCTGTGTAATAAGGTTCTGCCACAGCATTTCAGTCAGGTTGAGGTCTGGACTTTGTTCCATCTGTTCTTTTCAGTCATTCTGTGGTAGATTTATTGCTGTGCTTGGGATCATTATCATGTTGGATGACCCATTTTGGGCCAGTCTTTAGCTGTCAGCCAGATGTCGCCACATGTAACACTACAATGCTTTAATATACAGAGGAATATACAGTGGTCTACTCAAAGACTGCAAGGTGCCCCAGTCCTTTGGCTTCCCAGACTAATGGGTTTTAATAATTGCCTCTTTAATATTATTCCTACTTGGCATCGTGTTAACACACACCTTACCAGCAAACTGCTCAAGTTTCTGCTTTTATAGAGGTTTACACACTTTCTTCTGATACTTTGATTATCAACATCTGACTGCTGCTTACCTTCCTCATTCAGTGGAAATAGTAAAACCCAGTATCAAGTCAAAAACACGCCAGTCCACTGTGCTCATTTCACACTTAGCCCTTCCAAAATTTGAAATGTATTAAGTACATTGCAGGGTCATTAATCGTCAGAAACTATTAAGGTAGTCGGCTAGTATGTATTTACATGATGTAAATGTGTTAGTACTGTCTTTTTAAACACTTACTGCAGATTACTGCAACTTACTGTAACTTCTACATGCATGTACATTTCATGGCTTGGAGAGGCAAAGCGACAAATGGACACGGTGGACCGGCATGTTTATTACATGTTTTGCAGGGAGATCAGGTTCAATAGTAATAGTATAGTTAGTTTTTCACATACTGCTTCTGCATTTTGGCTCGGTATTTGTTCAATAAACAACAGCACAGTGTATTATCTTATGTTTTGTTGATCTGTGGTTGTATTTACCTTATTTTAAGCTCTAATCAAGACCAAATTATGTTTATTATGTAGTTATATATAAAATATTAGACTTTAAGGAGACTGTACATTTTTTCACTATGACTGTAAATATGCTTCAGAGCAATGTAAATTATATTGCTTCTCAACAACTTTGGTTTTTCGTTCTATAGTGAGCTTGAGTCGAGGATTTCGTCTCTAAACCTTTCCCACGTTGACTTGGTGAATAAAACCTGGAAGTTCGGAGGAGATGAGAAGGGTTACAGGACCATTGAAAACCTAATCAGTAACTTCCCATCATGCTGCATCACAGACAGCCAGGGTCAGCCCGTGTCCTGGATACTTGTGTATGATTACTGTGCTCTGGGAATCTTGTATACGCTGCCAGAGCACAGAGGGAAAGGCTATGCCAAAATCCTGATTAGCATTTTAGCCAAGAAACTCCATGCTGAGGGTTACCCGGTGTTCTGCTACATAGAAGAGGACAATGTGCTGTCCTACAAACTCTTTAAAAACATGGGCTTCATTGAGGATCCTTCTTACAGGGCTGCATGGTTAGAGTTCAATTTTTCAGATTAGACTCAACATCTTTTATATGTACGTCCAACATTTTTATCAGGTTGCGCCTTCTTCATTTATAAAAATAGAATTCAAATGAATGCAACCCTCTTATTTATAAAAGTGTGATCACTTCTGGTCTGTTTCTTGGAGAAGACACCGTTTCCTTGGGGCTTGCTTTTGGGTCAAGCCAACTTCTCTGAATTTCATTTTGATATATTTGTCAAAATATGGTGTGAAATGTCCACTTTTCCCCTATTTCAGAATAGTAAAGAACCTTTCCACAACTTCCTGGATCAACTCCAAAAGTAATCTTCTCTAAATAGGCTCAATCCCCACTTTTGATAACTTTTTGCCTAGAAACAATCAAATCAATCACATTACCTGCACAACAGAGACAATGATGTAAACTTTTGATAACATTAAAGCATTTAAAGGAGAAGTTTAAATAAAACAGAGCTGCACTGATTTGTACTCGGTAGCTTCATATTGTTCATTAAGCTGCTTTGTTTAAGGAGGTCACCACACCGGATCATTAACCTCAATCCGAGCTTTGGCCACTCTGTTGTGGAATTATCCCGATCTGCATAAAGACTTTCTTCCTGGGTTCCTGACACAACCCTTTGCATTTATCTGGCTAAATCAGCTGTGAATCATAAAAAACAACTAACATTATAATTAAGTACAAACATTTCAAACTGAAGCTAATATGCTTCTAAAACTGGGGACAGTTTAGTACTTCATTAAAAGCTGAGGGGAGCAAATAAAGCTAACTTGTCTGTGTAACCATGAGGTAGGCAAGACTGGAAGGTTCTTTCCTGTCTGTTGACCAAGGCTTGAGGAACCAGTTAATGTTCCCATCTGAGTAAATATGAGACAGTTATGTGACCTGCTGGTGAGGACAGCTGAGTGGGGTTAATTAGGTTATTAGCGGAGTAATGAGGTGGAAAAAACTTATTTTATTTGGCAGCTTTATAAGCCAAAGCAGGGTCACCAAATTCAGTAAGGTGACCCAATAAAATGATTCCCCAGGCAATGAGGCTTACAATCAAACAACACAGGAGCCAGAAGATTTAACAAAAAGAACAATGAAAGTCGCTCTTGATGTTTGCTGGCTTGTATAACAATGATTAGCAAAAGTGTATCCTTCACAACTTCTCCTTTTCTTCTGCTGTTCAATAAAGAAGTGGTCTATTGTTGGATGTCTTTCCCACGAGCGTTAATTCTAAACACCAGTGCAATTAATACTATCCATGGTTCTCCAAAGTGAAAGACATTTAATTGAAATCTTGATGTCATTTATTACTGCTTAACACAAAACAAACTGTGTCTGTATTTAAAACTTTACAAATATAAAATTAATGAGCAACAGGGACGCTGAGCATTGATGGAGGTGGTAACAATGATTTTCGTACGTTCTCTTCAATTTTACGTCTAGAAAGTGTGAATCTCGGCAACCTCAGCCTGGAGGAAAAGTCCAGTTAGCGTTTACGTCCCCTTCACATCACTTCCGCGATTTCCAGAGTTTCACACACATTGGCTGTATCCCAATCCAGGGTCTGCAGCCTTAAAGGCCGCATTTTAAGGCCGATTACGTCACAGCGGCGCGCCGAAGGCTGTCCCAATTCAAAGGCTGCTCGAAATGCGGCCCTGAAATGCGTCCTTCATTTCCTTGAATTTTAAGGCTGTGGCAGTTTAGACTAGTGATGTGCGGATCGATCCTGAAATATCGATTCCTCCGATACCAATCATTTATGTTCTAGAATCGATTCTCACATTAAAATATCGATATTTTAGTAATTTAGAGTAAATTTGTAGTTTATCATTATCAGGAACACAGTGGAAAGAAACTATAACATTCGGATTGTCTACATTCAAAGGAACTACTTCCTCTTCCGCCTTTCATAGTCATGTGCGAAATACGGCTGTATAAATGTCTCGCAGCGCCTTGGCGTGAGCACTCACAACAATGGCTGAGCGTAATTGTGCGGACGTATTTTACCTCCACAAACAGCTGAGACGTGGTTTGTGATACATGTGGCAAAAAAGTGCTCCAAGAGTGAGGTGTTGTGGCCGTAGCCTACTAGGGAGACATTCAAAAGGTCTGTTGGGGGGGGGGGGCGTGATAAATACATTTTACAGGGTTTATTTATCGGATAAAATACGTTAAATCACCGTTATTATTGGCCAGCCCGGAAACAGCGGGGGTGTCCAAATTCAGAGGCTGCTTCCACCTGAGGACCCGGCCTTCGCGGTCTAAAGAAAGCCGGGTTGTACGTCACAAGCTCCCTCGGTGGAGGGTGAATACAACCGGGCGCTGACGTAAACTCTCAACCGTCTCACACTTCTGTTTGACGTTTATTCAGCTGTGTGAAAACCCAGGAGGAACCCTCCTGAGGGATTAATAAAGTTTAATTTAATCTAATCTAATAACTTTAATCTCAGCCAAACCGATTTACTCACGAACAAATAAAACACTGAAAAAGCCAAACAATAACATTTTTAAGTTATCAAAGTGACTTATACATCATGTTTAACCCGAGTAGCGAAAGACCGCGGGGGTTTGAAAACAATGTGTCAGTTGGCTCAGATATTTGAAGTTTACACAGCTACATTCTCACCTGAAAATATGTTAAAAGTTTTTTGCGACCCAGAAAGACAAATAAGAGTGATATTAAAACTAAGTAGCTGCCGCCATTGTTGGAAACTGGAATTGGCTGGGCCCGCTATGAATTCTGCGATATGGTTTTTCAATTTTGTTGTCCGGGTGGAAAATCGGGAGAAATTCAGGAGAATGGTGGCTCCGGGAGATTTTCGGGAAGGGCACTGAAATTCGGTATTCTCCCGGAAAAATCGGGAGGGTTGGCATGCATGGTAACATATGGCAACATCACTAACCTTGTCAAACACCTCAGAGTAAATCATATCACAGAATATGAGGTGTGTATGTTGAGGCGAACTGAAGAGAAGGACAGGGACAGGTGCTGCTAGGGCGAGACAGACGTCACGGAGTCCTTTAGTGCTGCAGGCAGGCAAGGTGTTCAAATAGGCACAACTTTAGTTTTTTTATTTCTATATGATGAACCCTGCATTATTAAGTGATAAGAACAAGTAATCTGATGCCCTGTAATCATTATGATGCTATAATTTGAGATGCAATAAATAAAATACATTAATGATACAGTAATGATACTAAGACTTATGTGTTTCTTTTGTTTTGTTTTGTTTTGTTTTACCATTTCAATCATGCTGCGGTCAGCGTCAGCATCTAACATAGAGCAAACAATGCAGTAATCCTCAGCGTTCCCTGAAACACATTCATGGTTAGGTTTTAATCAAACATTATTTATTGATTAATTAAAAAATAATAGTAAATTTGTTCCACAAATACTTCATGGCAAATTAGTCCCTTGAATTTTTTTAATTAGACTTAAAGAAGGGTCTTATCTGAAAGTGTTTGAAAAGCACTATTTAAATTGGAAGTACACACTCTAACGTGATAAGGACTTTACTGGACTTACCTCGATGTTCAAGTAGGTTGCAAGCTATCTGCATTCGCTCCAGCACAACTGCTTCTGTAGTGGTTAATACTTCACTGACCTCTCCAAAAGCAAGGTAGTGTTCTGCAAACTGAGATTTCTCATTATTATAATGTAAAGTCCTAATTGTAGCTAACAATAAATGGAATCATTTGAATAAGGGTTACTTTTAACAGCAAAACTCCGCAACTGCTGGAATCCTGTTGCTTGTTGTGTTGCATAGTCTGTAACTGCCACTCCATGGTGTCTTCATGCCCTCTCATCCTCAGAAAATTCCTAGTTGAACAAAAATGTTTGTAATGAAACAAGAAATGTTTTATCTAAGAATAATACCTCAGTATCATGCATACCTCCAGTTGCACAGAATTTTCCTGTCATAAACACCTTCATTCCCCATGGGGTCTATGAGCAGTATTTTCTGTGCAGGAATGTTGACAATCTAAAGAAAAAGTTAATAAATTAAAAATTACTATAGTTTTTGCCACTGAAAACCTATTTAAGAATAACACTTTGAGCAAGAAACTGCTTCACAACAAATTAATAACTAAATGAACACATACCACAAGAATCCAGTGCGTACCAAAGTTCACAGGGCACAACCACATGTCTTCAACTGGGAACTTCATCTGTGGGATTGGAAGTGCAGAGTAATTTCGATTTACTTAGGTACCATGCATTTCAGGGTGTTTTCAAATATAGTGTTGTTTAAAGGAACTGAACTCTGTCCTCAGAAATAGAAATGAGTCAACTTTTTGGACCACTTCTTAACTTTCAACTTACCTTGGTGAGGCATCTGAACTGCCCAGAAAACAAGGAGCTTGCAACTACTGAACAGAGCAGGTGTACAGCATTCTGTAGAAGTATACAAAAATGTTACAGAACAGTAAATACATTTTTTTTGTATTTCAATATAAGTGGGCAAAGAACATTTCTTACTTACCTTTCGTCTCTCAATGACACGGTGCAGGTATGCATCAATGACCTGTTTTGAAAAGTCAGAGTTTATACACCAGCAGCAACAAGTTCTGAAGTAACTGCTTGAGTGCTGTACACAAAAGCTTGGAAAGGAATATAATTGCTGATAAAGGTTCTTTCTGCATATCCAGATACACATCCCAGTCATTCTGTTGACTGTTGACTAATTTTCTCAGGGCTCTACATGTGGACATAAAAAAAAACAAAACACAATAGTGACAGTGTCTTAAAAGCAAATGAAATGTTACATACAAATAAAACACACCTTTTTATGTTGTCATTTGTCTTTTCGTCTAGGCCATTTGTCTGAGGGTGATACGCTGCTGTGACACTTCTTTCTATTTTCATTAAGCTGCAAAGTCTTGAGTTGAGCTTCACAGAAAAAAGAAAATTGTTTTTTAAAAACAATCACACAAAACCTTTGGCCTGGCAGCTACTTGGCACACTGTGGCCAAGTATTTACCTAAAGAGGTATGGAAAAGTAAACTTAACACTTACCTCGTTAACAAATTCTCTTCCTTGGTCGGATAAAATTCGTTTTGGGCAGCCATGTCTACATATGAGTGAGCACAACTGATGAGCTACCTCAGCAGCACTTTTACTTTTTAATGGAAAAGCCTCAACCCATTTTGAAAAATAGTCTGTTGCAGTCATAATGTACTGGAAGCCACTAGACGTTTTTGGAAGAGGTCCAGTTAGATCTATTCCGATTAGCTCCCAGACATGTGACACCTGTCAATGATAAAATAATCACATTAATATGTAATGTACATTATAACATTACTATTTTCTACTAAAATGCTACTGATATTTACCTTTATACACTGCAGTGGTTGCACAGCAGCCAATGGTTTTCCCATTTTTTGACACTGGTCACAAGCCAGGACCTTAAACATATTGAACTATCTTTATATTATCCAACAATCGCAATTAATTAAACAACAAAATTGCAAATGTTCTATAAAAATACTCGATCAAGTGGCAAAACAGTGTTAATTACTGTACATCATCCTGAAATCTGGTACGTGTCTTCAGGATAACTATGCATTCTATTGGTGCACTATTAACATACTATATATAAATAACAACTTTAAAAATACATACCCAATTCCCAATGTCAACCGACATGCCATACCAGTAAAATCTGGAACAAATTGCAGTTCGAGTCTTGAATGAAACTCTTGGAATAGTCCCATGGCTTCTTCTTTTGTTTTTATCACTCTCCTGTTTCCAAACAAAAGCACTCCGCCTATATTTAAAAAAATGTAAATTAATTATAACATGTATTTAACCAATAATTACATTTAGTTGTTTATTTACATTACAAAACTGACCCTTCACCCTGAATTTTGCGGCGTATCTCCTAAGGGTTTGCCTCTGGGACTTATCGTATTCCGATGGGTAGGACCCAGCAGACAGAAACATGAGCAGTTCCTCGTATTTGTTCTCCATAACTAAGGAGAAAATCGGAGAATTTCAACATGGCATCGGAATCCATACAGTAAATAAAACGACTACACGACGTTATCACGCAATTAACAAGTATGTGGTGCAATAGTACTTTCTTCAACATAACAACGGAGCGTGGTGTCCAGTAACTGCAGGAGGACTAAAATAAATTGAGAAGGTTTGCAGAAGTTGAAAAGCACAAAATAAACACTTGGAATATGACTTCGACTTCGAGTGAGCAGCTTAAGGTAAACAATTATCATCTGTAATAAAGAAGTAAAACTTATAATACAAACCTTTTTTCGAAAGCAACGAGATCGGCACAAGATCGGGGTAGGTGTACTATTTACACCGGAAACATGGCCGTTTTGAATTGTGCGCATGCGCAGTAACAACAAGTAGGGCAGCTTGATGGGTAGGACGTTTTGTCAGAACACCGGAAGAGTAAACTTTAAGTAAGTACTGAATATTATGTCACTTATTTATGTGCAAATGTTTAATAACGAAGAACATGAAAACATTACTGTTGGCCACATGTCGGCAAAGTTATGTGACATTAGTGAGGTTTGTACTAACTTGGTTTTAAAGCCTTTACTTTAAAATATACGCCGTTCAATAGCTGAGCTTAATCAGAGAATGATCAAAGCTCATGTAGAAACAAAAAAATGAACAAAAGATTTTCTCCTTCATTTCTGTCAAACAAAACTGTATGACACGATTCCAGTTGTTAGTATCAAGGTTGCTAGGCAACCTGGGCAGCGCGACGGAGGCTAGACCGTCCCATTTCACAAGCCTCGCACTTCCGGCCTTAGCGGTCTTTGAGTACGCGGCCCTTGAGGATCGTTGAGGCTGCGTACTTTAAGGCTGCAGACCCTGAATTGGGATACAGCCTCTGTCTTTGATTTACAAAGACGCGCAAATGTCTTTGGAACTGTCGAAAGATCATATTTAAAACAGCTGAAAATGAGCAGAAGAGATATTTATCTCGGTCACAACAGAGTCCACAGGGAGTTTCATGTGCTGTAAATAACTATTTACATTTCATTGATTGTCATCATTGCCATCGCAGTTTAACCTGAAAAGGTTAAAGTGTCAGAAAACTGTGCAACTATCCAAACATGAAGGTCCTGAGCAGAGACGAGCTGCAGGTCGCTGAAGGAGTTCTGCTCAAACACTTACCGAAGAGTTATAAGGTATCTGCGACATAAACCGCGTGTCTTTGTGCTTTACAGCCTCAGCAGCGCTTAAAGGTGCTTCGTGCTTTCAGGTGTACGGTTTCCTGTACGGAATCAACAGGAACAAACCGACTACACTGGAAGTTGTGGTCGATGCGTGGCCTGATTTTAAAGTTATCATCTGCAGACCGGACCCCGAGGTGTGTTTAAATCCCGTCGGAAAACTGTGGATAGCTTTTCAAGACGGAAATCTTTCCATGTCGCATGATTGTGACAGCTTTTGTTTATTTCACAGAACAAGCATGCCTCGATTTTCATGAAAAAAGTGACATACTACAGTACGGATGAACAGAGTTTGAGGAAAATGCTGACAGACGAGAATGCAGTTGATTGGAGCACTTATTTCATGATAGGAGGTGAGCTCAGATCACTGCAGAAAATAAGCACGAAATAAATACGGTGGCTTTTACGTCACTACATTTGACAGCTGTTCCTATTTACACAGTTTTATAGACACAACACACTTTGTACAGTGTGATCCATTATTACTAAAGAAGTGTAAGTTACAACAGATTCATTGATAGCACTGGATTAGCATTATTTAATGGTCATATGGTGATTTTCCTAATGATAGTTACACCTTTTTATGTTGTTTTGCTGTTTTTACAAATTACTGTTTAACCTCTTGCAAGGAAGGAACAACAAACAAAGTATTCAATGTAAATTATTTTTGTCCAACAGGACTTGATGTTTCCCATGCACCAGTCCTCAAACAAGTGTCTTGTGACAGAAGAGTAAAATACAAAACTGATATTTTAGTACACCTTCTGTATTTGCAAGACACCAACTATCTGCACATGCCAGCGATTAACAGGTATAATCTGAAAAGCATATGTCTGTGCATATGTCACATGAAATATGCTTCAGAGCAATGTAAATTATATTGCTTCTCAACAACTTTTCTTTTCTTCTGTTTTTTTTTAAAGTGAGCTTGAGTCGAGGATTTCGTCTCTAAACCTTTCCCACGTTGACTTGGTGAATAAAACCTGGAAGTTCGGAGGAGACGAGAAGGGTTACAGGACCATTGAAAACCTAATCAGTAACTTCCCATCATGCTGCATCACAGACAGCCAGGGTCAGCCCGTGTCCTGGATACTTGTATGTGATTACTGTGCTCTGGGAATCTTGTATACGCTGCCAGAGCACAGAGGGAAAGGATATGCCAAAATCGTGATCAGCACTTTGGCCAAGAAACTCCATGCTGAGGGTTACCCGGTGTTCTGCTACATAGAAGAGGACAATGTGCTGTCCTACAAGCTCTTTAAAAACCTGGGCTTCATTGAGGATCCTTCTTACAGGGCTGCATGGTTGGAGTTCAATTTTTTGGATTAGATTCATGAAACAACTGTACTCATTTTTATCAGGTTCATAAATGTGTAAAAATATAATAAAATGAATGAAACACAAATAAAAACATAATTGTTAACATTTATTATTTATTATCCCTATAAAATTGATAGGATCTAGATCAGAATATGATCAATGGAAATATAGTATGAAATGCCCAGAGTTGTTCCCTTTCACAATGTCAAAAAAAAATCCCTCCGAGAATTCCTGGATATGGATCAATTCCAATCACTTCTAAGTTGGGCCAACTCCCAACAGCCATAACATAAAAAGAAAAAAAAAGATAAAATTATAGGACAGAATTTAAAAGTTATATCTAAATTAAACTGAGCTCCAATGATTCACACTCTGAGCCAGTATCTTCCTATTCTTCTTTTGGCTGCTCCATTTAAGGGATCACCAAAGCGGATGATTTGCCTCCATCCCAGCTTTGACCAATCTGGTATGGAATTATTCTGAGCCGCATAGAGACTTGGCCAAAACTTTTCCTGGGTCCCTGACACAGTCCTACTCATTTATCCAGACGTGAGACTGGCACAAGGACTATAGTGGGTTGTGCTACAAAATCAAATAAATTTATTTTTCTCATATTCTCACACCATTCTCACTTATATCAGAGAGACTGGGGTGTCTGTAGAGAGTGGAGAGTCCACAGCTGAGGGGAAGAATAAATAAGTAATATGAGGTAGTTATGTGATCTCTCGGCGAGGACAGGTGAGTGGGGTTAATTGTGTTATAGGAAGACTAATGAGGTGGAAGAACCTATTTTATTTGGCAGTTAAAGAGGGCAGGATTCAGCTGTGTAGGCCAAAGCAATGTCAATAAGGTAACCCAATAATATGTTTCCCCCCGATACTGAGTGCTTACAATCAAACACCACAGGAGCCAAAAGATTAAATAAAAGAGATAAACGATTTTAAAAACTGACTGTAGACCACTATTGTACGGATTAACAAAACAGTCTGATACAGCTAATTGATTCCCCACTAACAGCCTGCTATGTCTCAGTATGAACAAGAACCACAATAGATTTCAGCTTACTCAGCCTGCAGTCACGAATGTCATGCCACTGTTGCCTTCAATGTGTCTTTTGTGTCCCTTTTCTCACACATACACTCCCGGAGATGTGTCAGCAACTTCCCCTACTCCTCTGCTGTGCAAGAAGTCGTCCATTGTTGTGGTTGCCTGTTCCTTCATATGAGCCGATCCCTTTATTTTAAACACCACTGAGATTAATAGTAAATGTGTCTCCAAAAGCTATTTTTTCATATCTTGCTGTAATTTATTCATACCTCACAGAAATATGTTCTCTTTCTTACTTGAATTGCTGTAAAATTGTCAGCACACCCATTGTTTAACGTCCCATTTTCTGTTTTAATAATTCAAAATATAAGTTTCACATTGCTCAGAAAGTGTTTCAGACATTCTTCCACTTATTGTATTGCGTGAGCAGTATTACATTTTATACCAGGATTTTCCTTTGGTCTCCAGAAGAAAGCAGAAATGTTCCCAGCTGACAGGAGTGACACCTGGTGTGGTCTTCTGCTGCACAAGCCCATCTGCTTCAAGGTTCGGGGTGCAGGATGCTTGGATGTAATGAGTAGTTATTGAGTTACCTTCCCATCAGCTTGAAGAAGTCTGGCCATTCTCATCTGTCTCATTTATTTTAAAAAAGCCTCTATTTTTTGGAAAGCATCACCGTTATTGAACTTCTGTTCAAAATGCCTCAACAGCGACAGCTGCAGGTTATATTGGGCAGGACAATCTGTGTGATTGTGCAGAGAGGAGACCAGCAGGAGCAGAGGTCTCAAACTCCAGCCCTAGAAGGCCACTGTCCTGAAACATTTCCATTCGTCCCTGCTGCAACACACCTGAGTACAATTAGTAGGTCATTAGCGAGAATCTATAGAACTTGAATGCATGCTACAGCAGCTTGTGAGTGAATGAACACAGTGCAATAAAAGTAGTTTTAGAAGTACATTTTTCCAAACACTTACATTTACTTGAGTAGGATTAGGGGTTGCCACTTCAGCATTCAGTCAAGTTCTATACTCTTGCTAATGATCTACAAATTTTATTCAGGTGTGTTGCAACAGGGACACATGGAAAAGTTTCAGGACACCGGCCCTCAAGGACTGGTGTTCGAGACCCCTGGGCAGAAGTCTGATCTCCTCACCTCCTCAGGATAGGAGACGAGCCTCCATTTGTATGCATCTTTTTACACTAATGACCTAATGATGGCTATAGCCTACACTGTATTTATTTATATAAAAATAAAGTGTTGTTTGTCTTTTGCTTTTTTAATGTACTAATATGAAACCTGCGTGTCGAGCTTCTGTGGTGACCTGCTGGGGTGTGGGACATAATCAGAGATCAATTAAATCCATCTATGCCAAACTGACATAATATGTCTGGTAAATTCTGAATAACTGATAGAGGTCAGGCTTAAACGTTTAATTTTATTTTTGCTTACAATATTGTTCAAATATTTTAGAATTCAGCAGAGAAATTAGATCCAATCTCATATCACTGCTGAAAATATGATCAGCCTTTGATGGAAGGAAGCCAAAACACACTCAGAGAATAGTGAGTTACTATCGCACATACAGCACAGACCACCTAACACACACCTCAATGTCTGTTTGCAATGAGGTGTAAAGGGAGGAAAGAGTGTGTAATGAGGAAGAAGCTAAAACTTTAGCTTCCTAAACTGGTCAAACTGGAGAGCTGGCACAACCTGTAGAAAGCTGTAAAGAAAAAAAATGTTTTTAAATCCCTGTTTTCATAAAATCTTTCAACAACACTGAATTTTATGTGTTTTTAGTTCAGCTGTGTGTAGCAAACATCAGCCAACAACATGAAAGACACGGTGTTTGAAGCCCAGATGTTCCTCCAGTTTCGTGAGGCCATGCTGTCTAAATTTCATGGAGTTCCATTTGACGTGTAATTATTAACAGTTAAATGACAGTTTTGCAATATTTCTGTGATCCATTGAACATGTTTAAAAATTAATCCTTGTATAGTTAATCTACAGACAAGCTCAACTCCTCAGCATAGTCAAAAAGTACACTGTGGGTGTTTCCACTGTGACCTCCAGACTGCTCAGTGGACAGGCCTAGTTCCTGTTCTGAGCTGTCACATGTGGCAGCCGGTGGGGTCTTTTTGCCCATCTACTTCAAGGTTTGATGTGTTGCATGTTGTATAAAGTGACTGTAATGAGTTATTTGAATCATTTTTGTCTTCCAATCAAATTAAAGCATTCTGGATATTCCCCTTTAACCTTGGGCATCAACAAGAGAGCTGCTGCTCACTAGATGTTTTCTTTTTTCAAGCACATGAAGACGAAAAAAAAATGTTTTAACATGTTTATCAACCAAATGATCAAAATTACAAAAAAAATATCAGTTTATACTGTTTTTATACGGTAAATATGGGTAACAGTGTGGACATGTTTCCTTTAATGCATTTGTGAAATATTGTAAAACATGAAATTTTTGTTTTGATGAAACAATGACACACAGGTTTGTTCTGGTAGATGATTTTTATCTCCAAAAAACAAAAAAAACTAGCTGTAAGTTGTATGACTAGATGACCAACGAGGGGAACCAATCGAAAGGAATTAAGGGGGGCTCAGGCAATTCAGCAACACGAAAGATTTAAAATACTTTTAAACATTTAAAAATTGTATAGAATATTATATTTATTTATTTTATTTATCCATATATTAATTTTAATATATAACTTATATTGGTAACTCAAGAAAAAAACTAGATAGCTATGGATATGGCATTTTAGGCTACATTTGCTTTGAAAAAAAGTTTTAAAAATCTGTAATTATTATTGTCAAATTGAAAAAACAAATGATGGACAGTTTCTGTCATGGGGACTTACATGGTGGCACCAAATCTCTAAACTTCACAAATCTGAAAGTTAATCAACATCATTTACTATGTGAGCTATTCGTGGGGGCGGTGTTTTTGTGCCTCCTCTTCAACTTTAAGCCTCGAAAGTGCGAATCACTGCCTCAGCCTTTAGAAACAATCCCAGCTAACGTTTCCGTCGTCGTGGAGACCCCCGACTTCCGTTCACTTCCGCGATTTACCGAACTGTACGCTTCATTTTTTCCTGAGTGGAGAAAAATGGCTTTTGAGTTGTCCGAAGATCAGTTAAAAACAGCGGAAAACGAGCTGAAGAAATATTTACCCATGTCGCAGCAGGTATGCTCGGTTAAATCTGTTATGTTTTTATTTCTACAAGGAGCTGAATGTACTGCAAATAACCAACTACTGAATTAATTGAAGGTTTACGGTTTCCTGGTGCTCAGAAGCAGAGTCAGATCCGACCCTGTACGGGTTTTAGTGGACAGGTGGCCACAGTTCCGCGTCATTATGTGCAAACCACACGGTGAACAGGTACTGTCTGTGCAGGGGGGCTTGCGTGCACACAATACATTATTTAAATGCCAATACAGATCACGTGTCTATTTTTCTTCCAGAAGAGTGACCTCTTCAAAGATGCACTGCTTTTTGCAACTGATGCTGCTGTTCTAGAAGAAATCCTCAGCAAGTCATCTGTTATTGACTGGAGCAAGTACTTTTGTGTTGGTAATGGCAACAAGCTCTCTTATTGTTTGCATTGTTACTGAATCAGTTCAAACTGTTTATTCGCTGGCTCCCACACTGCAGCCCTGCATATGGTCACTGAAGTCTATTACTGCAAGTGATTTTCAATTAAATAATTAGACCAGCCAATGAAAAGTCATCCTAATGCCTAGTGTTTATGTACTGTGTTTAAAGTGCTGTGAGTGTTATAGTATGTCATTTAGTGATAGAAAGATATGGCACTGCAAAACAAAAAAAAGTTGGGACACATCTATGGTTAAACTTTGCACTTCTCATGTTGAGAGCAAGTTAATATTTAATCCTGCTTTAATAAATCATGCTTTCAAGACAAAAACAGGTTCACACATTTAAGGTTTTGATTACTTGTGTTAAAGGAACCAGTGTTTCCCACACTGAGCTATTCAAAGCAGTGGCATCAGCAAAGGGTGTACCCTGTAAAAGAGTGGCAAAATGTTACTTGATGACATTGGAAGATGTGAGCAGGCTTCCTCCTGTTGACAGGTATTATTTACACATACGCATAATTAATCATAACTTTAACGTCCTGATAATAAAAATAACTTTGCTCTGTTCCATGTCAGTTCAGGGATCTCAGTAAGCTCTCTTGATGAATCGCACATTGGCTTGGTGAACCAAACTTGGAAGTTTGGAAAGGTCGATGTGGCCGTTGGGCTGATCCGCAACATGATTGCAAACTTCCCCTCCTGCTGCGTGCTGAATGCTGAAGGAAAGCCTGTATCCTGGATTCTGACCTATGCATCAGGCGCTATAGGAATGCTTTACACGCTGCCAGAGCACAGAGGGAAAGGCTATGCCAAAATCCTGGTCAGCAGCTTGGCCAAGAGGAATCATGCACTGGGCTACCCAGTGTACAGCCTCATAGAAGAGGAGAACGCTGTGTCCTACAGGCTCTTTGCAAACCTGGGCTTCACTGAAGATCCCTCTTACAGGGAAGCCTGGTTTGTAGTCAATGAATTTCAAATATTTCCATGAAGCACAGAATAAAAGTAAAAAAAAAAAAAATGCTACAGCTTGTTCTATTCATAAGTTAAAGTCACAAGGTGAACTCAGTCTTTTAGAAAATAGTTGGAATAAAGACGATAGCCAGAATTTTGGGTTAATAGCTCTTTATTTGGCCCTCTTATTGCCCAGGAACATTTCTCTCGTTTATAAAAGGTGTGATCACTTTCACTTCTGGTCTGTCATCTATTTTGACTGTATGGGCTCTAAGTGTACAGTAAATCTCCTGGAAAAATTGCATTAAACCTGGACTATGTTAGGTTTTGTATTGTTGATTGTCATTTATGCTTAGAAATATCTACTTATATATGCTTAGACGTTTATAATTAGTTGTAGATTGGTAGAGGTTTGATCCTTGATAGTCTGCAAACTTTGTGTGCATTAGAGAGCACTCTGGGAGCACGAGAGAGGTCGTACCTTGTCTTATTGTTTTACGGTAGGATTAACGTAGCTACGTCTGTTCTAGTCTAAGTGCTTTTTGTTTAGATGAACTGCTGGACTTCCTCACCATGTTATCTAGGGTGAGGGGGAGACTACCCTCTTCCTGACCAAGGATGCTTGCTTTTGTGCTTTCATGTTATATGAGCCTTTGATCAGCAGTACCACACACACACACACACACACACACACACACACACACACACACACACACACACACACACAGGCAAGGTACTCTTTGTGTGTATGTAGACATCATATGTTAATGACCCTATGCATATTCATGTAACCACAATAAAAGGAGTGCTATGGGGAGCCTGGCTGAGAGTCTGACGGAGGTCAAGTGGTGGAACGACACTTGGCTCCAGGCAGGTCTCCCTCATGCATGAGTAACAAGAAGAACTTTGCCTACTTCGTGTCTTGCTTGCTGTGTAATTATATTGTCTTCAACGTTCCAGCGAATAGGTTCAAGCTACAAACCTATCAGACTGTAAAAATCAAAGAGTAAGTGAAGTAGGCGTTGATTGACAAAAATAATACAAACGTAGCAGTCCCAGACTGCGTACCACAGATAAGGATGATAATTGCATGCATGTTCTGAGTGTTTGGATCCAGTAGGATCCACATCTGGATCTGAGTGAGTATGTGATTTCTTGGAGAAGACACTAATTCCTTGGGGCTTGCTTTCGGGTCAGAAAGGGCACCTGTAAGTAGCATTATTTTCAAGCTAACTTCTCCAAATTTCATTTTGATATATTTGTCAAAATATGGTGTGAAATGTCCAATTTTCCCCTATTTCAGAATAGTAAAGAACCTTTCCACAACTTCCTGGATCAACTCCAAAAATAATCTTCTCTAAGTAGAATCAGTCCCCACCATTGATAACATTTTGCTAAGAAACAATCAAATCAATCACATTACCTGCACAACAGTTTAAGGGGGTCACCACACCGGATCATTAACCTCAATCCGAGCTTTGGCCACTCTGTTGTGGAATTATCCCGATCTGCATAAAGACTTTCTTCCTGGGTTCCTGACACAACCCTTTGCATTTATCTGGCTAAATCAGCTGTGAATCATAAAAAACAACTAACATTATAATTAAGTACAAACATTTCAAACTGAAGCTAATATGCTTCTAAAAATGGGGACAGTTTAGTACTTCATTAAAAGCTGAGGGGAGCAAATAAAGCTAACTTGTCTGTGTAACCATGAGGTAGGCAAGACTGGAAGGTTCTCTCCTGTCTGTTGACCAAGGCTTGAGGAACCAGTTAATGTTCCCATCTGAGTAAATATGAGACAGTTATGTGACCTGCTGGTGAGGACAGCTGAGTGGGGTTAATTATGTTATAAGCGGAGAAATGAGGTGGAAGAAATTTATTTTATTTGGCAGCTTTATAAGCCAAAGCAGGGTCACCAAATTCAGTAAGGTGACCCAATAAAATGATTCCCCAGGCAATGAGGCTTACAATCAAACAACACAGGAGCCAGAAGATTTAACAAAAAGAACAATGAAAGTCGCTCTTGATGTTTGCTGGCGTGTATAACAATGATTAGCAAAAGTGTATCCTTCACAACTTCTCCTTTTCTTCTGCTGTGCAATAAAGAAGTGGTCTATTGTTGGATGTCTTTCCCACGTATATGATGCGCATTAATTTGCAAGTAATACTATCCATGGTTCTCCAAAGTAAAAGACATTTAATTGTTATCTTGGTGTCATTTATTACTGCTTCACGCACAAACACAAACACACACACGCTGTACTCGCGTGTTCTCATTTATTTTCACCTGGTTAATCTAGGTTCAGGTACAGCACGTTTTAAAGTCCACTTTCTTTTTTTATCATTAAAATAAAGGGTTCAGATTCCTGAGAGAGGGTTTAGGGTCTCAGTGTTTTGGTGAAGTATTAGAGGCTACACCTGGATTTACCCGTGGTCTCCAGGAAAAACCAAACAAACTGTGACTGTATTTAAAACTTTATAAATATAAAATTAATGAGCAACAGGGACGTTGAGCGTTGGTGACAATGATTATCGTACGTTCTCTTCAATTATACGTCTTGAAAGTGCGAATCACGACAACCTCAGCCTGGAGGAAAAGTCCACTTAGCGTTTACGTCCACTTCACATCACTTCCGCGATTCTCAGAGTTTCACACACTCCGTCTTTGATTTACATGAGCGCACAAATGTCTTTGGAACTGTCGAAAGATCATATTTGATCATATCATATCTGAAACTGAGCAGAAGAGATATTTATCTCGGTCACAGCAGAGTCCACAGGGAGTTTCATGTGCTTTAAATAACTATTTACATTGATTCCCCACTAACAGCCTGCTATGTCTCAGTATGAACAAGAACCACAATAGATTTCAGCTTACTCAGCCTGCAGTCACGAATGTCATGCCACTGTTGCCTTCAATGTGTCTTTTGTGTCCCTTTTCTCACACATACACTCCCGGAGATGTGTCAGCAACTTCCCCTACTCCTCTGCTGTGCAAGAAGTCGTCCATTGTTTTGTTTTTTTCTGTAATCTGTTTTTTTCTTTTTAGGTATGCCTTGCCAGTAAAATGCTGGAATATTGAAAGGATAGCATCAAATCAGTTTCCTGTTCTCAACTGGCAGGAGTGACACCTGGTGTGGTCTTGTGCCGCACAAGCCCATCTGCTTCAAGGTTTGCGGTGCAGGATGCTTGGATGTAATGAGTAGTTATTGAGTTACCTTCCTATCAGCTTGAAGAAGTCTGGGCATTCTCATCGGTCTCATTTATTTTAAAAAAGCCTCTATTTTTTGGAAAGCATCCATTACAGCTGCAGGTTATATGGGGCAGGGCATTCTGTGTGATTGTGCAGAGAGGAGATCAGCAGGAGTCTGATCTCCTCACCTCCTCAGGATAGGAGACCAGCCTCCATTTTTATGCATCTTTTTACACTAATGACCTAATGATGGCTTAGGTCACTACTGTATATAGTAATAAGTGTTGTGTTTTTTTCTAATGTACTAACGTGAAACCTGCGTGTCGAGCTTCTGTGGTGACCTGCTGGGGTGTGTGACATAATCAGAGATCAATTAAATCCATCTATGCCAAACTGACATAACATGTCTGGTAAATTCTGAATAACTGATAGAGGTCAGGCTTAAACGTTTTATTTTATTTTTGCTTACAATATTGTTCAAATATTTTAGAATTCAGCAGAGAAATTAGATCCAATCTCATATCACTGCTGAAAATATGATCAGCCTTTGATGGAAGGAAGCCAAAACACACTCAGAGAACAGTGAGTTACTATCGCACATACAGCACAGACCACCTAACACACACCTCAATGTCTGTTTGCAATGAGGTGTAAAGGGAGGAAAGAGTGTGTAATGAGGAAGAAGCTAAAACTTTAGCTTCTTAAACTGGTCAAACTGGAGAGCTGGCACAACCTGTAGAAAGCTGTAAAGAAAAAAAAAGGTTTTAAAATCCCTGTTTTCATAAAACCTTTCAACAACACTGAATTTTATCTGTTTTTAGTTCAGCTGTGTGTAGCAAACATCAGCCAACAACATGAAAGACACGGTGTTTGAAGCCCAGATGTTCCTCCAGTTTCGTGAGGCCATGCTGTCTAAATTTCATGGAGTTCCATTTGACGTGTAATTATTAACAGTTAAATGACAGTGTTGCAATATTTCTGTGATCCATTGAACATGTTTAAAAAATTACATCCATTTATTCGCTTCCGCTTATCCTTTTCAGGGTCGTGGGGGGGCGCTGGAGCCTATCCCAGCTGTCATAGGGCGAGAGGCGGGGTACACCCTGGATAGGTCGCCAGTCTGTCGCAGGGCCAACACACAGGGACAGACAACCATTCGCACTCACATTCACACCTAGTGGCAATTTTATCCAATTAACCTATCCCCACAAGTTGCATGTCTTTGGACGGTGGGAGGAAGCCGGAGTACCCGGAGGGAACCCACACAAACACGGGGAGAACATGCAAACTCCACACAGAAAGAACTCAGGACCTTCTTGCTGTGCGGCAACAGTGCTAACCACCGTGCCAACGACAGTGTTAATATATTTCTGTGATCCATTGAACATGTTTAAAAATTAATCCTTGTATAGTTAATCTACAGACAAGCTCAACTCCTCAGCATAGTCAAAAAGTACACTGTGGGTGTTTCCACTGTGACCTCCAGACTGCTCAGTGGACAGGCCTAGTTCCTGTTCTGAGCTGTCACATGTGGCAGCCGGTGGGGTCTTTTTGCCCATCTACTTCAAGGTTTGATGTGTTGCTATTTGAATCATTTCTTTCTTCCAATCAGATCAAAGTAGGCTGGATATTCCCCTTTAACCTCGGGCATCAACAAGATAGCTGCTGCTCACTGGATGTTGGTGGTGTAGAATATTATATTTTTTTTATTTGTTTATTTTTATATATAACTTATATTGGTAATTGAAGTTAAACATAGACGGCTAGGGACATGGCATTTTAGGCTACATGTGCTTGAAAAAAAAAGTTTAAAAATCTGTGAATATTGTAAAAAAAATTAAATAATGGCCAGTTTCTGTCATGGTGGAACATCATGACAGAAACATCACTCGTGTACCTAATAAAGCGGTCGTGTACATTCAAAATATCTTTAAACGTCACAAATCTGAAAGTTAATCAACAACAATTTCTATGTGGGGGCGGGTTTTTTGTGCCTCCTCTTCAACTTTAAGCCTCGAAAGTGCGAATCACAACCTCAGGGTTTAGAAACAATCCCAGCTAACGTTTCCGTCGTCGTGGAGACCCCCGACTTCCGCGATTTACCGAACTGTACGCTTCATTTTTTCCTGAGTGGAGAAAAATGGCTTTTGAGTTGTCCGAAGATCAGTTAAAAACAGCGGAAAACGAGTTGAAGAAATATTTACCCATGTCGCAGCAAGTATGCTCGGTTAAATCTGTTATGTTTTTATTTCTACAAGGAGCTGAATGTACTGCAAATAACCAACTACTGAATTAATTGAAGGTTTACGGTTTCCTGGTGATCAGAAACAGAGTCAGATCCGACCCTGTACGCCGGGTTTTAGTGGACAGGTGGCCACAGTTCCGCGTCATTATGTGCAAACCACAGGTTGAACAGGTACTGTCTGTGCAGGGGGGGCTTGCGTGCACACAATACATTGTTTAAATGCCAATACAGATCACGTGTCTATTTCTCTTCCAGAAGAGTGACCTCTTCAAAGATACACTGCTTTTTGCAACTGATGCTGCTGTTCTAGAAGAAATCCTCAGCAAGTCATCTGTTTTTGACTGGAGCAAGTACTTTTGTGTTGGTAATGGCAACAAGCTCTCTTATTGTTTGCATTGTTACTGAATCAGTTCAAACTGTTTATTCGCTGGCTCCCACACTGCAGCCCTGCATATGGCCACTGAAGTCTATTACTGCAAGTGATTTTCAATTAAATAACTACATCAGACAGTGAAAAGTCATCCTAACACCTGGTGTTTATGTACTTCTACCTTCAAAGTGGAATTATATCTTTCAAAATGGTATTGTCTTTCATTGTGTTCAAAGTGTTATGGTATGTCATTTAGTGATAGAAAGCTATGGCACTGCAAAACAAAAAAAGTTGGGACACATCTATGGTTAAACTTTGCACTTCTCATGTTGGGAGCAAGTTAATCTTTAATAAATCATTTTTTCAAGACAAAAACAGGTTCACACATTTAAGGTTTTGATTACTTGTGTTAAAGGAACCAGTGTTTCCCACACTGAGCTATTCAAAGCAGTGGCATCAGCAAAGGGTGTACCCTGTAAAAGAGTGGCAAAATGTTACTTGATGACATTGGAAGATGTGGGCAGGCTTCCTCCTGTTGACAGGTATTATTTACACATACACATATTTAATCATAACTTTTACGTCCTGATAATAATACAAGCTTTGCTCTGTTCCATGTCAGTTCAGGGATCTCAGTAAGCTCTCTTGATGAATCGCACATTGGCTTGGTGAGCCAAACGTGGAAGTTTGGAAAGGACGATGTGGCCGTTGGGCTGATCCACAACATGATTGCAAACTTCCCCTCCTGCTGCGTGCTGGATGCTGAAGGAAAGCCTGTATCCTGGATTCTGACCTATGCATCAGGCGCTATAGGAATGCTTTACACGCTGCCAGAGCACAGAGGGAAAGGCTATGCCAAAATCCTGGTCAGCAGCTTGGCCAAGAGGAATCATGCACTGGGCTACCCAGTTTACAGCTTCATAGAAGAGGAGAACGCTGTGTCCTACAGGCTCTTTGCAAACCTGGGCTTCACTGAAGATCCCTCTTACAGGGAAGCCTGGTTTAGAGTAAATGAATTTCAAATATTTCAATGAGGGACAGAGTAGAAGTAAAACAAAATTATGCTACACCTTTTTCTGTTAATAAGTTACAGTCACAACGTGAGCAAATTCTTTCAGAAAACAGTTGGAATAAATATAGTAGCTAGATTTATGGGTTAATAGCTCTTTTTTTTGGCCCTCTTATTGCTCTGGAACATGCTTTTATTTTTTTGTCTCTACAGCTTATCTCTTTTCTGCACTTGATGCACAACTGGATCTGAAATGAAGAAGGAAAAAACATGAAATTATTTGCACTACAAATGAGCATACGAATGTAATTCAGTGCTTAACGTCCAGCATCCAGACACAAACTCAATTAAACTTTTGGTGGCATTTGTGATTTTTGTAACTGTAATTACTTCATATACATATATTGTAAAATTTATATACAATGTGACAAAATGTAGTAAAATGAGAAACTGCTCTTGACTGCTTTACCTTTGTTCTGTGAATTCTTCGAGTCGTAGCAGCCATGTTTTCCAGTACTCCAACATCAGCTCTGAGTTGAGCTGGTGAGCATGGGCAGGAGAGCCATCCTTGTATGCCACAACAATGAGTCCATTTTCAACCTGCAGCAGGAACAGATCAGCAGCACACAGTAATCACAAAGATATATTTTGAACAGTGCAACCTTTGTGAAAAATACAAGCTAATCACATCATTTATCTTAGTAGATCACCTGGTACTTGTAGTTGGCATCACTGTTCAAAGCCCCAGCATAGGCCGCCACTTGAAGAGGGTTATCGTACGTGTTGCTTAGGAACGGTTTGGGTTTATCAGAAGTTTTCCAGTCAATAACACATAGTACACCCCTGCAGGAAAAAGTTTGAATGAGTCAAGTTAAGGAAATTAGTTTAAAAAAAGATAAATAACTCAAGCCTGGTGTGGAAAATAGGTCTGGAAATCAGTTTTTTCACCTGTAGCGAGCAACGCAATCCACAACTCCCAGGTAGTTCAATGTTTCATGCTGTACGGTGCTTTCTATAGCTCTCACCGCTCGGATGTCCTCCAGGATGTCAGAGACACTCTGCATGTATCCCTGTACCTCAGGTGGATACTCTGAAGGACTTCTATCCTTCCATGTTGCATGTGAAGTAAGAACATCCTCCAAGGCTGAATGGAAAAGCTTCCCTTGCCTAAATAAATCTGTTTTTAAGTACAACAAAAAGACAGAGTCACTTTTTCATTTGATCTCACCACATTCACATTAAGATAACTCAAGTCTTTCATATCTTACTTTGGCTGTATTCTTTGAAGCCTTCCTCTCCAAGCTCCGCAATCATCTTCTTCCTCCACCTCTCCAGGTAGAAGATCTGGTCTGGGGAGAGGGTCTGCTGAAGGATGCGGGTCACGCTCGGTACCAGAGACCTGCCTTGCCCTCTGTTTAACAAAATCCGAGCTGGAGGTCCTGACTCTGGCTCTTCTATTTCTATAGGCTCTTGACAGTCTAAGAATGGATGAAGGACTTTAGGTACCCTCGTCTTTGCGATTGTAGGAGTCTGAGCTTTGACAACAGGTCCATAAATTTGGTCATCTTCCGCTTGGAGGGTCTCCGGAGTTTGAGAACTGACCCTGGTCGACATGACGGACTTCACGAGAGAAGAGTAGCGCTCTGTGTCCACTGAACTGTACGGACTGCGTCTTTTTGACGATCGTAAACAATGATAAGCAGAAAAGTGGCTCACGGGGAGGGAGGTGCTTTGAGGTACAATGATACCTCTGACGCATAAAACTCGTTTAAAAGTGAACATTCTGGAGACTTTCACACAATTGGCAAACAAGGCGATATCTTATTAGCTAAATTACTACAGGCAACTACAGCGGGCCCGAATCTTCAAAGTATATTTAAGGATTTTGTATTTATTTTCACCACCGGTGGTACTTGCCCCAACATGTTCTCATGTGACTCCAAACAAATCGGACAGTTTCTGAACGACGCGCCTTTTCGTTATACAATATCCTGTAGCTGGGAAATGGAGTTCCGAGCGGTGCTTTCAACGAATAAACTTACGACCTTATAAACTACGTTACCCATAATGTGCGGTGTAACATCAAAATACATCCGTCGAATTATTTACTCTGCCGCACAGTTGACTGAGCTGTCCTTTTACTTTTTTTGTTCGTTAGTACACAACTGTCCGTTAGGTAGTTGTGTGACACTGCTGTTTATAAAAAATAAGTTATCACAATGCCCGTGCTTTATGAAAACTTTGTACAGGAGTGTGATGCGATTGAGTAAGCGAAGAGCCAATCGTAGCGTTTGTAAATTCCTACACTGTCCAGTCATATTCATGTGAGGCGGGATTGAATTTGTCGTCACTGGGATGTGGGCGAAAAAACGTTTTGACAGTTCGTTTTGGTAGCTAACTAGCCACCAGAGAGTTCGCTTCCTGCAAATAGTTGTGTTATTTCAGTGATCGTCTTCCTGGCATTCTTTCGATTTGAGTGCCATTATGACATCAATAGATGAAAACAGTAAAGAAAAGGTAGGTTAAACCTTTCGTAGCAATAAAAATTGCATTAATAGTCAGCACCAAGATAGCTAACGTTAACGATTGCTTTCTGGCTAAGTTATTGAGTTCTTTTCGTTCTACATAACGATAGCCTCCGGCTAACGCTAGCCAACAGTTTATTGACGAGACTGTCAGGAACGGTATTTTAAAACTCCTGGTGGGGGTGGGGATTTTGTTTTCTAATAACATTTGTTGCAGCGAACGCGTCTAAACATGCAACACATTGCGACAGAAAAGTCGCGACTCCCCCACCTCCTCCGCGTAATTCAACGCTTATAATAAAAAGACGGTCATTTTCGGCTAGGCACCAATGTCATGAATGTGGCGCTTCTGCTGTTTTTTGTGTCCAACAAACTGGTGTATTCAGCTGCTGTGCAGCACAAAGCTCAGTGGCATCGCAGTGTGGTCTGTATGTGAAGTTTTTTTTCTGCTGTTTTGACAGATGCTAATTAAACCTCACAGTAACTTTGACAGATGTAGCTTGTGGTGCTGCTGAATCATACCATTTATGTCAGTCGAGTTAGACTGCTAAAAAATAAATAAAAATAAAAAATACCAAAGTAGCATTAAAACCTCATTACAAGTTGCAACAAAACCTGAGGAAATGCAGGAATTTTAGATGGCTATATCTTATAAACTGTCAGTAAAGTGTAACACGTCGCTTCGACCAGCAAAACTGTAAATGATGAGATATGTTTACTCTTTATTTACCAAGGGTGTGGACCTAGTTTTTAAGCTCAAGCAGGACTAGCGCATCTGGAGGCACAGTTCTGTACACTTGTCTTGAATCCCTGTGCATTTTAGATACAATGTTTAGTTCTTTTTTTAAAATTGATAATGTCTATAGATTGAGCTCAGTAGATTTCATAGTTGCTTTCATTCCGTTTGTATCTTAATTCCTTGTTGGGTGTTGAATCAGGATGAATGCTTTGGGCTCAGCACTGTATCTGCTTACAATATGCCTCAGAGATGTTTGGATATTGTGAAGTTGCAGCCACTGAGGATTTGTAGAAGCGCTTTAGTGGCAAGTTTTTACTGGTACTGTTGCAGTTGGGAAATATGAAACATGAGCAAATGAGATTGTTTGTGCCCGTTGCATAAAATATTTATATCCAATACAAAGAAATAGTCATCGAAGTGACCCTAGAGTTATTGAGGTCTGTTGATTACCAAATCGAGCTGAAAGAATGTGTATTGGTAGACACATACGATTCTCTGTGGACACTTCTCGTTTTCCAAATGCAGAATCTCAGTCTTTTGATGAGTATTATTAAGCCATCTTTTAAAAATACAGGATTCAATAAGCTCTGCCTGTCTTATTGTCGAGCTACACAAGCCAAACATCAGGGGGTAATAAGTCAAAAATGGCAAGAACTGTTGAATATGTCCTAAAAAGCAATGTTTAAAAACCAAATGACTTCACACACAAGCAATGTGTTTATGTTTTTTGGTCTGTTATTTCTCCTCAGTTGCGCTCTGTGTCTGTGGACCTAAACCATGATGCCTCTCTTCTTATTGACATTCCCGATGCACTCTGTGAAAGAGACAAAGTCAAGTTTACAGTTCATACAAAGGTAAAAAAAAAAAAAAAAGGAAAAGAATGTTTGTGTCTCAACAGTGAGAAAGAATAACGTTTAAACTTAATCCTAGCCTTTAATCCCTTCTATAATAGTGTTTGCTGATATGTTGTCAGTAATATTTACAAAGTGCTATTAACTGTTTTCCCAGACCACACTGAGCTCTTTCCAGAAGCCGGATTTCTCTGTTCCCAGGCAGCATGAAGATTTCATCTGGTTACATGACACTCTGGTGGAGACGGAGGATTACGCTGGCCTAATAGTGCGTAGAACTATTTACAGAGATGGCTCACACCCAGAGACAGAAGCTGTTGATTTCACAGTTCAACTTAACATTTAAATTGTTTGCACTCAGAAACCAACAGAAACCATAAACACAAACTTAAATTCCAAAAGTATAAAATAGACTTTTTTTCTCTTTTTTTGAAGCCTCACAACCATTTAACTATCAGTGAAAATTAATTTGTTTCCTGATTCATTATTCACAGATTCCACCAGCACCCCCGAAGCCTGACTTTGACAGCCCAAGAGACAAGATGCACAAACTGGGGGAAGGTGAAGCCACTATGACCAAAGAGGAGTACACTAAAATGAAACAGGAGCTGGAGGCGTGAGTGCGACACTCAAATCAAAAAACTGGATTTTTCTTTGTATCCTTTTATCTTCATGGCATGCTAGATTTCTATTAGCAAGCTATGTAAAATATTGTCCACCTCACCAAAAATGTCCATGTAATATATTCTGTTTTGTATTTTTTTTAGTGAATACCTGGCCGTCTTTAAGAAAACTGTCCAAGTGCATGAAATCTTCCTGCAGAGACTGTCTTCTCACCCTGTTTTAAGCAAAGACAGAAACTTCCAGATTTTCTTGGAGTATGACCAGGATGTGAGTTCCTCTTAGTGCTGACTTCCTTTCACGGGTTATTCGTTGGAAAGAGAGGAAGTAGAGTTTATGACACATGGTTTGCATCCTGCTGTGATCAGCACACTTATCTGTGTGGTCTGTCAGTAGCAGCAGCCATAGAGTTCAGATAAGTGTTAAATATTCTGTATACGATTTTTAGAAATGTCTATGCAAAGTAATGAAATGTTGGTAGATTCACAAATAATACTAAAGTCTTGGGCTTGAACTATTGATTATTTAAGTAAACATGTAGTCTGTCCCATCAATTAATTGGATAAAAATACTTCTGTCATTATTAATGAGGAATAACAAATAATCAAAAAAGAAATATCACAATATCACTGCTCATTGGTTTTTATTTTAGAAATTGTAATTTTAATAGCACTTAATACAATTGAATTCATAAATAATTTTTTATATTTATGGTAATCTAAGTCTGTAGAATAATGTCATTTAAGCCCTGAAACAAATATTGTCTAGTACACCCCATGCTCCCCCTTAGACACACCCCTGCTTGCTGCAGGTATCGCTGTGATAGAAAGTAGGACAGCTGCCATCAGCCTTCAGCAGCTGCATAATTTAAACATCATGTCACACTAAGCTAACGGTTCACCTGCACACATACACTTTTATTTTAACTTCTGTAGCTTTACTGTAAATAAATCCTGTGTAAAACAAATGGCGGTGAATGGGGGCAGCTACAGAGTTCTCTTTTCTTTACACTGGAGCTTTGTTGAACAAGCAGTTTGATGAGGGACTCCCGCCAGCTTTTTCCTAATAAAGGTTTTAATGGGGACTGCAGTGGTCGCTAACGATAACGGCTCCACTTCTGTTCTTCAACGTGTGTGTAGACGGCTCCATGTTAAACTACTTACATGGTACTCAATGAATCATTGCAGCCTTATTTCAGTCCTTATTTTTCAAAGCATCATGTATGAAGTTCTCATTAATAAATTACAGAATTATTGATTATTGTGTTCAAATTCTGTCATTTTAGCTCAGTGTGAGGCGAAAAAATGCAAAGGAAATGTTTGGAGGATTCTTTAAAAACATGGTAAAGTCAGCTGATGAAGTCCTTATCGCAGGAGTAAAGGTGAGACTTATGCATAGTCTGCTTGCAGTTAATGTTGGATAGTGTCCCACGTGAAGCATTGTAGCCACTTCTTTAATGAATTTTGTGTCTTTCTGTTTCGCCTGCAGGAAGTTGATGACTTTTTTGAGCAGGAAAAAACCTTCTTGCTTGACTATTACAGCAAGATCAAAGATTCCACTGCCAAAGCAGAGAAAATGACCCGTGCACACAAAAGTATGTCATGTTTATCTTAGAGCATTTACTCGGTTTGGATGATTTAATTTATGTGTGTAATTTTCTACATTTTGATATTTCTCTTGTTACAGATATTGCAGATGATTATATTCACATTTCTGCCACTCTGAACAGTCTCGCAGCTGATGATATGACAGCAAATAAGAAGTGAGTGCAACACGTGAAATATGTGTTATTACACAGATGTAGAGCATGGCTCTGTGTGACAATGTAGTGATTTTTTTTCTTTTTTCCTGCAGAAATCTTGAGAAGCTGTCAGACTTGTTTGAGAAGTTTAGAGTAAGTAGAGCTTTAACTAATAAGAAACAGTGACACTTACTCTGCTCTGGTTTAGTTTGAACATAATATTGTCTCTGCAGAAAGTGGAGGGAAGAGTGGCGTCTGACCAGGACCTAAAACTCACAGAGCTGCTGAGATACTACATGAGAGACATCCAAGCTGCTAAGGTGAGACATGTTCATCTTCTGTCTTCACACAGCTTGGACAGATTTATAACCATTGTGCCCAGTTGCTGTAGCTCTCACTCTATATACATTTAATGGCCACTTTATAAGGTGCAGCTGTTCAACTGCTCATTAATATTAACAAATAACCATCTTGGCATTTATCGAAAACTGTGCTAAAAAGAGAAAATATCCCATGAGTGGGAATTCCCTGGGTGAATATGGCTTGGTAACCCAGAGAGTTACTCAAACAGTCACTCCTTACAATTAAGATGCGCAGAAGAGCATCTCTGAATGCACAGCACATCAAACCTTAAAGCAAATGGGCAACAGCAGCAGAAAGCTCCAGTGGGTGCCACTCATGTCACCTCAGAACAGGAAATTGAGGCTGCAGTTCACACAGGCTCACCGAATTGGTCAATAGATGACTGGAAAGTAGGCTGGTCTGATGAGTCACAATTTCTGCCGCGACCATCAGATGGTAGGGTGAGAATTTGGTGTAAACTACATAAAGGCAAGGATCCGTCCTGCCTTGAATCAGCGGTTCAGGCTGTTGGTGGTGTAATGGTGCGAGGGATATTTTCTTGGTACTCTTTGGGTACCCATCCTCTGATGGCCTGCTTTCTGTGAATTAAACTCAATATTGTCCATGCCTTTTTATAACAGTAACAATTTGAATATTGTAAAATGTTGCATGTTGAACGGCTTCTTTAGGTCTACTGCCAAACTTTTATTCATCTCGTAAAACTATTTCTAACATGGTTTTTAGGACCTTCTGTACAGACGAGCCCGGGCGTTGGCTGACTACGAGAACTCTAACAAAGCTTTGGATAAGGCCCGACTGAAGAGCAAGGATATTCCCCAGGCGGAGGAACACCAGCGGCAGTGCCTGCAGAAATTTGACAAGCTCTCAGAATCTGGGAAGAAAGGTGTGTGTGTTCATGCGTAACCAATGCAGACTGCCTGTGTACTCGTTTCTTTGTGTCTAAAGTGACATTTTCTTTTTAAACTGCACAATCTTATCCTGACAGAACTCACCAGTTTCAAGGGCAGACGAGTCGTGGCCTTCAGAAAGAACTTCATAGAGATGGCTGAGCTTGAGATAAAGCACGCCAAGGTGAGCAGCAAAGTAAAGGAAGATGCATATGTACTATCTTCTTTTCCCTTCAACGCTCCAAGAGACAAATGGCAAAATTTTAATAAAGACAGATATTTAAGTTAAAAAAAAAAGAAGTTATAAATAGCTTACATGTCATTACAAGCATGTGATACAAAGCTTTTCTCAAGCCCAATGAATGTTCTGTTGCTTTTGTGTCCACAGAACAGCGTGGCTCTATTGCAGGGTTGCATCGAGCTGCTCAAGAGCAACTGATGCGCTGAAGTATTCCTGTGCTGCCATCACAAAGTGACCAGTCAAAGAACGGAAACTGGGCGTCCCCGGGGGAGGGGGCCTTGCATGGACATGAATCTCAGCTCTGTGCCCGCTCTCGCCTGGGTCTGATGCCACTTTTAAACCCTGCACAAGATTAAGTGTCTTGTATGCACAGTGTCTTCATGTTTACAGAGTCCCTGTCCTCTGGTCTGTGGTCCAACCTTTTCCATTAATTTAAGGAAGTCTAGCTCAATGTGAATGGCTCCAGAAGAGAATGTGGCGGCCCAACATCAAGGTCTTCCATATTTTTTTGCAGCATCAAATCATTTTGGGGGTTTTTTGTTTTGATTTTTTACCTTAAACACATATTATATTTCTTGCCTTTCGATCATGTTTCTGCCTTCATTTCCTCCACTCTAACCTCTTTCTTTATATATACTTTTACACAACTTTAAAATACTTAGATAATCATTTCCACATAATTGATTGATTTATGATTTATGTGTTTTATCTTTTGGGGCTTTTATTTTTTGTTAATTAAACAGTTTTACAGAAACAAAACCGATGCCTGGAAAAAAAAATCCTCATGCTCTGCATTCCTGGGCTCTGAGATTAGTGAACAGCCAAACCAACCCTCTAGTAAGAAGATAAGACAGAAAATCGCAGTGTACGAAAATAGCTGAACTTCTCCTCAGGAATTTGATTGGTTTCCCGCATTCTGGTTTGTAAGACGTGGCCTGAAATCCCACAGTTATCAAAGATGTGGGATGGAGTCAAATAGTAGGCTGTTTGAGCATAGAGCATAGAAAAGTATACATTTATAGTTTTGGTTTCATTTAAAGACACTCATTGTCGCTGCACATGCCTGTTTACTCCCGCTGTGTCCATTGCTTATTCCTTTTCAGTTTGCGGTTATTTTATCTTTATTTACTTTTTCCGATTTGTTACTGATAGTTTCACGGAGACCTCCTATATTTTCCTGATCCCCTCAACAGTTTGTTTGGAAAAAAATCAAATGGAATAAAAATGAAAGATGCACTAAGCTGAAAACTACTTTACAATCACGACCAGGCTTGGTGAAGTGTTAAAAATGCATTATAGTTTTTTAAGAAATTGAATGTATTTCTAATGGATTCCAGCTGTGTGAATTCCTTCACATGATGTTTTTTCATACAGAACATTAGCATTTTATAAAATTTTTATTAAGGCTGTTTAATAAACCCTACTTTCCCAAATTTCATCTTGGTTTTTTGTTTTTATGCCACACATGCAGTCTCTTACTTCGATCCTTACTATTCTCCACTCACGTACCAAGAGCCTGAAGCTCTTCCACTACTACCTCTAGGTGGCACTGTCAGCATTTCTACGGTGTCCTTGAAGTTACACACAGCTGTATGCACGTTTGTGTTAAATCCATCGACCACAGTGGATCCTGCAATTGGACGGTATCGTGTATTAGGTAACCTTTGAGGAAATGCCAGGGGGCTTATGGGAATTACCATGACCAACGTGCTCACTGTGTGACCTACTTTAGCAGTTGCACAAAGCAACGTACAGCTCAGGTAGAACTACCAATATTTTGTGTAACAGGTCAAGGACTTATTGCTAGTATGCAATGCACTCAGTAAATATTTGTTATTATTATTTAAACCCAAAAAATTTAAAGCCATTATTATGATGAACATCCTAATGGTTAATACAGATTCTTTAACGAAGCTTTTGCTGTTGGAGTTGTAGAAAAGCAGAATTGCAATGATAATACACGTAGAGTCTACTCATACATCCGTGGGGGATCTGTCAATATTAGACAGCCCCAGTCTTTCAGTCACAGTGACCTGTAAGGTTCGCGCTAGTCACTGATTGGTTAAAACAGCTGACTGTAGCCAATGACATTATAACAAATAATCAGTACAAACAAAGGAGCCTGCCAGCTGTGGTAAGAGCAAACAGGATTTAGAAGTGCAGCATCAAAGAGTTAAAGCAAGACCTGCCTTTGGAACAAGATGAGATTAAAAAAAAAAATTTAAAAAAAGGCATAGATGTCAACCGTAGACGTGTGTTTAAGGTTGCCAAAGAAGAGCCATTTGCTTATGTGGGGTTAAAGTCCCTTCACCACAGCTACAGAGCTATATGAAACAGAAAAGTATCAGTCCTAAATTTAGTCTATTCATGTTCTCTTTGTGCAGCTCCACTGATCTGATAAGTCACCTCAGAAACAAAACCGTCTGAGAAAAGGACGCACTGTGTGAAATTTGGCTGCGTAAACCGGTGTAAAAAGATAAATGGTGTTTGCTTCAAAGATAGACTGTAGTTAGATGATTTTGTGAATTTCTGTATCTCCTCCTAGGCACACTTAGATCATTTACAGGCTGTGATAAGAAATGGGTTTTGTGCATTCTTAGAACTTCTGGATAGATTGTTAGTGATTTGCCAGTAATAATTTATTCAGTACCATCCTTATATTCCACTTTTAATCCTCAGTGGCATGCAAAGCACTATTACATAATCAGGCCCAGGATTTTTTAAGAAAGCACAATAGAGCGCGAGAAAAAGGGGACACTGCTTCAGGTGTACGTTTGTCTGCTGTGTCATATAGTCTTTTTTCACTTTGGTTTTGTTCATGGTTGAGTGAGCCTGTGAAAGCACCTGCCTCATGGCTCAGAGCTCAGCAGTGGTCACCAGAAAATCATCATAAATGCTGATATAAGCCTTACAGTAGGACTCAGAGCCATGACGCATGAAAACCTCCCCATAAAGAGAATGTGCCCTCTGAATGTTTTTTTTTTTAACCGCACCTGCAGGGCTTATTGACGTAACTGGATCATCTGTGCTTCCTTATTGAAACGGGTTGGGATGCTTCTTCCTGGTCCTGCAAAGATTTCTGAAATTCTTCTCAGCTACATTTGCACCTTCTGAGAGTAAGAAGAGAAAGCAGCACTTCGATTTTGGCCCTCAGCAATATAAATATCTAACATTGCCTCCTTGCCTGCCCCCTGACACAGAAGCACAGGGTACTGGCACATCTTGGGTGTGAAAGTGTGAAGGAATGTCTGGAGGACAGTGCATGTTCGTCCTTCAGTAATGGAATTCCTTCATTAACAAAACATCAAAAGGACTCAAAGCAAGGTGCGTGTTATGACCAAACCTTTTCTGGGTTAATGCACCCTGCCCTGCTCAGGGAATCGTTTGCTTTTATGCTCGCATTAGTAACACACCGTCATCTCAAAGTCAAAACAATTGCTGAAGAATGACAAGGACAATCTGCGAGCTTACCTGAACAAACAAGTGCCACCACTTCTCAAACTGCTTTTTAAAGGACTTTGAGAAGTGGTTGTGTCAAGGATTTCAGAAAGGCTTATTATGGGATGTGAAAAGACCCTGATGTACCCTTGTGTATCTGTGTATTGGAAAAATCTGAAACTCTCTTGACACAAAATTGTGAAAGTGTAGAAAAATATAAATGGAAGTAGTGAAAAGCAGAAGCCCTGCTCACAGCAAAAATACTTTGACAAAAGAAGAGGTCAGTAGGTTACACTGTACTTTGCATTAAAGAAAAGATACCTCCCATAGACCTACTCCTTTCAAAGTTGCTGTGGCCTTACAAATAAGAGCACTTTGTTTAAATATGTGGATATTTTGAATACTTCCTTTTGCCAGAACAGGGCAGTCCTCAAAAACGAAAAAAGGTGCTTTTAAGTGTAAAAAAGTGTTTCTTCTCAACTTTACAAAGCATACCCTCCTCCAGAGTGAGCGCAGTTAAAAGACATAGTAACAGGAAACGTACTTACTTACTCTCCGTTTCAAACAAATCGCTTTTGTTTGACTGAAAAACCATCTCACTGTGCGAACTTTTTCCATGACCGCAGTAAACTACAACTCCCAGCAGCCTCATTTCCGTCTTGAGAACATTCCAGCCAATCAGAAACCTTGTGGATTTATGGTAGCTATCTGGGGCATGGGGCCAGCGCGTCTAGCCAGCTCAAAGTGCCACGACTTCACAGCAGACCGAGGATTCTCCAGCGGAGTCAGGAGGAGAGCACTGGAAAAAAGACACGTTAGCCAGATAGCTGGGCATATAGGTAGCTTTGCTCAAAAGCCACTTCATCTATAACTCGACCTCAGTATATTCCCTTTGAAGCGAGCAGACGTAGCGTTATCAGCGCCGGGGTAAGCGTGGGATTCTTGGAATTTTTTTATTCATTGAACCATCTTTAGCTAGCTTGGAAAGCTGTTAACTGTTAGCCCCTAAGAAAACTACTGCCATAGAAACAGACCAGACGGAAGTTATTTAAAAATGATTTTAGACCTTTTTCTCGCTAACTGTTTAGTCTGCATTTTTATTACAGCTTGTGTTGTCCATTTTTGTTGCGTAAGCGACGCTTATTGTGCAGGACGTTAGCCAATTTCATTGATTCATAGTGTTAGCTGCAGTGCTAGCTGGTAAGTATTGATTAAAACCATATAAAATTTAAAATAAATAAATAAATGAAATACTTGGAGCATTTGCACATCACTGTGCTTCAATGCGCGGCACGAGAAATAGGGTGTTCATAACGGTTTGTAAACTTTGAATAATCCCTTTCACTTGTGGTTTTGGGATAATTTTAGGATTAGCTTGAATAAACTATCTTTGAAGTTATTGAAGTCGATGTGTGTATATTAGATTATGGGGAACAAGTAAGCTGTTATTATATACATCTTTTTAAAACCTTCACGACTTATTCAATTTCACGCCTTTTATCTGAAGACAGTTTAAATATCTTCAGTACACCCTCTATGAGAACCACTATAACCATGAATAAAAGTCAGATATCTTAGGCTCTGTCTGAGGGATGTGTTTTTCGTAACAAAGGTGCACTTCTATATAACAGTTGGGGTCGAGTTGGCTTTCTTTCAGTCCTCTTCTTCAGTTCAGCCTGAGTAAAGATGCGCTGGTGTGTGACATCACAGATAGGAGGCAGGGCCGTACCTTCCCCTTTGAGTCTAGCTTATAGACCCTGCAATGAACAGGGACTCTGGACTCTTACTCTGCACTTTTCCTTTCCGTGTCACGTTGCTTTGTTTTAAAACAATAAACCTCTACATGTGTTGGCTTCTTGTGTTTATGCATTTTCTGTTAAGATAACATATCTGTTCCAGATATAAATGATTAATTCTGCTAGAATAAATCAAGGTGTTTTAGTGACCCGCAAAAAACAGTCAGCCAACTGTCCTATACCCTGCAGGTGAAATGTTCTGGTCTGTGACAAGAACTTTTAAGAGCCTTGAAGAAAAAGCTGAATACTCTTGAAGGCATTTACTTTAACCTCAAGTCAGCTTATGGAAATCTCTGCATTTTCTGTGTGTATTACATTGGTTTGTAACCATTTTTGATATGATTGATCAATTTTTTGAGCATCTGTTTCAAAAAAGTTTTTGATTTTGCTTCAGAAGATATCGTGCCCAAAAGTATGGACCTGTTCTGTTATAAAAATACAGTAATCAAAACGATAATTCTAATGTTAAAAAAGTGAATGGCTTTAAATGACACTTTGTCTGAGATTGTTGCTCTTGCATTCAGTGTTAAACTGACTGTATGAGATGCAAATAAATGTGAGAAAAACGCATTCAACCCGAAAGTAAGCAACTATTTGGTTTCAGAGTTTAAGATTTATTGTTCTGCTTTCTGTGGCCACAAGTTATTGGACTTGACAGTGACACCTTGAGGCCGTTTGAGGTAAAAGCTAGGATTGTTTCTCCTAAGAGCATTAATGGTAATTCTGTCTGATCAGTTGCTTTACTAAAGCAGCTAATGTTACTTACATTTTTTCTTTGGTAATATTACAATTTTGTCTGAGTATGAATGACAAAGTGAATCTCCCCCCCCCCCCCTTTTTTTTTTTTTTTTTTTTTTTCCTTTCCAGGTTTACTAAAATTTAGCCATGGATATCTATGACCCCCAGACCCTTGGGATTATGGTTTTTGGTGGATTCATGGTGATCTCTGCTGTTGGGATTGCCCTCGTCTCCACCTTCTCCATGAAGGAGACCTCTTATGAGGAGGCCCTGGCTAAACAGCGCAGAGAACTGGGTAAGACACAGTCTGTTCGCACTGAGAAAAAGAAAAAGGACAAAGTGTCTGAGAAGAAGAACCGTGGAAAGAAGAAAGATGAAAAGCCCAATGGGAAGATCCCAGAGCAGGAGAAAGCTGAAGACGTTTCTGAAGGCGATGCTGACACTGACGCTGACATAGTCAGTGAGGGTGTAACTGCGCCAACTGTAGCTCCTTCTGTTTCTGTGCCTGTCTCCACTTTTGAAGTTGCAGCAGAGATGCAGCCCAAGTCTGCTGCTGAACCAAACCCAGCTCCTGAGCCCTCACCTGCACCGTCACCTAAAGAGAAGAAGAAGAAGCAGAAAGTGGCAAAGGTAGAGCCAGCTTCAACCCAGTCATCTGTAGTTGTGTCTGAACCGATCAAGTCCTCTGCAGCTTCTGCCGTAACCCAGGCTCCAGTCTCTGCCCCGACGAAGGTAACTGCTCCATCCTCTGCACCTGCTTCAGCCAAGGCCACACCTCCACCTGCTTCAGCCAAGGCCGCTCCTCCACCTGCTTCAGCCAAGTCTACACCTCCACCTGCTTCAGCCAAGTCTACACCTCCACCTGCTTCAGCCAAGGCCACTCCTCCACCTGCTTCAACAAAGTCTGCTCCTGCTCCAACTTCTACAACAGCCAAGTCCTCTTCAACCAAATCTTCCACTTCTGCTGCTCCTGCATCAGCTAAGCCTGCCCCTGTCACATCCAAATCTGCTCCAGCACCAACCAAGTCTGTACCAGCTCCATCTAAAACTGCTCCGGTGCTGGAGGCTGTCACTAAAGACGTCCCAGTGATGGCTGTGCCCCCGGTGGGATCCCAGCAGGCTCCCTCTGTTGCAGCAAAAGCACAAGAACCCAAGAAAAAGGCATCAAAGAAGAAGACTGAGCCTGGTAAGCATTTATATTTTAGAGATCTCTGATTACTGTGTACTAGATGTTGCAACATGTAGTATTATTAATCTTATTTCAATATTTATATAGTTTAATTTTAAAGTTATTAAAGAAAGAGGAATTGCTCCGAAACAGGCAGTCTACACACGGTAGATGACAATGCACATAGCTCAACAGAAACCGCAGCTTTAGTTTCAGATATGACCACAGTGCTGCACTGGCTGCTTTTTATTATGCTAATATGTCCCTTCATTTCCCTCACATATGTCTTTCTGGCATCTTTTACCTCTTCCAAAGAGATGTGAGGGAGAGATGAATGGGAATCCTTGGTTCCAGTGCTGGTGATTTTCTATGTGTGCATACAGAATACTTTTTAGGATGCACGTGTTTCCTTGCTCTAAGCTCCTCTCGAAGCCTCCTCCCTGCTCTTTTTGAGGCACATTTAAGGGACTGGTCCATCTTCGGTGGTGGAGGAGGAATGAGTTCACATCAGTGTAAAACAGAAGATCTAATGTTGTACATGTTCCAAAATGAGAAGTACACACTGTCTTTACTTCCTTGGTAACCCTTCATATGTTTTAGATATCGACATTTTTTTCTGGGAAGCTGGTTGTTTACTCTTTGATTAACTCTACAAGCAGCTATTCTTTAATGTAAACAAGACATTGTTTGCTCAACGCAAAGGCCTGCTATTATGCTATGCAGCTATCTGCTGTTACTGTTACAGTTTCTATAATAGACCTTCTCATTTAAATCAATGGAAATGGCAGGAACTACATTGGCCATAACACTGGTTGTTGCAGTGAGAGTTTAATGTTTAAGAGTTGGCTTGCATACACATACTTACAATCTAAGTCAGGAATAACTTGTCAGTACTGATGAACTTGAGCTGTGGACTTGTGGAAATAGTGCCAATGGCAGTGGTGGGTAACGTCTGGCACTCAGCTCTGGAGGGCAGAGAGCACACCAGCTTGTCCAAACACTGTTGCTCTGTTTTGTTAACTTACAAAGCCTCTCAGTGCTGCTGACAATGAGAAGAGAGGTGGGGTCGGCTTTCTCACTTGCCCGAGGCTTGTCTCCGCCTGGTGCCACAATGCCCCATTATTTTGCCATTTGAAAATGCCCAGGGCCCCAGACCCAAAGGACATGTTGTAGCATTGTCCTTTTCCTAAGGCGGTGTGAGAGAATTCAGTCACCTTTTGTTTAGACCACTTTATTTTAGATATTAATTAATTCTGAGTTTATTTAATTCTTCTGCATTATTCTGTGTTTGCCTTTGCAGTTGCAGCAGTGGATTCTGCCGATGCTCCGCTGTACCTGCCCTATAAGGCCCTGGTATCAACCATCAGCAGCATGGTGTTCAGTGAGGGAGAGGCACACAGGCTCATCGAGATTCTGTCTGAGAAAGTTGGCATCATCCAGGACACCTGGCACATGGTATGGAACAGCAGAGTCAGTGAAGGAAAAGCCTCACAAAAGAACATAGTTCACTGAATACATTTGAGAGTTGAAGAAAGATTCATTCTTTTGCATCTCTCTGTGTGTTTGTTTGTGTGTTTAGGCCACTCAGAAAGGAGACCCAGTGGCCATGCTGAAGAAGCAGCTGGACGAGCGAGAGAAGCAGCTGGCAGCAGAGCAAGAGGATGCTTCTGCAGTAAAGAATCGTCTTCGAGAGCTCACCAAGGTCAGACATAGAAGAGTCTCAAAAACAGCAGGTCTGCACGATAGCCTTGTTTGCTGCCCAGTGAGACTATTATTACTCATAATATGGACGAGAATCTTTGCTGCATTTAAATCCTTATTATAACTAAACTTGAAAGTGTGGTTTGGCATTGTGGCAGCAGATAAAGAAACTAAATTAAAAGGATTAATATCCTGTTGCCATGACTGTGCACTGACAGCTGCACTATTCTTCTTTTGTCCTGAGGGTGGCACTATTGGAAAGCTAACTTTATCAGGTTACAATAGAGAAAAAAATCTTTAAGATGCAGGGGCAGTAGTTTCACTTTGATTTGGTAGCCACTGCTCTGTTTTACACCGTATTATGATATATTTTTTAAAAACCTGATTGGTAGGTGCTAAGTGAGAGGTAAAGCCAATAATATGTTCCAAAATTTATAATCCTCTCCTGTCTCGTGAGATTGATGGACAGTTGGGGAGATTTCATTCTTAAGTGACTTGTTGTAACACAATGAACGTGAATCCTTTCTCTGATTGTGCTGTCCATTTATCAGGAGTTGTCTGCTGAGAAGGCCAAGGTGGCCAGCGTAGAGACGAGGCTGAGTTCTCAGCTGAGTAAGAGAGAGCAAGAAATGGTTGCTCTGCAGGCTCGCATGCAGGCCAGCTACCAGGACCACGTAGCCCAAACGCAGAGACTCAATGCAAAGGTCAGTTTAATACACATTACATTGAATTTAAAAATCAAACAGGTATATTTGTGTTTGCGTTGTATTATTTTATGGTTCTCTGAGTAATCTGACTCCTGTTAGAAAGGAAGATTTAGTTTACTCTTGAAACACATTAAACATTACTCTTGTGAAAGAGCAGTAGCACCAGGCTTAATGGTTTCTTTAGCAACATTAAAAAAAATCTTAAAAATGACTGCAGATCCTAAGCCTTCAGGACCAGCTGGAAAAAGGCCCCAATGCCCAACTTGCTCGCCTACAGCAGGAGAACTCCATCCTGCGTGATGCGCTCAACCAGGCTACGAGTCAAGCCGAGAGCAAGTGAGTTTTTACCAAACGCTGACACGGTAACTGACTAGTATGGGGCAATAAGAGATTTTTACCTCTTTATAAATACATTAAGTTTTAACTTCAGTACAGTGTGTACTGATTCAGATTCTTTTTATAACAGGTCTGAAGGTTGACTCAGGCTTGAAAGGCATGTGTCTTTACTCTTGAGCTGATGTCTGTCTCCCCTCTGCCCTCAGACAAAATGCAGAGCTGGCCAAGCTGCGACAGGAATGTGCAAAGTTAACCAAGGAACTCGGAGAGAAGACGGAGAGTGTGCTTGCAGATGAGAACATAAGGAAAGGGCTGGAGGCCAAGGTCTCTGCTGCTGAGAAGGAGCTCTCACAGTTTCAGGTTGGCCGCATTATCTTTATTATCACTACATAAGACCTGGTTTTTTTTTTCTCCCCTGTCTGTTTTGCTATGGGACCACATTTATTCTAGCTTTTTTTATATAATCTTGTTTCTGCAGCGAGTTGGTGTCTGAGCATCTACAAAATGCAAGCCTAGGCCTTTCCCCACCAATCTCTAGACTCTCTAATGTTAAGGGACGTCTAATTGCCTTGTAATCATAGAGCCTAGGGCCGAGAATGGAATGACGGGGGCTGTAGGTGCCAACTGGAATGCGTTCATGTCCGAGCATCGCTCCTCCCCAGCCTGTTGTAATCGGCCATAAAAACGTGACACCATTTCCAGTTTTCAGGCAGGAAGTACAACAGTGTGTTTTGGTCTGTTAATTTCCTTGTTTTATGCACTATCAGCCCACACAGTCCCACTCATGGAATGCTGCTGCTCTGAGCTATTACTGGTAATGTGGAACAAGTGAGTCAGCACTTCTCACAAGTCAAGTGTGCCTTTTGTTTAATCATTTACTTACTGCCCTCCCAGCAGTCTAAAGTCTTTGTACATATTATGCAACAAATCACGCTCACATGATGAAAGAGTTATATTTTTTTGGACTGTGACTATCAGCAACATGGAGACAAAGGAAATTCTGTCATTTCCAAATCAAATCTCCTCCTGTGATGCTCGTAGAAAGAACTGCTTAGCTTAGAAATAAGATGTCTGTTTAATGTAACTGTTAATATTTTTTCTTTTTGTGACATTTTCTGTTGGCTCTTTCTTTTTGTGGAACTTTTAAGGATGCTTTTAAGAATGCTGTCAGTTACAAGAAAAGTTTTAGTGATACTTTGCTGCCCTCTGCTGTTTGTAACAACTTAAAATTTCTTCTTCAGACCAGCCACGCAGAGAAAGAACAGGCGTTGCAGAGGAAATTGGAGGAGGTGTGTGAGGAACTCAGAACAACACAGAGTAGAAATGGCAGCCTGCAGGCAACTTTGGACAAGGCCCAACAGGACAGTGGCACACTCTCAGGTCAGTGAGCAAAGGCTATCATATTTAAGTGTTGGCATTTTTTTTTATGTCAGTAGTTTAAATAGAAAAATTAATCTTAGACAAATCTTAGTCAAAGTATTTAAAGCTAAAGATTAACTTGCAAGTTTTTATTTCTACAGAGTTTCAAGTACGTGTTAAGAAGTTGGAGGCTGAGCTCAAGGAGCGTTCTGCTCAGGTGGATGCCTTCACTGTCCAGCTGGAGGAGACAAAGAAAGAGAAAAGACAGCTTGAACAGCAGGTGGCGTCAATCAACTCCCTGTTGGAGGCCAATCAGAATAAAAAGGAGGAGGATAACAAACAGGTAAATGTATTTTAAGTTTGACCTCTATGAAAGAGATGACGAATACGTAACCACACCTAAAATTGCTGACTAGTATGTAGTCACACCTAAAGATGTTTGTTATTTTTACATTTTCCAGGTGAGCTCTGAAGATGTGGAACGTCTAAAGATCAGGTAGGTGTTTACTCTTCCTCTCTCATAAATCAATATCACATCCAATGCTGGTTTATTCACTTTCTAAATATCACGCCCTTATGTACAGCTTGCAAGAGAGAGAGAGCCAGTTAAATGTGCTTCACGAGGAACTGAAGCAACTGCAGATAAAGAAGGAAGCTGCTGTAAGCACTGCATGCATTTGACATTTAATTTGTTACCAAAAAGTATCACTTCTCAGTTTCTCAGGATAAATATAGATCGCAAAAAATGGGCTAATGGCAAATAATGTTCCCTTTCAATAGGAGAACACTATTGCTGAGCTTGAGCAAAGAAATAAGAGGTAAGGTGCTTTATAATTATCTTGGGCTAATAGAAAGTGCAGGTTGGTTTTGTTATGATTTATACCTCTGTGTAAATTGTGTAACCTTTTAGTGAAGATGCCAGTCAGGTCACAGCACTTCAGGATGAACTCAAAAACCTCAAAGAAGAAATGGTGACACTGAAGAACACACAAGTAAGCATTCCTGTCGATGTGCATGATTCTGCTTTGAGAGCTGCCCAGAAGGAGGAAAATTGATTTGCATGTTGTTCCTGTTTCAGCAGTCAGATGGCTCTGCAGAGCTTGCACTACTACAGAAGAGGTAATGCACGTAAATGTTGCTGTTCTGCCTTAACAGGCAAATCGTACACACTCAGGTTAATAAGTCTGCCACATGTAAAGATCAGCCTCGCATAAAATTAGGTCAGTTATTTACATCTGTTTTGTCTTTTGTTTGCTTTAATAGTTTGACTGAAAAGGATGCTCTGGTCACGTCATTACAAGATGAACTGAGGGTAGCAAAAGAGAAGGTTGCCACTCACGCGGTAAGTCTTTTCACCTGCTGATGGCTTATCAGCGGAAACCAGTTTGCTGCCAGTCACCTTACTGATAATGTCGTTCACTGCTTAAACAGAACACTGCGGCAGAACTGGCAGCTTTTCAAAATGAAACCAAAGAAGCTCTCCAGACACTTTTCCCACAGATACCTGTAGAAACAGAGCAGGTAAGAAAGGGGGATTTCACTGGGAGAGTTGCTGAATGAGCTTTTTATTCCAAAGCGGTTAGTAATGTGCCTGTGACTCATATATGCCTACTTTTTCTCCTCTTAGTTAAACTGGTTAAAAGTGTTTACACAGAACGCTCAGGGAGCTCTGAGCCAGCAGAGCCAGGAGTCTCAGTCAAGCACAGCACATTCAGTAAGCCACTTTACACTGTTTCCACATACTGGTTTAAAGTAACCTGGCAGAAGAGGTTGTGAATGTTTGTGGTTTGTTATAGGAGTTGCTTGAGAAACTGAAGGAGGCGGAGGAAAGCCATGGTTCCCTGCAGGCTGAATGTGAACAGTACAGGACAGTACTGGCTGAAACTGTAAGTTTCTAAAATCCAGTGGTGAATTACGGATTACAAAGTTGATATGGTCCATCTATAGATCTCTCCATTTTCTCCTTTAGGAAGGAATGCTGAAACATCTTCAGAAGAGTGTGGAGGAGGAAGAGCTCGTATGGAAATCCAAGATGGCTAACTCAGAGGAACAGCTGAAAGAGGTGACTAATAATACCTACTAAAAATTTTATCTTTATCTTGACTTTAAAAACAACGTCACTTTCAGGGGTTTTCAAAACTAATTTACGGTATCTTGTTACATTGCCAGGCTTTGCAGAAAGTCAGTAAGCTGGAAGCAGAAAACCAAAGTATAGAACAGGTGAGGATTTCTCCACTCTATTTAAATCACCTCCTGGGGGTAAGTTGGCAGGTTTTAAGTTGTCATTTTTTTTTTCTCTACAGTTGAAGGAGCAGATGATGCTTCTGGAAGCCCAGCTGGAAAAGCAGACAGACAGTCATCTAATCTCAGAGGAGATGGAGCAGGTACACAAGCAGCTAAGATCTTTAGCAGGCTTACTAGAATTGTATTATATGCATATTAAAGGATAGAAACTTGTATATTACTGGCATAGTTTCACCTTTATTCTTGCATTCAGGCTATACACCTGGCTTCTTGACTAGTTAAAAAAACAACTTCCATGCATTTATTAAAGTGCAAATGTAACACACTGATGTAGAAGTCTCAAAAGCGTACAAAAGCTTCCTTTATCAAATATGATACATTAAGAGTTAGGGGGTTAAGCTGGAGAATATCTAATAATAAATTTGCTGAGTTATCTGTTCATATTTAAAATGTGTTCATTTACATCTTTTGTTCCACTTAAAACAACAACACTAACATTGGCTCCTGCCTGTGCTCTGCTCTGCGTTCAGCTGAAGCTGCAGCTGTCGGAGTGTCAGAGCCAGCTGGATTTGGCCCGGAAGGAGGCCAAGGCACACAAGGAGGAGCTCGCACAGGTGACTACACCGCCGTGACTCACTTTCCCATCGTCTAGCCAAAAATATGTAAAGCATTCTTATGAAAGTGTACTTGAGTTGAGAGGAGGGAATTTTCGTTAAGGAATCCATGCGACTCATGACTTCACATGCAGAACCAGCTCAGTAAGCTGTCACTGACTTATGAGTGCCAAGCGAGAGATTCATGGATGGAGGTTACGTAAACAGTGACGAGCGGCGGCTTCCTTTTTCAGGTCAGAGAGCAGCTGAGCGAGATCACGCTGCGGGCCCAGCAAGAACAGAATGGCCCGGCTGAGGCTCAACCCACTCAGGTCAGGGTGCAAATGTCACCCTTCACTTCCTGTTAGAGAGTACTGGACAGTGACATGAACGGCTTAAATAAATCTCCTTTGTTTTTGTTTTTTAACATTTCCTTCACAATTGGGTTTGGTTCCATTTAATAGGACATCGAATTAAATTTGCAAGGATACAGATGTGTGTTGTCATGTGAATTAGAAACACATTTGGTCATTTCCTTCTCCTAAATGAAGGATCTTCCATGAAAAACAAGTCCTGATGACTCCGATATAGTAGGGCTGTAATTCCGGTCCGTCCAGTACTCCTCCAGCAGGGCAGCTGTTTATGCTAACCACTGCTTGCACTAACAGAGTGAGCCTAACTCTTAACTGCTGCTGATTCTCCACTTGCATGCTCACCTCTGTTTTGTTTCCTGATATTTGTTTATATGTTTAAAAGCCCAGAAACCTCGTGTTTGATTTTAGTCTTTCACCTAGAAACAGCGAGAGAAAGTACTAACTCGGTCCACAGGTTGAGCAGCTTTTGATTTATGTATGTTGGTGTGTGCACAGTGCTGGGACTTTAACAAAAGAATGTTTGTTTACGCATCACTGTGCTGCTTATTAGTGTGTGTGTGTGTGTGTGTGTGTGTGTATTTATAGTGTGCCTCTGTCTGCCGCCAGGTCCAGAACGAGTTGAGCCAGACGGCAGAGAAGCTGCACGGGGAGGCGACCCACAGGCAGCAGCTCTCAGAAGAGTATGAGAAGGTATCAGCTACTGTCTGTGCAGTATTTATGTTCTTCTTACACCTTTACGTTTCTCTTAAGTTCGCAGTGGATAACAGAGATGTGTGCTGTCAACTTTCAGGCCCAAAAAACTGTAGCAGAACTTCAGGCTCAACTGGATCTTTTAAAGGATTCCTCAGAGTCGCCACAATCCGACACTGAAGACGTAGCTCAGCTGAAGGTGCGCAATGGCTACAATAGCGTTTTGTTAGAAAATAGCAACCAATGTTTGTTTGTTTTTGTTTAAATTAAACAAAAAGGGCGACTGTGGTTCAAGGCATTGGGAAGCTCATCCTGTAACCGGAAGATTGCCGGTTCGATCTCCAGCTCTGTCTGTCTTGGTCTACCGCCTACTGGTGATGGCGCGATATAGCAGCCTCGCTTCTGTCAGTCTGCCCCAGGGCAGCTGTGGCTAAAACTGTAGCTTGCCTCCACCAGTGTGTGAATGTGAGAGTGAATGAATAGTGGAATCGTAAAGTGCTTTGAGGGTCTCAAAAGCGCTATATAAATGCAATCTATTATTATTATTATTATTATTACTATTATTATAATAAAAACTACTGATATGGTTGAAACTGTGCATAAACATACAGATATAGCGAGCATAGTGTGAGCATATTACATGAATAGGGTTGTAGTATTTCATAGGTGAGTGTGTGGCAGGGTTACAGTATAGGATGGATGAGTGCTGGTCTATTATAAATCTGTAACCCTGCAAAGTATGTCAGGATGACAGTGGCCCTGCTTCTAACAAAAGAAACTTGATTGTCATGCAGTCTACACACCAAACAGTGCAGAACGAAAATACATCACCTGGCTCAGAATAGTGCAGCAAAAGAGAGTATAAAGAGGTCATGAGTCAAGTCACTTGACTTGATATAGAACATGGAATGAATAAGCAAGAACAAGATGTGCAAATATGTATAATATATAATAAAAAAGAATAAATCTGTTTATAAAAACATGTCAAGCTCTTTCAAAGTGTTTTTTTTTTTTTACCTTAGTTCATTGGTGTCATGTTTGCTCCTGGTTGTTTGAACAGGAGCGCTTGGCGAAGGAGAAGAAACTGTCCAAAGACCTGGGCCAGGCAGCCACTAAGCTCCAGCAGCTTCTTAAAGCTACTCGGGAGCAGCTGACCAAAGAGCGGGAGACGGTGAGAACACTACAGGAGCACCTGGAGAACAAGGTGAGTAAATGCACTCCCAGTGTGTACGCTCATAACCTTTTGTTCTTACATATCTTCATGCTACCATTTCTCATATTTCTTTTCAAGGGAGAATACGTGGAACTGAAGGAAGGAACGTCTGTGTGAGAGGAAGTTCACTGCAGACACTACAAAACTACCAAATATGCCTTATAATTACCATAGTTATGCATTCCAAAAATTTCTTTTCTTGTACTGTAGTTGATTGCATTTATTGCAGCTGTAGGAATCAAGTATTTGATATTTTTAAAAACATTTCAAACTAAGATTAGAGGAGATAATCCTGCTGCAATCTTTATTAAAACCCACATTCCCTCAACAACTCTGGCTATGTCAGAAGTTATTTATCCCCCTGCCTTCTATTTCTGACATTCCCCCATAGTTCAGTGTTAAAAGGGAAACCGAATGTACGTCAAACGTGCATCAACCTGTGCAATTACTTTGTATGTCTTTTCTATGTGGTTGAATGATGGGAACATAATGTGGTTCATCAGTGCAGGGCCTGCTTTTCCTCTGTAGCTGGTTGCCATTAACACACATTGAATCTGAATTTGTATGAATGAATAAACTACAGTGTTGGCACTCTGTAATGGTGTTCAGTGCGTGTGTGTTGTTGCTGCAATGCAGTCAATGTTGGCAGGAAGCGAAGCATAATGGCACATTTTTAGTTCCGGTGTGATTTAAAAACCACACATCTTCAGTCATGTGTCCTGCACAGTACATTTGCCTTAAGGCATTCAATAGAGTTTTTATTTATGTTGCACCGATTCTCACAACAGTAGTCCCTGGCATTGCACTACTGTAAAGGACCTTATGGTTTTATAGAGGAAAACTCCAATTCTTTGTTTTTCCTCTAATTATCTTTAAGGAAAGATTGGTAAGAAAGAAGAATGTGATAAGTTTTGACATTTGGCTTAGGACCACTACACTCTAAATCATTGTGTCAGGCTTAAAAGCTGTTTGCCAAACCATTGCTACGTGGAGAAAGACTACTGCTATCTACCAGGAAGTCCTGTTAGACAGCAACATGCTCCGTGTACATTTGTCATACGACTGAATGCAGATGTGAAATCCAGCCATAGTGCTCAGACTAAAGACACCTTTAGGGGGGAAAAAAGGTGCCACTGTATTTTCTTAAAGCTTTAATTTCAATAAAACTGTTAGAATTCCCCCAAGAGTGTTTGGCTGTTTCCTTTATGACCACTTCAAGGACTTTACGGAGAGTAGAGTCTCTGAAAAAGAGACTAATTTCATTTTTAGTTCAAGTAAAGTGAGAAAGCTCAAAGTGCGACTTCTTTATAAATAAAAAAAAAAACAAACTAAATCTAAATGTAGTCAAAGCCTCACTAATTGCGCTTTCAATAAGAGATGTCAAAGTTCCGAGGACTGTTAAACTACTCCTCTAAATCACTTTGAAAAAAAAAAAGGCGTCGCTGCCGCGCGACTTTTTCTAAATCGCCGTGCGTCATTAGTTCCCTGAAAGCAAAACAGCCAATCACGAACCGACCAGAGCGCCCCTCTTGTTCATCCAGTGTCGTATCAAACCCCGCCAAATTCTGGTGCGATGGTTTCTTTTAGCCCCAATACTCGAAGAGCCACCTGCCTGTGTTTCAGGTCCACTGTGGTGCATGCATTTTTTGGTAAGTAGACAGGGAGGGGGGCCAGGCGGTGCTCCCACACGGCTTTAAAAACTGCTTCCTGTTTTCACAAATCAAGTGCCGGAACTGGATTATATTTTGTAATCGAGATCCCCGAAAGTCTCATGACGTTCAGAAACATTCACATGTTGTTCCTGTGGGAAAACTCAACAATTTAAAGTCGAAGACTACTCATTTTTGAATTACGAGGACGTGACATAATATGCAAGGAGCAGTTCTTAGGGATGTGATGCTACAACTAGTAATCAGCAAATAATATCGCTCGGTTTGCTATACATCCAGGCTCCAGCTCTCTTGATTATACATTTTTAGTTACTCCCACCTCTTAAAAGCACCCACTTTTCTACCTGTAATATTTATAAGTCATATCCTGAACACTGAAATATGATAGTTGATACCAAATCATAATTGCACCAGTAAATCAAAACAAGAGGCAAAGAAAAAGATCACACAAACATTGCATTGAGTTTATTTGACAACACATCAACAGTGCAGCAATTCCAGTGATTTTTGTTTTTCCCTGTACTATAACTCTAGGTGTTTGAAACACCCCTAGGAATATTTCTGTCAAACTTAAATCCCAGCCATTTTGGCACTACAGTAGGTTGTTAATGTTGTTTTACAGCACACGTTTGCTTTCTTGTTGTGGAGAAATATTAAAAAAGGAAGACAAGTGGCATATACTGACATATGCAGGGATTCATGAAGTTTGTATTTACACAGGGGGGAAAAGAAAAAAAAAAAAAAAAATATTGGAGAAATTTCAAGGTACCAAGAGTCAACAAAACAAAAATCCCCCCCCTATAAAACCAAAAATGAGTAAAATACCATCTGAACAAGGTTGATTTCACAGTCCGACTGTGTGCCCAGATCGTTTTGAGTGTCCCTGTGTTAACACTATTAAAATCCCATTCAGAGCCCAAGCCTCCCCCCCACTTTAAGCTTTGTCAACCATCTCCCAACCCCACCCCCAAAAATCACCTTTGACGTACCATTTCAAATCTGTTTAATTGACCTCATTTTGAAACAAGGAAACAAAGCAAAAAAATATATATTTTTCATTCATTTATTTATTCCTTATTGCTTAATTCAGTGATCTCACACAGCGTGGCCCTCAAGCTTGACTACACCTTTTCCCATTCTTTCTGCAAAACTTTCCCTGGTTCCATAATCTGAAAGGTCATTCATCTCCAGCATGTGTTTGACTCCTGTTAGAAAAGATAAATAAAACAAAAAGGGAAAGACCAGCTTGTGTTAACAATATCATAGAATTTCAAAGTAAATACACGTAAATAAGAACGTGGCATGTTAAAACATTTTCTAAAAAATTAAAACAAAACACAAAAAAAAAATCAACACAAACCTGTTTGGATCTTCTTCAGGGAATCTTTGGAGCTAGCGTATTTCATTTTTTCTTTGATTGGTGCCGTATCAGGAGCCCTAATGAAGAGAAGCCATTATCCGTGTGTCCAAAACAGACTGCTTAAACATTTTTCCTATTCGTGCAAACGTCTCCTTGGAACGACAGACTCTCAAATCAGAATCCAGACATTATGCTTAGTTCTTTTATTACTTCCTGCAGATCAGTTGGGTGCAGGCAAAAGAAAAAAAAAAAAATAAAAACCATAAAAAAAATAAACCATAAAAAAAGAAATAATTAATATGTAAAAGTGGAGGGAACACTCAGCAGAAATTTGAGGACTTACCACATCACAGCGACCAGTTCTTCTTTTCTACTTGATTCCTTTGTTTCAAAGTGGCAGTCATACATCAAGTAGCGACAGACTTTAGAATCCAGGAGGCTGATGAAGAACTTGAAGACATCGTCCTTGTCTGCCAGGTCTTTCTGACGGTAGATTTTATCGACGACGATGGCGCCCTCGCTGTCATCGATTTTGAATATCACCAATCTTACGCGTTCATTCTGGTCAGCATCATTTTTCACTACCTTCATTTCATTGATGAGGTCCTTAACGGCGTCAGTGACTTTAACTCCAGATGCCTGGTAAAAAGACAAGATATTATAAAAAGGAAAAAACAACCTCCCACACACACACCTGCTCCTACTACAGACATGTAGATTTGTGACACGCCTCTCATTTAAACAGTGGGATTTATAAAGTTAAGCATTGGGAGTAATTGTATTAAATACCAAGATGCAAAATGAGCACTTTAAAATAAATTGGGCTTTGGGTCGTACATCTGCAGATATTCTCAACTTCGACAGTTTGTTCCGAGAGAAAAAGCAGAAATGAAAGATGAAGAAACAGGAAGCTCTTCAAAAAAAGAGTTCAGCTTTGGAGAGACGTGCTGTTCAGGCAATTAAATGTGCAAACATTTAACCAACTTTCTTTAAGCAGCAATGTGCCAAAGGGTGTTGCTATTCTTTCCCCAGTTTAAGGCCTTGAATCTGTCACATTCCAGTCATTGTGGAACAAGTTAGCACAAGAAACACCGCCCCAAGGGATTCTCTCTCAACAAGTTTGAAGCACGAACGGAGCTTCCTCCATTTTGGAGGCAAAGCCACACCATGAATGAACAAACCTTCTGCACCAAGAGCAAGCCATCTTCTTATTTCCTCCCACTCCACAGTAATCACATGTAAGCCTTACACCGTTGCTCTACCGACAACCAATTTCACACAGTTTTCACTTTTTTCCCTCCAAATTTGGTTTTAAAAGGAGGCTTAAAGCTGTCATCACTTCTAAGGCTGCATTGTTTAGCAGAGCGCACAAATCACACAAGAGTGGCAGCTCAAGCAAAAAAAAAAAAAAAATCCTAGCATAATTCTTTGTGAGAGGTACTCACCATTTTGCTTCTGATGTGTGACGGAAACAGGCAGCAGAGAAAAATGGCAGCAGCAGTCAAAAAGCTGAGGGGTCATAAGGAAGGAGAGCAGGTTGACTCATAGAGGAGGAGCCCTGTTGAATTGAGCACACCTCCAGAAGGCGGCCCAGCCCTCCGTTCCCAGGTGTGACACAGTTTCATCTGCAACCTCAGCATTTGCATTTAATCACAATTATAATTTGAAGCTTAAATCACAAAAAAGGTGTGCGTGTGCTTAAGTGCCTCACACAACGTGAGCGTTTTTTGTTTTCTTTGTTACTTTTTTCTATGCGCTTTAGTCTTGTTAAGCTTGATATCTTTTATCTTTCTCAGGTGAAGCTCCCAGGTGTTATAGACGGGAGCGGCATATGACATCCATATATGGAGAACAACCGCGTCTACACTTTTTAAGCCATCTGCAGCTCAGATGGATTTCTATGGCCTTATATGGTAATAGGTAGGATGAGCAAAGAGATGTGTCAAAAGAACTTATTTAGCTACCTGTGGAAACCAGACTGTTTCTGCACAGTGAGCTGTGAGATACACAAATGACTGTTTCAGGCCAAAACCACACTTATATCTGCATGCATATTTGCAACTCGTGAGGACCGGTTTAGAAGAGCATGTTAGTGCAAATGTTGAGTTGCCGGCTTCGTTTCTTAAAGGGTTTTGTGTGTGTGTGACTCGGTGATGACTCAGTTTTGTTTTTATAGCTCAGAAAAGTTGCACCGCTGCTCTTAAAGTCATAGCACCACTAGCCCTGTGTTTCTCTCTGTCGCATTGACCTACATGTAAAAGAAGTGTAATCATATGCACATGACATACAAGTGTAAAAGGAAGGAGGGGCCTGACTGGCCCCTACGAGGCCTGCGCCATGACTCTTTGAGCAAGTAATGTGCTAAAACGACAGTTCCAGGGTACAGGGTGTACTTCACTGAGTATCTCTCTCTACTTTTCTTTGCCCTACTGCCTTACATGCCCACTGCAATTCAGAAACAAATGTAATGTTCACATTTATTTAATATTTAATGGTTTCTTTTTTTTTTTTTTAGATTAGGATAAGTAGTATTCTTGATCTAGATAGGACAATTGATTCCAGAGGGAAGTTCAAGTACACAAGCTCCTCTCCAGAGCGAGGTATTTAAGATTAATTTAGATTACAATGAATAAATTCATCCCAGTAGTGTTTAATCAGAAATAACAGGACAAAATCCAAATGAGATTCATGCAAATTTGAAAAGGCTTCCAGTCCTGTCAGAATAACTTTACTGAAAGTTTTTGTTTTTGTGTACTTTAAAATCATACCCGTGCCAGAAGAAAACTGAGTCTCCAATCAATACATTCAGTAACTCATGTAGTAAATCATACTTCCTCTGTCAGCATCTTATCGTATCAGTAGATAACTTTTTCATTCTTTTCTTTTCTAATCCTTTTTAGATAAAGGGCACGGTGCTTTTGTCAGGCCTGTCCTTTTAATGGCACCTCAGACACTATTTTTAAATGCAGATACTCGGCTTCAGCAGCACAGTGGCCTCTCTTCCTCTCTGTGGATTCGTGGTTTACAGAGTCAAGAGTCCCGCCCCACATCCGGACTAACGTCTGTTCCAAAAAGCCAGGGTGTGCAATAAGTACAACGCCTAACATCAGAATTTGTTTCTCGAACAAGACTTATATTTATCCCACAGTTGGGAAGCTGTTTAGCAAAAGGTGTGATCGAACTGAGCACAGAAAACTCTTTCATCAGTGTTCCTGAGATTTTTGTTTTTGTTTTAATTTTTTTGCAAGGCCTGTCTGCCAGAGCTGAAGGCAGCCAGCAGCAGCCACTCTCAAAGTTTTAAAAGAGGAAATACAACCCTGAACCACACAGGGCAGGAAATGGCTGCTGCATAGCTCTCTGTGAGTTGAATATTTCATGCTGCTGCAAGCATATTTGGAGTTTTGCCACAACCCACGTCAGAACAGCCGGTAACCAAATCTGTGAGAACTGTGACATCTGCTGGTAAATCATGGGTACTAACATGGTTGACACTGCTGGGCTTTTCTGTTGTATGTATGGCATTTGTCAGTATCCTCTTCTTCTTTCGGCCGTTCCCTTTAGGGGTCACCACACTCGATCATCTGCCTGTTTTTCACTCTATCCTTAGCATTACATTTTATCACACCAACCTTCTGCATGTCTTCCTTCACTATATCTATGAATCTTCTCTGTGTTCTTCATCTTGTTCCTTCGGCCTGGCAGCTCCATCCTCAACCTCCACGGTCCAAATGTAGTCGAGTGGTTAAAATGTAATTTAATAATTGAGATATATAGGTTTTCTCTTGGGATGTTAGAGTGCCCGTAAACATTTTCTCTCATCATGTTCTTTTGAATCTGTTTTTGGTTTTTAAAAATGGTTTTAATTTGAGGTTGTTAGGTACATTTACTTGATGTTACAAACCTCCGCCACGAGGTGGCAGAATTGCCAAGAACAGTAGTTTCTACGAGGGGTGGGTTTCAATAATCGATTTTCCAATTCAAATCGATTTTGCAACCACCAAACAGCTAAAACAGCAAATCAGAGCAGGTAAACTGATTCCACACAAAGACGTGAACACAAAGCGCGGACCCAGTGCATCAGAATCTGCGAGATGTCGGCTTTCTCTCCCAACGACACGGACAGAGTTCCTAGTAAATATGCTTGGAATGTGTTGAGACTTTGTTGTGTCAATAAAAAAAGTTATAAAGCAACATTTTAATGAGATGGTTTATATGTTTGTAGTTGTTATTAGTGATCGGCACCTGCAGGTGCTAGAGACCGCCATGTCCTTACATGGTTAGCCAGACATAGGGCATTGTGTTCCACGGTGATCGCGTGGTTTTGGTTTGGCATTAGTTTGTTTATGTGTGTAGCCACAGGCATATTTTTTCATTGGATGTTTTGTGTTTTTTGTTTTCGTATCTTATCTGTATGCCATTAAATCACTTCAAGAACTCCTGTTATTGTGTCCTGTGTGGCAACTAGTTTCCCAGGCTACACACGCTATACTCTCCACAGCACACGTCCAAAACATCTCAGCCTTTCTCTCCAAACCGCTCAACTGAAGCTGTCCTTCAGATATACTCAGTTCCAGTCTTGTCCATCCTGATCGCTAGCTCTGCCACCTCTAGCTAGGCCTCTGGTCTTTTTGTCACTGCCACGGTCTCCAAACCATACTTGTAACCCAGAGATTTATTTTGTGTGCACTGACCTCATAATTTGTGATTTTGCTCAAGTTTAATTCTAGCACCCATGGTTGTAACGGTGCTGAAAGTAAGCAAAAGTGTAACAGGTCCACTTTATATGAAAATCTATAAGTGTTATTATTTACAACATATTGAAGAACATATGATATATACAGTGACTTTACAGCTCTAAAGCTGCAGTCGCAGTTGTCTGGGCCTTATTTGATGCATGTATGCAGGCCCACTGCACGGTGCGGTTTAGAATTACATTTCCAAATTTTTACATTTGTTTTTCAGGAGAGTTTGTTTTCATCTGGGTGGATTTGGTTTGATCTCTAAACAGTAATTCCACACTTGCATGGTCAAAAACCATTGTTCTTCTGACCTTGGTTTAAGTTTCTAGTCTATTCAAGTGTGCTGTACTGTTGCTGTCGGGTGTGGTCAGCACAGATGAGAATGGTTTTACTTTGCGTAACGACTTTGTGAATGCTGAAAAGGAATTGGCATCAAAAACAAACTGTCAAAGTAAACGGAAAGAATGTCATATAGACCTGAGACATAATTTCCAGGCAAAAGTAACAGTGAAAGAATGATTTACATCAAAAATGAATTTGCCTAATTCTGATCAACAAAAAGCAAAAGTGTGAAATTGAAAAGTTATTTCAAGATTATTCCTCGAAACATCACATTTATTTCATGCTAGTTTTTAAAGGACAAAAAGTGGAAAAAGAAACAACTGACTGTTGTTGTTGTTTTTACCCGAATAAAGATTCTTTGAGCAAATGCACTGTGCTATGTTTGCAGATTTAAAATCTTCAGATTCTCACACAAAGTTTCCATCAACTAATTGAGTTGCATGAAACACAAACAAACAAATGTGTAGATATATATATGACTTTTTAGCACAAGCTTGAATTCTTCAGCTGAGGTCCTCTACAGCATTTATGCACTGTGGATTAAAAAACAAAAACAGGCACAAGTTACTATCTATCCATCCATTCACTTCAGTTCAGTTGAGTTTAATTCAGTTTTATTTATATGGCACCAAATTACAACAATGGTTGGTATTTTATTTTGCAGTGTAGAGACTCATGATTAAATCTGTAGCAGATGAGTTCTTACTTCTGAAAAATTCACCTCTAATTGAAATATGATCATGAGGACAGAAACTCCCTGAAGAGAGACTCCAAGCGAACCAGGCAGCACAGGAAGTCGTCAAAGTCAATGGTGGGATTTGCTTCAGTGTAGTGGCCACAATTATGTAATTCAAAGGTTTTTTGATTGTGAAACCTGAGGAAAAAAACAAAGGCAAAACATACCTGACTGCTTCAGTCTTTACTCTTTCAGACCTTTCCAATCTCTGAAAGCCTCTTAAATGTTAGGGCAACGGTAGAGAAACAAAAAGGGTGAAATCTTGCACTTCTCGACAGCATTTCGCATCTCAGAGGAGCTCGTGCAGCCACTTTGGTCTGCATCTCTCTTGTTGTGAGAGAGTGTCATATGTGCAGTTCACCTGTCACCACACCCTTTATTTTGCATGCCAGAAAACTTGTTCCAGCTCAGCAGTTTCAGTTACAGACCACCTTCTGAATTTTGCTGAGTAATTTAAACATTTGACTTGTAACAAAAAAGAGTGCAGATGCCATAGTTTCTTAGTTTGTTTTATTTATTTATTTTTAACACGTTTTTATAGCTTGACAGAAGTTGTAAGAAATGAAAAGCAAAATACCCACCAAGACTAACAAGTTTTTCCCTACTGAACAGAAATATTTGCAGAAAAACCAACTAACATGGCATGTTATACATGTCAGTCATAGTATAGCCCAAAGGGACTTTAGCATTTGGAATATACTGTGTGAAAAGTAAATCAGAAATGAAGGAACTCTCTGTTGATCAGCTGGTCTTTCTCTGTGCTCACATCTGAAAGGGGTCCTTGTTGTGTCGCTGTCAGGGCTAGTAGATTGCCAGGCACAGCCACTGCAATAAAAAACAACATTATGCAGCTAGAGGTCCGAATAAGAAGTGCTGAAAAACCAGCAGCCTTTGTTATATTCCTACACACCTGCTGCATGTTCAGCTCAATCTTGCCCAAGTCATCCCTTTCCAGGGTCTTAAACACTTCTGGTAAAGCAGCAAAGACAAAAAGAAATTTCAGACAGCGATAAAACATGTAGAAGTGATGTTGCTGTGTTTAGTGACACTTACTAAAGAGCATTTCCAGTTTAAAGAGACAGCCTACAAAGCTGTCAAAGTGTATGGCATACTGAGCATCAGCGTAACGATTCACAACAGCTCTCAGCACAGCACTGTTGATCTGGAACCCTGGGAAACAAAAACATTTCCATCTTATCTACGGTGACCATATTTTGATTTCCAAAAAAGAGGACACTTGGCCCAAGTCGGACAGAACTTTAAAAGTGGACATATCCAGGGAACCGTAATCTTATCTCCATATATTTGAGGAAGATCTGATGCTGGGGAAGTGCAGTGTTGAAAAGATTTCATATATACGTAAACTCTACAATAGCTTAGGAGTCGTGTTACACAGCCTCACCCATGCATGTTTAGTTCCTGTGGAACGGTACACCTGAATAGTACATACAAGGCGGCAGTCCCCTAACTGGCTGATATAGTTCTATCACTTCTTTTCCATATCACACAAATTAAAACACAGATAAACATTAATATGCACACACATGCTTTTGTCTGTTTGTGTAAGTCTCAGTAGTCAAATACAATATAATCCCAGAAAAGTCAACTTTTGAAATGTGAATTTCTTGGTTTTTCACAAGCGTATCAGACCTGGCAGTTTCTAATATGTATATCATCCTATAGCCACAATGCCACAAGGAGTGACAGTGTAGGCACACCCTAAAGCATTCTCTTTATGCTCTTTTTGACTGTTGGGACCATTAAATAAGACTTGAATCCACAAACTTCTGTACAGTCAGACTTAATGCAGTCAAAACGTGATGCACCTGTTGGCCACTAAAATGAATCCCAAACCCAAGAACAGATGAGAAACAAAGTAATTGACATCTATCAGTCTGGAAAGGGTGTCAAAGCCACTGCTAAGGCTTTGGGACTCCAGTGAACCACAGTGAGAGCCATTATTCACAAATGAAGAAGACTTGGAACAGCGGTGACATTTCCCAGGAGTGACCACGGACTCATCCAGGAGGTCACAAAAGCACCCAGAACAACAAAACTACAGGTGTGACTTGTCTCAGTTAAGGTCAGCCTTCATGATCCAGCAATAAGAAAGAGACTGTGCAAAAATAGCATCGATGAGAGAGTACCAAGGAGAAAACCACTGCCGACCAAAAAGAGCACAAAGGCTCATTTCACTTTTGCCAAAAACATCTTGATGATCCCCGAGACTTTAGGAAAACATTCAGTGGACTGACGGGACAAAAGCGGGACTGGATGGTTAAAGTTACCTGCTTTACTGGCAGCATCTCTCATCTCATGGGAGCTCATGGTACCAGATTTGTCTGTGTCATGACTCTTGAAGATCTCCTGTATGAGCCAAGAAGCCATGCCTTGCGTTAACATATACACAGATGTGTTCAAGGATAAGCAGCATGGATTTGAAACTATTTAAATCTCACCAAGTATTTTTGGATTTTCTTCCAAATCAACTGGAATTCCATCAGTCCCAACTTCCCACTTTCATCTTTCTGGACAATGTCAAGGTTACTATGAAGCTCACCATCAGTTATTTATGTACTTTAACTTCCAGATTATACGATTACTTAAACCTAAAAAAAAATTGCAGTCGACTCCTTAATAGGATACATCCAGCAGACTGACCATAAGGCGACCTGTCTCAAGGCTGAATCCATCAGTTTTAATGTCAGACCCTGCAGGAAAATGACAACATATTTCTCACTCCAACTATTAATTCATAAAAAAAGAGTGCTTTAAACTTTTGTTGTACTCACGCTGAGAAACTGCATTGTTTAAAATTTTGATCAGTTCAAAGGCGGACACCTCCGTGTTCTGTTTGAAAAGTGGCAGTCATTAACTTCAGAGCCAAATAACGGTAATAAAAGGTTCTTATGTCCCTCAACATACATTGCCAGCCAGCTGCTTGAAGAGTTGCTTCAATTGAGGATCTACATCCTTTTTCAGATACCTTGTCCTGTGAGAGAAAAACAGAGAAGATAAAAACAACGAACTGATCAATTTGGAATTAAACATTTAAAACCATGAATGTTAAGCATTTAAGTTTCAGGATGGCATATATGCTTCAGTTTCAGATGTAATGAAGAAAGAAAAGTAAGTCTCAAAAAAGCGGTTTTATTTTATGCACGAACAGCTGTCAGGTGTCACATTATTACCTCCTTTATCTTAGCATCAATTTTCTGCTCCAGTCGTCTGAGGAAAGAGAAACACACCTTTAGCACAGTCTTTCTGATTAAAAAGCTTACTTTTTTAGCTTTAGCTTTGCTTTTCAACTTCAGTGGCAGTAGAAAGTAAAGTGCTGAAATCTGAGGAATTATTCTGCTTGTCACATTACAGATACCTGGTTGCAGCCTCTTTTTCTGTGAACACCCTGAGAATGAAGCTGCCGTTCTTGTGGGGATGGAAGGTTGAGGGAATTATGGCATATTCTCCCGGTGGGAGATTGAAGCGGCCACACACTTCCCGTGTGTTGATGAAATTGGGGCTCATGGCTACATGTTTCTGACGCAGCAGGACCTCAGGCCCGAGGCGGACATTTTTGCAACCTTTGTACTGAACAGATACAGAAAGTCAGGCTCCCCTCAACGCAATCAGTTGAGCTATGTTTGTGATTCTTGTGATTTCCACTTTCTTTTTCAAATTTCAGCTTAAAAGAGAAGGAACGAGTTAAAGGAAAGTAGACATACAAACCTCATCTGGAACCTGCAAGAAAGGAAACAAATATATCTTAGAAAATTTGTCAGCTGTCAAAAAAAGTATGTGATTTTATTAGCAATATGAAATGAAGCTAAGGTACCTTATAAATGGCAAAACCGATTGTCTCGAGGTTGGGGTCAGCCTTCATCAGCCGTCGTCCATCCTTTTGCATCAACCCCACCAGAAAGGTGCATCCGTGCTTCCCATCCAAAGGATTATCATCCACATCCTCCAGACGCAACAGGAACTGAGGATTGGATGGGAATGTGGCTGGACAGCAAGTCAAAATAATAATAATTTTTATAATCTGGACCATGAAAGGAGTTCTTATTCAGACATACAAGGTTTTTGATTTCATTCTAACCTGTGTGATTCCGGCAGCCGCCAGCAGTGGAGCCGACCCTCCACATCCCTTCAAACTGGCAGTAGTTCCAGTGACCCACATCATCACTAGTGAGTGTATCTGGGGTCAAATTACAGATCTCCAGCTTGGAGAAATTCCTGATGAAGTCTGAGTAGGACATCCTGAGGAGAACAATTTCTCATTAAGATAATATTCGGATCATTTTTTAAAGCATGTGTCTTAATGTTTAAAGGTACTTTTTGTCCAAACCCTCTGCATGATTTAAGGAAACCACAAGGTGGCAGCATTTTACCGGAAAGCAGTTGACCAGTTTGAACAGGATTACAGTTAAATATTTTTTCTTTCTATGTTGTTGTTCAAAGTGGTATTACATACAGTTCAGCCTTAACTCAACTTGAGATGATGTCTTTTGCAACATAATACCTGGACGGTTTGTCATTCTTTTGATCGTTTTGGCTCGTTTTAGAAACTTTTACACGATTCTTCAATGAAGGCTTTTTTAAAGCAGTTTTGATCATAAAGAGCTTTTTGATATTATTCTATTATTATAAAATTGTAATTTTCAGTCAGTATAATGTAGAAGCATGTAGAATTACCAGAACTCTCCATCTTCAGCCACATTGTTTAACTTCAACTTCTCATCTTCAGTGACGTGGCTCCATTCACTGGATCTAATTTTGATATTAGGAAGAATCCTAGTATTAATAAATAGTAGCTAATGATCCATTCATCCATCCATCCATCCATCCAACCAAGCATCCATCCATGCCACTTATCCAGCTCTAACTTATTCCTGGTGCACAGAGGTGTTCCCAGGCCAACTGAGAGATATAATATCTCAAGGTTGCCTTGTGTCTGCCAGAAACACCTCACCTAAGAAGCATCTATGTGGGAACCACCGCCACTGACTTCCGTCAATGTAGAAAACCAGTGGCTATATTCTGAGCTCCTCGCACTACCTTTATATGTACAAAATATAAATATTCACCCATCACTCCAAGGGCCTGTCCATTCCACCTCACCCCATGGGTTCCTGATGCGAACCAACTGCACTTGTTGCCCTTTAAAATTAGCCTTGAAGAATAAAGCACATTTAATAGGAATCCAATGTAGTGCAGGCTTTTTTTTTTTGTTTTCTTTTTTAATTTGAATACCAGTTCACAGTCTATATAATCCACGTACCTCCTCTGCACCGGTGAGAGAGTATGCATGTCCTTTTACAAGCTTTAGAGATGTAACTGCCTCTGACTCATAGGCACTGGTGATCTGAAAACAGCGAAATTTAAATCCAGTGTGATAATGTCTATCAGACTGATGTCATGCTTATGTGCAAACTCTAATGCAAATCATGATGCAAATAAGACTTACATCAATAGAGCAACCCATCAGTGAACCCAGGCTCAGGGCCCTCTGAATAATGTGAAAGAGATTTGCTGGAGCCTCTTTTAGGTTGTATGTTTCTGCAATTCCTCCGGTGAAATCCTCAAAACCCTCAATAGTGTTTCCTCCTGTCAAAGCCTCGTAGCTGCCATACACCCTGTCAGGCACAAAGGAACATGGGTAGTGTAAATGTATATGTGTACACATACACGCCATTATGATGAAGCAAAAAAATATACGAGGAGCTATCCATACTTAGCGTAGGCCTTCTCCAGCAGTGCGCTCCAAAACTCTGAGCCCTCCGCTGAGTGAACAAACAGCAGCTTTCCATCTTTGGTGGGCAAACGATCATCAACCACCACATCCACCCACTCACCAAACTGCCAGAACTGATAGAAAACATTGATAAGTGTGAGTGCTTTTTTATTAATGAACAAGATTTTGAGATCAAGTTTGTTGAACTGTTAACTTAGCACTGTTACCCGAGCTTCTGGTCGGTTCTTAGTGACAGGTTATACATAATCTGGTGAACGGACGGGTTCTTAAAACACTTTCCTAGTCTGTTTGCACACCCAAAGCACCCTAAACCTCTGAAAACATTAAATACACACTCGTCTTGTAAAAGTACAAGGAGACTTTTTTCCTCGGGGGTGATTATTCTATCATCTAACTAGGCAGATAATAAGTAACTTCTCTAAATGCTTTCTCATACATTTTTACTGTATATGTGTGTATGTGTGTGTGTGTGGGGGGGGGGGGGTGTTGGCAAGCGCATCACCTGGACATGCCCTCAGGTTGTCAACATTGTCAACACTGTGACATGTAGTAAGCGCTGGGGCCTGTTAAAACTTATCCAAACACTAGTGCTGTGTGATATTGCAAAATTTGGTGCCGATCTGGTAGCAAGTAAATACGGAGCCAGTATTGTTGATACTTTCAAATTAAAAAGGGAACTGTAGTGGTGATCTGCCTGCCGAGAGTTATGAGATGAATCATCATTAGTTTTCAAATTCTGAAGACATTTTAAGGACCACTAAATCTTTGTGATTTATACTAGTTAATTTTATAAATAGTAATCCACAATACACAAACAATTTTTTTAGACACTGAATGTAAATGTGCTTGTTTGACAAGGTCTTTGGCTCAACCTCTGTTGTTTAAATAGGCTATAAATAACATATACAGTCAGCACAAAAAGGTTCAGACATGTTTAATAGTGTATGTCTAAGGTATATTTTTTTCATAGCCAAAAGTAAATCATAATTTATTTGACACCATGCAGTTGGCTATAAACTGAACTAAGAGGATATAAACAGTATTGATCCTAGTATCAATCCGATACCAATACCAGCATTTGTATCGATGCAGTCACATCTGGACTGATCTTCCCGTCAGTAGTTGGCAGAGGTGGGAATAAGCACTTTGGTCAAAAAAGTTAACTGAAGTGCTTTGAATGACAGTACAAATGGGAATCTGTTTGAACTGCCACAAGGTACCGCAGAGTGTAATCTAATTAGTATTATATGTATGTCACTTCTTACCAAAAGTGTAATTTTATTTAGAATTTATTAACAAAACCAGATAAGAAAATTAGCAAGTGGAGCAAAAGTTTCCTGACCTGAAAGTGAAAAATCCCAGCATAACCTTCAGTAAAGCTTTGGTCAGGAGGCACCACACGAGCCAGAATGTCCTGGTTCAAAGTCAGAGAAGCTATGGCAGCTAAGAGCCAGCAGTCACCTGCACAGTAAGGACAGATATATGACTACATGCCCTGAGGTCATGGGCAACATGTGCTGGTCTCAACAGCGTAGCAGCTTTGCAACCAACAAACAACCATTGCAGAATATGTGGGTGCTACTCACAAATGTCTAAAAACCACAGCTCACCTCATCATTGAGCTGTCATCACTTACCCAGAGTTCCCTGCCGAATGTCCGTCCTTGTAGCGCCGTCATCAATGAACTGAGGGTTGGAACAAAGCTCCTGCAATGAAAGCAAAACATCCTTCAGTAATGGGAAGTACAGTATAATTAGATCAATGAATAAAATAATGAAAGTCTTGTAAATATGATATGTTTGTGTTAAAAATGATTGTTTGCTTTGTTGGCCTCTTACCGTTGGCCTCTTCCAAACGATGCCCTTAGTCTTTGATGAGTATGGTCCCAGCTGGTTGTAGCCCAGTGATTTAGGCTCAGGAGGAAAGCGATCGTCCTGAAACAGGTGGCCGGTCTCCAGACACTGCTGCCGCAGAGCCTCATAATCTTGCTTGTAGAATTTCACTGCCTGTGCGTTGGTGCCAATGCCCAATTCCCTGTCTTGCTGACGGGCCAGTCGACTTGCTGTAGATGTCATCGTCACAAGAATCCGGTCGCAGTAAATGTCCTTCTTTGTCCTTTCTTTCAGGCTTCACTGATGAACAAATCTTTCGCCAGGTGAACACAATCTTTGTGTACCTTTGTGTCAGCCTTCTTTATAGCTCTCTCAGGTTCTTGGAACACGGGGTCAGGTGACAAATAGGGTGGGGCTGCTAGGACAGGTGAGGCAAACAGCAGCCAACAGCAGCTCTAAGCAAATCTGCACTAATATGGCAGTGACCACAACTGAAAGACAAATACGGACTACACCCAAGGGACATTCTCATCCTACATTTTACCATAACCCAAAAAAATAGAGATGTTTTCTCTCCAAGCGTGATTACATGTGGTAACTATAGTTTAGAGTTGTGAAAGGGACTCTTAAAAACATATAGAATGAAGCAACCATCAAACTGAGCTGCAACACTAAGCCTGGTTGATGCACAGATCCAATTGCGTGTAAACATATATTCTTATTCATCACATCCTCCATGCAGAGCACAGCAAAGTTAAGCCTTAGTCAAACACTTCCTGAAGTCAGTTTGATCAGGAGTTACACTGACTGCAAGCTGTTGGCACGAGTTGTTGTTGTTGTTTTTTTTTCTTTTAACAGAACACGATTCATGTGCGAAAGGCAGGAAAACAGACACCTAAATACATACGACTTCTTTTAAGAGCCGATTTCCATCTTAAATCTTATCCAACACTGGAGCAAAAGCAGCTCATGAACGTTGCATCATAAACCCCTAACCGCTGTGTTTACACTGTCTTGTTTATAAACATAACATGCAAAATGAGTGTCAAAAACAAGCATAGCCTTCAGACATAATAATTCATTATTATTTACCACAGGGTGGGACTGCACTGAGCTCCCTGTTGCAGCTACTTTGAACCAAAAGTTTTGCATGAGAGACAAAAACAGGAACAAGGCACAATACAGATTTCCAGGGGCGGACTCAAAAACAGGACATTATTCACATGATGTCTGTTACCTTTGACAAACAGACTTCACCTGCTGTCTTTGTGTCAGCAAAATGTAATGTTAGTCTTACTGCAACATTGCTTTACCAGAACACAACAAACCAACACTCTTACAGCTAAATAAATCGAATCCATCTATAAGTACCACAGTTCTTGTGTGTTTATGACATGTTGTTTTAGTTCTCTGCAAAGGCCTGGGCCGATTCACAGACTTGAACTGCAATATTAGCTTTTTTGGCCACTTGGAGGCACTGTGATAGTTGCGTATTTTTAACTTCCGTTAAAAACAGGCCAGTTCAAATACCTGCGCCTGAACAAAGGATGAGATCATATTTACACCAGCTATATTTGTACCTTAATCTTTGTAGTCATTTATAACACTTTATCTCCCTGGTAATAATTATTTGGTGTTATCAAAGTGTTTGCTATAGATCAGCGCAGAATTTCACCCAGCTGAACATTACACACGAGCTTATGATTAACCTTTATAGCGATGATATTAAACTCTCACAAATGTAGTTTTGCTTTCAGTCCTATAAACACCCTTTGAATATAAACACGAGAACTGAAGACAGAATCATTTATGATTGCATTTACATTTTAGGATACATTGTTTGTATTTCGGTGTTTCTTTAGCTCGCACTTAAAGAGTGCGGTTCAGCTATTATTGGGTATTTAATATTTGGTTACCCTTTTTGAGAAAAGCATGATTGTTAGTGTTTTATTCATCTACTCTTAACCCAAGATAAGCACTGATGTATTGATCAAAATAAACTCTTCATTGTTAGAAAGACAACCTGAAGTCAGTGCAGGGCAGAGGGTTATGTACTGTAAGCATATGTGCCCTAAAAAAAATGACAACTACAGAAATTGACTAAAGAGACTTGAGAGCTCTGACTTGACTGCAGTTCATTTATAATGCTTCTCCTGCGCTGGCACTGCTTTTAGGATAATTGCCATACGAAGTCACTGTTAATCAGATGCTTTCCAGATGGTATTCCATGGTGGATCAAAATCTGATGGTACTTTTTGTGTTCATAATCTCCAACATTACTGGCAGAAAAATATCCAAAAACAATGACAGAGCCGCAGATGGCTGCAGAGGCTCTCTGTTGCAACCTCTCCTGAACCTTGTCTGTACATATCAATCAAAAGTTGATCCAGAAACTCCAAATTTTGGATTCATCACTCCATTCTTAATGGTTTTTAGTCCGGTTCTTGTGTAATTTGTCATATCTCAGCCTCTGTCTCTGTTTCCTTTCTTTTTTCTTGACAGGAAAAACTTACTTTTCTGATAAAACTTCAGAAAACAGATGGTTTAACTGAAGGGCCAGATGAATCCTGCCTCAGGTCTTTGATTAACCTTTTCCTATTTCTTAAAGAGATGACTTTCAGATACTGTTCCTCTCCCAAGGATAGTTTTTAGGCCTGCCACTTCTACTTTTGCCCTCAGGTTGTCAGGACCCACCTCACACTGTGCCAATATACCAGGTTTTAGGCTAATAGCTCAAAATAGTCAGGTACAATAATCAAGAAGATTTCTATTTAGGCCTAAATTTGACGGTGTTATACAGTATCACAGAATAATGTTGCAGTCAGTTGTAATTTCAGCCTTTCATATTTTCATAGCGTGATATTGACCAATGTAAGTGTTTTGTTCATGGTTAACTGCCATCTTTAGCGCCTCCAGCGGCAGAGTGTGGTGGGTGTGAGCGGTGGCCCCTCCTCCTGTAGGGGCGGGGGCGGTGCAGCAGTGTGGACGGTGCAGAGGGGTTGGACCTTGGCCTGGACCTGCGATCCAACGGAACCAGTGTCTCCACCAGATTTATACAGTTTACTACTGTATCCAGTTCATTTGCAAGGAGCTGGAAATTAGCGTGAAAGCGGCGGTGAGTGTCGTTTTGTGCGTTTTATTTCTTTGTTATTTGGAGAGCTTGAGGTTAACGGTGCCTTGTGAAGTGCAGGCCACAGTGCGGTTTGTTTGATTTGATTTAACGCATGCTTTATCTCTCGCAAGAGTCAAGACAAATAACAGCCGTCTAATTCTGAGATCACAGATTTAATTCAGCTGCGTTATCCATGGTTAAATGAGAGTGTGAATGTGCTCTGCTGTTATCAGAAATCTTTAAAGCGGGTGCGCGTAAAGACAGGCCTGCTTCTGAACAGGTGCTCTAAACCATTTGTGTAATAACATAATGTCACTTTTAAGTCTGGGGCCTGTGAAATCACAAATGAACTGAAGCAGCAAACGTGCATTACTCAGACACTAATACTGCTCCTCTGTTTTTTGTTTTTATTTTTTTATTGACAGACTTGTTTTTTGTTAGGGTGCTGCTGAAGTCCTATTGATTACTTTATTTGGAGGAAATAAAAAGATCCTTGTGATCAGCAGTCTTTGAAAGAGCAGAGAGGAATTCCCGCAGCTCAATGGGGAGTGGGGCCTCAGAGCAGGGGCACGATGGCCCTTTAAACAATATTCCTGTCTGCGGGTTGTTTTTACCAAAAGCATAGCCTGTTTTTGCACACCAGCTCATTCTCCAACCTAACCATTTTTGTCACGGATGTCCTGGCCCCCTCACCACTGCAGCTCCAGCCAAGTTTACCCTTCCAACTTTCAGCGCCCAGACTATTTACCTAACTTGGCTCATTTGGATTCCTTTTGAGGCAAGTAGAGAGCCAAAGGATCTAGTCAGCACTGATTAATGAGGTACCAAATTCAAGTCTAAGGGACGTTTACGTCTTTTGAACTCATGATTTCCTTGCATAGGTCTTTTCTTTTCCTTGAAGATTTGAATATAGCCTGGAAAATAAGACACCCCCTTCCCCTCCAATCAATTTTAAACTCTGCATTTCCCTTGTATTGTGTATCTGATTTAAGAAAAAAAAAAAAAAGCAGCTTATGTGAATGACCTTTCTCTCTGTTTTTGTCTGATTCCCCCTCTCAGCTTGCAAATACAGACAAGGTATCACATTTCTTCTTTTGCTGCTCTGGGTTCAGGGTGGTGATTCTTATAACACAGTTACCCATAGTCACTATTCTTTGTTAATGCCATCACTTATCATTTTGTTTTCATGATAATACAAAATGAACTTGGAGCTAAACTAAGAATGAAAAAACTGAGTTATGACAGGTTTTACCAGGGAAACTCGCAGGATTTGCTTTCTGTGGGGCCGTAACCTGGAATGAGGAAATACTGAGGTCATAAATCTGGTCATTTTGCACCTCACTACACTCAGAAAAACAATTCTTAAACATTTTGAAAAATTTTGAAAAAATGCATTTTATTAAGTGAAGGAATTGTTATGTTTTTGCATATGAAATGTAAAAAAAATCTGAAATGCCTATTTTTTAAGTTGTTTACATTACCTATAAGGGACAATAATAATAATAATAAATGACTTGACAGACCTCAGTGTTCTCAGAGCCTACAGCCTTCACTTTTATGCTAGATGCAAGCTAACATCATAATGCTGAATTTCTGCGTCACAAAGGGTTGCCAGCTAGCTGAATGCAGGTTTTGATTGCTGTATTATAACTCTTAGACATGAGTGTGTCACAGATTAGCTTGCTGCTATTTATAGATGACACCGTGCATACCCAACCACCAACTCTGTATTTTTATCTTGCACCAGCATGTATTCAGTTGGAGGGATATCTGCAAGCATATATGCCAACAGGCTCCGGGCGGAAGGGATGGGCTCCAAGGACCAAGCTGTGCACTTCGCGGGCCAGGATTATGAGGCACTGAAGCAGGAATGTCTGGAGTCAGGCTGTCTGTTTGAAGACCCCTATTTCCCTGCCGAGCCTCCATCTCTGGGCTTTAAGGAACTTGCCCCCTATTCCTCTAAAACAAAGGATGTGGAGTGGATGAGGCCCACGGTGAGATAACCGAGAGGATGCACAGGCACCGTAGTCTGTAGTCTTATATGAGAGTCTGAGATTAAAAAATAACATTTATTTTGCAGACATTTATATAAAGACAATTAAAAGTTTATTGCTTTTGGCCCATCTCATGTGATATTTCACAACTTGTGTGCTGTTTTGTCTGTCGCTGGACATGACTGGACCTGCCAGCAAACATATCGATGGCAGTTTCTCATTTCATGTCTGCCAGCTCAGACAGAATAAGACAAGTAGAGACAGGGACTTCTCTGACCACAGCAGCTGTTGGCATGTAACACATTCTCTGACCGCTCCCTCCCCGGGACATTTGTTTACAGTGCAGGAAGTTGGCACATAAATGATATGATGCCTCAAACATTATAGTCATGATAACGAGAAAACACACCCTCTTTTCTAAGGTTTTACATATCAGGACATAAACATTATCTAGTCCTCTCCAGTTCTTGGAATTAAATAAATACATCCTCACATGAACAGCAACACGCAACGTGTTACACAATGTTATTCTTCAGTAAAGATGACGCCGTTACGGAGAAACAGTGTTTGAAAAACTAAGCACTGCCCATGATTCATTAGCTTGTAGTGCCACCTTTAGGAGCAATAACATTTTGCTTTCTTTATGACTTTATTAGTTTCATATCACTGAGGAGGAATTTTGACCCACTTTCCTTTATGGCAGTGCTTCAGTTCATTGCTAGTATTTGTTTATGCACAGCTTTTTAAGGACCGACCACAGCATTTTAGTCAGGTTGAGGTCTGGACATTTGCCGCTGTGCTTGGGATCATTGTCCTGTTGCTGGATCCAGTTTGGGCCAGGCATTAACAGTCAGACAGATAGCTTCATGTCCCGCAGCTGCAAAACAAACCCAAATCATCACTCCTCCACCACCGTGCTTGACAGTTGCTACAAAGTGTTTGTGCCGATATGCTGTGTTTGGGTTTGTGCATAAAGACCAAACATCTCCCCTTTGGTCTCATCTGTCCAAAGAATATTGTTTCAAAGTTTTGTGATTTGTTCAAATGCAACTTTGCAATTTTAAGCCATGCTGACACGTCCTTCGTTTTGTTTTTTCGGAGAAGAGACTTTCCTCTGGCCATCCTTCCAAATAAGCCACGCTTTTTCAGTCTTTTGCCAATTGTGCTGTTATGAACGTTAACATTTTACATGCTAACTGAGGTCAGTAGAGTTTGTAGCTCTTGGGTTTTTTTGTTTTTGCAGTTTAACTTGCATGATTTGACATTGGGGTGAATTTGGCGAGATTTCCTCTCCTGGGAAGATTGGTGACTGCCTTGAATGTTTGCCACTTGAGAGTAATATTTCTCACTGTTGAATGATGCCCTACATTTCAGTTGGAAATGGCCTTCTAACACTTCCCAGATTGACAAACAGCACCTGTATCTTTCTTGCTTAGCATTATCTTTAACACACTTCCTTCAGTGAAGCAGTAAGGGTTTTCCACAGTCTACTTCTGTGTTGTTCTCAGACAAGCTAAAGGCTGTATTGTTTTTATTATGTCCCAATACATAAAAACCTCAGAATTTAAAGAGGGTGTGCTTTCTTTATACAATGACTGTAGATTAAAAAAATGTTCAAATCTTTGACTGTTTGATTTTTGATTTCCAAAAATATTTCTCAGAACAACTTATTTTCTTATTTTCTCCATAGGAACTGACACAAGACCCTCAGTTCATCGTTGGTGGTGCAACCAGAACAGACATCTGTCAGGGAGCACTGGGTGAGTCATTAATGCTGAATCTGCCATGAAAACCAGGACGCCACAGATGGATGGAGGTTCCTAAAGCTTTTTTTTTTTTTTTAACTTGCAGGTGACTGCTGGCTCTTAGCAGCGATTGCTTCTCTCACGCTGAATGAGAAGCTTCTTCATCGGGTTGTCCCACACGGTCAGTCCTTCCAAGACGACTATGCAGGAATCTTCCACTTTCAGGTAATTTCACATCATCTTCTACAAACTCTCTTTGCAAGCACTTCATTTGGATGGAGTTCTTGATTATTGCTCTGTGTTGCAGTTCTGGCAGTTTGGCGAATGGGTAGATGTCGTGATTGATGACAGGTTGCCAGTAAAGGATGGGGAGCTAATGTTTGTCCATTCAGCTGAGGGTAATGAATTCTGGAGTGCACTCCTGGAGAAAGCTTATGCTAAGTAGGTGTCTGCCCGCTACATCGCTTAGCATTTAACAGCAAACCATAATCTGAAGAGCTGTTGTGTACGGCAATCAATGTGAAGTGTGTTCTTGATGTGCTATCAGGCTGAATGGCTCCTATGAGGCTTTGTCTGGAGGGAGCACCACTGAAGGGTTTGAGGACTTCACTGGTGGTGTGTCTGAGATGTATGAGCTCCGCCGAGCTCCAAGAGATCTCTACAGGATAATTGGCAAAGCGCTGGAGAGAGGCTCCCTGCTGGGCTGCTCCATCGATGTAAGTGCTGAACACATTTTATTAAAAGCACCCCTGTTTCTTTCCATGCTAAAAGGCTCATACTGAGATGCACTAATCATGTTTTATATAAATACAGATCACCAGTGCCTTTGACATGGAGGCTGTTACATTCAAGAAGCTTGTGAAAGGCCACGCCTACTCAGTCACTGGGCTGAAGGAGGTCTGTTTGCTGTTGTTTGCTGGATTGGGCATCGTTTTTAGTCTCTGCCTGACCATGAAAGTTGTGGTTTTAATTTTTCTGTCATTCTGCTGTTATGTAGGTTAATTTCCATGGCAACACCGAACGCCTCATCCGAATACGTAACCCTTGGGGCCAGGTGGAGTGGACTGGTGCATGGAGTGACAAGTGAGTGTGTTCAAATATGAGTAATATTAATAATGATAATAATCTTGATTTCTTAGTTCTTTGTATATTTATTACACTTACATGTTTTGGATCAAACACTTTGTTGTATTAGACAAAGATAATCTGAGAAAATACAAAATCCAGTTTTAAATTATGATTTCATTTATGGAAACTGAAACTTTGTCATTCAAACTTACCTGACCTTGTGTAAAAAGGTAATTGCCCCTTAAACTGTAACTGGTTGTGCTGACCTTGGCAGCAATAATTACAATCAGGCCTTTGGGATAACTGTCAATGAGTCTTTCACATCACTGCGAAGGATTTTGGCCCACTCTACTTTGCATGACTGCTTTAATTCAGGCATGTTGGAGTGTTTTTGAGCATAAACAGCCTGTTTAAGGTCATGCCAAAGCATCTCACTCTGATTCAAAGTCCAGACATTGAATAGGCCACTCCACTTTGTTTTCTGTTAGCCATTCAGAGGTGTTTCAGATTGCTGTCCTGTGCATAATCCAAGTATGCTTGATTTTTAGAGCATGAACTGATGGCCACACATTCTCAGTTAGAGCAGAATTCATGGTTCTATCATTTACAGCGAGTCATCCAGGTCCTTTAATGGCAGGTTCTATTTGGTCTCTCGATTCAGCAGGTTTGGCAGCAAACAGGCCGGCGTGTGGCTAATGAAATTGAACTCAGCTTTCCAAAAATGTGGATAATCACAATTAATTCACGATTTAACAAGGAGGGCAATTTTTCACAAAGGACCAGGCAGCATTTTTCTTTTAATGGGCGAAATCATGATTTGAAAATGGCATTTTGTTTTAACTTAGTTTGATCTGAAACATGTAAGCATGACAGATATTTGAAAGAAATAACAAATCAGGAAGGGTCAAATACGGTGCACCATCTTCACTAATTGTTCTCGCCTGCTTTTCTTGTCATTTGTAGTTCTCCTGAATGGGATCAGATTGACCCTTCTGAACGAGAAGACTTGCATCTGCAGATGGAAGATGGCGAGTTTTGGTACTAGATGATTTTAAAGAAACAGACAGATATTTTTGCCTGGATGAGAATATTGTGTCTTTGTCTTAACAATAAGCTACAACAAGGCTTTTAGCAAAAACTCAGCATAAACAATCAAAGTTTAAGAGTAAACACTAAACTGACTCTGACCATAGATAGAAAATCTTTGCCTTTAAATCCATTTTGTAAAGATATAAATGTGATTTTATTCCATCCAAAAACAACTTAAAAGCAGTGACTTGCTGCTGGAGTGTTATCTTGTAAAAAAAAACCCAGCTGGTTTGTTTGTACAGCTGTAATTACGAGTATAATGTGCTGTTAATTATTTTCTTCTGATCTATTATAGTGCTAGGCTTACTGTTTCCCAGCTTCAGGTTTATCATTAACACACAGATATGAGAGTGCTGCAAATTTGATCATCAAACTCTTATAGTGAGTGAAAAAGCACAGTGTTGAACTAGCTGTTTAAGGAAAGCTACAACTACATCTTCCAGGATGTCCTTCAGTGATTTCATCAGGCAGTTTTCTCGACTAGAGATCTGCAACTTGACTCCAGATGCTCTGAGTGACGACGGCCTGAGCCACTGGAACACCATCAAGTTCTACGGCATGTGGAGGAGAGGGAGCACCGCCGGGGGCTGCAGGAACCATCCCAGTGAGTCCTAACTGTGTATACCCCACAAACATGACTTTTACAATCAAGTGTACACAGTTTCCGCAGGTGAGTGACTGTTGGACCATGAAGCAGGCTAACATAAATGTCCCGTCTGTGCAGACACGTTTTGGATCAACCCTCAGTATAAGATCACGCTGCTGGAGGAGGACGATGACCCAGAGGACGATGAGGTGGCGTGCAGTTTTTTAGTAGCCCTCATGCAGAAAGACCGGCGCAGATATCGACGTCAAGGTCAAGACATGCACACCATTGGCTTTGCTCTGTATGAGGTGCGAACAGAGAAAATCTGTATTGTCCCTTTGCCTTGTGTGTATGTTTAAAAGGATCCTCATGCTCATTCCTTAAACTCTTTCCCCTGTTGTCTTTGCAGATTCCAGAAGAGGTAAGCAGAGCATCACTTTACTACTTTTTAAAAAACTTCATTACCATTACTCTTAGTGTAATGTGAACCATGTGTGTCTGTGATTACAGTAAATGGAGCTAAAAGCCTGCATATGTATTTGAACCAGTGTTCTGCTTGCTGCTGCCTTTAGTACAGAGGCTGCCAAAATGTCCATTTGAAGAAGAATTTCTTTTTGAGCCATTCCTCCTGTGCTCGCTCGGAAACCTTCATCAACCTCCGGGAGGTGAGCACACGGCTCCGTCTGCCTCCAGGAGAGTACCTCATCGTTCCCTCCACCTTTGAGGCCGGTAAAGAGGCCGACTTTGTCCTAAGGGTGTTCACTGAGAAGCAGTCAGAGACCGAGTATGTTTACGCTTGTATTTTGTTATTTATTTTCACCGATTACAATGTGTGGAAAAGGAGGCCTTGTACCAATAGAGTTTGTCTGTTGCAGAGAGCTGGATGATGAAGTCTCTGCCGATTTGGGAGAGGATGTACGTATACATCAGTTGGAAATTTTAAATTATTACACGTATTGCAAGAATGCTAAGGCTTTTTGATTTTACACCCTGTACCTACCATGGTTTGCTTTCCTACAGGAAGAAATAACTGAAGATGACATTGATGACTCTTTTAAGGCCATGTTTGCTCAACTTGCAGGAGAGGTAGGTTTTGAAAAGATCTCTCTTACTGGTTAGCATCTTTTCACCTACGTACTACTTTTATATAATTATCTGATAAAACACCATATGTAGTGGTAATAGTTGCGTTTGCAGTATTCATGATAGGAACAAAGCCAGTAAAGTTGCTCTTAGTTGCAAAGTTTAGTTGTCCTTCATTGTTTTGCAGGACATGGAGATTTCTATTCATGAGCTGAGGACTATTCTAAACAGAGTCGTCGCCCGGCGTGAGTGTTCTCTTTATTTTGGGTGCAATTTACATATTACTAATACATCTCCCATTACTGTATTAGATTCCACTGTAGTGCCCATTCCCTTTAACTGTGTGTCTTTTTTTTAGCCAGATGGTTTGAAGAAGGTTTTTGTTTGTCATTTCAGACAAAGACCTGAAGACCGATGGCTTCAGTATAGAGTCTTGTAGGACCATGGTGAACCTGATGGATGTATCCTCTGGTGTTATCACACCTAAATCTTACAAAACTGACTATTTTAGGCATTAAATTGTGCCTTTAGCATGTGATTTGTTTGGCCCCTTGACAAAATGTTTCCTAGAAAGATGGTAGTGCTCGTTTAGGACTTGTGGAGTTTCAGATCCTCTGGAACAAGATCCGAAAGTGGCTGGTAAGAGCGATTAAAACAGGGACGTTATACTTAGATTGTCTGTATTTCTATTTATGTTACCGTCTCCATCTCTCAGGTCGTTTTCAGACAATTCGACCTCGACAAGTCAGGGGCCATGAGCTCATATGAGATGCGACTTGCTGTGGAAGCAGCAGGTATAATTTTTCATATCAAAGCATCATATTGACACAGCTACACACACCGGTCACTTCACTGGCTTGACTGCTTGTTAAACCAAGTATAGGTTAACAGCCAATCACATGGCGTCTCTAGGGTTTACAGAGAATGGTCAGAAACAGAAAAAAATATCCAGTGAGCAGAAGTTCTTTGACCAAAATCTCTGATGAATTGTTTCAAGCATTTTGACTCTGTGCTATTAAGAACTAAAGCAACTCTGAAGGCAAAAGCAGATCCAACCTGGCAGTAGCAAGGCATACCTAATTATTCTATAAAGTAGTCATACTGACCACTAAGTGAATACTAACCCGTTTTAAACTCTTTGTAGGTTTCAAGCTGAATAATCGACTCCACCAGATTCTGGTGGCCCGGTATGCAGAGAATGAGATGATTGACTTTGACAGCTTCATATGCTGCTTGGTTAAGCTTGAAGCCATGTTTAGTAAGTAATGGTGACAGACACATTAGAAATAAAAGCAGCATAGTGGCACCATATTTCATTATTAATGCAGTGGCAATAAATGATGAAAACTTTGAATTAATAGGGACTTTCCGAAAATTTGACGAGGCGGGATCAGGAGAGGCAGAGATGAACCTGACAGAGGTGAGTGCTGTTTTAAAAAGAAAATGTATCCAGTATCCTTTTGTCAAACGTTTCTGTTTGTCTAACTTTATTTGTTACCTTGCTAGTGGCTTTATCTGACCATGTGTGGTTGAAGAGAACCTTCTGTTAAGGTGTATCGAGTAAGGGCACAGTGCCTGCAGACTGCCGCGAAGCTGGAGCTATGAAGACCCTTTCGCCCTAGAAACCTTCAGATCCTTTTACACATCCCACCTCAGCTTAAATAAAAGTTGCAAAATAGCTGTGTAACAGAAAACCAAAGTCCAGCAAAGCCAACGTGGTGCATCCTGGACATATTTTAGGATCTATGCAAAGCTACAGCATGTAGCCGTCACCATATGACATAAATGTGTCATCTTTATTTACAGAGCATGGCCATGTGCATGTAGAAAATCACTAGCTGCAATGTTTACTGCGAGTTGGTTTTACATGTTTTAATTTTGATGTCACTCTCAGCTGACAATTTCACTCTTTGAAGTCTGTCTGAAAATCTGTTTCTGTGCTATTTCTAAAAGTGCTTTAGTTTCTCAGTAATTGTGCATTCATTTGTTTAAATCTTGTTTTAGAAAATCTCGCCAGGGTGTTGAGTCAGCAGTTTCACTCTTACACCTGTAGGTGTCACTACGGAGCCAATCTGATGCCAGTGACAAACTTGAAACATTTAATATGTACTGAGTTGAACCTGTTTAACATGACGTTGATGAATTGAAGCCACTCACCTCTTAGGTTTTTTTTTTTTTTTTACTAAATTGCACTTGCATTATAGTTGAAGCTGCTTGAGAAGTTGCCTCACATTAATAATGTATCCGTTCACTTTTAGTGACCTTTACAGGAATCACATGATACTGATGATTGCCTTATACACACAAAAAAAAAAATAATCATGGTACGAACAACCAGTAAAATGTGCCAGTCATGTGTTACGAATGCATTTCGTGCCGTCAATAAATATTCAAAGGCTCATGATATTTTTCCATTGTTTCCACAACACAAGTTTGCCCCACATTCTCTTTGGCTACTGGACAAGAAGTGTCTATGCTTTAAAGGTAAAGCCTGTATTTATTGTAAGCATTGGGATGCTTCTGTAAAAAAGACATGTTGATAAAGATTTGACCTAATTGCAGTACCAAATTAAAAAACAAAAATAATTGCAATAACATCTGTTCTTTTAAAGTTTATTGAAGACAACTTGAGCACAAAATGTTCACATATTTGACACAATTAGACAAATGAATTAGCAATTGCCAATACTTTAGAGTAATCTCCCTCTAGTTTACGTAGATGTGTGGGTACAGGGACTTTAATCCTTGTTCCTGTGGGGTTCCCATTGTCCTCAATGAGTACAACATTGTTAGAATCAAAGCGTGGAGCCATCCGCTCTCCAGGCATTTTGTGTCCAACGATAAGCGCCTTCTTCTTTTGTCCTTTAATGGCAAGTAACACTCTGTCACCAACTTTTCCTACGCCGTTCTTGGTGTAGACATGGATCACTCTCGGAGGACGGTGATATGGAGTATTTCCAAGAGAACTGTTGTCCACTACACGTACTCTTGTCATTTTTTGAATGGCTGCAGCAACAGCAGATACACTGACAAGACAAAGAGTATATTAGTCATGTCCAACTTAAGGAGTTAAGTTCATTACTCATTACCAAGCATCACTGACCATGACAGTCACTTAGATCCCTCAGTCAGCAGGTATGCAAGTAATCCACTTTTCTACTAAAATATAAAGCTAAATATCATGTGATATTATAAATTGAACAAGTTGCCTCTTATACTGCTCCATAAGCACTTAATAAAGAAATGATTCAGGGCTGGCTCATGGGGGTAATTTAGGGCACAAACTGCACCGGATAACTGAATTAGAAAATTCAATTGTATAATAGGACATTGAGGCTGAGGGGCACGCCACTGCTGTAAAATGAAAGTGTTCAGCCTGTCCTATGAGACCAGCTCTTGCATATATTTCAGGAAAACTGTTTACATGTGATTTTAGAAGAATAGGGAAAAATACTCACACAGGGAAGGACCTTCCCTTCAAATAATAAAAAACAAACCTCACATCCTTTTTTCCCCGCATGTCTGAAAATAATCAGCTCATAAAACCCAGCACTACAGCTTGACTACTAATGACTTTAGACATTCACTATTCAAAAGTTTATTCGGGTTTCCATCCACGTCTTAAACTTAGATTTACAGTAAATGCAGTTTAAATATATAAGAGTTTAAAAACAGCACTGCGGTGTCACATACGCACATTACGCAATATATTTAAAGCTGCAATAAAAATGCTACGTTTTCTGGTCAACTGGATTATTTTTGCTGAATTGGTTTCTTTAGATGGTCTAACAATGGACACAATACAACATTTCTAAGAATTTTACCTGAAATTCCTCTGACAATTTAGGGACGCCGTCTCCATGAGTAGCCCAGAAAGGGATCTTGAGAGCCAGGGAAGAGCCATAATTACAGCAAATACTATGTCCGCTGAAAAGAGAAATAGTGTGTAGTTAGCAGCTAGTAAGCTAAAGGCATTAGCTAACAATCACATGGAAGCCAGACTAAAGCTTATAACAGAGCCGAACACTTCTTGCTTTATAGTCTTTGCAACAAATACTATATCACATATAATAATTATAGAAAGAAGCTTTAAGTTTAAAACAAATGTCTCGCTAATCGTTACCTATATTTTAATTACGCCCCATGCAATGTCAAAAGTATGGCGTCATCAGCAGGCGACCACCAACCGACCTAGCAGATATATGCGTTATCATGTTGTTGTTAAATAATTCTTATTGCACTTAAGAAAATATGTTTTTATTTATTTAGTTTTATACGTATTACTGCGAACCATTTCATATCCGTACAGACAGTCCTCACAAAAAGGAAAAGGTTAAACACAAAAACGGAGCTTGTTTGTCATTTGATTTACGTCATAGAGAGGCGCCAGCGGGATTGTAGAAATAAAACAGAATAGAAGCTACACGGTGAAGCGCTCCCTTATGGAGACTATGTCTATGTGATCTACTTCTGCATAAGACACGCTCCAACCCGGGCTGCCTCCAGTGTAACTGGTTGGGTTAGCGATAGTTGTTTAACCGGCTCACAGACGGTGATAGTAACTTTTGTCTTAGTACTGACACTTCGACAAACTACTTCCAGCTGGCTGTTGGTGGGCACACAGTCACTGGGTCGAAATCAGTCGACGGTCTTTAAATGCTGGACACTCTCCACCTGTTATTTGCTACGTTACGGGGCTACGTTAGCTGAATTGATTGCTAGCTCACCTTAGCAATTCGTTAAAGTTTCTGTCCCTTCTGCGTAGCATATCAAGGTAAGTTGATTTTCTTATCAGTAAACTTATACCAGCAGTTCGCAGAAATAAAAAATAAAAATATTACTTTGTCGTTTACAGTAGCGAAAGCCCATCGTAAGCTCCTGTCAAACAATAAGAGGGTAAACATGCAGTTACTATTAGCGTCAGGCTAACTAGCCTCAGCTGTATTGAGAGCTGGTTGTTTACACAGTTCATGGAAGTTATGAAACAAAAATTAACCTCGTTGATAGTTATTATTCTGTTAAAAAATGTGCTTTAAGGTTGGTTTTATTTCAGTTGCCCTTCTCGCACTACACGCCCAAGAACAAGCCAGTTTCTTAATGATCTTTTTTTTCTTTTTTTCCACGATCTGGTGGATCAATGGAGACATGCCAGAGTGTTCGTCATAAAAGCTTTTAAGAATATTTGGAGTTCCTTATAATTTCATGGCTACGCAGAGACTGCTTGTGCTTGGAGGCGTTGGACAATGAAGCTTTAATTTGCAGTCGTGACATTAAGCTGCGTGTTCAAAGGCAGTAGTTTGACAAGGGTTTAGCTAATCAATAGAAGATCAATAATTCCGAACATTACTCGGATGTCCATCAGGGTGGTTTTAATCGCTTTGTCTTGGGATTTGCATCATAGTAAAAAGCTAAAATCTACTGTCTCTTCTGACTTTGGCTTCTTCACGAACTGATGGCTGGTGGTAGCTTGGATATAAAACTAAATGCTATACTTGTGCGTAGCCTATACAGGGAAAGCACAGGCTGCTACCAGGCGTATTGTTTGCTCATGTGGTGCAATAGCATGAATAAGCATAAATGGGGAAAACCTTTGAAAAAGTATACCTCTGACATGTTGCCACTGATACCGTTTTCATATAAGCTGCAAAACAAAGGGCCCTTCCATTTTTCTTCTCTTTCTTAAATGCCTTATTTTAACTTTGTGAAATACAAGCCTTTCTTTGGCCAGGCCTTGCTTCCATAAATATGAAAAATATACATAAAAGCACCTTTCAGTCTGAATGCAAATGGATGCCTTAAATTCCACCCAGCTGCCCAGTCTTGAATTAATAATGACACTGAAATGGATAACCTTCCCTTTGCATTAAACCTCATTACAACCACTACAACTTTAAAAACAGATTTTCTGTCCTATCAGTGAATTCAGTAGATTGGAACATGTGCCTCCTTTCATTTTTATTTAAATTGGAATTAAATTACAGTAGCTGGATTACTTTTACAGGCATAATGCATTTCATTGGATTTATGTAACTCTTAAGGCTCGGTTGTACTGTGTAGTAGTCTTCTATAATATAGCATCAGCTGCAATTTGTTGTCTAGTTTTATTAGGATAGCAAATTATCTTTGTTATTGAATTTATGCGTTTTCACTGTAACTTAATGCTTGAGGACATTATGAAATCAGCCTGACATTGTCAAAATCTGTGATAATCAAAGCTGAGCCTTTGTGTTTGTCAATGATTTACTGGCTAACAATTCAAATAGATGCAATTCTGCATTATCAGCCATCAACGTTATTGGAAAGCTCTTGTGAAGTCTGATAATTGTCTTAATGCAGAGCACAAATTCATTAAAATGTAAAGGAGGTTTTTTGATCACAAAGAGGAAAAAGTACCAGTGGATTCAAAAGTAGAGTTTGAATAAATGAACAGTTGTGGACATGCTGTCTCTGCCAGGTTCCCTTGGCAGTTTTCTTACAGGGTGTGCACGGATTCTTTGTTTTTCCAGTTTCACATTGCTGATAAGTTTATCACGCAGTGTTTGAAAGCTGATGGCAGAAAGTCAGTTGGAATGAGATGCATAAGAAGTACTTGTTCACTGGTTGTATACATTGAGTGCTGCTGTTATGAGCACCAGGAAAGAATTTACAAGGTGACTGCTTTGAACCAACACTCGTAAAAAATACAAATGAAATAACATTTTTTGTTTTTTCAAGTCACATGTCATAGCAACTTATTGTGAGTTGACCAAAACCAGTTCAGCTTCCTGCAAGCGCCTCATGTGTGTCCACCATGTGTGTCCACCATGTGTTATATTTCACTATATTTAGCTGGCAAAGTAAGCCAGTGTTACTTGACAGCTGCAAATCTGCGACCTAACCCAGTGTTTTAAAGCACAGGTAGGAAAAAAAAAAAAAGCCTGTTCAAATATTTGACTTAGGATGGTTAAAGAAGAAATGACTCGCATGTGGTAATGGCATAAATATGTGTGCTGTTGCTAATTATAATGTAAAATATGAGAGTTTTGCAACATTGTGCATTAAGATGAATGTGGCCTTTAAAAAAAGGGTGTGCGTATGTGTCTGTATTAAGGCATCAAATTGAATTAGGAAGTCTGTTTGTCGGTTTTCATTTCATTTGTTGCAGTAGAGATTTTCCTGTGATTATTGCTGACTAATTAAATGGCTATAGTATCTGAGAAATTGAAACAAAGAATTTTTTTCTTTCTTTTAAGCTGCAACAAATGGTCTAGAGTGAATTTTCATCGAGCTTCAGATGGAAAAGCTTTGACTATCCTCCCATTACATTCACCCTCCTCATATTTGTAGTTGGAGGAAGCAAGCCAGACTGATGGTACCATGACAACTAGCGTCAGGTGGAAAGGTTCTACAATATTTATGCAACGCTGAGTCATGCTATGATCACACAGTGATGGCGCTGTTCCAATTTTAAGTAATTCAAATGCTCTTTGGATTTGATGTTAGTTGCAATCCAAAAGCAAGAAAAATCAGCCCTTGATGAAAATTTCATTGGTTTATTGGTTAAGGAAATATTGCAAATTAAAGTTCCTTATTGTGTATTCCAAGTATAATTAGTTTTTAGTTTTTTTACTAACAAAAATTAAACAAACCTCCAGGTTTTGGATTAAGTTTGAGGTTGTATATCATCTTCATTATAGTTTATTTATCTGTCATTCTTTCAGTCAATGTCTTCTGCTTAAATTATATCAATGTTAAATGTTTGGCTTGGAATGACCATGTAGTGGTGACAACACACATTGTTTGCTTATTTGACTGATATCTATACATTATATTAATAAAACTGGTTAAAACATTATTACAATGGAGCTGATTTGCTTTGGGTCTAACAAATTGTGCAAAAAATGACTCCATGCAGGAAAAAACAGAACTCTTATTATTGATTGGTGTCGCAAGTTTTGGTCTAAAAAGGCAATTTTAGGCTTCTGTTTTCTTTGAATCATTCATATGAGTAACAAATTTGAAGGAAATGTCTGCAGTAGAGCTGTCAAACAAAATATCCCTGTGAGGCAGAGCAAAAAATGTCTGTAAACAACACAGGATGGTCTGGAAAGAGTGCTCTATACAGATAAGTTAAAATGCTGCCCTTTGGCCACAGTTGCCAAAGGTATATTTAGAGAGAATAGGAAGCAGTACTGTACTTGTTAATCATAGGGATGGAAATTTTCTGTTTTTGCAGATGAAAATGCTGTGTCATTAGGGAAGATACTGACATTAAAAGGAAGGCTGCACTCTAAAATGTATTAGTAGTTCACCCATGAACTATCAAACATAAGCTGGAGATTTTGGGCCCTCACAGTGCCCAAAATTTGAACTTCACTTCATGGGATATCTGAGCATAGATCCTAAGCAGAATAGATGGGCTAGGTTATGACTTGAAGTGATTTGCAAGGATGAGTAAGTGCACATTCCTAATGCAGATTGTAAAATGGCTTGGGTTACTAAGTAGCATGTTGGGTTTGAAACAATTGCCCCAGTTATAGTTTTGTTTTTGTTTGGGGTTTTTTGGGATTTCATGAAATAAAAAGTAACCTTGCATTATCATTGTAAGAAATGTCCACACTGTATGTTCTCTACAGAACACAAGCACTTTATTACTGATGCTACTGATCCTTTGAACTTTCAACCACAAGTTTCACTGTGCTAATGTGAATAAGCTGCTGGTCGATGTACACAGACTCTATTCCTAAGCTGGTGTTAGCTAATGTTACACACTGTTTACAGTAAAGGGAAGGTGGAAAATAAAGATTAAGACGATGACCTCATGGAATACATGTGAGCGCCACATCCTTTCTCCATATCAATCACAACTGTTATAGCCAAAAATCTGTTACAATGCGTTCAGACATTAAAATCCATTTAAAAACAATTAATACACATAAAATGCTTGATGTTTGATGATCATTTGTCGATAAGTTAATATTTCTTTTTACTTTTGACGTCTCTAGAGGCAATGTAGAAATGCACTTCAAATATGTATATTGGCATAATCATCAGTCTTTTTTTGCTTGATAAGAAACTTAATGCAATGAAATTCCAGTGTGTAGTCGATGCATTTTTAACAAGAAATACTAAATGGAAGGGAAGTTATGTTTACAGACACCTCAGTGTGATGTGAATGCAGATAATTGGGTAAGAAAGCAGGTTTAAGGAGACAAGATGACGGTAGCGACCAAAATAGTGTGTGTGTGTGTGTGGGGGGGGGGGGGCAGGCAGGCAGGCGTGAAGCCCTTTGAGTCAGTAAAACTAGAAAAGTCCTAGTGTAGTAACACCATTAAAACATTTTTTTTTTTTTTTTTTACCCCAAAATACCTTTTTAGTATAGTATAATCAAAAATAAGCATAAAAAGAAAATTCTTTATTGCAGTTTTACTGTATTGTTAAAAAACAACAACTTTCTACTTCAAAGCTTTATTAAAAACTGTCAACTTTTTGCATTTTCCAACAATATTTGATTCAACCCACAGCTGGATGAGTTCAGATTATTTTAAACTACATTACATAACAAAATACATTCGGTACTTGGTTAAACTGTCAGATGTGTAAATCTATACAGTTGTGGGATTTGTATATTATGGTGGATGACATCACTCTAGAATCCAATTAATACTTGATTTGTTAGGCTCACTATCACAAATAATATTTAATATAATGTGTATATCAGGTCTTACAGTATGTTCTTCTTGATATACTTAAGTTGCTGGTGTCTGCTTTTGCAGTGGTTCAGTGTTGCTGAATGTACTGTGGGCATGTGCGTTGTGTCCTCATTGGGTTGAGACCGGTCCAGTTGAACTCTGTGGTCTCTATCGGCGTATTGTTCAGCTCCGGCTACGTCCCTCTTGAGTGAAGTCACAGCATTCCAGGGAGCGGATAAATGACTTAGTGTTATGGCAGATGAGCAGCATTGTGGTTGCTGCTGATAATAGTGGGTAGAAGGGCACAAGTATAGCAGTCCAACTATGAAAACGCCCTCTCCAGCTCTTCTCAGAACAGCTTTTTGGTTAGTATGTGTGAAATAACCAGTCTTCTAAATGTGTTGCCCTGTTTAATTAGGTTTAAAAATGATGTTTTGTGTCCTCCCTGCCAGCCAGAATGCTGTAATACTTTTACATTTATATGACAACTCTGTAGCATGGTGGGTCCAGAGCTTCTATATGTTAAAGTCTCATTAGAGGGTAAAAGCACTGAATGGATGGCTAGTGTTTTATCTAGGCAATACTTTTACCCTGGCCCTAATATTTGATACAGTAGTAGTAATTTACATTTATTTCCAGACAAATGTTATCCTTTTTCTGGGTCAGCAAATATTTACCTTAAGTAGTCTGAAGTAATCCATCATTTTTCTGTGTGCTAGAGAGGAAAATTAAGCTAAACTTAAACTCACTTTGAAATGTTTGCAGTAAAATCCTTTTTTGGGGGGGGGGGGGGTTAGACTGTGAAACACTTCTCCCATAATTCATTATAACGCTCAGACTTTTAAACATGTCAGTATCTTTTCATCATTATCCTTTAAGTAGATTTTTAAGTCAGCTGTTTGTTTCCTTCTGAAATGGATTAGAGAAATTTTGCTACTGGTAGGCTTATCCCAGTAGGCCAGATCTTTTAAGCCTGACTGGACTCATGTTAATGACGTAAACACTGACTTTGATGTTGTCTAGAAACAATACTCTTGTGCCATTACAGTGTTGGTCTCTTTAATGTTGCTGGAATGAAAAGCAAATGTCTGCTAGCTGACTGCCAAGATGCGCAGAGTATAATTTGTGCTTACCACAGTTGTTTCCCATGAATTCAGTACAAAGTTAAATATGTGTCATTAACACCAAAAGTGTCTGTAAAGAGGGAACAGAAAGTGTACTATGTTTTAAAAGCAGGATTTCAGTTGTTGTGCGGTCAGAAGTTGCCTCTCCAACATGTGATTATTGACATGACGGAAACACCAGCTGGTCATTAAAATGGGAAATAAAATGACATTATCTTGTGTGACAGGGCCTTTCTGGTTGTCCCCCTTCCATTTCTGATCATTTACTGGGTATGCAGACACTGATGTCGTCTTCTGAAAGTAGCTGACATAGACGGACGGCGTGACCGATGATTTCAGTGTATGTAGTTGTGTAAAAAATAAATAAATTAAAGTTAATCTTTCTTTTTACAGGTTCTTGTCATGCTGCAGTGATGTACAAGGTACTGATTTTAATACTAACCTTCTGGGGGGTGACAGTGAACTGCATTGGAACATCGCAGGCACCATCCCGCAATAAATCTACGGAAATGTGTTACTCTGCTCGAATTAGGAGTACTGTACTCCAGGGTTTGCCCTTTGGTGGGGTGCCTACTGTCCTTGCCCTTGACTTTATGTGCTTCTTGGTGAGTACTTCTGTCACTCATATGGACCATAACATTACTATTTATGAGCACCTTTTTACGTAAGGCATAATGCTATCCTCATCATCACATGTGGGCCCTTTAATATTGTGTATTGTGTTGTCATTACAATTCTAAGAACTGAGATAAAAATAGTTCCAGGAAAGTGTTTTTAAACTATAAACAGCCCAAAGCACTTATGCAACTTTAGTTCAGTAGGTCCCTGTAATGTAAATAAAGGTACTGAAGGTGTTGACCTGCTCTTTCTCTTGTGCTTTTAGGGTCTGCTGTTTGTGTTCTCTATCTTGAGAAAAGTGGCATGGGACTATGGGCGCCTCGCTCTAGTGACTGATGCCGAAAGGTAATAAGAACACACTGGTCTGCTAGACTGGACCAGTCTAGCAACAAAGCTGTTAACTTCATTTTATCGTACATTTAATGGATTAACATGATTGGTAATGGTTATTCAGATCTCTGGATGACGTAACAAGGTATTACGATGGTCTTCTAAAAATATGTATTTAATGTAGTTGATAATGGAAAACATTCATGTATTCACATTCATGTTTTTCAGAGCTGAAAAACACATTCATTACCTTTTGGTGGATAAAACAGACTGAAAACATTGTTCACAGGGTTGAACCTACTCATTGTGTTACACTTATTTAACTACAAAATTATTTATACTGGTATGGTTATGCTATATTTTATGCACCAAATATTTATACTAAATTAGGTGTAACTTTACAAATGGCAAACAGCAAGCCTGATTTTTCTGCTGGGGTTTGGACCAAAGTTTCATGCAAGGCTTGTTTGTTAGCGTAGGTGCGAGCAGCTTGGGACTTTGCCAGACTTTGGTTATCCGTGTACACAGTTGGATTGTAATGTTGCCTTTTTTAAAATGGTGAAATCATGACGATGTGTGTTTCTGGGCACGGATTAACTGGATAATTTGCAAGAGATTTGACTCTGCTGTGTATCCAGCTTTCTTTATCTGCGGTTTATTTACCTTTAGACATTTGGCCCAGCTCCGAGTATAACACTGTGTCTGGCTCACTCTATCAGTGTAAAGATATTTAACTACACATTCAATTCATGAAATGTGGTCTATAAGGAAAAAAATAGTAACATTTCAACAGCATCTCTGTTTAAAAAAGATTTATATAGACAGAAACTTTATTGTCACATAATTGTGTATCTTAATCCCTTTGGTTTATCGTGAATAAAGGGAGGTCTCTATCAATAGGAAAAGCTGCAAAACCTTTGAAAATGGAGACAAAAGTCCAAAACCTTTTGCCATCGTTCACATTTCCAGCCTTCCGTTGGGCCGTGTCAATTCTAGCACCTGGATCTTATGTTTGACACACCTGCTCTGCAGGATTGCTGATTTGATTTTTACGTTTTACAACTTTTCAAACTAGTTTTCAAGCTTTTTTTAAACTAATTTTAATCATAATAAAATAACCTAATAGAGTAGGCCTGAAAACAGAGAATTGATTTGTTTGTAAAAATATTAATTATATCATTTAGCCCTACAGGGGTCGTAATTTAAGTCCTGCCATCGTTTCATTTTGGATGTTTTTTTGACCCAGAAGAGGAGGTTAATTCCTCTGACAGAAGCAGACATCGTGAAGATTTTAGCCCAGACAGGAAGTCAGTTTCAGCACTTTTTTTTTTTTCCTTGAAAAGCACCCTTTCAGTCTGCCATGTGATGGTTTGTACTTCAATATATAGTTTATCCACTTTGACATTATAAGGAAAAAGCCTGAAATTGACAAAGAAGCAAAAAATAATTAAACTATTGGTCCTTTATGTACCCCTAGTTCATCAACATTAATGTCCACATCTAAGCCCGGAAGACTGTAGTTCGTGCTATTGTATGATGATGTATTATTGCCAGATAAATTAGGATGCTTAACTAGAAAAGTTTTGGAAGCAGCCAAATAGATGCCTATTAACAAAGAATGATTTTAGGGCTACACCATAAAATTAAATGGATCGGGTTAAGAGACTGAATTCAGACCTCTTTGACTGTGAACTCTGGGAACTACATGACACAGTGCTCCATTACCCATGTCCCCCCTGCTGCGTTTGTGTGATGTTGCAGCTAGACTATTTTTGCAGCTGCATGTGAGCAGAGGATGAGGTTGCAGCATGGTGGGAGGATGGGAGGGGGGTGGCAGCATGGAACACTTTTGTAACAGACAGGAAATGTAGTTTGTTGTCCCACGACACTGTGCTGACTTCAGATCATTGTCTTTTTTTCATGTTTTGAAAAGAGGCTGTTACCTCTCCAGGAAAGTTGGACAATCAAAAACGGGGATTACATATGATGAATGTTTTGTTACAGCTGCAAAAACAAAGTGGTTACTACATCCCAGGTCCTGAACACGTGTGTTTGGCTGGATAATGTATCCTAGTGTGAACAGAAACCTTCATTGGTATGCTTGTGGTGTAATATGCCTACCCAGATTTTCTCTAAACCAGTTCCCTTGTTTTTTCCCCAACAGAGTGATTTCCTCTTAACTAAACTGAATGGCTTTGATTTACTTTTTTTTTTCTTTTTTATTATAGAAGAAAAAGGGATACATTTTACAGTCGTCTGGAAGAACAGGAATTGTATGTTATCTCTCTTTATCATTGAGTTTTTCTTCTTTCCTTTTGACTTTCTGTAGACCGTCTTACTCATAATTCCTCTCTGCTCAGGGTACACTGGTTTCTTCGTGTTTTTCCTCTTTTTTTTTTTTTTTTTTTTTTTTTTTTTTTTTTTAAACTCTTGATGGTTTGGCATTTTCCTTCTTCAGGCATTTCCTAGCACCAGGCTCCGACTCATTCTCCTCTCTTTGTCGCTCTCATGCTTTTGCCGTTGGGTGTCCCTGTCCTCTCTCACTGTCCTAATCGGATCTTTGTCTGCTAATCTGTGTATTGACCTCTTTATGAAGCACGGGCTTCTTCTATGTGAGCACACCGCATGAGCAAGACACACAGGATGCTTGCGGGGAAAGGTAATACTTCCCTGATCTGTGGTTATTCATAGACAGGCCCTAACATGGAGCACCTACAGTGTAACCTGTGTACTAGACCTGGCATGTGCAAGAGGACTGATTTTTCCAGCGTCAGGCTCCTTACTCATTCCATCAGATTTCTTAGAATCCCGGGTGACGTCATCTTTTAATGTAGTATTGAACTCTGAGTAAAATAAAAATTCCAGCAGAGTCGGAGTTCTCTTCATAATGATATATGTAAAATCAATTGCCATTTCCTCCCAGGGGCATGCATTAAATTCGTATAAAGTAAATAGATTTAGCAAGGACAACCTATGGCTCTGCTGGAAGAACTCCCCAAGTCTGTCTCTGGATTGTTGCTTTGTTTCTGTTTCTTCCTCTGTGAATGGTTTCTGCCGTGTCATTTTTATTGCACCATTTATTCTGACAGCAACGGTGCAAATAACCTGTAGCGCTTAGCTCCTAACACTGCATGAGATGTGGCTGCAGAGATTGTTTCTGAGGTTTACTGGTTTACCACCTTAAATCTGCTGTGAACCACACACAGCATTACCTTGGGTCAATCTCTTCAGATCATTTCACAGCGTGTTTGTTTTGTGTCATTACCTTTGCCATACTGAAGGTTTATCCTTTGTCCTGAAACCTAGAGCTAATATCCTTGTATGGTATATGGTGATGTTGGGTAGTTGTGTAATGTCATGCAAATGCTGTGTGTTGTGTCTTTTTCATATAGTATGGTTTCTCCTACTACATCTGACATGCATGAACGCTATGAGCGCCTCACATCAGTCTCTAGCTCGGTGGATTTTGATCATAGAGACACAGTAAGTGTGCTATTGCTGCTGCATAATCTTGATGATAATAATAGTAACAATAATAAAACAGGAAAACTGGTACAACATTGTGAAATATGTGCTGTTCTTCTTTAGGGGTTCTGCGACTGGTTAACTTCTATATTCCGGATCAAGTGAGTCAGCCTGTTTAAAGTCTATTTTATATAAAAGGTTGCAATTTTCTTTGTTCTGAATAATGATCAAGGTGTCCCCTGTTTTCTTTCTAAAGGGAAGACGAGATAAGGGAAAAGTGCGGTGACGATGCAGTGTATTACTTGTCCTTTCAGCGCCACATCATTGGCTTGTTAGTAGTGGTGGGCGTGCTCTCTGTTGGCATCATCTTGCCAGTGAACTTTTCTGGAAATCTGCTAGGTGAATAAGAGTAACATTTAAGAGGCTGCATTTTATTTTAAATATTTACGATAGTTTTTCTCTAAATGTTTGACCAGTTTGCTGCTTTTATTTATTTTATTTCTTTTCCTTTGGTTTTTGGTATTTTATCTTTATTCTGATTTGGGGTTCTTGTTGGGTTTTTTTTTGTTGGGGGGGCGGGGTTCATCTTTTGACAACCTTCTCTGCTGCATAGATCTGCTCAGTTCTGTGACTGTTTTAGAAAACCTATAATGCACAGAACCAATGCAGTTGTTGGTGTTGTATGTTACTGCAGACCAATGTTGTGTGTTACCAGTTATGTTCTTTCACTTGTGCGAGGATAGTCATTTGCTAAACTAACAGGTAATTGGTTGCTAGGGTATAAGCACTTTTTAGATTTTTGGAAGGTCAGTAGTCAAACGATTCTTTTTCCTACAAAAAAATGATCCTTTTACTTTTCTCCCAATTAAAACCACTTTCCACATTTCCTTGCTGTGTTCTGTGCAGAGGTTGCTTTTCAATCAAGTGATTCTCTTGCCTCGCTTTTTCTTTCCACAGAAAACAATGCCTATAGTTTTGGGCGAACCACTATAGGAAATCTCGGAGCAGAGTGAGTAACGGAGCGTCCCTTTTATACAGCATAAAATGCTATTAAAGAAGTTAATTGGGTCTTCCCTTTGTGCCACTAATTAAATCCTTTTTACATTCTGTTTTTCAAGTAACGCACTACTGTGGCTGCACACCATCTTTGCATTTCTTTACTTGTTACTCACGGTGTACAGCATGAGACGGCACACATCCAAAATGCAATACAAGGAGGATGACCTGGTGGGTGGCACGGTTTCAGAAAACCATGTTTGGATACACGTCAGTCTGTGTGGTGTTAGTGATTGTCGCTTTTTTTTCATCTCCATGTAGGTTAAACGCACTTTATTCATAAATGGGATCTCCAAATATGCAGAAGAAAAGGAGATAAACCAGCACTTTGAGTAAGGATTTTGCCCCCAGCTCCACAGTTGATTTTAACTATAATGAGACTTTATCTGTGTATATAAATGGTACAGTGCTTTGGTGTCATGGCTGCTTTGCAGTAACTCTATTAAGTTAGATGAGAACCATTCCTTTTTCTGTTAAGAGTTGCATCGTCATGGCTTTTAAGGTTAGGATCAGACAATGGCAGGACTGTATGTGTAATTCTCCATAATAGAAGGCAGATGAGCAGAATTAAGTAAGACACGTGCCACAGTGGTTTAAGATTGAGATTGGGGTGGTTTGGCTCAGATCCTACCTGACCAAACAGTATTAACTGCAATTGTATATGTGTCCCCGGCATTTTGACTTGCAGATGCTATTGTAATATTTGAAAAGTCCCTGTGCTGATATAAGGAATGTGTTATGAATCGTTGTACTTTAAAATGGACTCATTTTGTCTCCTTCTCCGCCCTTGGTTCACAGGAAGGCATATAATTGTCGTGTACTGGAAACTCGTCTCTGTTACGATGTAGCCAATTTGATGTATCTTAGCACTGAAAGGTAACAATGTTTTAACCAAATATGTGTTTGCGTGTTTGAAGATTTTTATTTTTTTAATGTGTACGGAAAATACTGGAAGCTCTACAGCTTCAGTAATCCTAATTGCTGATGCGTTAATTTCAGGAAAAAGGCAGAACGCAGTAAGAAATTCTTTATTGACCAGAAGATACAGGGGAAGATTACCATGGTCAACCCAAAGCCCTGTGGACACCTGTGCTGTTGTATCGTTAAAGGGTGTGAACAGGTGAGTATGATATAACTTTACCTTAAAACAGTGCATTCTAATACTGGTGTAGCTTATATCGAAACATAATGTATGAAGTGTGGACTCTGTAGTGAGATCAGTTGAATAGGTATGGGTATGAACTGAATCTTTTTGATCAGGTTAAAAATTCATGGTTTTTCCACTGCTCCTTCATGAAGCTATGGGACTGTGTAACCCCTTAACACACTAAATGGCTTTTACTGGTTAAATGCAACAGTTTCACATTGGTAAATGGCCTGTATTTGTATAGCGCTTTACTAGTCCCTAAGGACCCCAAAGCGCTTGACACATTCAGTCATCCACCCATTCACACAGTAATCCCAGTGTATCCCAGTAAACCATTAAAAAATATCATCACTTTTTTTTTTTTTTTGTCTTTCATAGGAAGAGGCAGTGAGCTTCTATACCTGTTTGGAGGCAAGCTTAAAAGACCAATGCAGGAAGGAGAGGGAGAAGATCAACTCGAAACCTTTAGGAATGGCTTTTGTCACCTTCGAGGATGAAGGCACAGCTGCAATGTACGTACGCTTACCCTCATGGGAAAATAAATGTATATGTGTCTGCTGCATTGTTTTTGAACTGACAAGCTCTTTGGCTCATTACCCAACGATCCGATCTCTGTTCCCAGAATTTTAAAGGACTTCAATGCCTGCAAGTGTCATGGCTGTCAGTGCCGTCGTGAGCCCAGAAGCTCTATATTCAGCGGCAAACTGCATACACAAAAATGGACCATCGCCTATGCCCCTGATCCACAAAATGTTTACTGGTAAGAACACATTTAAGTAACAAGTGCTGCTGCTGTTTGTAACTGTTTATTCATAACGCTCTTAACTGATTAATTTGATTCAGTCCCATTACTTCCCCATATAAGGCGACGGGATGTGGGGAAGTAATAATAAGGTTTCTGGGTGAAATAGAAGTCACAAAGACAGGGTGGGTGGAAGGGAACTAAAACTGAGGTTTTATTTTATCAGCCGTTCTGCTCTAAGAAAATCAGCCAAGGCACATCTGCTACTAAGCAACTGTGGCTTGCTTAGTGGGGTGAGATCTACACAACACCCCCACACAGCAAAACCACAGTAGGGCTGCTTGGGATGTAATGGGTCCATTTTTCAAAAAAATACTACCTCACTCCAGATGAGCTATTGTTTTTTAAGCTGCAGTATCAGTTTACCAGCCAGCTGTGTCCGTAACTGCAGGTCATCAGACTGTGTCAGTCTAACCGCTGTATAACCTTTATCCCACAGGGATCATCTGTCACTGGGAGGATTGAAGTGGTGGCTCCGCTGCTTGTTAATCAACAGTATCCTCTTCATCCTCCTCTTCTTTCTCACCACTCCTGCCATTATCATCTCCACCATGGACAAGTTCAATGTTACCAAACCAGTGGAGTACTTAAATGTGAGCATCCCAAAATTTGAATGCTTGATTAAATTTTAAGTTATAAGCATATTCATGTTTTTCTCTTAGCATTTGAGTTCAAGGCATCACAAGTCTGCATCCTAATACAGAAGCACATGAATTCACCTGTTTAGTTACATAAACATATCCTCGTCTGTCTGATCTGTTCCTCAGAATCCAATCATCACCCAGTTCTTCCCCACCCTCCTCCTGTGGTCTTTCTCTGCCTTACTTCCTACTGTCGTCTACTACTCTGCCTTCTTCGAAAGGCACTGGACCCGGTATGGTTTAAATTCTCTGCCGTCAACAGTATTTGAGTTATGTAGTCTTTATTTTAAGTTTAAAGTGATTTGGTGTATTGCATAATTTAATGTGTTCACCTTTTTATTTGGTTGTATAGGTCAGGAGAAAACAGGACTACGATGCATAAATGCTACACTTTCTTGATCTTTATGGTCCTGTTGTTGCCCTCTCTTGGACTCACCAGGTAAAGTATGTTTTTATTTTGCGCTGCCCAGCAGTACAAGCATCTGAAATATTTCAGATAATTAATTTCATTTCCTGTTTCTTTGCAGTTTGGATGTTTTCTTCCGGTGGCTTTTTGACAAAAGTTTCTTGCAGGAAGCTAAAATAAGATTTGAGTGAGTAGTGTACGGCACAGTGCTATGCTATTATATATAGAGCAGTATGTGATTTGAATGTATTTTTAAATATTTATATCAGTCCTTTAGCAATACCAAAAACATCTTGAATTAATCTGTAATGAAACTGAATCCTGCAATAATTTTCAAAGCTCATTTTAGTATTTTTGATGATTGCTTCTCTTTTTTTTTTTCCTTGCTTTTTAGGTGTGTTTTCCTTCCTGACAATGGAGCCTTCTTTGTAAACTATGTCATAGCATCTGCATTCATCGGTAATGCCATGGACTTGCTGAGGATTCCTGGTTTACTGATGTACATGATCCGCCTCTGTCTGGCTCGCTCTGCAGCTGACAGAAAGAATGTCAAAAGGGTTAGTGAGACCATATGATGGGAATAAGGGCACAGAAGGGTAGATGCACTATGTCAGGGGTGTCAAACTCAAATACCCAGTGGGCCAAAATTCAAAACTGGAACAAAGTAATGGGATAACGTTAATATTTATTGAAATTATATTTATTCCTCCAGATATAAGAATGAATCTTTTCTTATGGAGTCAAGCAGGTTTTGCTGAAAAACTGAATATGGAACAAGCAAAGCTTAATACTAAACAATATATATATATTAGCTGTATAATACCAGTAGGCCAGCTCTAATAGTAATTTGGTGTGGCTTCGCGGGCCAAATGTAATTAGGCTGCGGGCCAAATTTGGCCCGCGGGCCAGAGTTTGACACCTATGCACTATGTGCATTCATGTGTTGTGGCTGTGCTCTTAATGTGAAAAGATATTTACATAAATGTCTTGAGCTTTTGGAGTATTGCTGACATGAGATACTTGACTAGTTTGAAAAATTTTCTCTGACCATTTTCATATTGGATCAAATGTTTGAGTAATATTTTAAATCGCCTGGTGTGATTGTGGTTGTTTCACTGCCACTTTTATGTTTGTACTGTGTGCTGAAATACAATGGTGAAAACTATGTAATCCAACCTTTTTATAACAACTGTCGATTATTACTCAAAGAAAAAAAAAAAAAAAACGCCACATTTGGTAGTTAAAATGTTTGTTTTAAGTTGGCTTGTTGTCTCTTTATAGCACCAGGCTTATGAGTTCCAGTTTGGGGCAGCTTATGCCTGGATGATGTGTGTCTTCACTGTGGTCATGACCTACAGCATAACCTGCCCAATCATAGTCCCTTTCGGTGAGTTCTGCTGTTTAATAGCCCCGCTAGCTTGCTCCTGTTTCACTTTAACATGGTTTGCTGATTAAATTACAGCAGGATAAACATGTAGAGGACAGACAGCATGCAGTGATTCAGTTCTTTATACAGTGGCTTATCGGCAGGCCTAATTGGATTAGCTCTACTGATTGGCTTGCTTCTGTTCCCTGTGCAGGGCTGATGTACATGCTGCTAAAACACCTAGCAGACAGATACAACATGTATTATGCGTATCTGCCATCTAAATTGGACAAGAAGATCCATTCTGGAGCTGTAAACCAAGTGGTGGCTGCTCCCATCCTCTGCCTGTTTTGGCTTCTCTTCTTCTCCACTGTTCGCTCGGGTAGGAAGACGACTCCACCTAGAGGCCACTCTGATCCTTAACACATGCCTGGTGTTATTTATGAAAGACAGATCCCAGTGCAATAAATGTCTCTCCCGGTTCTTTCCTCCAGGGTTTTCAGCCGCAACATCCATGTTTACATTTGTGGTTTTGATCATCACAATCATCATTTGCCTCTGTCACGTCATCTTTGGGTATTTTAAATATTTCAGCGCTCACAACTACAAGGTTGGTAGATGGTCACTTTTTATAGCGTATTGCTGTTTAGAATCATGCTGATTAGCCATTCTAGTGTTTTACTCTAGTCTCATGCTCAACTACTTTCAATGTGTGTTTTCTCTGTCAGATTGAAACAGAGGCTGTGGACGGATCGGAAAATGGAGACTCAGCGTGTCCTTCTGCTCCCAACAAGGCAGCGGTATGTATTCAGTGGTTTATCAATGTCAACATGAACCTCAGAGCATCCTGTTAAAAAGCAGGATGCTCTGCCAAAGCCTTTAGTAGCTGAAGTCAAAAACAAAGGACAAAGATGGGTAACATATAGTTTTAATGCACAATTGTGCTTTTTCAGTGCATGTGGAGCAATGTTAGTTTACAGATGAATTATGGATGGGGTGAGATTGTGAAGAACTTCACTACAGCAGGCTGTACAACCAAAATTATCTAACTTGCTTGATTTTGAAATTGATACTGTAGCTATATCTGTTAGGAGGCTGAAGGGTGGCAGTGGCAGGTGCTAGTATTTTTAATGATGGCAAAACACATCCATATATGAAGACAAGATGCATGCATCAAACAGAATCTGTTAAGAAACCTACCTATCCAAGACCACGATTGCCAAAGAGATATACTCCCGTTGTCCCCTGCATGTCCAAAGACATGCAGTTAGTGGGGTACGGTTAATCAGTAGGCCAGCGTGTTAGCATGGTGGTTAGCACTGTTGCCTCACAGCAAGAAGGCCCTGAGTTCAATTCCACCATCAGGCAAGGGTCTTTTTTTGTTTGCGTGGGTTCTCTCTGGGTACTCTGGCTTCTTCCCACAGTCCAAAGACATGCAGTTAGTGGAGATGGGTTCATTGGAAACACTAAATTGCCAATAGTTGTCTGTGTTAGCCCTGCGACAGACTGACATCCTGTCCAGGGTATACCCTGCCTCTCACCCTATAGTAGCTGGGATGGGCTCCAGCCCCGCCCACAACCCTGACAAGGTTAAACAGAAGAGACAAAGGGAGTATAATCAGCATGCTTCTTGTTTAACAATACATTTCAGTTAAGGATAAACTAGGAAAAACACACACATATGGTAGAACCTGTAGAACCAAGCCTTAAAAAAACAAAACACCTTGTAGAGAAACATAAAGATGAGTACCAAACTGTAATACTCTTTTTATTTCTGACTGTCCCCTACAGCAAATGTACATTGCTGAGGTACTACAAGAGCCAAATTCAGATGAGACTGGTTCTGGCAGCGGTGAGGACGACGGCCAGGGGTCCTCACAAGACGAGGAAATAATCAGTGTTGACAATGGCTTAAATGAAGCCTTTCAGTCTGGTGAGGACAGCCTAATTGATAATGAAGTGCGGCAATGATTGCACCTGGGAATAGAAAGCCAAGTCACTTTAGGAGCCCACTGAATGAGTGAATTAAATGAGGAACTGAACCAACGGTTCTCCGAAACATCTCATCCTCCTTGGGGGACCTTCCACTAACATAAGCACCCTGCCCTGTCTACTAAGAATTAAACGGACTGTCGCACAAAGACTCTCACATTTCCTTTACTGGGCCTCGCCAGGCCGCATCCTATGTTGTACCTACTGGAGAAGGAATCTACTCTGGCATCGAAAGGGTAGCAACATCTTCGTGCTCCTGACGCAACTGAGGCACACCCCAGTCGCTTTCTCTGGACCAATGGAAAGAAGACATTAATGCATAAGGAAATCATTGCCTTGTCTTGTAAGGGGAGTTACCTTGGTATTGCACCCGAATGACAGGACCAGTACGCTCCACTTTCACTAAGGTACTGCAGTATGGCATGCAGCTTCAAAAACGTGGAGAGATTTCTCCCATAATTGCTAACTGCACTAGATGTTTTCAGAAAATAAGCAGATTAGGAGAGATGAGCGCATGAGATGATGGGAGCAGCCTTTATGCCAGATAGTGCTATCAGTCCAGATGAGATGGTCTCACATGATTCTTCCAGTTCCATAGAAGCCTTGAAAAACTGGGGAAAAAAATGCTACTTAACACTCCAGGAAGCTTTGACACTGTACAGCTATTAAAAAAAAAATCTCTGGATTTGTAAAATAGCCTTTTTTTTTTCGACATGTATTTATTGGTAGGCATGGAGTTTTTAACGCTGTCATGCTTTACACACCCTTTAAGCTGTGGAAGAAGATAATTCATGTCTCGGCACACTACACTGATAATGATCTTAGTTTCTGGGTCTGAACCTTTTGTTGGGACTGCAGTTGGAATGCTGCTACTAATGCTGCCTCCAAATAAAAAGCGGGGAAACCTTTGCACAGTTGCTGCAGAAGGACCAGAGCTGAGAGCCTGTGGAAGGTCTAGCTATGAGGAAGGAGAGAAAGGCCTTTTTGGTTCCCCCTTCCCCGGGTCAGTTTTAGATGATGCTGACTGTGCTTCTGTACGCGTTGTTCTCGTTTCCTTTTTGTTTACGTTTTCCTGTAAGTTGCTTGAAATTAAGATTTAGTTCAGGTGGCTGCCATTTTTTTTCTTTTGTCCTGTCAGGCCCTCTTTAATGTCAATGTTTATGTAGACACTTTATCATGCCGATAGCTTATTTTAAGTTTCTGTAGTCAATGAGGAGAGATTAGGGGTGTAGACTGTTCTTTTTTTCTTTTTTTCTTTTTTTTTTCTTCGATAACACTAAATAATGGGCAAGATTTAACGATAACAGTTACAGATTTTTTTTTTGTGTCGTACTTGTCTTTAATAGGAAAGAGGGGATTGTGAAGGAATCGAGTTTGACCCAGAAGTGTCTGTGAGCACATAGACATGCTCTAAAAGACCACATTTGATCAAGAAACGCAGCAACTCTAATCAGAATACTTTAACAACATTGCAACACTACGAGCTACCCTATGAAATATTTAAAAAATGAAGAACATTTATGATAAAAGGCAAAGCACAACTGCTGTCTGTTGACTTAATGATATGGGATCATATTAAAACATGTTTTGTACCAGCTTTTGGAACCATAGACAAAATAAATGTGCGCTAACTGATCTTCCACTTGTATGACTGATGGAGAAGGGCACACCTTGGTGTATTTGTACCACGTATAGGTTCATCATCATGGTACTAACAGACAATTGTATGACACCGCTGATTCCTGTGCTCTTTGCATCACGATTAGGTGATTTCGTTTGGTTTTTGTTTTTTTTGTTTTTTTAAATATACCTCTGAGCTGGCTTGAACTGTCTGAATGTGTCAGCACAGGTAATACATCTTTTCCAGTAACTCTAATCTCAGCTCAACTAACATTTCCACGTCTCCACTAAGCACTGGATGTAGTTAAATATATTGTATTTGGTGAGATAAAGGTAGGATACGAGTGGTTCTGTATTTAAGCAACTTTAATGGGACGGTTCTCTCACTAAGCCAGATGTTTTATACTGTATTCAACCTTACTGCTGTCCAGCCCAGTGCTCTTGTATTTAATTTGCTTATAGATCTACGTTTGTTAGTCTCATGGTTTCAGTGATTTCTGTAATGGTGGATTTTTCTTTTGTACTATCTTTGTAAGATCTGTATAAAGTTAATGCAAATAATGGGGTTGTAATTTTTTTTTTTTTTTTAAACAGCAGATCTCTAACGGAGGTTGTGGACTTGTTTGTCTCTGCATCTCAAAAAGTGCACAGTCACAATGTTTTGTGTTTGTTCTGTTTGTGCTTTGCCTTTTTTAGGTTTAGATCATTTTAGATATTGAGAGTAACAATGGCATATCTCAACATTCGACTTACTCGTTTATCATTCTTTCCATTGGTCTGTCTGTACAACAGACATATTCTGTACTTCCCCTGAGTTCATTCAACAATAAATGTGTTTAATCAGCTTAGTTGATGATAAGAGTTTCTGTTCAATCGTCCAGTGGTAGAGGAATTTAAAGTAATATCTCTCTGATATTATAATTTTATTTTATTCAGTTGCACATGAAAGCTGAATTTGTGTTCAGTTCTATACAATCGGGGTTTTGCTGTTGCAGGTTTATTTGGTCAATTAGCAGCAGCTTCATTAGTTATACCTCACTAGTACTGGGTTGGACCCCCTTTTGCCTTCAGAATTGCTTTAATTCTTCGTAGCACAGATTCGGAAAGGTGCTGGAAACATTACTCAAAGCTTTTGGTCCGTGTTGACGTGATAGTGCTGTTTAAATGGATTAGTTGGTACCAGAGTGTGCCCAAAAAAATACACCACCACCACCTCTGAGCCTTTGATACGAGACGGGATGGGTCCATGCATTCACGTTGTTTATGTCAAATTCTAACTCTACCATCCAAATGTTTCAGCAGAAATCAAGACTCGCCAGCGGGCAACTTCTTCTTCTTCTTCTTCTTCTTCTTCTGTCCAATTTTGGTGAGCCTGTGCAAACTGTAGCCTCAGTTTCCTGTTCTTAGCCGACAGAAGTGACGCCCACTTTGGTCTTGTGCTTGCTGTAACAAGTGGTTATTTTAGCTGCTACTGCTTTCCTGTCAGCTCGAAGCAGCCTGGTCATTCATTCTCCTTTTGAGCTCAGACATCAACAAAACATTTTCATTTAGAGAACTGCTGCTCACTTCTCGTTTTCTGACCATTTTCTGTAAACCCCAGAGATGGTTGTTCAGCAATTTCTGAAACACTCAAACTAAAGCACCTTTCTGTCTCAATCTGTTTCTCACTTTTGAACTGTATGGCAGGCCAATACAGAAAATAACATATTAAATATTTAATTAAATGTGTAGTGAATTAATTTAAATTGGAAATGAATAAATATTTGAATAATTAAACATCTGTTCATTTCATTTATAAGAATTATTTCCAATTTCAATGAATAAATGAAATTTAATTCTTTAATTTGTATGTAATTTAATTTATTTTGGCACTTGTGGCCCTCTATACATTTTCTCTTTTGTTTTACTCTCTCTTTTGATAGCGTGTTTTAATTGTTGCACAGTGTTTTGTAACTTTTATGTCAATTGCTATTAAAATAAACTTTACTTACGTACTAAACTATATTAGTGGTATGCAAAAAGGAGCGTATCGACTTCTTATGTAACCTGTTCTGCCAGTGACCTACACTCCCTCTTCTTCCATCAGGAGCCTCGCGTTGTGAAGGAATTCGTCTTTAACACACTCACTGTGCTCTTTATAGTGTCCACTTAGTGTGGTCTGGGAGTACTTTGTTGAGATTGAGAGATGTTACTCCAAACTGAAAACGTGTGGTGAACAATTGCGCAATCGAAGCCCTAAAAGATGCAATTAACGCCTTTGTTGTCCTACAGTGTAGGATGGGCGCGTAAAACCTCTCCAGAAAATACCTTTTAACCCACCCTGTCAAAACCGGCCTGGGTTATGTTTAACTGGGGCACAGAGGAATGGAGTTTTGCTTCCACTCAGGTTGCAGTTCTCGCTGTCGGACACTTGGTGCTGCTGCTTGGGAAGCAGCTGTGTAGCAAACGAGGGGGGGCGGCCACGGCGGTGCGACGTGGAAAGGCTGAACAGCATTCTGGTGTTGTCTGATGGTAGAGATTAAACTCCAGCGACCCAATGAGAACGCACACCGTCCCGGATCTCAGTAGGAGCTAACGCTGAAATGAAAGCAAAGGGGCGAACCGGGTAAATACTTGTGTTAGGAAGAAGTCGTCGCCATGGACGGAGGGCTGATTATTACATTTATATCTGTGGCGATGTTTGTAGGCTCCTTTCTCCTCGGATTCATCCCACTGTTGTTCAGACTGTCTGAGGTAAGTGATTTCCCACAGTCTTTGTTTATAGCGGACTGTCTGGATCTACTTCATCTTGTCTTATTTGTCGTGCCCTCATAATGTGCAAGGCTGTTGTTTTGGAAACTTGCTGAACAACTAGAACTTGTGAGGGGAATCTCAGTCATCTGCTGAAATCACGTGTCTTAACCCTAGAAAAGCCTGCAGTTCGTTTCCATCCTGGGGGCAGGTCTGCTGTGTGGGACAGCGCTGGCCATCACCATCCCAGAGGGAGTGGGTTTGCTGGAAGACTCGTGGAAAGGTGAGCAGGAAAGCTCAAACATGCACATGACAACGAAGCAGAATGGTTGCTGTGCAAGCTTTGTGTTTATGTGGGTGTGCTAACCCACCAAATTTGCATGTGTTTGATTGTAGCCTTCAGATGATTGATGAGGCAGGTGGGAGATGAAAAAGCTGCTCTCTGTAAAAACAACAAAAACAAGCTCATCAAAAGCTCTTTCTGTTCTTCATCTTCCGTCTCCAGCGTCATCCTCTGATGTGTCATCCGGTCTAAATTCCAGTAAAGAAAATGGGACCGTGGCAGAGAGAGGCCCACCTCGGTTCCTCATTGGGGTGGCTTTGACGCTCGGGTTCACCTTCATGTTTGTCGTCGATCAGATAGGAAGCTACCTTTCCACACGTGGCAAGTTATCAGAACTCTCACGCCAGCTCTACATTGCAGAGTGTTGCCTCCACAGATTTGTTAACCACCTCAGCGTGTGCGATGTCTAATTTCAGACCAGACGACTTGTTTGTCCAACAGCGTCCACTTCACAGCCACGTTGGGCCTGGTTATTCACGCTGCAGGTACGTGACACAGCCAAACCTCTCCTCTGCATATTTATTCTCTTGCTTTTGCTTGAGACGCACTGTTTCGCTGGCTTCGAGGTCACAGGGGTGGAAAGTTTACAAGGAAACGTTCCTTATGCCCCCGTGTGACTCGGCATGTGATTCTGCAGCACAGCCTGCAGGATCTAACTTTACAGTTATTTAAACAGGGACAACCAAGCTTGACAGCAGTCACAAATCAAACAACAATCATCCATGATGCAGATCTTAAAGACCGGCGACCTATACAAATCCACATAAAAGAAGTAGCTGTACCATCACAGTAATAATCTCTTTGTTTGCTTTTAGCTGATGGATTTGCTCTGGGTGCGGCTGTGGCTACAGGTCAAGTGACAGTACAAGTTGTAGTGTTTTTTGCTGTGATTCTGCACAAGGTGAGAGAACGGCTCATTGAAATGAACAGATGTCTGGGTGACGAGCACGATGCCATTGACAGTCTTTCCCGTCTCCTGTTTAGGCGCCCGCCGCTTTTGGCTTGGTCTCCTTTCTGATGCACGGAGGCCTCGAGAAGAAGTTCATTCAGGGACACTTACTGGCCTTTTCAGCTGCAGCGCCTATAGTTGCTATTGCCACTTACTTCATATTATATGCAGTAAGAAAGCACAATCTGACAGTCGTGTCTGCTTGAAAGGAGATGCATTAAATCCCAGTGACTAGACGGTTGCTGGTTCTGAGTTATTTAACTTGATGTGTGCTGTGTCTGCAGTCTGGAAGCTCATCTGAGAATCAGCTCAGTGCAACGGGAGTGGGAATGCTCTTCTCAGCGGGGACGTTTCTCTATGTGGCCACGGTGCATGTTCTCCCTGAGATCAGCAGCAGCAGGACTGATGAGCTGCCCTTGGACTCCGAGCAGCAGTCTGGAGCCGAAGCCCATCAGCAGAGACACTTGGGGCTCCTGGAGAGCCTCACCCTCATCATCGGTGTGGGGCTTCCGATGTTGCTGGCCCTCGGACTGCACGATGACTAAAAGAAAACATGAGGGCAATTTATTTTAAAAGGGGGTGAAAGGAAAACTCTGAGCACCTGTACTGTATGACACAATGATCGGAGGACAAAATAGGCTTTGACAGAGTCTACCTTGGTCCTCTTATTTCAGTGTAACTTGGATTTGTGTCAGGCTATTGTTTGGGTGTCAAAAAGCTTTCCGGGAGGTGATAAAGAATCAGGTAACTAATATATTTTCATAGCTGAATTGAGTTTCCATTCAGAGGAAGCAGAAACAGCTCTCATTTGTTGCCACGGTCCGCTGAAGGCATGTTGAGGTATTACATATCCCGAAAGGTGAATAGATTTACAGGAACAACCAAATAATTCGATACTCTCTCACCTAGAAAATAATGTCTCTAGGGCGTACACTTTATATTATTATATTTTACGGCTAAGAGTTTGAAAATATGGCCGGATTTTCAGATTATAAATGTGCAATAATACAAACTACAAAGTTTTTTTATAATGTCGTTTGTCTGAGTTGGTTTATGGTGGGGATCGTGTCGAGTGAGAGGCAGCCTGGACAGGTTACCGTCTGTCTGCTATCACAGAGGCACAGGCCAACTGTTCGCACTCACAGCTGCAGCTAACGCTAATTTAGAATCATCTCTCTGACTCAGCATTCATGCTTGTGCAGTGTGGAATAAGGCTGGGACGAAACCAGGGACACGCGGAGAACATCCAAACACAGAAAAGGGGCAAAGGTTTGAACCTCTCAATGTGAAGTGATAATAACTGCAGCCAAATGAGAAGACCAACCGGTAAACTGGTCCAGCAACTCTCATGTTAGGTGATACGTTAGACCGAGACGGGTTCCTGGCAGCAGGTGAGGTACGTATCAAGAACTATCGAGCAGATTCTGGAGGTTACAGATGTTTTACTGACTCACTGCCACTTAGAGCAATTTTTACCTTTACTTTCCTTCTTTCAGCTCCTTTAGTGTGTGCAACATGTGAAATATTGAAACACGTGAAATGTCTTCTGGTTTTATAATGGCTTATTTATTTACTTTATACTTGATTCTTTTTTGTTTTCGTCACACAACGCTGTACATTGCTGCATCGACTGACCTAAAGCTTGTTTACTTCTTATGTTTAACGTGTGGAGCAGAATTCCCCTTTTAACAGCTACACTAAATATCTTGAGATTGAATTTTAATTTCATAGTTTGTGTATTGTAAACCAAAGTTAAGATATTTTACACTTAAATTTGTCCTTTATTCATTAAGCTCTAAACACAGTTCATGTATGAACCCATATGAAAACACATGCACAGGTTAGAGACCAATTAGGTTTCCATAAATGTAACCCATCTTCTCTACAAACCTTTGTCATGTCTTCTGTGGTCAACATGACAAAGGAGTATTAGCCAAAAGGAAGGTTTTTGGGTTTATAAATGACAGGCCACCAAATACCCTGATTCAACCGAGGACTTGGATTTTAACTACTTTAAAAAAAACTTTGTCTTCAAGGATGCCTTAAATCACTGTCTGTGGTTGATGCTGTCAAGTGTTGCTTATTTAATTTTTGTTTCAGTCTTATAAATATTGATGACTCCTGTTTCCTCCTACTGGTGGAAATTTCCACTCTGACCCTCGGTGGAAGCTTGCCATTGGTGGAACACCACTAGAATAAAATCCAGTGTTTTTATGAACTCCCTGATCAGGGCTCATTTGCTGGAGTTTTTTTTTGTTTTGTTTGTTTTTAAGTTGAATACCATGCCATGAGAATAAAGATTTCTTTACTATTGTCTGAAAAGAAAGTTCCTTGGAGTTCTTTGATGATTTGTTCTACATGTGACCCCAATTTGAATACAGGAAGTGCTCCCGTTTACAGTTCATGTAATTATTAAAAATGTGGCATACATGATCACGCTGCTAATGGTGAAATCAAACATCTGTTATGGCCTAGCATTAAAGTGATACAGCGTTGTTCTGTTTGAATCTTGCACGTAATAAAAATCTTCAAGTGGTATAAAGATTTTATAACACACTAGCAGTAGTCAGACTAACAGGAAAACGGGCAACACCGTGGTCTAGCAAACATTAACTCTTGCCTCGTGTCCTCATAGCTCATTCAGAGCATTGCAGTAGGACTGCACTTTGATTCCTTTCCAACCTCTGCAGACTATCCCCTCCCCTCTTATTTGCAGTCTACTAACAGCTAAACGCTCTAGCCATCAATCTTTAAGTGCCTGATGGTTATATTTGTTGTCACTAGTTGAATGTGGGTTGCATATAATGTGTTGCTACACAATCAATCTCATCTCAGGCTTAAGAACTAGCCAGGGGTCAAATATAAATGAATACACTGCTGTGAAGTACTGAACACAAATGGTTGAGGAAACAATGGTGCCTGTAAAGTTTACCCTGACAGGAGGTCACTCAGAGGTCTTGCTGATCTAAGCAGTTAACCTCAACTAAATAAAATGAAATGAAACCATTTGGAAGTCTTTGAAACTGTATCCCAGCTACTGCACTCTATCAAATAAAAAGTTGACTTTTTGGATTATTAAAATCACCAAATGTTCATGTGTCTGTCATTACAATGGCCAAAAATGATTTTTTTAAGAACAGCTCTGATGTGATGTTCAAGGGCCCTTGCATCTCGGGGACCATTTATAATGAATTTAAATTCATTTACATTCAAAGTGCAGAGAACAGTGATGTGTCTCAGTATTTCTGGAAGTCTCTGGAGCTATTATTTGACTGCAGATCCTTTTCTAAGCAGCTCTGGGTGAGTGTACAGGTGCAAAACAGAGTTTGAATAGAGTTCACAGATTCATGCGGTTTAAAGACGCAGTCAGCTGAGCCTCAAGCGCCATCTGATCAAAGGTCCGGCTGTGCGTCTGCTGCCTCACTCTCTCCCTCATGTGAAAGGAGGCCCGAGCCAGCCTCTGTGCCTCCTCCTGTATCTGCTCTCGCTGCCTTCTCAGCCGCTCCCTCTTCTGCTCCTTTGTGGAGATGCGGCTCTCTCGGACTCTCCTCGCCGCCTCCTCCTCTCTCTGTAGTTCCTCTCTGAGCCTCTGGTGGCAGAGCTGCCTGTGTTTGTTGTTCTGCCGGGTTTTCTGAGCTCTGCGTCTGTGCTGCGCTGAGGCGTGCAGGGCGGCTCTCTCCATGCGTCTCTGGCTCAGCTGGACCAGGATCTGCTTGTGTGTGAGCTGCTGGACGCTCTGCAGCTCGGCCCTCAGCTGCACTCTTTGATTCATCTCCTCCTCCCGGGCAGCCCGCTCCCGAAGCTCTTCGAGTCGTGCCTCTACAGACTTGGCACGCCTTTGGCAGGAGTGCTGCAACTTCTTCTCCAGTGTGCTCCTCCTCTGCGCCTCCTCTTCCTCCCCCTGCAGCTCAACCTGGTGTTTCAGCAAGATGTGTCTCAGCAGCTCTTTATGGTTTTCCTCCTGCAGCCTCTTCCGCTCCCCCTTCTCCTTCAGCATCTTGCTCCTCAGGACCTTCTCCTCCTTCTCCGCTGCCACCTGTCTCTCCCTCTCTCGCTCCCTCTTCCCCGCCGCCTCCTTCTCGCTCAGCAGCTTCTCCTGGTAGCGTTTGCGCTCTTCCGCCTCCTTCTGTGTACCCTCCATCTTTGCCCTGCGGTACACTTCCACCTCCTCTTTTAGCCTTCTCCATCGGTCTTCTTGCAGCAGCACCTCCTGCTTAAGCTGTTCTGCTTTCTCTTTTTCTCGATGCTCCCTCAGCCTCCTGCGGGCCTCCAGCTCCTCGTTCCAGCGTTTCATACTCCGCTTCAGCTTCTTCCTCCTCTTTTTTCTGCCTGAACTTGCTGGGCCTCCTCCTGCCTGCGGGCCTCCTGTCGCTCCCATTCCTCCTGCTGGCTGAGCTTCAAACGAGCCTGTTCCTCCTCATGCTTCACCAGCATCAGAGCAGCTATCTTCTGGTCTCTCTCCGATACTGTGACACACATCTGCTTTTGGATGCTCTTGGTGAGCCTCTTCAGCTTCTTCTCGGTAGCTGGGGAGTGTATGAGGTCTCCCAGGTTGAAGCTGCACAATGTGCTCCTCTCTGGATCCCTTTTACTAGGAGCAGAGCAGGAGGACCTGCTAACAGCCTTCTCTTCAGAGCAGAGATCTGCATAGGGCATTTCTGTTGAGCGCTCTTCCAGTCTGGTGTCAGGCAACACCTCCAAGCCTGAGGCTTTACTGCTGCATGGCCGCCTGTCCCCGGCCGCCTGGATAATCCTCCGCCGTTCCTGGCCGTACTTTTGTAAAGTCTTCAGCCTCTCCTTTTCATAAGATTCATGCATGACTCTCATTGTCTCAAACGGCGTGTCCTGTCGCTCAGCAATGAAGTCGTTTAGAGATTTAATTAGAAGCTGAACCGGTTTTACACCCAGCCGAGCGCAAGACTCAAGTGAGCGAGGGTTCGTTAAGACATGTCGGTTGCTCTCTGCTCCGGGAGAGTCGAAGTTGTTCAGGTCCAACTTAAGCACAGGGGAGCTGCACCTCAGCTCCTCCATCCTAAAACTAAAAAGCTAAATTAATGGATGCCAGATACGGAGGTCCTGAGGCTCACAGGTGCTACACCGAGCAGCGCTTCCGCACGGTCTGCAGCACAGAGAGGTCAGCAGGGGATTAGCTACTTCCTCGCGGACAAATAACAGTCGGTAGCTCATTAACCGTCTTTACCTCAGCTGTGAGCAATGACAGGCCGAATAATAAACAAAAAAACCAACTTTATTTAAGCAGACGGGAACGTGTTAAATAAACGCTTGCAGTCAAGCATGGATTTAAAAAAGGGTCAGTCTGTTGAGGTTTACAGGGATTTATTTATGCACAGCTCACTTAGGATCCCACCAGAGCGTTTCATTCAGGTTTACTTTCCCTGGATCACTGCAACGTCTTGATTTTTTTTTTCTTTTCCAGTCTCACTGGTCTGCTTCAGCCAAGCTTTAGCTGCTGCCACAAACTAAAATCACCACCATGTTTATCAAAAGAGAAAGGTTTTAAAATGCTAAACTATATATAACTGGGACTCGGATGCGTGGCTCATGGGCTTTTGAATTTGCTGTTGCTGTTTGCTTTTGATGAGTTTAAATGATTATATATCCCTGCGTCGCTGTATGTATGACAATGCAGTTTATCTGCAAAATAACAAGTAAGGAAAGCTCAAATAATTAGTATGGAGTGAAAAGAACACTGTTTTCCAACAAAATACAGCCAAAACTGAAAATAGCATGACCTAGACCTACTTAGATCAAGTAGAAATACATTAGAGCTATTCAAGTTGCATGCCTGCTGTTCATGCGCTCATCCAGCAGTGCTGGGTTGGGTAAGATTAGATTTTGAACTTTTTATTGTCTTTATACATGTTGACTTATTTAGTTTTTAATTTTTTATTTGTGAGTTGTAACCTGGACTTTTTGACTTTGAAGAATATAGGAGATTTTTATATTCTGTGGTAAATACACCACAGTTTGAATAAACATCCCAGAAGGCATTTTGGATTGGGTGCTGTCATAAAATACTAATTTCCCCCTGAGCAAAAGGTTATCCTTAACAAGACTCATTCTTTCTAGTTTGCCAGGTAGGTGCCACTTCCTCTTTGTTCTGCGTTCACATACCAAGCTATAAATGTGTGCGCCTGTCTTATTTTATTGAATCTCTAGCAGACTACCCATTGTTATATTATTCACCTGCATTTTGGTTCTTAATTCATAATGACATGTAATGCTGCATTAGCTAAAAGCATTTCATGGACTCTTGTGCATTAAAAAAATAAAGTAAAAACATCCCAATAATTAATTAATTACATATCTTTAAAAAAAAACATATTTGTATAGGGTAGACTGGGGTTGGTTGTCACACTTTTTACCGTTACATGAAGTTGCAGAAGTTCCCAGGATCTTTTAAAAGACAACCGGTCTATTAGTAGATTTTTCCAACAGATAACCTGAGCAATAGTAAGCAGGTCAGTGTAAATATGTAAGAGAAAACCAAATGATGAACTCCATTTTTAAAACATAAAAAGTCCACTTAAAAACCAGAGAATCTGCAAGGACCTACCCAATCTGCAATCAATACAAGAGAGACTGATGCTTTTCCTTGAAAATTTTATTCAAAAGCAAACAACACAGGCTGGTTGGTATAAAGCGCTAATGCTACCGAGTCATGTGCAAAGTGTTAAGTCCAATGTGTGACACACCTATCATTGAGACACATATTTTACTACAAGAGCAGTAAATGTAGGTCAGAGTAAAGAGAAACATCACAATCTTAACCATCTCCATTTTTTTAATTTTTAACTCACTTTTTATATAAATAAAATACATTTATTTAAACATGTATCTGTGCAAACTTGTAAGTAATTTCAAACAGAATTTCTATTATTATGTAACCCCACCCAGGGGGCTACAGCCGACACTTTGGGTACCTCAGCTACAATAAAAAAAGACACAAAGCTGGAGTTATTCTGTGTCTTTGCTGCACAGCTGCCTCTTCTTCTCTCACTCTCCCCCCTCCCTCTCCTGCTGCTACTTCAATCATGAAACTGATCAATGATCAGCTGATCTGCGTTTCTCTCTTGCTTGTTTATCTCCCGCTTTTGCGCCAGAAAGAGGAAACTAGCGGAGGTCGCGTTAAACAGCAGAAGCGCCTTTAAACTTGATAAGCTGTTGTTAGAATTTATTTAATATCACTTTCTAGTATCAGCTGATGTTTGTTGGAGCCACAGCTGTAAAGCTGCTGGTCATGATATCGGTTTGGTTATCTGGTGAGAGGGAAACATGAAGATGAAACCAGGAGATGTCCTTACTGAATCATCAGCGCTGAACAGGTGATGGAGAAACAGGTTTACCTTTTAGGTGACATGAATGGGTTGAAGGAAAGCCATGAACTGTTTCTGAGAGACAACTTACACCTTTTCTATGTAGCTGACAGCTGGTAAATGTGCAGGGGCGGGTCTAGCAAAGTTTTGCCATGGGGCCAGGTAGAGCATTAACAGGGAAAGGGGGGCACAAAGAAATACTTTTCTTTCTTATTCTCATTTAAAATTTCTAGCTTTTAACAAATAATTATCCGAATCTTACAACCAAAGTTTTCATGATGTCAAATTTATAGAAATCCATTATTGTACATAGTAAGTGTTTTTCAGGGTCCCAACATAATTCCTTCAGAAGAAAGTACTGTACATGATGCCAGTATTACTAGTACTTTGTGTAAAATGGCATCAAAAAGTCAGTTAAGTTTTATTCTTTCTCACCTGTCTTTCTGTCTCCTTTCACTTTTAAAAGGTTGCCATGTTAGAAAAAATATTTTGCCCTGCCATGCTGTTTATCTATGTGGTAAATAAATAGTTTATGAAAATATCACTAAATCTGTCATTTATTATTTTTAATATTCAGTAATGGTCATGTCTCACCTCTAGTCTTCTCTGTCTTAATTTCAGGTTTCCACCATATGTTGTAGATAGTTCAGGAAGTTAACTCAACCAAGCAGTCTTTGGGTTTCGGCTAAGTACTGCTTAGAATACCAGAATAGGGAGGATGGTGTAGGTTTAAGTTTATTAGATTGATACGTATGTACCAACAAGACAGTGTACATCACTGTCACAACGACGTTTGTTTTCATTCAAAGGCTTTATGGTTTTTCCTATAATACCTGGTGGGCCGGTCTCTAGTCAAAATGCCCGGGCTGATTTTTTGTCCCAGTCCAGCCCTGCCTAAAATTAATGTATATTTATTAGGGAAAAAACATTGATTTCTCCATGTGACAGTGAGAACATTGAGCTTAACAAGGTCCAGTTATTTGTTTTAACAAACATTTCAGGCACATCCTCCACATCCTAACACCAAGACTTTAATATTTGAGACTGCTGTTAAGCAGGTCAAGTCAAAAATGAAATTTCATGCTCATCTGAGGCTACAGATATACAAAACCCGATTTACTTCACACCAGCTCATTTCTCATATGTAGGAAAAGGTAAGTTCATTAAATGAAACTTAAAGGCTCTTTGGCTCACGTCTTCATCTGGATGGTACAGCATAACCAGGTTAAGACAAATGCGTCATCTCTACAAAATATATTTGTGAGTGTTTTTCAGTGTTTTTAATTATTTGTTTTAATTTTATTTTTCATTGTTCACTGTGGCCTGGTAAACATGTTATCAATATATATTTCAGAACGCCATCGTTAAATATTTACAAGAAATCAGGCATTATACAGTGTGTAAACCTCAATCCAGTGTGATTTGGATGCTCACCAGAAAATGTAGCCAGATATCAGCTGGGGTTTAGATACATTTCAGATAAGATAACCTTTGTTAGTCCCAGAGTTGGGGAAATTCAAATTATTACTGCAGCAGAGTACACAAAGCAGGAACAAATGAACACATGCAGCATACCTGAAATCAATAATGCTATGCAAAAATAGAAGAAATATAGACTAAGAAATAGATATGTACTTATATATTTAAGTCTATATATCTATATCCATCTATCTATATATATCTGTATCATTGATCTGTATACATACATATACATCTATATGATGCAATAATACAGATTACTATTAGAAGAAGAATGAAACATTTCATAGTGCAGGGTTTGGGTGTTAATATAGCAGGTATTTAGTATTGCAACACTGATATATGTAAAGGGCCCAGTGTGTGTGCATATGTGGTGTACATTCACTGCTGTTGTGCAGTGTACAATTTGACAACAGCTGGAGGGAAAGGCCTCCAAAATGTCCCCTTTGCACACTGTGGGTGCAGCAGCCTGTCACTGAAGGGACTGCTTAGTGTTGTCAGGGTGACCTGTATGGGGTGGGAGCTGTTATCTGACAGAGATAACTACCTCCACTGGGTCAAGAGGGCATCCCAGAACAGAGCTAGTTTTCTTGATCAACCTGTTCAGTTTCTTCCTGTCCCCAGCAGACCACACCATAAAACATGGACAATACCACCAGAGAGTCCTAGAAGGTCTTCAGGAGCTCTCCCTGCTCCCTTCCAAAAGACTTCTCTGTTGCAAATACAACCGTCTCTATCCTTTTGTGTACATGGACTCTCTGTTGTTACTCCAGATCAGTTTATTGGTCAGATCACTTATATGAGTCAGCTATCTTAATGCCCATTCTCTGGATGTTCACTGGTGTAGGTGGAGTCCACTACCTGCTCCTTGGTTTTCGGAGTGTTGATCTGGAAGTGGTTCTGCTGGCACCAGTTGGGAAAAGTCCTCAGTCAGTTTCTCTGTATTCCCTGTTGTCCTGTTGTCAGTAAAGTACACAATGAGGAGATGCTGTCATTGCCCACTCATTATTTTAAAATAGAGATAGCCTACATAGTTCATACATATGAGAGACTGTTATGAGCCAATTAGGAGAAAGCGTTAAATGAGCTGTGGGCCACTGCTGGCACTGTCATCACATTGGAGGGTCACTTTAGTTTTCAAGTAGTATAAAAACAAACAAGAAAACCCCCACAAATATTTCAGAAAATGTAGTGTTTTGTTTGTTTGTCCCTGATAGTGTTGGAATAAAGAGTGAAAATGTGAAGGATTAAAATATTCCAAGAGCTCAAATTGCTTCACCAAAACATGTTTCAATCATATTTTATCAACACAAATTTCACAGGTTTATTGAATATGAATAACTTGTGTAATTCAACTCAATTGTTCGAGCTCGTGCCAAAGCAAAACATCTGTGTGCAACCAATGTCGACTATTAACAGCTGGCGCCGCTTTGGAAGCAGAAACTGTTGGTTTGAAAGCCTTTAGTGTCTCCTTGTGGCGGGACTCTTATACTGCACTGCAAGATGTCGAGCAGTGTCAGCCGTATGCTAGAAAGTGATACATTAAAATTTCTGGGGTCACCATGAAGAGCTTACCTCCTTTCTTGGTCAGTGTGTAAAATGTGGCACTTAATGATTGAAAAGAAAAATGATGGCACCCTTGTAGCTCACACAAGTGGTGATGATTCAGGGTTTTAATTTGTAAGGTTGAATTTTGAGCCATCATAAATTTTAAAACAGGAAAAGTATAATATTTAACATATGTTGAGTCAAAGCTAATATAGCTGCTCATATATAGCTACTTATAATTTGAAGAGCTTCCTACACCAATGAGTAGACTTCCCAGAATGGGAACAGCACTCTTTGTGTGGTTTGAGAAAACAGTCAAGTTGTTAACTATGACTGAGAAGAATCCGCCTGTGTACAGCAGCAGGCTGCCTTCCTAGAATTTGGATATCCCCCATTGCGCTTGTCTCTGCACTGTGTGCATTACCTCTCTTGGAAAATTAAAACCACAGCAGCTTTTATACTTTTTTTCATTCACTATCAGCTTACACAAAGTCTACTCTGAAGAAGATTATTCAAAACATGCAACACAGTCACCAATCCCAGCAAATTCACTCCTAAGTCAGACTGTACAATACAGAAAATAAAAGAGCTACATCTCAGACTCTACAGGCTTCAGTTAGCATGTTAAATGTGAAAGTTCAGTTAGAAAAAGACTGAACAAAAACAGCCTGAGTTGAGCCATTAACAAAGTCAAACATTGCTCTAAATAATACTCCCCTAATCCAAGTAATCACCCAAACCTGGACGTGGATTTAGAGGCCTGAGGGCCATCTCACACATTTATTCAGAAGAAAAACAAGTTTAAATTCAAATTAAACAAATCAAAATCTCGAGGATGTATGCCGTTTACATGTTGGTAAAATGTTTAGGATGAGATGGAAATATAAAACTCATGCACCCTGAAAATTATGAAGGTCTAAATGTGTATCAAAGGGACTCACTGAACATCAGTGGATTTCTATGGGCTGTTACCATTGCTGCAGAGCAGAATGAAGAATACTGATGGGCAGGGCTGGACTGGGAAAAAAAATCAGCCCGGGCATTTTGACTAGAGACCGGCCCACCAGGTATTATAGGAAAAACCATGAAGCCTTTGAATGAAAACAAACGTCGTTGTGACAGTGATGTACACTGTCTTGTTGGTACATACGTATCAATCTAATAAACTTAAACCTACACCATCCTCCCTATTCTGGTATTCTAAGCAGTACTTAGCCGAAACCCAAAGACTGCTTGGTTGAGTTAACTTCCTGAACTATCTACAACATATGGTGGAAACCTGAAATTAAGACAGAGAAGACTAGAGGTGAGACATGACCATTACTGAATATTAAAAATAATAAATGACAGATTTAGTGATATTTTCATAAACTATTTATTTACCACATCAATAAACAGCATGGCAGGGCAAATATTTTTCTAACATGGCAACCTTTTAAAAGTGAAAGGAGACAGAAAGACAGGTGAGAAAGAATAAAACTTAACTGACTTTTTGATGGCATTTTACACAAAGTACTAGTACAGTATCTAGAAAATGTGGGAAAATACTGGCATCATGTACAGTTTTCTTCTGAAGAAATTATGTTGGGACCCTGAAAAAAACTTACTATGTACAATAATGGATTTCTATAAATTTGACATCAGATGAAAACTTTGGTTGTAAGATTCGGATAATTATTTGTTGAAAGCTAGAAATTTTAAATGAGAATAACCTGTTCAGCGCTCATGATTCAGTAAGGACATCTCCTGGTTTCATCTTCATGTTTCCCTCTCACCAGATAACCAAACCGATATCATGGCCAGCAGCTTTTACAGCTGTGGCTCCAACAAACATCAGCTGATACTAGAAAGTAATATTAAATAAATTCTAACAACAGCTTATCAAGTTTAAAGGCGCTTCTGCTGTTTAACGCGACCTCTGCTAGTTTCCTCTTTCTGGCGCAAAGCGGGAGATAAACAAGCAAGAGAGACGGGACTTGTGGCAGAAACGCCGATCAGCTGATCATTGATCAGTTTCATGATTGAAGTAGCAGCAGGAGAGGGAGGGGGGAGAGTGAGAGAAGAAGAGGCAGCTGTGCAGCAAAGACACAGAATAACTCCAGCTTTGTGTCTTTTTTTTATTGTAGCTGAAGTACGGGACAAATCGCTTTTATTTTCAGCTCAATACAAAACGTATAATATTAACTCTGAATACCAGAGGATTCCGTTTTTTATGGCACGGTTGGCAACTCTACTAACTAACCATATGAATAAAATAAAGTTCACCAGTAACATCATAGCACCCACCCAACTGTACAGAAACTCCATCATGCTAGCTAGTACACAGTAGAGTTATTGTAACTGACTGTAGCAAACGTTAGCACAAGGAAAATAAACTACACCTAAACTTGGTTTGACCCAGATAGACTGCAGGTCATAACTTCTTACCTGAAGCTCATTTCACCTGACAGTCGGACTGGCGGCGCCTTGGGTCTCTCCACCTCCAGTCCTTTCCCCCATCCAGCTGCTGGCCTCCACCACTTGCTAATTTTACTGAATGTGTGAAAGCGCCACCATAGCCACTACCAAACAACTGAGTTATTTTTACACGTCTGCCAGCATCTGTCCAATCCGCCACCTTTCACTGTTTACACAGTTAGGAAAACAAGACAACAACAAAACATTGGGCCATTTAAAAGGCAAAATTAGCATCGGCCCACCGGGCAAATGCCCGGTGTACCCGATGCCCCACAGACAGACTGAGGCCCCGCCGCTATTTTTGAGTGCAAAAATGTGTGGTCTCCAGCTAATGGAAAAGGCTGATGCACGATGTGCGCGTAGTGCTCTTTAAATAGAACAATTTGCCCCATTCTCTTCGCCCGTCATGTGGCCACATGTGGCGGGCTAGCAGGTTAGTAACATACAGGCCCGGGTTCGAGCCCTCGGCTCACCTGCCTCTGTATGTTCACCTGCTAGGGGGAGGTCCAGGCGGGCGATCTTGGAGTCAAAATTCCAAGGGATGACCCCTCGTAGCCTGGGCTTCCCCTGACTTTTTTTCTTTGCTTTGGTTTTTTCTTTTACCTGCCAGCAACAAACACACCTCCTTGTTGTCATGGCTACCAGGACCACTCTTCTTCTG